>NW_027202394.1:2505000-3705000 GCF_024711535.1 Dipodomys merriami
TCGTATCCCTATCCCTAAACCTCATGCTCACCCTTATTCTCACCCTAACCCTCACCCTCACCCTCACTATCACCCTAACCCTCAGCCTCATCCTCACCCTCACCCTAACCCTAACCCTCACCCTAATCTTAAGCCTCACCCTAAACCTAACCCTAACCCTCACACTAAATTTAACCCTCACCCTAAACATAAACCTACCACTCACCCTAACACTCAACCTAACCATAAACGGAACCCCAAACCTCAACCTAACTCTCACCCTAAACCTAACCCTCACCTTCACCCTAATCCTCACCCTGCCGCTAAACCACACCCTAAGCCTAACCCTTAAACTAACACTCACCCTCACCCTAACCCTCACTCTTACCCTTACCTTCACCCTAACCCTCACCCTGACCCTAAACCTAACCCTAACACTCACCCTAACCCTCATCCTAAACCTAACCCTAACCATCACCCTAACAATAACCCTCACACTAGCCCTTACACTCACCCTAAACCCAACCCTAACCCAAACGCTCACCCTCACCCTAAGAGTATCCCTACCCCTACCCTAACACTCATACTAAAACTACCCCTAACCCTAACCTTCACGCTAACCCTAAACCTAACCCTATACCTCACCTAACTTAAACCCTCACCCTCACCCTCATCCTCACCCTCAGTCTAACCCTAACCCTAACCCTAATCCTAACCCTAAACTTAATCCTAAACCTAACCCTCACCCTCACCCTCACCCTAACTCTCTCTAACCCTTACCCAACCCTAATCCTCATGCTTAGTCTAACCCTCACCAAGCCCTAAACTCACCCTCACACACACCCTAATCCTAACCCTAACCCTAACGCTCACCCTCACCCTAACCTTAAAATTAACGCTAACCGTCACCCTAACCCTCACCCTAACCCTAACCCTCACCCTCACCCTCACCCTAAACCTCACCCTAAACCTAACCCTAACCTTAACACACACTAATCATAACCCTAACCCTTACCCTAATCCTAAACTTCACCCTAAACCTCAACCTAACCCTACCCTCACCCTAACCGTAACCCTACCCCTCACCCTAACACTCATCCTATCTCTAACCCTAACCCTAACATTCATGCTAACCCTAACCCTAACCCTAACCGTCACACTAACAAAAACCCTCACCCACACCCTCAACCTAACCCTCTGTCTGACCCTAATCCTAACCCAAATCCTAACCTGAACCCTATCCTTAATCCTAATCCTAACCCTCAACCTCAACCTCACCCTGACCCTAACTCTAACCCTTACCCAACCTTAACCCTCACCCTAACTCTAAACCTCACCGAACCCTAAACTTCAACCTCACACTCACCCTAACCCTAAGCCTAACCCTAACCCTTACCCTCACCCTCACCTTAAACCTAACCCTAACCCTCATTCTAACCATCACCCTAACCCTAAGGCTAATACTAAACCTCAACTTCACCCTAAACCTCACCCTAACCCTTACACTCACCTTAAACCTAAGCCTAACGCTAACGCTAACCCTCACACTAATTCTAAACCTAACCCTAACCCTAACCCTAAATTTCACCCAAACCCTCACCCAAACCCTAACCCTACCCCTCACCATGCAACTAAACCTATCCTTAAACAAAACCCTAATCCTCACACTAACTCTAAACCTCACCCTCATCCTATCTCTAACCCTAACTCACCCTAACCCTTACCCTCACCCTAAACCTAACCCTCAGACTAAACCTAATCCTCACCCTAAACCTAATACTACCCCTCAGCCTAACCCTCACCCTAACACTCAGGCCAACCCTAAACCTCAATCTCACCCTAACCCTCAGCCTAACACTTACTCTCACCCTAACCCTCACCCTAAACCTCTCCCTCACCCTCACCCTCACCTGCAGCCTAACCCTTATGTAACCCTAATCCTAACCATAAAGCTCACTCTCAACCTCACACTAACCCTAAACCTAACCCTAACGATAAACCTCAAAATCAACCTCACCCTCACCCTAACCCTCAGCCTCAACCTCATCCACACGCTAACACTAACCATCAACCTAACCCTAAGCTTCACACTAACCCTAACCCTAACCCTTACGCTCACCCTTACCCAAACCTTAAACTTAACCCGAAACTTCGCCCTAACTGAAATGCTAACTCTAACCCTCAGCCTCACCATAAACCTCACCCTAACCCTTACACTCACCATAACCGTAATCCTTACCTTCACGCTAACCCTAACCCCAACCCTAACCCTAACCCTCACACTCACCCTAACTCTAACCCTAACCCTAACCCTAACCCAAACCTTAACCCTCACCCTCAACTGAGTCCTCACCCCAACCCTAACTCTAAACCTCACCCTAACCCTCAACCTAACCCTTATCCTCACCCTAACCCTTACACTCACCCTAAAACTAACCCCAAACCTAACCATAACCCTCACACTAACCCTAACCCTTACGCTAACCCTAACACTCACCCTCACCCTAACCCTCAACGTCAACCTAACCCTCACCCTAAACCTAACCGTCACCCACACCCTAAACCTCACCCTCACCCGAACACTCACACTAACCCTAAGACTCACCCTCACCCTAAACATCACCCTAACCCTAACCCTAACCCTCAACGTCAACTTAACCCTCACCCTAAAACTAACCATCACCCACACCCTAACCCTCACCCTCACCCGAACACTCACCCTAACCCTAAAACACACCCTCAACCTAAACATCACCCTAACCTTAAATCTCACCCTAACCCTCACCCTAAACCTCTCTCTGACTCTCACCCTCACCCTAAGCCTAACCCTGAAGCTAACACTAATCCTAAACCTAAATCGCACCATCACCCTCGTGCTAAACGTAACCCTAACCCAAAACTTAACCCTCAAACTCACCCTAGACCTCACCCTAAACCTAACCCTCACCATAACCCTAAGCCTCACCCTAACCCTAACCCTCACCCTGACCCTAAACCACACCCTAAGCCTAAACCTAAACCTAACACTCACCCTCAACCTAACCCTCACCCTTTCCCTTAACTTCACCCTAACCCTCACCCTTACCTTCACCCTAACCCTAACCCTGACCCTAACCCTCACCATAATCCTCACCCTAACCCTAACCCTAACACTCACTCTCACCATAACCCTCACACGAACTCTTACCCTCACCCTAAACCTAACCCTAACCCTAACCCTCACCCTCACCCTAACCGTCACCCTAAGCGTATCCCAACCCCTCACCCTAACATTCATCCTAAAACTAACCCTAATCCTAACCCTCACGCTAACCCTAACCCTAAACCTAACCCTCACCCTAACCCAAACCCTCACCCTCACCCTCATCCTCATTTTCAGTCTAACCATAATCCTAACCGTAATCCTAACCCTAACCCTAACACTAATCCTAAACCTAACCCTCACCCTCACCCTGACCCTAACTTTAACCCTTACCCAACACTAACCCTCATGCTAAGTCTAAACCTCACCGAACCCTAAACCTCACCCTCACACTCACCGTAACCCTAACCCTAACCCTAACTCTCACCCAAACCCGTAACCTCACCCTCACCCTAAACCTCACCCTAACCCTTATACACCCTAATCCTCACCCTAACCCTAACGCTTACACTATCACTCACACTAATCCTAACCCTAACCCTAATCCTAATCCTAAACTTCAACCTAACCCTCAACCTAACCCTAACCTTCAACCTAACCGTAACCCTACCCCTCACTCTAAAACTCATCCTAACCCTAAACCTAACGCTAACCCTCACACTAACCCTCACCCTAAACCTAACCCACACCCTAACCCTCACCCTAACCCTAAGCCTCACACTAACCCTAACCCTAACCCTTACCCTCAACCTTACCCTAACCCTAACCTTAACCTAACACTCAACCTAACCAGAATGCTAATCCTAACCCTCAACCTCACCCTAACCATCAACCTAACACTTACTCTCAACTTAACCATAACCTTAACCCAACCCCTAACCCTCAGACTAAACCTAAAAATCACCCTAAACCTAAACCTACCCCTCAGACTAACCATCACCCTAACCCTTACCCTCAACCTTACCCTAACCCTAACCTTAACCTAACACTCAACCTAACCGAAATGCTAATCCTAACCCTCAACCTCACCCTAACCATCACCCTAACACTTACTCTCAACTTAACCATAACCTTAACCCAACCCCTAACCCTCAGACTAAACCTAAAAATCACCCTAAACCTAAACCTACCCCTCAGACTAACCCTAACCCTAACCCTAACCCTAACCCTAATTCTCACCCTATCGCTAACCCTAACCCTAACACGCACACTAAGTCTAACCCTCACCCTAAACAAAACCCTACCCCTCACCCTAACACTCATCTTAAACGTAACCCTAACCCTAACCCTGACCCTCACCCTAACCCTAACCCTAAACCTTACCCAACCCTAGCCCTCACCCTAACTCTAACCCTCACTGAACCCTAACCCTCACCCTGACACTCACCCTAAGCGTAAAAACAACCTTCAACCTCACCCTAACCCTAAACCTAACCCTAACCCTCACCCTAACATAAGGCTAACCCTAAACCACACCCTCAGCCGAAAACTCACCCTAACCCTTACACACACCCTAACCCTAACCCTCACCCTAAACCTAACCCTTACCCTCACCCTAACCCTAAACATATCCCTAATCCTAACCCTCATACTCACCCTAATCCTAACCCTAATCGTAACCCAAACTGTAACCCTCACCCTCACCCTAGCCTTCACCTAACTCTAACTCTAAACCTCACCCTAACCCTTAACCTAAACCTTATCCTCACCTTAACCGTAACCCTCACCCCTAACCCTAAATCTCACCCTAACCCTTACCTCACCCTAAGCCCAACCCTAACCCTTACCCTCAAACTAACCCTAACCCTCACCCTAACCCAATCCTTACCCCTCACCCTTTCCCAAAACCTAACCTAACCCTAACCCTAATTCTCACACTAACGCTAAACATCACCCTAACCCTAACCCTAACCCTAACCCTTACACTCATCCTAACCCTAACCATAACCCTAACCCTAAACCTCAGACTAAACCTAACCCTCACACTAACCCTAACCCTAACCTTCAGCCTAACACTCACTCTTACCCTAACCCTAACACTCAGGCTAAACCTAACACTCACTCTCACCCTAACCCTCACCCTAACACTTTCTCTTACTCTAACCCTAACCCTAACCCTCAGCCTCATCCTAACCCTCAGCCAAAACCTAAACCTAACCCTAAACCTAACCCAAACGCTCACCTTCACCCTCATCCGAACCCTAAACCTATCCCTATCCCTAACCCTCACCCTCACCCTGACACTCACCATAACCCTCAGCCTCACCCTCAACCTCATCCTAACACTAATCCTAACACTAACCCTCACCCAAACCCTAAGCCTCACCCTAAACCTAAAGCTAACACTCACCCTCACCCTTACTCTAACCCTAACCTTAAACCTAACACTTACCCTAACCGAAATGCTAACCATAACCCTCACCCTCACCTTAACCCTCACCCTTTCCCTAACCCTAACCCTAACCCTAACCCGCACACTAACCCTAACCATCACCCTAACCATAACCCTACCGCTCACCCTAACCCTAACCATAACCCTTACCGTAACCGTAACACTACGCTTCACCCTAACCCTCAGGCTAACCCTAAAACTCACCATAACCCTCACCCTAACCCTAACACTCACCCTAACCCTAACACTCACCCTGAACCTAACCCTCACCCTAACCCTAACAATGAACCTAACCCTCACCCTCACCCTCACCCTCACACTTAAACTCACCTTCACCCTAACCCTCACCCTAACCCTAACCCTATTCCTAAACCTCACCCTAACCCTCACCCTAACCCTATACCTAACCCTAATCCTAACCCTAACACTCACACTAACCCTAACCATAACCGTACACCTCACCGTAACCCTCACCTTAATCCTAACCCTCACCATAACCCTAAACCTCACCCTAAACCTAACCCTCACCTTGACCCTAACACTCACCCTAACCCTAACCCTAAACCTAACACTCATCTTCACCCTAACATTCACCTTAATCCTCAATGTTACCCTCCCCCTCCCCCTCCTCCAAACCCTCACACTAACCCTAACTGTAAACCTAACCTAACCCTAACCTTAATCCTCACACTAACACTAAACCTCAACCTAACACCAACCCTAACCCTAAACTTCACCCAAACCCTTACCCTCACCATAGCCCTAAATGTAAACCTAATCATATCCGTCAGACTAAACCTAACCCTCACACTAACCCTAACCCTAACCCTCAGCTTAACCCTCACCCTAACCCTTACCATAACACTCAGGGTAACCCTAACCCTCAATCTTACCCTAACCCTAATCCTTACACTTACTCTCATCCTAACACTAACCCTAACCCTCACCCTCACCCTCACGCTCACCCTCAGGCTAAACCTAATCTTAAACCTTATCCTAACCCTAAAGCTCACCTTCACCCTAACCCTCACCCGAACACTATCGCTATCCCTAACCCTCAACCTCAGCCTCACCCTAACCCTCAGCCTCACCCTCAACCTCACACTAACCCGAACCCGAACCCTACACCTCACCCTAAACATCAAACTAACCCTGACCCTCACCCGAACCCTAACCCTAACACTCACACTAACCCTAACTCTCACCCTAAACATAACCCTACCCTTCACTCTAACACTCATCTTAACTCTAACCCTAACCCTAACCCTCACACATTCCCTAATCCTCATCCGAACCCTAACCCTACCCCTCAACCTAAACCTCACCCTAAACCTAAACCTAACCCTAACCCTCACCTTAAACCTAACCCTAACCCTAACCGTCACCTTCACCCTAACCCTCACCGTCACCGTAACACTCACCCGAACCGGAACCCTCACCCACAACCTAACCCTCGCCCTCTCCTGAACCTCACCCTCACCTGAAACCACACAGTCACCCTAACCCTCACCCTCACCCCAAATTTCATCCTAACCCTACCCCTCACCTTAACCCTAACAATCAAACTAAGACTCACCCTCACCCTAATCCTCACCCTAACCCTAACCCTTACCTAACTGCAACCCTCGCCATCAACCTCATCATCACCCTCAGCCTAATTCTCACCCTCACCCTAGCCCTCACGGTAAACCTAACCAATACCCTAACCCTAATCCTAACCCTCACCCTCACCCTAATCCTTACCCTAAGCCTAAACCCCACCCTAACACTAGCCCTAACCCTAATGCTTACCTAACCCTCACCCTCACCTTACCCTCAACCAAACCCTTACCCTCACCCTAACCCGTAACCTAACCCTAACCCTCAGGCTAAACCTAACACTCACACAAAAACTAAACCTACCCCTCAGACTAAATCTCAACCTAACCCTCACCCTAACCTTCACCTTAACCGTTACCCAAACCATAATCTTCACCATATCACTAATCCTAAATTTAGCCCTAACCCTAACACTCACCCTCACCCTAAACCTAACCCTAAACCTTATCCTCACCCTAATGCTAATCCTAACCCTAACCCTCACCCTAATCCTAACCCTCACCCTCACCTTCACCCTCACCCTAAGCCTAACCCTAACCCTAACCCTAATGCTAAATCTAATCCTCACCCTCACCCTAACCCTAACCCTGACCCTGAACCTCACCTTACCCTCACCCAAACACTTACACCTCACCTTAACCCTCACACCAAATCTAACGCTAACCCTAACCCACAACATCACCCTAAAAATAACGCTAACCATAACCCTCACACTAACACTACCCCTCACACTAACTCTCACACTAACCCTCACCCTAACACTAACCTTCACAGTCACCCTCACACTAACTCTAAACCTAACCCTAATCCTCAGACTAACCCTCACTCTCAACCTCACCCTAACCCTAAGAATAACCCTAAAACTCCCCCTAAAACTCACCCCCACGCAAACATTAATGCTAACCCAAACCCGAACCTGAACTCAAACCCTTACACTCACCCTAATTCTATCCCTATCCCTAACCCTCACCATAATCCTAAACCTCATCTTCACCCTAAGCATAACCTTAAACCTAAACCTAATCCTAACTCTACCCTTCACCATCACCTTAACCCTAACACTAAAACTAACACTCACCCTCACCCTAATCCTAAACCTAACCCTCCCCCTGACCCTCACCCTAACCCTAACGCTAAACCTAATCCGCACCCTCACACTAACCCTCATCCTAACCCTTATCCTCACACTAACCCTAAACCTAACCTAAACCTAAACCTAACCCTAACTCTCACACTAACCCTAACCCTCAACCTAACCCTAACCTAATCCCTCACCCTAACCCTCACCCTAATCCTAACCCTAACCCTCACCCTAATCTTCACCCTATCCCTAACATTTACCTAACCGAAACCCTCACTCTCACCCCCACCCTAGCTCTCACCCTAACACTAACCCTAACCCTAACAATCAACCTCACCCTCACCCTCACCCTCACGCTCAGTCTAAACCTAAACCACACCCTAATCCTAACCCCAACCCTCACTGTCACCCTCACCCTAACCGTAACCCTATCCCAAACACTAAACCTCATCCTCACCCTCAACCTCACCCTAACACTAACCCTAACCCTAACCCTCACCCTAACCCTAAATCTGACCCTAACCCTAACCCTCACCCTCACCCTAATCCTAAACCTAACACTAATCCTAACCCTCACTCTCACCTTACCCTCATCCTAACCCTTACCCTCAAACTAACGCTAACCCTAACCCTAAAATTCACACTCACACTTACTCTCGTCCTCTCCCTAACCATCATCCTAAGCCTAACCCTCACCAATATGCTCACCCTCACCCTAACCCTAACTTTAACCCTCACCCTAACCCTAACCATAACTCCCACCCTAACCCTGACTCAAACCCTCACCCTCACCGTAAGCCTAATCCGAAACCTAACCATCACCCTAAGCCTCATCCTAACCCTTACCTTCACCATAACCAAAACCCTAAACCTAATCCCCACCCTATCCCTAAACCTCACCCATCCCCTAACACTCAACCTCATCCTCACCCTCACGCTAACACTCACCCTAACTCTAACCCGAAGACTAATCCTAAACCTAACCCTCACGCTCACCCTCAACCTAACCCTAACCCTAAACCTATCTCTAACCCTCACCCTAACCCTCACCCTCACCCTCACCCTAAACATCACACTAATCCTAAACCTCACCCTAACCCTAACCGTAACCCTCGCCCTAACACTAACCGTAACCCTCACCCTAAACCTAACCCTCACCCTAACCCTCACCCTAAACCTAACCGTAACCCTCACCCTAACCCTAACCCACACCCTAACCCTAAGGCTAACCCTAACTCTCACCCTCACCCTAAACCTCATCCTAACACTTATCCTCACACTAACCCTAACCTAACCCTAACGCTAACCCTACCCCTCAAACTAAGCCTCACCCTAAACCTAACACCAAACCTAACCCTCACTGTAACGCTAAACCTAATATTAAACCTCTCCCTCAACCTAACCCTCACCGTCACCCTAACACTCACCCGAACCCAAACCCTCACACACACCCTAAACCTCACCCTCTCCCGAACCCTCAACCTCACCCGAAACCTCACCTTCACCCTAACCCTGACCATCACCCTAAACATCACCCTAACCCGAAACCTTACCCTAACACTAACCCTCACCCGAACCCTAACACTAAAACTAAGCTTCACCCTCAACCTAATCCTCATCATAACCCTAACCCTAACCCTTACCTAATTGGTACCCTCACTCTCAACCTCACCATCACACTCAGCCTTACTCTCACACTCACCCTATCCCTGACCCAAAACCTAACCCTCACCCTAACCCTAAACCTAACCCTCAGCCTCACCCTAACCCTAACCCTCACCCTCACCCTAAAAGCCTCACAGTAACCCTTACCCTCACCCTAACCCTTACCTTAACTCTTACCTTCACACTAATGCTAACCCTAACCCTAACCCTCACTGTAATCCTAACCCTCAACATAACCCTCAACCTCACCCTCACCCTCACCCTAACCCTAATCCTAAATCTCACCCTCACCATCACCCTAACCCTAACCTTAACCCTAACCGATAGCCTCACCCTCACCCTAACCCTAAACCTAACTCTCATCTTAACCCTCACCCTAACCCTAAGGCTAACCCTAACCCTCACCATCACACTAACCCTCACCCTAACACTTATCATCACACTAACCCTACTCATCTCCCTAACCCTAAACTTCACACTAAACCTAATGCTCACCCTATCCCTAACCCTACCCCTCAGACTAACCCTCACACTAACACGCACAAAAACCTTCACCCTCACCCTAAACATCACCCTAATCTTAACCCTCACCCTAACCCTAACCGTAACCCTCAACCTAACCCTATCCGTAACCCTCACCCTAATCCTAACCCTCACCCTAACCCTCACCATAAAACTAACGCTAATCCTAACCTTCACCCTCACGATAAACCTCACTCTAACACTTATCCTCACACTAACCCTAACACTAACCCTAACCCTAACCCTCAAACTAAGCTTCACCCTAAACCCAACACTATCCCTTACCCTCACTGTAACCCTAACCCTAACCTTAACCCTAAGCCTCACCCTAACCCTCACATTCAACCTAACACTCACCCGAACCCGAACCCTCACACACACCCTAAACCTCACCCTCTCACCTAACCCTCAGCCTCACCAGATACCTAAAACTCAAACTAAGCCTCAACCTCAACCTAATCCTTATCCTAATCCTAACCCTAACCCTTACCTAAATGAAACCCTTACCCTCAACCTCATCATCACTCTCAGCCTAACTCTCACCCTCAACCTAGCACAGACCCTAACCCTAACCCTCACACTAACCCTAAACCTAACCCTCACTCTCACCCTCACCCTAACCCTCACACTCACCCTAAGCCTAACCCTAACCCTTACCCTCACTCTAAAACTTAAACTACCCTTACCCTCACACTAATGCTAACCCTAACCCTAAACCTCACCCTAATCCTAACCCTCACCCTCAACCTAAGCCTAACCATAACCCTCATCCTAAATCTAACCCTCACCATCAACCTAAACCTAACCCTAAACCTAACCCTCACCCTCACCCTAACCCTAACCCTAACCCTCACCCTAACACTCTCCCTAACCCTAACGCTAACCCTAACCCTCACCATCACGCTAAACCTCACCCTAACACTTATCATCAAACTAACACTACCCCTATCCCTAACCCTAACCCTCACACTAAACTTAATGCTCACCTTCACCCTAACCATACCCCTCAGCCTAACCCTCACCCTAACGCTCACCCTAACCCTCATCCTCACCCTAAACATCACCCTAAACCTAACCCTCACCGTAACCCTAACAGTAACCTTCAACCTAACCCTAAACCTCACCCTAACACTAACGCTAACCATAAACCTCACCCTCACCCTAAACCTCACCCTAACACTTATCCTCAAACTAACCCTAACCCTAACCCTACACCTCAAACTAAGGCTCACCCTACACCTAACACTAATCCCAACCCTCACTGTAACCCTAAACCTAACACCTAAACTTCACCCTCTCACGAACCCTCAGCCGAAACCTCACCTTATCCCTAACCCTGATCCTCACCCTAAACATCACCCTAACCCTAACCTTTACATTAATACTAACCCTCACCCAAACCCTAACCCTCAAACTAAGCCTCACCCTCAACCTAATCCTCATCCTAACCCTAACCCTAACCCTTACCTTACTGAAACCCTCAGCCTCAACATCACCATCACCCTCATCCTAACTCTCACCATCACCCTAGGCTTGATCCTAAACCTAACCTTCACCCTAACTCTAATCCTAAGCCTCACTCTCACCCTCACCCTAACCCTCAATCTCAACCTAAGCCTCACCCTAATCCTTTCCCTCACCCTAAACCTTACCCTAATCCTTACCCTCACAATAATGCTAACCTTAACCCTAACCCTCAACCTAATCCTAACCCTCACACTCACCCTCACCCTCACCCTAAGCCTAACACTAACCCTAATCCTAAATCTAACCCTCATCATCACCCTAACCCTAACCCTAACTCTAGCCCTCACACTAAGCCTAACCCTAACCCTCACCCTAAACATCACCCTAACACTAACGCTAACCCTAACCCTCACCATCACACTCACCCTCACCCTAACATTTATCATCACACTAACCCTACCCCTAGCCCTAAAACTAACCCTCACAATAAACCTAATGCTCACCCTAACCCTAACCATACCCCTCAGCCTACCCCTCAGCCTACCCCTCACCCTAACCCTCACCCTAAACCTAACCCTAAACCTCACCTTCACCCGAAACCTAAACCTCAGCCTAAACTTCACCCTCACCATAAACATCAACCTAACCCTAACACTCACTCTAACTCTAACCCGAAACCTGACCCTAACCCTAACCCTAACCAAAACCCTCACCCTCACTCTCACACTCACCCTAAACCTCAGCCTCACCATAAACCTCACCCTAACCCTAACGCTAAACCTAACCCTCACCCTTACCCTAAACCTCACCCTAAAACTTATCCTCACACTAACCCTAACCCTAAACCTAAACCTAACCCTACCCCTCAAACTAATACTCATCCTAAACCTAACACTAACCCTAACTCTCACTATAACCCTAACCCTAACCTTAACCCTCACCCTCAACCTAAACCTCACCGTCACCCTAACACTCACCCGAACCCGAACCTGAACCCACACCCTAACCCTCACCCTCTCCCGAAACCTCACCCTCACACGAAACGTCACCTTCACCCTAACCTTTATCCTCACCCTAAACATCACCTTAACCCTAACCCTTACCCTAATCCTAACCCTCAACCGAACCCTAAGCCTCAAACTAAGCCTCACACTGAACCTAATCCTCTTCCTAACCCTAACCCTCACACTAAACCTAAAGCTCACCCGAACCCTAACCCTACCCCTCAGCCTACCCCTCACCCTAACACCCTAACCCTCACCCTAAACCTAACCCTAAACCTCACCATCACCCGAAACCTAAACCTCACCCTAAACCTCACCCTCACCATAAACATCACCTAACCCTAACACTCACCCTAAATCTAACCCTAAACCTAACCCTAACCCTAACCCTAACTGTAACCCTCACCCTAACTCTCACCCTCACCCTAAACCTCACCCTCAACCTAACCCTCACCTTAAACATCACCCAAACCCTAACCGTCACTCTAAACCTACCCCTAACCCTAACAATAACCGTAACCCTCGCCCTCACTCCCATCCTCACCCTAAACCTCACCCTCACCATCATCCTCAAGCTTACACTCACCCAACACCGTAAACATCACCCTAACCCTAACCCTCATTCTAAACCTAAACCTAACCCTCACCCTAACCCTTATCCTCACACTAACCCTAACACTAACACTAACCCTATCCCTCAACCTATCCCTAACCCTAACCCTATCCCTCACCCTCTCACCCTCACCCTAACACTAATGCTAACCCTAACCATAACCCTCACCCTAACCCTCACCCTAACCCTTACACTCATCCTAACCCTAAGACTCACCCTCAACCTGAAACTCACCCTAACCCTTACCCTCAGCCTAACCCACAGCCTAAACCTCACCCTAACCCTAAACGTCACCCTTACCCTCACCCTAAACCTAACACTAACCCTAACCCTCACCCTAACCCTAACCTCACCCTCATCCTCAGTCTCAGCCTCAGCCTAAGCTTAACCCTAAACCTAATCTTAATCCTAACCCTAACGCTTACCCTCAGCCTCAACATAACTCTAACCCTAACCCTTATCCTAACCCACAACTTCACCCTCACCCTAACCCGAACCTTACCCCTAACCCTCACCCTAACCCTGACTCTAACCCTCAACCTGACCATAAGCCTAACCGGAAACCTAACCTCACCCTAACCCTCACCCTAACTCTAACGCTTTCCCTAACCCTAAGCCTCACACTAAACCTCAGCCTAAACCTTACCCTCACCATAAACCAAATCCTAATGCTAAACCTAAACCTCACCCTAACCCTAACCCTCACCCATCACCTAACACTCACCCTCACCCTCACCATAACACTCACCCTAAGCCTAACCCTAACCCTAATCCTAAACCTAACCCTCACACTCACCGTCAACCTAACCCTAACCCTAAATCTAACACTAACCCTCACCCTCAACCTAACCCTCAACCTCACCTAAATATCACCCTAATCCTAACACTGACCCTAACTCTAACCGTAACCCTCACCCTAACCATATCCATAAGCCTCACCGTAACCCTCACCCTAACCTTAACCCTCACCCTAACCCTAACCCTTAACCTCACACTCACGCTCACACTATCGCTAACCTTCACCCTCACCCTAACCCTCACCGTAACCCTAAGGCTAACCCTGACCCTCACCAAAGCCCTAATATTCACCCTAACCCTTATCCTAACACTAACCCTAAACCTAAACCTAACCCTATCCTAACCCTCACCCTAACCCTGACCGTACCCATCACCCTAAAACTCACCACAAACCTAACCATAAAGCTAACCCTAACCCTAACCCTCAGCCTTACCCTAACACTCACCGTCACACTAACCCTCACCCTAAATCAAACCCTCACACACAACCAAACCCTCACCCTCACCCTCAGCCTCACTGTTACTCTAAGCCTTACCCTTACCCTAAACATCACCATAACCCTAACACTCACCCTCACCCTAACCATAACCCTCACCCTCACCCTAACCCTAACCCTGAAACTCACCCTAACCCTCACCCTCACCCTCACGCTAACCCTATCCCTCACTCTCAGACTAACCCTCAGCCTAACCCTTACACTTACCCTAAACCTAACTCTAACACTAACCCTAATCCTAATGCAAAGCCTAACCCTCAACCTCAACCTCACCCTCATCATAACCCTTACCCTCACACTCACCATCTCCCTAACCCTCACCCTAAAGTTAACACTTAACCTAACCCAAAGACTAAACCTCACCCTCACCTTCACCCTAATCCTAACCCTAAACCTAACCCTGACCCTAACTCTAATCCTCACACTAACCCTAAACCTAAACATAACCATAAACCTCACCTTAAACCTCCCAATAATCCTAACCCTAACACTAACCCTCACCCTAATGCTAACCCTAACCCTCACCCTCACCCTCACCCTAACCCTCACCGTCACCCTAATCCTAACCCTAAAACTAAACCTAACCCATACCCACACCCTAACCCTCACGCTCACCCTCACCCTAAACCTAACACTCACACTCATCCTCACCCTAATCCTAACCCTTACACTAATGCTCACCCTAACCATAACCCTCACCCTCACACTCACACTCATCCTTAGCCTAACCCTAACCCTAAACCTAATCCTAAACCTAACCCTCTCTCTCACCCTAAACCTAAACCTAACCCTAACCCTCACCCTCACCCTCAACCTTACCCTAACCCTAACCCTAACCCTCACCCTAACCCTAACCCTAACCCTAAAACTAACCCTATTCCTCACCTTAAACCTCATGCTAACAATAGTGCTAACCCTCACACTCAACCTTACCCTAACTCTCTTCCTAACCCTTACACTCACACTAACCCTAAACCTAACCCTAATCCTCAAACTAACCATAATCCTAACCCTAAACCTCAAACTCACCCTAACCCTCACCATCACCCTAACCCTCACTCTAAATCTAACCCTCACCCACACCCTAACCCCAACATGAAACCTCACCCTAAAAGTCACCATCAACCTAAACATCACCCTAACCCTAACCCTCACCCTAACACTAACCATAAACCTCACCCTCACCCTAACCTTAATCCTAACCCTAATCGTAAACCTAACCCTCACCCTCAACCTAATCTTACCCTCACCCTATCCCTAAGTCTAACCCTAACCATGAACCTCACCCTAACCTTAACCCTAACCCGAAACCTCACCCAAACCCTAACCCTCAACCTCACCCTCAACCTCACCATCAACCTCACCCTAACCATAACCCTAAATCTCACCCTAAACCTAACTATGACCCTCACCCTTACCATCACCCCAAGCCTAACCCTATACCTAAGCCTATACCTAAGCCTAATCCTAAACCTAAACCTCACCCTCACCCTCACCCTAAACCTAAACCTCACCCTAACCCTAACCATAACCCTAGCCCTCACCCTAACCCTTAGCATCACCGTCACCTTAACCCTAACCCTCAAACTAACCCTAACCCTAAACCTAACCCTCACCCTCACCCTCCACCTAACCCTAAACCTAACCCTAACACTCACATTAACCCTAAACCTAAACCTAATGCTATCCCTAAACCTCACTCTCACCCTATCCCTCATTCTAACCCTTACGTTGATCCCAACCCTCACCCTAACCCTAACCCTAACCCTAACACTAAACCTCACCCTAAACCTAACCCTCACCCTAACCCTTACCCTCACTCTCAACCTCACCCTTACCATAAATCTAACCCTAACCCTAACCCTAACCCTCAGCCTAACCCTCACCCTAAACCTAACCCTTGCCCTAATCCTCACTCTATCCCTAACCCTAAACTTAACACTTACCCTAACCCTAACCCTAACCCTCACACTAAACCTAACCATCACCCTAACCAGAACGCTAACCCTAACCCTCACACTTACACTCACCATAACAATAAACCTCACCATAATCCTAAACTTAACCCTAGCCCTCAGCCTCACCATAGCCCTCACCCTAACTCTAAACCTAACACTAACCATAAAACTAACCCTAACTATAACTCTCTCCCTCACCCTCATGCTCACCATCAACCTCACCATAACCCTCTCCCTCACCCTCACCCTAAACCTAATCATAACACTATCCCTCACCCTAAAACTAACTCTTACACTCACCCTCACGTTAACCCTACGTCTAAGCCTAACCCTAAGCCTAACCTAAACCTAGCCCTCAAACTCACCCTCACACTAAAACTAAATCTCACACTAACCCTAACCCTAACCCTAGGCCTCACCCTAACCCTTACCCTCACCGTCACTCTAACTCTCAGCCTAAACCTAACCGTCAACCTAACCTTAAACCTAACCCTCACCCTTACCCTAACTGTAACGCTATCTCTAAACCTCACCCTCACCCTTGACCTCATCTAAACCATACCATCACCATAACCATAACCCTAACCCTAATCCTATTCCTCACCGCAACCCTAACTCTTACACTCACCCTAACCCTCACCGTCACCTTAACCCTCACCCTAACCCTAACCGTCACCTACATCCTAAAACTCACCCTTACCTAAACCCTCACACTCACCCTAACCTTACCCTAAACCTCACCCTAACCCTAACCCTCACCCTAAACCTAACTCTAACCCTCACACTCATACTAACCCTAACGCTCACCTAAACCCTCAACGTAACACTCATGCTAACACTAACACTAACACTAACACTAACGCTGATTCTCACCCTAAACCTCACCCTAAACATTATCCTAACTCTAACCCTAACACTATCCCTAACCCTCACATGAACCCTAAACCTCACCCTAACCTTAAGCCTACCCCTCACCCTACCCCTCACCCTAAACCTAACCCTAAATCTCACCCTAACCCTAACCCTACCCCTCACCTTCATCCTAACCCTCACCTACACCCTCATCATCACCCTCAGCCTAACCCTAACCCTAAACCTAACCCTCACCCTAACCATAAACCTCACCCTCACCGTCAGCCTAACCCTAACCCTAATCCTAACCCTAACCCTCACCCTCACCCTCACCCTAACTCTAACCCTAACCCTAACTCTGACTCTCACCCTAACCCCTAACCTGTACCTAACGCTCAACCTAACATTAACCCTCACCCTAACCCTAACCTAACCGTAAACCTAACCCCAATGCTATCCCTAACCCTCTCCCTCACACTAACCCTCACTCTAAACCTTACCCTCACCCTAACCCTCACCCTAAACCTAAACCTAAAACTAACCCTCACCCTAACTCTCACCCTAACCCTCCACCTAACCCTAACCCTCACACTCACCCTAACCGTCACCCTAAACATTACCCTTACCTTAACCCTTACCCTAATCCTAACTCCAAACCTCACCCTCACCCTAAGCCTAACCTGAAACCTAACCCTCACGCTAACCCTCACCCTAAAACTCACCCTAACTCTAATGCTATCCCTAAACCTCAACCTCACCCTAAAGCTATTCCTAACCCTTACTCTCACCGTAAAACTAACCCTAACCCTAACCCTAATCCTCACTGCAACCCTAACCCTCACACTAACCGTAAACCTCACCGTCACCTTAACCCTCACCCAAACCCTAACCATCACCCACACCCTAAAACTCACCCTCACCCAAACCCTCACACTCACCCTAACCTTACCCTAAACCTCATCCTAACCTTAACCCTCACCGCAATTCTGACTCTAAACCTCACACACATACTAACCCTAACCCTCACCTTTACCCTCACCCTAACCCTGAACCTAACCCTAACCCTAAACCTAACCCTCACCTAACCCAAAACCTCACCCTCACACTCACCCTCACCCTCAGCCTAAACCTAACCCTAATTCTAATCCTAACCCTAACGCTCACACTCACCCTCAACCTAACTCTATGCCTAACCCTAAAGCTGACATTCACACTAACCCCAACCTTATCCCTAACCCTCAACCTAACCCTGACCCTCACCCTAAGCCTAACCCTAACCCTCACCCTCACCCTAACCCTAACCCTAATGCTATCCCTAACCCTCACCCTCACCCTAACCCTCACTCTAAACCTTACCCTCACCCAAACCCGAACCCTAACACTAACACTAAACCTAACCCTAACAGTCACACTCACCCTAACCCTCAACCAAAAACTTACCCTCACCCTTACGCTAATCCTAACCCTAACTCTAAACCTCAACCTCACCCTATGCGAAACCTGAACCCTAACCCTCACCCTAACCCTCATCCTAACTCTAACGCTGTCCCTAAATCTCACCCTCAACCTCAACCTCATTCTAACCCTTGCCCTCATCATAACCCTAACCCTAATCCTCACCACAACCCTAACACTCACCCTCACCCTAACCCTCACTGTCACCTTAAGCCTCAACCTAACCCTAACCGTCACCCACACCCAAAAACTCACCCTCAACCTCAAGTTCACCCTCACCATAACCTTACTCTAAACTTCACCCTAAACCTAACTCTAACCCTCATCCTCATACTAACCCTAACCCTCACCTTAACCCTCACCCTAACCCTCACACTAAACCTTACACTAATCCTCACCCAAACCCTAAACCTCACCTTAAACCTTACCTTCAAAATAATCCTCACCCTAACCCTAACCCTAAGACTTTCCTAAAGGAAACCCTCACCCTCACCCCAAACCTCACACTAACCCTCACCCTCAGACTCACCCTAAGCCTAAACCTACCCCTAAGCCTAATCCTAACTATCCTAATCCAATCCTAATCCAATGATATCCCTAACCCTCTCCTTCACACTAACCCTCACTCTAACCCTTACCTTCACCCTAACCCTAAACCTAAAACTAACCCTTACTCTAACACTCACCCTAACCCTCAACCTAACCCTAACCGTCAACCTCAACTTAACCCTAAACCTAATCCTCACCCTAACCCTCAACCTAACCCTAACCCTCACCATAATCCTAACTCTCTCCCTAAATTTTACCCTCAGACTAACCCTAACCCTAAACCTAACTGTAACTCTCGCAGACACCCTAAGCATAACCCAAATCCTAACACTCACACTAACCCTCACCCTAACTCTAACGCTATCCCTAAACCTCACATTCACCCTAAACCTCAATCTAACCCATACCTTCACCATAATCCTAACCCTAACTCTAACCCTAATCCTTACCGTAATCCTAACCCTCACCCTCACCCTAACCCTCACCATCACCTTAACCCTCACCCTAACAATAACCATCACGCCCACCCTAAAACTCATCCTCACTCGAACACTCACCCTCACCCTAACCCTCACCCTAAACCTAACTCTAACCCTCACCATCATACTAAAACTAAAACTCACCTAAACCCTCACCCTAACCCTCAACCTAAACCTAACGCTAACCCTAACCCTCGCTCTGAACCTAAACCTCACCTTAAAGCTTATCCGCACACTAAACCGAAACCTAACCCAAACACTCACATTAACCCTAACACTCAGGCTAACCCTAAACCTACCCCTCACCCTACCCCTCACCATAACCCTAACCCTAACCCTCACCCTAACCCTAACCCTAAACCTCACCATCACCCTCAACCTAATCGTCACTATAACCCTTACCCTCACCCTAAACCTCACTGTAACCCTAATCCTAACACTAAACCTGGCTCTAACCCTCACCCTAACACTAAACCTAAACCTAATCCTCACCGTAATGCTCACCCTAACCCTCAACCTAACCCTAATCCTCACCCTCTCCCTCACGCTAACCCTCACCCTAAACATTACCCTCACAATAACCCTAAACCTTACTCCAACCCTCAGCCAAACCCTCTTCCTAACACTAACCCTAACACTCAAACTAACCCTAACCCTACCCCTAAACCTCACCCTCACCCTAAACCTAACCCTCACCCTAACCCTCAGCCTAACCCTAACCTAACCTTAATCTTAACTCTAACCCTCACCATCACCCTAACTTTAACACTAACACTAACCCTGACCCTCACCCTAAACTCAACCCTCACCCTAATCCCAACCGTCACCCTCACCCTAAACCTAACACTCACTTTAAACCTCACCCTTACTCTAACGCTAACCCTAAACCTCTCACCCTAAACTTCACCCTAACCCTTACCCTCTCCATAACCCTAAACCTAACCCTATTCCTCACAATAAGCCTCACCCTAACACCCTAAAAATAACCCTAACCCTCACCTTCACCCTAACCCTCACCATCACCCTATCCCTCACCCTAAACCTAAACCTTACCTACACCCTAACACTCACCCTAACCCTCACCCGCACCCTCACACTCACCCTAAAACTAAACATCACCCTAACCCTAACCCTCATCCTAACCCTAAGACTAATTCTCACCCTAACCACAACCCTCATCTTAAACCTCACCCTCACCCTAATCCTCACCCTACCCCTAACGCTAAGCCTTTCCTAACCAAAAATCTAACCCTTACCCTAACCCTCAGGCTAACCCTCACCCTCATCCTAGACCTCACCCTAAAACTAACCCTAACCCTTACCCTCACACTCAACCTCAACCCCACACTCAACCGAACCCTAACCCTAATCCTAATCCTAGCTCTAACCCTAAACCTCACCCTCACCCTCACCCTCACCCTCACCCTAACCCTAACCCTAATGCTAACATTAGCACTCAATCTCACCCTAACCCTAACCCTTATCCTAACCCTCACCCTCACACTCAACCTCAGCCTCAGCCGAACCCTAACCCTAACCCTAATCTAAACCCTAAACTTCACCCTAAACCTCATCCTAACTCTAAACCTAACTCTAACCAAAACCCTCACCCTAACTCTAACCCTATCCCTAACCCGCACCCTAACACTAACCCTAATCCTAATCCTAACCCTCACCCTCACCCTAACCCTTAATCTCACCTTACCCTAACCCTCACCCTAAACCTAACCCTCACCCTAACCCTAACCCTATGCCTTCAGCCTAACCCTCACCCTAAACCTAACCCTAAACCTCACATTAAACTTAACCCTAACCCTAACCCCTCACCCTCAACTTCAACCTCACCATCACCCTCACCCTAACCCTCAAACTCACTCTCACCCTAACCCTAACCATAACCCTAATGCTCACCCTAAACCTAACCCACACCCTTACCCTCACCATTACACTCACCCTAAACTTCAACCTCACCCTCACACTAACCCTAACCATAAGCCTAACCCTCACCCTAAATCTTACTCTGAACCTCCCCGTCACACACACCCTAAGCCTAACCCTACACCTAAGCCTAATCCTAAACCTAACCATCACACTCACCCCAACCCTAAACCTAAACCTCTCCCTAACCCTAACCCTAACCCTAGCCCTCACCCTAAAACTTACCCACACCTCACCCTAACCCTAAACCTCACACTAACCCTTACACTCACCCTAACCCTTACCTTCCCCTGAACCCTAACCCTAGCCGTCAGCCTAAACGACATCCTACACGTAACCCTAACCCTAATCCTAAACCTAACCTTAACCCTAACCCTAACCCTATCCCTCATCCTTACCCTAACCCTCACACTCAGCTTCAACCTAAACCTCAGCCTAACCCTAAACCTAACAGTTATTCAAACGCTAACCCTCTCCCTCACCCTAATTCTAATCCTAAACCTAACCAAAACTCTCACCCTAACCCTAAACTTAACCCTATGCCTAATCCTCACCCTAACCCTAACCCTAATCCTAAACCTAACCCTCACCCTCGCCCTAACCCTTACCCTCACGCCAACCCTAACCCTAACCCTCAGCCTAATATTAACCCTAACCCTCAACCTAACCCTCACACTAACACTAACACTAAACCTCACCCTAACCCTCACCCTAAACCTAAACCTAAACCTAACACTCTCCTTAACGCCCACACTAACCCTCAACCTAAACCTAACCCTAACCCTCACCCTAAACCTTACCCTAACCCTAATCCTTACCCTAACCCTAACTCTAACCCTCAACCTCAACCTAACCATAACCTGAACCCTAACCCTCACCTTAACCCTCACCCAAACCCTAACGCTGTCCCTAAACCTCACTCTCACCCTAAACTTCATTCTAACCCTTACCCTAACCATAACCATAACCCTAACCCTTACCCTAATCCTACCGCAATCCTAACACTCACCCTCATACTAACCTTAACCCTCACCTTAACCCTCACCCTAACCCTCAACCTAACCCTAACGCTAACCCCAATCCTCAATCTCACCCTAACCCTTATCCTCACAACAACCCTAACCCTAAAACTAAACCTCACATTAAACCTAAAGTTCACCCTAACCCTAACCCTACTCCTCACCCTAGCCCTCACCTTAACCATAAACCTAAACCTCAACCTAACCCGAAGCCTAACCCTCTCCTTCACCCTAAACCTCAGCGTCACCCTACCCTCACCCTAACCCTAAACCTTACCCTCACCGTAACCCTCACCATCAACCTTACCCCCACCCTCAAACTAACCCTAACACTAACCCTAACCCTCACCCTAAACCTAACCCCAATGATAACAGTAAACATCCACCTCACCCTAACCCTCACCCTAAAACCTTACCCTCAACCTCAACCTAACCCTAACACTAACCCTAACCCTAAACCTCCCCTGACATTCATCCTAGCTGTAACCCTAACCCTACACCTCAGCCTAACCCTCACCATAACCCTAACCCTTACCCTAATCGTTACCCTAAACCTAAACTGAACGCTAACCCTCACACTAACCCTCACCCTCACCATAAGTCTAATGCTAACATTAACCCTCAACCTCACCCTAAATTTCGCCCTAACCCTTACCCTCACCTTAAACCAATACCTCACCCCCACACTAACCCTCACCCGAAGCCTAAACCTCAACCTCAGCCTCGAGCTCAACCTCAGCCTAATGCTAACCCTAACCCTAATTCAAACCCTAACCCTTAACCTCAACCTAACTCTAAACCTAACCCTAACCAAAACCCTCACGCTAACACTAACTATATCCATAACCCTCACCCTAACCCTAAACCTAATCCTAAAGCTAACACTCACCCTCACCCTAACCATTACCCTCAACCAAACCCTAACCCTAACCATAACTCTCACACTAAACCTACCCCTTACCCAAACACTCACCCTAATCTTAATCCTCACCCTAACCCAAACCGCAACCCTAACCCTCACCCTAACCCTAACCATAACTCTAATGCTTTTTCTAACCTTCACCATCACCCTAACCCTCACTCTAACCTTTACCATCACCCTCACCCTAACCCTTACCCTCACCCTAAACCTAACCCTCACATTAAACGTCACACTAACCCAAAATCTAACCCTACGCCTCAGCCTAACCCTCACCCTAAACCTAACCTGAACCCTAATCCTCACCCTACAACTAACCCTAATACATACCCTCACTCTAACCCTAACCCTCACACTAAACCTAACCCTCACCCTAACAATAACGCTAACGCTACCACGCAGCCTACCACTCACCCTAACCTTAATCCTCACCTTAATCCTAAACTTAATCCTAGACCTCAGCCTGACCTTAGTGCTCACACTAATCCTAAACCTAAAACTAAACATAACCCTAACCCTAAACCTAACTCTCACCCTCACCCTCATCCTCAACATCACCCTCACCCTAACCCTCACTCTCACCCTCAACCTAACCCTAACCATAAACCTAACCCTCACCCTAAACCTGACTCTGACCCTCAACCCACCTTCATCCTAAGCCTAACCCTAAACCTAAGCCTAATCCTAAACCAAACCCTCACCCTCAACCTCACCCTAAACCTAAACCTCACCCTAACACTAACCCTAACACTAGCCCTCACCCTAACAATTACCCTCACCATCACTCTAACCCTCACATTAACCGTTACACTCACCCTAAACCTAAACCTAAGCCTCACCCTCACCCTCAACCTAACCCTAACCGTAACCCTCATCTTAACCATAACCCTAACCCTAACCCTACACCTCAACATAATCCTCAACCTCAACCTAATCCTAATGGTAAACCTAACCCTCACCACAAACCTAACCCTAAACCTCACGCTCACACTAACCCTAACCCTAATCCTAAACCTAACCCTCACCCTAACCCTAACCCTAACCGTAACTCTCAACATAACTCTCATCCTCACCCTCACCCTAAACCTAAAGGTAACCCTAACCCTCAACCTAACCCTAACCTTAACCCTAATGCTATCCTTAACCCTCACCCTTACCCTAAATCTCACTCTAATCCTTACCCTCAGCCTCACCTTAACCCTAACCCTAAAACTAAACCTCACCCTAACCCTCACCCTAACCCTAAACCTAACCCTCACCTTTACACACACCCTTACCCTCACCCTAACCCTAACACTCACCGTCACCAAAACCCTCACCCTAAACATTTCTCTCACCCTAATCCTAACCCTAACTATAAGCCTAACCCTCACACTAATCCTATCTCTCATTCTAACCCTAAATCTAACCCTCAGCCAAACCCTCTTCCTAACCATCAGCCTAACCTTAACCCCAACCTTAACCCTAACACTGATCCTAACCCAAACATTCAATCTCACCCTAACCCTCACCCTAACCCTTATCCTCACACTAACCCTAAACCTCACATTAACCCTAACCATCACCCTAACACTAACCATAACCCTCACCTTAACCCTCAGCCTATACATAACCCTAAGCCTCACCTTCACCATAACCCTCACCCTAACGATAACCGTCACCCTAACCTTCACCCTAACTGTAATTCTCAACATAACCCTCACTCTCACCCTCAGCCTAACTGTAAGTCTAACCCTCACCCTAACCCTAACCCTAACCTTAATGCTATCCTTAGCACTCACTCTCACCCTAAATCTCACTCTAACCCTTACCCTCACCCTAATCCTAAGCCTAATCTTATAACTAAACCTCACCCAAACCCTCACCCTAACACTAAATCTAACCCTAACCCTCACTCTACTGCTCACCCTACCCCTCAACCTAATCCTAACACTCACCGTCACCCTAACCCTCACCCTAAACATTTCCCTCACATTAATCCTAAGCCTAACCCTAAGCCTAACCCTCACAATAACCCTATCCCTCACCCTTAACCTAAAACTAACCCACAGCCAAACCCTCTTCCTAACCCTAAACCTAAACCTAACTCTAATCCTCACCCTCACTCTAAGCCTAACCTGAACCCTAACCCTCACCCTCACCCTCACCCTAACTCTAACGCTATCCCTAAAGCTCACCCTCACCCTAAACCTCATCCTAACCCTTACCCTCACCATAACCATAACCCTAAACCTAACCCTAATCCTCTCCGCAACCCTAAGCCTCACCCTCACCTTAACCCTCACCGTCACCTTAACCCTCACCCTTACCCTAACCGTCACCCACACCCTAAAACTCATAATCACCCGAACCCTCACCTCACCCTAAACTTACCCTAACCCTCAGCCTAACCCTAACCCTCACCCTAAAACTAAGTCTAATGCTCAACCTCATACTAGCACTAACCCTCAACTTAACCCTCAACTTAACCCTCACCCTAATCTTAACGCTAACCCTAACCCTCACAATCACCCTAACACTCACCCTAACCCTTACCCTCAACCTAACCCTAACCCTAACCCTAACCCTCACACTAAATCTAACACACACCCTACCATTAATCCTAACCCTAACCCTAACTCTCAACATAACCCTCACCCTCACCCTAACCCTAAACCTAACCGTAAACCTAAACCTCCCCCTAACTCTAACCTAAACCCTAATGCTATCCCGAAACCTCACCCTCACCCTAACCCTCACTCTAACCCTTAACCTCACCCTAACCCTAACCCTAACCCTAAAACTAATCCTCATCCTAACCCGCACCCTAACCCTGAACCTAACAATAACAATAACCCTAACGCTCACCCTAACCCTCACCCTAACCCTAACCCTCACAGTGACCCTAACACTGACCCTAATCCTTTCCCTCACCCTAATCCCAACCCTAACCCTAATCCTAACCCTCACTCTAACCCTAACCCTCACCCTAACCCTAACAGTAACTCTGCCAAACACTTTTCCTAACCCTAACCCCAACCCTCAACCTAATCCTAACCATAACCCTTAACCTAACCCTAACCCTAAACCTAACCCACACCCTAAACCTAAACCTCACCCTCACACTCAACCTCACCCTCAGCCTAACCCTAACACTAACCCTAATCCTAACTCTAACCCTCACACTCACCCTTACCCTAACTGTAACTCTCACCCTAACCCTAACCCTAACCATAATGTTTTCCCTAACCCTAACCCTCACCCTAAATCTAAACCTAAACCTAACACTCACCCTAAAGCTCACCCTAACCCTCAACTTAACCCTAAATCTCACCCTAAACCTAACCCTCACCCTAAAACTTACCCACACCCTAACACTAACCCTAACACTAACTCTAACTCTCCCCCTCACCCTAAGCCTAACCTGAACTCTAACCCTCACTCTAACTCTAACACTATCCCTAAACCTCACCCTCATGCTAAACCTCATCTGAACCCATACCCTCACCATAATCCTAACCCTCACCCTCACCCTAACCCTAACCCTCACCTTTACCCCAACTTTCACCGTCACCGAAACGCTCACCCCAACTCTAACCCTCATCTACACCCTCACGCTCACCCTCACCCTAACACTCACCCTCACCCTAAACATCACCCTAACCCTAACCCTCACCCTAACCCTAACCTTAATCCTCACATAACCCTAACCCTCACCTTAAACCTCACCCTCACCCTAATCCTCACCCTAAACCTAACCCAAAGCCTTTCCTAAACGAAACGCTCAACCTTACCCTAACTCTCACCCTAACCCTCAACCTCAACCTAGCCCTCACTGTAAAACTAACGCTAACTCTAACCCTCACCCTCAACCTCACCCCCACCTTCAGCTTAACCCTAACCCTAAACCTAATCCTAAACCTAACCCTAAACCTCACCCTCACCCTCACCCTCACCCTAACACTAAACCTAACCCTAAGCCTAATGCTAACACTAGCCCTCACCCCCACTCTAACCCTAATCCTAACCCTAACCCTCAGCATAAACCTAATGCTAACCCTAAACGTAAACCTCACCCTAACGCTGATCCTAAACCTTACCCTCACTCTCAACCTCACCATAACACTAACCCTAACCCTCACCCTAACCCTAACCCTAACACTACCCCTGAGCCTAACCTTCACCCTAAACCTAACCCTAACCCTAATCCTCAGCCTATAGCTAAACCTAACCCTAACCCTCACCCTAACCCTCCCCCTCACCGTAACCCTAATGCTAACATTAACCCTCAACCTCAACCTAAACCTCGCCCTAAGCCTTACCCTAACCTTAACCCTATCCCTCACCTTCACCTTAAGCTTAACCCTAACCCAAACCGTAATCCTCACACTAACCCTAACCCTCACCCTAAACCTAACCGTACATGTCACCCTAACGCTAACTTTAACCTTACCCTAACCCTAACACACAACCTAACCCTAACACTAACCCTCACCCAAATCCTCACCCTGAACCTAAGCCAAACCTTAACCCTCACATTACCTTCACCCTTACCCTTACCCTCCCACGAACCCTAACCCTAACCCTCAGCCTCACCTTCATCCTAACCCTAACATTAAAGTTAACCCGAACCTTAACCTTAACCCTAACCCTAACCGTAATCCTCACACGAACCCTAACCCTCACCCTAAACATAACCGTACATGTCACGCTAACCCTAACTTTAACCTAAGCCTAAACCTAACCCTAACACTAACCCTAAACCTCAAACTCACCCTAATCGTCACCGTCAAACTAACCCTCACTCTAACCCTAACCCTCAACCAGTCTAACCCTCACCCTAACCAAAACCCGAACACTCAACCTAACCGTCACCCTCAACCTAAACAATACCTTATCCCTAACCCACACAATAACATTAACCATAATCCTCACCCTCAACCTAACATTAACACTAACCCTAACCCTAAACAAAACCCTCACCATAACCCTCACCCTAACACTCAGGCTAACCCTAACTGTCACTCTCACCCTAACCCTCACACTAACTCTTAACCTCACCCTAACCCTAACCCTCACACTAAACCTAACCCTCACCCTAATCCTAAACTTAACCCTAGACCTCAACCTAACCCTAGCCCTCACCTTAACCCTAAACCTAAATCTAACCATAACACTAAACCTAAACCTAACTCTCACCCTGACCCTCACCGTCACCATCACCCACACCCTATCCCTCACCCTCACCCTCACCCTAACCCTAACCATAACCCTAACCATCACCCTAAACATAACTATGAACCTCACCCTCACTGTCACCCTAAGCCTAACCCTAAACCTAAGCCTAGTCCTAAACCTAACCCTCACCCTCACCCTCAACCTAAACCTAAACCTCGCCCTAACACTAAGCCTAAACCTAGCCCTAAACCTAACACTTACTCTCACCGTCACTCTAACCCTCACCCTAAACCTAACCCTCATCCTAACCCTAACTCTAAGCCTCACCGTCACCCTCACCCTAACCCTAACCCTCACCCTAACCCTAAACCTAACCCTAACCCGACACCTCAACATAAACCTCACCCTCACCCTAACCCTAACGGTAACTGTAACCCTCAACCTAACTCTAACCCTAACCCTAATGCTATCCTTAACCCTCACCCTCACCCTAAATCTCACTCTAACCCTTACCCTCACCCTAACGCTAACATGAACCCTAAAACTAAACCTCAACCTAACCCTCACCTTAACCCTAAACCTAACCCTAACCCTCAACCTAACTCTCACCCTAACTCTATCCCTCACCGTCACCCTAACCCTCAACATAAAACTTTCCCTCACCCCTTTCTTAACCCTAATCCTAACCCTAACCCTAACCATAAACCGATTTCTCAGAATAACCCTAAACCTCACCTTCACACTCACCCTCACCCTCAACCTAACCCTAACACTAACCCAAATCCTAACCCGAACCCTCACACTCACCCTCACCTTAACTCTAACCCTAACCCTAACCCTGTCCCTCACCCTAACACCAACCCTATCCTTAACCCTCAACCTAACTCTAACCCTCACCCTAAACCTTACCCTAATCCTCACCCTAACCATAACCATAACCCTAATGCTATCCCTAACCCTCACCCTCACCATTACCATCACTCTAAAACTTACCCTCACCCTAACCCTCACCCTAACCTTAAACCTAAACCTAACCCTCACCCTAACGCTCACCCTATCCCTAAACCTAAACCTAACGCTAACCCTAACCCTCACTCTCACCCTAATCCTCACACTAACCCTTATCCTCACAGTAACCCTAACCCTAACCCTAATCCGCACATTAAGGCTAACCCTCACCCTATCCCTAACCCTACCCTTCACCCTACCCCTCACCCTAACCCTAACCCTAACCCTCACAGTCACCCTAACCCTCACCTACACCCTCACACTCACGTTCAGCCTAACCCTAAACCTAACCCTAAACCTGACCCTCAACCTAAACCTAAATTTCACCCTCACCCACATCCTCAACCTCAGCCTAAAACTGACACTAACACTAATCCTAACCCTAACCCTCACACTCACCCTAACCCTCACTCTAACCCTTACCCTCACCATAACCCTCACTTTAACCTTCACACTAACACTAAACCTCACACTAACCTTCACCCTAACCCTAACCCTAAACCTAACACTCTCCTTAATGCCCACCCTAACCCTCAACCTAACCGTAAACCTCAGCCTCACCCTAACCCTCACCCTAAACCTTACACTAACCCTAATCCTAACCCTAACCCTAACTCTAACCCTCACACTCAACCTAACCCTAACCTGAACCCTAACCCTCACCCTAACACTCACCCTAACCATAACGCAGTCCCTAAACCTCAATCTCACCCTAAACCTCATTCAAACCCTTACCCTTACCATAACCCTAACCCTAACCCTATCACTAATCCTACCGCAACCCTAACCCTCACCCTCACCTTAACCCTCACTGTCAACTTAACCCTCACACTAACACTAACCGTCTCCCACACCCTAAAACTGACCCTCATCCGAACCCTCACCCTCACCATAACATTACACTAAACCTCACCCTAAACCTAACCCTCACCCTAAAACTAACACTAGCACTCACCCTCATACTAACCTTAACCCTCACCTTAACCCACACCTTAAACCTCACCCTAACCCTAACGCTAACTCTAAGCCTCAATCTCACCCTAATCCTCACCCTAAACCTTATCCTCACACTAACCCTAACCCTAACCCTAACCCTCACATTAAACCTAACCCTCACCCTAACCCTAACCCTACTCCTCACCCTAGCCCTCACCTTAACCATAACCCTAAACCTCACCCTAACCCTAACCCTAACCCTCACTTTCACCCTAAGCCTCACCGTCACCCTACCCTCAACCTAAACTAACCCTCACCCTCACCCTAACCATCACCATCAACCTCACCCCCACCCTCAACCTAATCCTAACCCTAACCCTCAACCTAACCCTAACCCTAATGCTAACCCTAAACCTCAACCTCACCCTATCCCTCACACTAACCCTTACCCTCAACCTCAACCTAACCCTAACACTAACCCTAACCCTAACCCTCCCCTAAGCCTCACCCTAACCCTAACCCTAACCCTAACCCTCAGCCGAACCCTCCCCCTAACCATAACCCTTACCCTAATCCTTACCCTATACCTAAACCTAACGCTAACCCTCACCCGAACCCTCACCCTCACCATAAATCTAATGCAAACATTAACCCTCAACCTCACCCTAAATTTCGACCTAACACTTACCCTTACCTTAAACCTATCCCTCACCCCCACCCTAACCCTCACCCTAAGCCTAAACCTCACCCTCAGCCTCAAGCTCAACTTCAGCCTAACCTTAACCCTAACCCTAATTCAAACCCTAACCCTCTACCTCAACATAACACTAAACCTAACCATAACCAAAACCCTCACGCTAACCCTAACTCTATCCCTAACCCTCACCATAACCCTAAATCTAATCCTAAACCTAACCCTCACCATCACCCTAACCCTTACCCTCACCCTAACCCTAAGCCTAACCCTCAGCCAACCCTCATACTAACCCTAACGCTAACCCTAACCATCATCCTAAAATTAACCCTAACCCTAACCCTAAACCTCAAGCACACCCTAACCTCACCCTCACCCTCAGCCTCAACTTCACCCTTACCCTAACCCTCACACTCATCCTGACACTCACACTCACTCTAACCCTAATCATAACCCTTACCCACACCCTAATCCTAAACATCACCCTCATCCTCAATATGACCCACACCCTGACCCTCACCCTCAACCTCACCCTAACCCTAACCATAACCCTAACACTCACCCTAAACCTAACTCTGACCCTCACCCTCACTCACCCTCAGCCTAATCCTACACCTAAGCCTAATCCTAAACCTAACCCTCACCCTCACCCTCACGCAAACCTAAAACTCAGCTTAACCCTAAGCCTAACCCTAGCACTCACCTAACCCTTACCCTCACTGTCACCCTAAACCTAATCCTCAACCCAAACCTAACCCTCACCCTAACCCTAACCGTCACCCTCACTTTCATCCTAACCCTAACCCTAGCCCTCACCCTAACCCATAGCCTCACCTTCACTTTAAACCTCACCCTAACCCAAACCCTCACCCTAACCCTCACCCTCACCCTCACCCTCACCTTAACTGTATTCCTAACCCTAAACATAACCCTCAACATAACCCTCACCCTTACCCTCACCCTAACCCTAACCGCAACCCTAACCTTCACCCTAACCTAAACCCTAACCCTAATGCTATTTCTAACCCTCACCCTCACCCTAACCCTCACTCTAACCCTTACCCTCACCCTAACCCTAACACTCACCCTCACCCTAAACCTAAACCTCACCCTAAACCTCACACTAACCCTAACACTAACCCTACCCTTCAGCCTAAACCTCACCCTAAACCTAACACTAATCCTCACCCTATAACTAACCCTAATCCTTACCCTCACCCTAACCCTAACCCAAACCATAACTCTCACACTAAACCTACCCCTCACTCAAACACTCACCCTAACCTTAATCCTCACACTAACCCTAACCTTAACCCTAGACCTCAGCCTCACCCTACCCACACACTAACCCTAAACCTAAAACTAACCATAACCCTAACCCTAAACCTAACTCTCACCCTCACCCTCATACATACCATCACACTCATCCTAACCTTTGCAGTCACCCTCACCTTAACCCTAACCATAACCCTAACCCTTCCCCTAAATCTGACTCTGACCCTCACCCTCACCCTCATCCTAAGCCTAAATCTAAAGCTAAACCTAATCCTAAACATAACGCTCACCCTCACCTCACCCTAAACCTAAACCTCACCGTAACCCTAACCCTAACCCTAGCCCTCACCATAACTTTACGCAAGCATCACTCTAACCCTCACATTAACCCTAACACTCACCCTCACTGTCACCCTATCCCTAAACCTAACCCTCAACCAAACCCTTACCCTAACCCTAACCCTACAACTCAACATAACCCTCACCCTCAACCTAATCCAAACAGTAACTCTAATCCTCACCTGAAACTTAACCCTAACCCTAATGCTATCCCGAACATTCACCCTCACCCTAACCCTCACTCTAACCATTACCTCACCCTAAACCTAATCCTAACCCGAAACCTAAACATCACCCTGACCCTAACCCTAACCCTATCCCTCACCGTCACTCTAACCCTCACCCTAACGATCACCTTCACCCTAACCCTCACCGTCACCTTAACCCTCATCCTAACTCTAACCGTCACCCACACTGTAAAACTCACCCTCACCATAACCTTACCCGAAACCTCACCCTAAACTTAACCCTCACCCTAAACCTAAATCTAACACTCACCCTCATACTAAACCTAACCCTCACCTTAAACCTCACACTAACCCTCACCCTAACCCTAACGCTAACCCAAACAATCAATCTCACCCTAACTCTCACCCTAACACTTATCCTCACACTAAACCTAACCCTAACCCTAACCCTCACATTAACCCTAACCCTCACCCTAACCCTAACCCTACCACTCACCCTAACCCTCACCCTAACCATAACCCTAACCCTCATCTTCACCCTAACCCTCACCCTAACACTCATCCTCACCCTAAATATGACCCTAAACCGAACCATAACCCTAATCCTCACCCTAACCCTAACCCTCGCCTTAAACCTCACCCTCATCCTAATCCTCACACTAACCCTGACACTAAACCTTTCCTAACCAAAACCCTCACCCTCACCCTAACCCTCACCATAACCCTCACCCTCAACCTAGCCCTCACCCTAAAACTAACCCTAAACCTAACCCTCAACCTCAACCTCACCTCCACCCTCAACCTAACCCTAACCCTAAACCTCACACTAACCCTAACACTAATGCTAACACTAAACCTCAATCTCACCCTAACCCTTATCCTCAACCTCAACCTCAACCTAACCCTAACACTAACCCTAACCCTAACCCTCCCCTAACCCTCACCCTAAACCTAACTCTAACCCTACACCTCAGCCTAACCTTCACCCTAACCCTTACCCTCCTCCGAATCCTAAACATAACCATCAGCCTAACCTTAACCCTATCCTAACCCTAACCCTGACCTTAACCCTAAACCTCATCCTCAGCCTCAAGCTCAACCTCAGCCTAACCCTAACCCTAACCCCAATTCGAACCCTATCCCTCAACCTCACCCTAACTCTAAACCTAACCCTAACCAAAACACTCAAGCTAACCCTAACTCTATGCCTAAAGCTCACCCTAACCCTAAACCTAATACTAAACCTAAACCTCACACTCACCCTAACCCTTACCCTCACCCCAACCCTAAGCCTAACCCTCAGCCTAACCCTCATACTAACCTTAACCCTAACCCTAACCCTCATCCTAACCTTAACCCTAACCCTAATACTAACACTCCACCAAACCCTAAACCTCACGATCACCCTCACCCTCATCATCACACTCATCTTAACCCTCACACTCACCCTCACACACACCCTCTCACTAACACTAACCCTCACCCTAAACCTAACTCTGACCCTCAACCTCACCCTCAGCCTATGCTTAACCCTACACCTAATCCTAATCTTAACCTAACCCTCACCCTTACCCTCACCAAACCTAAAACTCAGCCTAAACCTAAGCTTAACCCTAGCACTCACCTAACCCTTACCCTCACTGTCACCCTAACCCTCATCCTCAACATTACCTAACCCTCATCCTAACCCTAACCCTCAACCTCCCCCTCCCCCAGGACTAACCCTAGCCCTCACCCTAACCCTTACCCTCACCGTCACTCTAACCCTCATCCTAACCCTAACCCTCACCCTAACCCTAACCCTAACCCTAACCCTCACCTTCACGCTAACCCTAACCCTAAGCCTAAAGCTCAACCTAACACTATTGCTAACCCTAAACCTAACCCTCAACATAACCCTCACCCTTACACACACACTAACCCTAACCACAACCCTAACCCTCACCTTAACCCTAAAACTAACCCTAACCCTACACCTCAACATAAACCTCACCCTCACACTAACCTTAACGGTAACCGTAACCCTCAACCTAACCCTAACCCTAACCCCTAATGCTTTCCTTAACCCTCAGCCTCACCCTAAATCTCACTCTAACACTTACCCTCACCCTAAACCTAAACCTATCCTTAAACTAAACCTCAACCTAACACTCACCTTAACCCTAAACCTAACCCTAACCCTCACCCTAACTCTCACCCTAAGTCTATCCCTCACCGTCACCCTAACCCTCAACATAAAACTTTCCCTCACCCTATTCCTAACCCTAATCCTAAGCCTAACCCTCACACTAACCCTATCCCTCACCCTAACACTAATCCTAACCCTCAGACAAACCCTCTTCCTAACCCTAACCCTAACCCTCAACCTAACCCTAACCCTAAACTTAATTCTCACAATAACCCTAAACCTCACCCTCACACTAAACCTCACCCTCAGTCTAACCCTAACCCAAAACCAAATCCTAACCCAAAACCTCACACTCACCCTCACCTTAACTCTAACCCTAACCCCAACTCTATCCCTAACCCTCAACCTAACTCTAACCCTCACCCTAAACCTTACCCTAACCCTCAGCCTAACCCTTACCCTAACACTAATACTATCCCTAACCCTCACCCTCACCATTACCCTCACTCTAACACTCTAGGGTTACCTCACCCTAACCCTAAACCTAAACCTAACCCTCACCATAACGCTCACCCTATCCCTCAACCTAACCCTAACCTTAACCCTAAACCTCACTCTCACCCTAATCCTCACACTAACCCTTATCCTCACAGTAACCCTAACCCTAACCCTAACCCGCACATTAAGGCTAACCCTCACCCTCACCCTAACCCTACCCTTCACCCTACCCTCACCCTAACCCTAACCCTAACCCTCACCGTCACCCTAACCCTCACCTACACCCTCACCCTCAACTTCAGCCTAACCCTAAACCTAACCCTAAACCTGACCCTCACCCTAACACTAAACCTCACCCTCACCCACACCCTCACCCTCAGCCCAAACCTAACCCTAACCCTATACCTATCCCTAACCCTCACACTCCTCCTAAACCTAAATCTAACCCTAACACTAACGCTGACTTTCACCCTAACAACAACCCTATCCCTAATCCTCATCCTAACCCTATCCCTCACCCCAACCCTAACCCTAAACCTCACCCTAATCCTAACCCTAACACTAATGCTAACCCTAACACTCACCCTCACCCTAACGCTCACTCTAACCCTTACCCTCACCGTAAACCTCACCCTAACCCTCACACTAACACTAAACCTCAGCCTAACCCTAAACCTAACCCTAAACCTGACCCTCACCCTAACACTAAACCTCACCCTCACCCACACCCTCACCCTCAGCCCAAACCTAACCCTAACCCTATACCTATCCCTAACCCTCACACTCCTCCTAAACCTAAATCTAACCCTAACACTAACGCTGACTTTCACCCTAACAACAACCCTATCCCTAATCCTCATCCTAACCCTATCCCTCACCCCAACCCTAACCCTAAACCTCACCCTAATCCTAACCCTAACACTAATGCTAACCCTAACACTCACCCTCACCCTAACGCTCACTCTAACCCTTACCCTCACCGTAAACCTCACCCTAACCCTCACACTAACACTAAACCTCACCCTAACCATCAACCTAACCCTAAACCTAAAGCTAACACTCTCCTTAACGCCGGCCCTAACCCTCAACCTAAGCTTAACCCTCACCCTCACCCTAACCCTGACCCTAAACCTTACCCTAAACCTAATCCTAACCCTAACCCTAACTCTAACCCTCACCCTCAACCTAACCCTAACCTGAACCATAACCCTCACCCTAACACTCACCCTAACCCTAAGGCTGACCCTAAACTTCACTCTCACCCTAACCCTAAACCTCAAGTGAACCCTAACTCTCACCTTCACCGTCAGCCTCACCTTCACCCTCACCCTAACCCTCGCACTCACCCTCACCCTAAATTTAACCATAACCCTAACCCACACCCTAATCCTAAACATCACCCTCATCCTCACCATGACCCTCACCCTAATCCTCACCCTCAACCTCACCCTAACCCTAACCATAACCCTAACACTCACCCTAAGCATAACTATCAACCTCACCCTCAACCTCACCCTATGCCTAACCCTACACCTAAGCCTAATCCTAAACCTAACCCTCACCCTCCCCCTCACCCAAACCTAAAACTTAGCTTAACCCTAAGCCTAACCCTAGCACTCACCTAATCCTTACCCTCACTGTCACCCTAAACCTAATCCTCAACCCAAACCTAACCCTCACCCTAACTCTAACCGTCACCCTCACTTTCACCCTAACGCTAACCCTAGCTTTCACCCTAACCCATAGCCTCACCGTCACTCTAACCCTGACCCTAACCCTAAACCTCAACCTAACCCTCACCCTCACCCTCACCCTCACCTTAACTGTATTCCTAACCCTAAACCTAACGCTCAACATAACCCTCACCCTTACCCTCACCCTAACCCTAACCGCAACCCTAACCCTCACCCTAACCCTAACCCTAACCCTAATGCTATTTCTAACCCTTACCCTCACCCTGACCCTCACCCTGACCCTCACCCTAACCCTAACCCTTATCCTCACCCTAAACCTAACCCTAATCCTATCCCTCACACTAACTTAAACCTAACCCTACCCCTCAGCCTAACCCTCACCCTAAACCTAACCCTAATCCTCACCCTAACCTTACCCTCACCCTAACCGTAACCCTAACCATAACCCTCAGACTAAACCTACCCCTCACCCAAACACTCACCCTAACATTAATCCTCACCCTAATCCTAACCTTAACCCTAGACCTCAGCCTCAGCCTACCCACACACTAACCCTAAACCTAAAACTAACCATAACCCTAACCCTAAACCTTACTCTCACCCTTACCCTCATCCTCACCATCACCCTCAACCTAACCCTCACCCTCACCCTCACCTTAACCCTAACCATAACCCTAACCCTTCCCCTAAACCTGACTCTGACTCTCACCCTCACCCTCAGCCTCATCCTAAGCCTAACTCTAAACCTAAGCGTAATCCTAAACCTAACGCTCACCCTCACCCTCGCCCTAAACCTAAACCTCACCCTAACCCTAACTTTAACCCTAGCCCTCACCGTAACCTTACTCTCACCGTCACTCTAACCCTCACATTAACACTAACACTCACCCAAACCCTAACCCTAACCCTCACCCTAACGCTCAGCCTAACCCTAATCATAACCCTCACCCTAAACCTAACCCTACAACTCAACATAAACCTTACCCTCAACCTAATCCTAAGGGTAACCCGAATCCTCACCTGAAAATTAATAGTAACCCTAATACTATCGCTAACCTTCACACTCACCCTAACTCTCACTCAAAACCTTACCCTCAGCCTAACCCTAACCCTAACCCTAAAAATAAACCTCACCCTAACACTAAACCTAACCCTATCCCTCACCTTAAATCTTACCTCACTGTCACTCTAACCCTCACCCTAAACATCATCCTCATCCTAAATGTAATCCTAACCCTCACCCTCACCCTAACCCTCACCGTCACATTAACCCTCACCCTAACCCTAACCGTCACCCACACCCTAAAACTCACCCTCACCCTCACCCTCACCCTCACCTTAACCTTACCCGAAACCTCACCCTAAGCCTAACCCTCACCCTAAACCTAAATCTAACACTCAACCTCATACTAATCCTGACCCTCACCTTAACCCTCACACTAACCCTCACCCTAACCCTAACGCTAACCCAAATAATCAATCTCACCCTAACCCTCACCCTAACGCTTATCCTCAAACTAACCCTAACCCTAACCCTAACCCTCACATTAACCCTAACCCTCACCCTAACCCTAACCCTACCACTCACCCTAACCCTCACCCTAACCATAACCCTAACCCTCACCTTCACCCTAACACTAATCCTCACCCTAAACATGACGCTAACCCTAACCCTCAACAGAACACTAACCCTAATCCTCACCCTAACACTAACCCTCACCTTAAACCTCACCCCCACTCTAATCCTCATCCTAAACCTAACCCTAACCCTAAGCCTCACCATAACCCTAACCCTCACCCTCACGCTCCCCATCACCCTCAGCCTAACCCTAAGCCTAACCCTCACCCTCACCCTCACCCTCACCCTAACCCTCACCCTCACCCTCACACTAACCCTCAACCTCACCCTAAACATCACCCTAAGCCTCACTCTCACGCTAACCATAACCCTAAACCTCACCTTAACGCTAACCCTCACCCTAAATCTCACCCTAACCCTAACGCTAACCTGAACCCTCACCCTCACCCTAACACTCATTTTAACCCTAATTCTCACACTAAACCTAACCCTAACCCTAACCTTCACTCTAAACCTAACCCTCACCCTAAGCTTAACACTAACCCTCACTCTAAACCTAACCCTCACCCCCACCCTAACACTCAATGTCACCCTAATCCTCACCGTAAACCTAACCCATAACCACACCAAAAACCTCACCCTCACCCGAACCCTTACCCTCACACGAACCCTCACCCTCACCCTGACCCTAACCCTAACCATAACCCTCACCCTAACCCTCAGCCTCACACTAACCCTCATGCTAAACTTTACGCTCAACCTAGCCCAAACCCTAACCCTCAACCTAACACTCACACTAACCCTAACCCTCAGCCTAATCTTTATCCTAACACTAAACCTAACCTAACCCTCACCCTAACCCTAACCCTAATACTAACACTAACATTCACCCTCACCCTAACCCTCACACTCACCACAACCTCAACTTGACCCTACCCCTACCCCATTCCATAACCCTCACCCTAACCCTAACACTCAACCTAATCCTAACCCTACCTCTAACACTCACCCACACACTAACCCTAAACCTAACAGTATCCCTCACCCTAATCCTAATCCTCACCCACACCCTAACCCTCACCCTCATCCGAAAACACAACCTCACCCGAACCCTCATCCTCACCCTAACCCAAACCCTCACACTAAACATCACCCAAACCCTAACCCAAATCCTAATCCGAACCCTAACCCTAAACCTCACCCTCACCCTAAACCTAACCTTCACCCTAACCGTAACCCTCACCCTAAAATTAACCATAAATCTAAACATAACCCTCACACTAACTGTACCCCTCACCCTAACCCTAAGACTAATCTGAACCATCACCGTTACTGTCACACTCAGCCTAAACCTAACCCTAACCATATTCTTATTCCTAACCCTCACCCTCATCCTCAGCCTAAACCTAAACCTAACCCTAATCCTCACACTCACCCTCACCCTCAGTCTCACCCTAACCCTCACCCTCGCCCTAAACCTCATCCTCACCCTAAACATCACCATAACCCTAACACTCACCGAAACCCTAACCCTAACCCTCACCCTAAACCGAACCTCAGCTTAACCCTCACCCTCACCCTAATAGTCACCATAACCCTAACCCTTAACTAACCGAAACCCTCACCCTCACCTTAACCTTCACCCTCACCCTAGCCCTCACCCTAAACCTAACCTTAACTCTAATCCTCACCCTCCACCTCCCCTTCCCCTCAGCCTTACCCTAAACCTAACCTTAATCCTAACCCTAACCCTCAACCCCACCCTCACCTAACCCTAACCCTAACACTAACACTAACCCTCACCTTCATCGTCACCCTAACCCTAAACTTAACCCTAAAAATTACCATGACCCTAGCCCTAACCATAACCCTAACCATAAAACTCACCTAACCCTAAACCAAACCCTAACCTTCAACCTCACCCTCACCCTCATCCTAACCCTCACCCTCACCCTGACCCTCACCATCACACTAACCCTAACCCTCACCCTAACCCTCACCCTCACCCTCAGCCTAACCCTAACCCTAACCATAATCCTAACCCTAACACTCACCCTCATCCTAACCCTAACCCTAACACTCACCCTCAACCTCAACCTCACCCTCACCCTCACCCTCACACTAACTCTCAACCTCACCCTAAACATCAACCTAACACTAACCCTCAAGCTAACACTAATCCTAAGCCTCACCCTAACCCTAACCCTCACCGTAACCCTAACCCTAACCCTAACCCTCACCATCACCCTAACCCTCACCCTAACCTTTATCCTCACAATCCTAAACCTAACGCTAACCCTCACACTAACCCTAACACACACCCTAACCGTATCCTGACAACTCACCCTAAATCTCACCCTAATCCTAAAACTAACCATAACCCTCACCCTAAAACTAAGCCTAACCCTCACCGTCACCGTAACCCTCACCATCACCCTAACCCTCAACCTAACCCTAAATTTCAACCACACCCTAACCCTCACCCTCACCAGAACTCGACCCTCACGCGAACACTCACACTCACCCTAAACCTCACCCTCACAATAACCTTCACCCTAACCCTAACTCTCACCCTAACACTAACCCTAACCCTCACTCTAATCCTAACCCTCAACCTAACCCTAATCCTCACCCTAAACCTAAACTTCACCCTAACACTAACACTCACACTAAACCTAACCCTAAAACTTACCCTCACACTCAACCTCACCCTCACCCTAACACTAACCCTCATCCTAACCCTAAACCTAAACTTAATGCTAACCCTAAACCTCACCCGCACCCTAACCCTAACCGTCACCCTAAACCTAACCATCACCCTAAACCTTCCCGTCAACCTAACCCTAACTGGCACCCTCACCCTACCCTTACCCTAACACTTACCCACACCATAACCATCACGCTAACCCTAAAACTAACTGTCACCCTAAACCTCACCCTAACCCTAAACACAATACTAAGCCTAACCCTGACCCTAACCCTCACCCTAACCCTAAACCTCACCCTCACCCTAACCCTCACACTAAACTTTACCCTCAACCTAACCCAAATCCTAAATCTACAGCTAACACTCACACTAACCCTTACCGAAACCCTCAGCCTAACCCTTACCATAAACCTCACCCTCACCCTAACCCTCACACTAAACTTTACCCTCAACCTAACCCAAACCCTAACCCTAAAACTAACACTCACACTAACCCTTACCGTAACCCTCAGCCTAACACTTATCCTAACCCTAACCATAACCATAACCCTAACCCTAACCCAAAAGCTCACACTAACCCTAAATCTAACCCTCAGCCTAACCCTCATGCCAACCCTAACCCTAAACCTCACCCTCTCCCTAATCGTCACCCTAACCCTAAACCTTACCTAACCGAAACCCTCACCCTCACCCTAACCCTCACACTAACCCTTACCCTCACCCTAAACCTAAACCTCACCCACCTCCTAACCCTCAACCTAAGCCTTACGTACACCCTAACCCTCACCCTAAGCCTAAACCTAAAACTAACCCTCACCCTAACCCTCACCCTAACCCTAAACATAACACTAACCCTCACCCTCGCCCTAACCTTTACTCTCAACCTAACCCAAACCCTAACCTTAACTCTAACCCTCACATTAACCCTAAACCTAACTCTCAGCCTAACCCTCACCCTAACCCTAACCCTAAACCTAACCCTCACCCTAACCCTAACCATCACCCTAAACCTAACCGTAACCCTCACCCTCACCCCAAACCTAACCCAAACCCTCACCCACACCCTCACCCTCACACTCACCCGAAGCCTGAAGCCTAAAACTTACCCTAACCCTAAACCTCACCCTAAACATCACCCTAACCCTAACCCTCACCCGAACCCTCACACTCTTCCTAACACTCAATCTCACCCAAACCTTCACCCTCACAATAAACATCACCCTAACCCTACCCCTGAGCCTAACCATAACCCTCTACCTAAACATAACCCTCACCCTGAACTTCACCCTAACCCTAACCCTAAACGTTACCCTAACCCTTACCCTAACCCTATACCTCACCATAAACCTAAACCTAATCCTTACCAACACCATAACCCTAAACCTAACCCTAACCCTAACGCTCACCATAACCCTCACCTTCACCCTAATCCTCACAGTATCCCTTACCCTCACCATAACCCTAACCCTAACCCAACCCTAATCCTCACCGTAAACCTAACCCTTGCCCACACCCTAACCCTCATCATCAACCGAAACCTCATATTCGCCCTAACACTCACACGAACGCTAACCCTAACCCTTATCATACAATTAACCCTCACCCTCACCCTCACCCTACGCCTAACCGTAACCCTAAACCTAAACCTAAACCTCAACCTCAGCCTAAACCTAACCCTCAACCTAACGCTCACCCTATCGCTAACGCTAAACCTACACCTCACCCTCACACTAACTCTTATCCTCACACTAACCCTCACCCTAACACTAACACTAAACCTCACATTAACCCTAATATTCAACCTATACCTCACCCTAAACCTAACCCTAACTGAAAACCTAACGCTCACACTCACCCTCACCCAAACACTCACCCTCACCCCAAACATCACCCTAACCCTAACCTTCACCCTAACCTTAACCAAACCCCTCACCCTTAACCTAAACTCAGCTTAACCATCACACTCACCCTAATCCTCACCCTAACTCTAAACCTTACATAAACGAAACCCTCACACTCACCCTAACCCTAACCCTAACAATAACCCTAACTCTAACTCTAACCCTAACCCTAAAACTCACCCTAAAACTAAACCTAAACCTCACCCTCACTCGCACCGTAGCCCTAACCCTCACACTAACCATAATCTTAACACTCAGCCTAAACCTCATCGTAATCCTAACCCTAACCCTAACCCTCACCCTAACCCTAACCCTCACCTTCATTTTCACCCTCACCCTCACCCTAACCCAAACCCAAACCCTCATCCGAACCACACCCTCACCCGCACCCTCACACTAACCCTCACCCTCACCCTCACACTAACACTAAACCTCACATTAAACATTACCCTAACCCTAAAGCTCACCGTCACCCTAACCCTAAACCTAACCCTAACAATAACATTAACCCTAACCCTCACCATCACCCTAACCCTCACCCTAATCCTTAACCTCACTCTAAACCTGACCGTCACCCTAACCTTCACCCTAACCCTAAGCCTCATCCACAACCTCACCCTCACCCTCACCCGACCCCTCATCCTCACCCAAACACACTCCCTTACCCTAACCCTTACCCTCACAATAAACATCATCCTAACTCTAACTCTCACCTTAACACTAACCCTAACCCTCACCCTAACCCTAATCCTCAACCTAACCCTAAGCTTCACCCTGAAACTCACCCTAAGCCAACCCTACCCGTAACCCTCACCCTCACCCTTACCCTAACCCTAACACTCACCCTAAAACTAACCCTCACCCTACCACTAACCCTCACACTATACCTAAATCTAACACTCTTACTCACCCTCTATCTCACCCTCACCCTCACCCTAATCCTCATCCTAACCATAACCCTAAATATAATGCTAACCCTAAATCTCACCCTCAGCCTATCCCTCACCCTAAACCTTACTCTCACCCTAACCCTAACCCTAACACTCAGACTAAACCTATCCCTCACCCTAACCCTAACCCTAAACCTCACACTAAACCTAAACCTCACCCTAATCCTAAACATACCCTCATCCTAACCCTCACCCTAAACTTAACCCTAACCCTAATCCTCACCCTATCCCTAATCTTAACCCTAACCACAACCCTCACCCTCTCCCTAACCCTAATGCTAACCCTAACCCTCCTCCTCACCCTAACCTTCACCCTAACCCTATCACTAACCCAAACCCTCAACCTGACACTATACCTCATCCTAACCTTTACCTTCAACATAATCCTAACCCTAACACTAACCCAAATTCTCAGCCTAACCCTAACCCTCACCCTCACCCTCACCGTCACCCTCACCCTAAGACCCAACCTAACCCTAACCCTAACTCTAATCCTAAACCTAAACCTCACCCTCAAACTTACCCTAACCCTAAACCTAACCCTCACCCTCACCCTCACAATAACCCGCACCCTAACACTAACCCTCACCTTAACACTAACCCTAACCCTCAACCTAATTCTAACCCTATCCCTAACCCTCACCCTCCCACTAACCCTAACCCTAACACTAACCCTCACCCTAACCCTAATCCTCACCCACACCCTAACCCTCTCCCTCAACCGAAGCCTCACCCTTCCCCGAACACTCATCCTCAACCTAAACATCACCCAAACCCTAACCCTTACCCTAAACCTAACCCTAACCCTCACCCTAACCATAACCCTCAACCTAACCCTGAACCTCACGCTAATCCTCACCATAACCCTAACCCTTACCTAAAAGAATCCCTCACCCTAACTCTCACACTAATCCTCTCCTCACCCTAGACCTCAGGGTAAACCTATCCCTATCCCTAACCCTCTCCCTCACCCTTAACCTCACCCTAACCCATACCCTCAGCCTAACACTAACGCTAACCCTATTCCTAATCCTAAACCTCATACGCACCCTCACCCTAAACCTAACCCTAACACTAACCCTCACCCTCACCCTCACCAAACGCTCATCCTCACCCTAAACATCACCCTAACCCTAACCCTCACCCTAAGCCTAACCCTAAACCTCACCCTAACCCTAACCTCAGCTTAACCCTCACCCTCAACCTAAAATTCACCCTAACCCTAACCCTAAGGTAAATGAAACCCTCACCTCCACCCTCACACTAACCCTCACACTCACCCCAGCCCTCACCCTAACCCTAAAAGTAACCCCTACCCTCAACCTTTCCCTCTCCCTACCCCTCAGCCTAAACCTAACCCTAACCCTAACCCTAAACCTAACCCTCACCATCAGCCAAACCTTCACCCTAACCCTTACCCTCAAACTTACCTTAAACCTAACCCTCACCCTCAAACTCACCCTCACCCTAATCCTAACCCACACCCTAACCCTAACCCTAACCCTAACCACTAACCCTCTCTCTCACCCTCAACCTAATCCAAACCCTAACAATAACCCTAACTCTCACCCTCAACCTAACCCTCACCCTGACACTTACACTCACCCTCACCCTTACCGAAACCCACACCCTCACCATCACCCTAACCCTAACTCTTACCCTCACCCAACCCCTCACCCTAACCCTAAACCTAACCATCACACTAACCCTAACCTTCACCCACACCTTAACCATCACTCTCACCCTTACCCTCATCCAAAACCTTAACCGAACACTAAACCTAACCCGAACCCTAACCCTAATCCTAACCTTAACCCTAATCCTAAACCAAATGCTCACCATACCCCTCACCCTAACCCTAACTCTAACCCTAAACCTCACACTAATCCTAACCGTCACCCTCACCCGAACAATCACCCAAACCCTAAACCTCACCCTCAAAATAAACATCACCCTAACCCTAACCCTCAACCTAACGCTAACCCTAACCCTCACCCTCACCCTCACACTCACCCTCACCCTAAACATCACCCTAACCCTAAACCTCACCCTAACCCTATCCCTAACCCTCACCCTAAACCTAACCTCAGCTTAACCCTCAACCACACCCTATTCCTCACCCTAAATCTAACCCTTATCTAACCGAAACCCTCACCCTCACCCTCACCCTAACCCTAACCCTAAGCCTAACAATAACCATAACTCTAACCCTAAACCTAACCCTAAAACTCACCCTACACCTAATCCCAACCCTAACGCTCACTCTCACCATCAAACTCACCCTAAACCTAACCCTCACCCTCACTCTCACCCCAAATCTCACACTCATACTAAACCTCACACTAATCCTACCCCTAACCCTCTCCCTATCCCTCACTCTAACCCTAACCCTACCCCTAAACCTAAACCTCACACTAACCCTAAACCTAACGTCAACCTTCAACCTAATCCTAATCCTCACCAACACCCTCAGCCGAACCCGAACCCTCACCCGAACCCTCAGCCTCACCGTAACCTTCACCCTAAACATCTCCCAACCCTAACACTAACCCTCATCCTCACCCTCACCCTCATACTAACCCTCAACCTCACCCTAAACATCACCCTAACTCTAACCCTCACCCTCACCCTAACCCTAACACTCACCCTAACACTAACGCTAACCCTAACCCTCACACTCACCCTAACCCACACCCTAACCATTATCCTCACACTAAACCTAACCCTAACCCTAACCCTAAAAACCCTCACCCTAAGCCTAAACATAACCCTAAACCTAACACTCATCCTAACCCTCACCCTAACCCTAACCCTAACCATCACCCTAGCCCTCACACTAACCTTTACCCTCAATCTAACCCAAAGCCTAACCCTACACCTAACACTCACACTAACCCTAAACCTAACCTCAACCTAACCCTTATCCTATCCCTAAACCTGACCCTAACCCTAACCGTCATCCTCAACCTCACCCTCACCCACACCTTCACCCTAACCCTCACCCTAACCCTAATCCTCAGCCTAAACCTTACCCTAACCCTAAACCCAAACCTCCCCCTCATCCTAACCCTCACCCTAACCCTTACCTACACCCTAACCCTCACACTGAGCCTAACCCTAAACCTAACCCTCACCCTAACCATCATCCTAACCCTAAACATAACTCTAATACTCAACCCCACCCTCACCTTAACCCTAACCATAATCCTAACGCTAAGCCTCGCCCTCACCCTCACCCTAACCGTAACTGTAACCCTAACAATAACCCTAACTCTAACCCTAACCCTAACCCTAACCCTAAAAGTCACTCTAAACCTAATCCTAAACCTAACCCTCACCCTCATTCTAACCCTCACCCTCACCTGACACTCACCATCACACTAACCTTCAAACTAACACTTACCCTCACCCTAACCCTAACCATAACCCTCACTCTCAATCTCACCCTCACGCACACCCTCACCCTAAACCATACACTCACATTCACCCTCACACTAACCCTCAACCTCACCCTAAACATCACCGTAAACCTAACACTCACCCTAACCCTAAACCTAACCCTCACCTTAACCCAAACCCTCACCCTAAACCTAATGCTAACCCTAACTCTCACCCTCACCCTGACCTTCAACCTAACCCTTGTCCTAACACTAACCCTAACCCTAAACCTAACCCTTACCCTCACACTAACCCTAAACCTCACTCTTACCCTCACACTAATCCTAATCCTCACCCTCACCCTCACCATAACACTGATCATAACCGTCACACTAGCCGTAAACCTTACCCTAATCCTAACCCTAACCATAACTTTCACCCTCACCCTGACCCTCACACTCAGCCCAACACTAACGCTAAACCTATTTCTAATCCTAACCCTCACCTTCACCCACACCCTAAAACTAACCCTAACCCTAACCCTCGTCTTAACCCTAAATCTAACCCTCACCCTCACAGTCACCGTCACCCTAACCCTCACCATAAACCTCACCCTAAACTTAACGCTAAACCTAAATACTCACTCACACCCTAAACCTCACACTAACCCTTATCCTCACACTAACCCGAACCATAACGCAAAGCCTCAAACTAACCCTAACCCTCACCCTAACCCTAACCCTCACTTTCAATCTAACCCTCACCCTAACCTTAAATCTCACCCTAAACATAACGCTAAACTTAACCCCCACATTAACCCTAAACCTAACCCTAACCTTCACCCTAACCTTAACACTAACACTCACCTTCACCCTAACCCTCACCGTCAAGCTAACCCTCACCCTAAACCTAACACCAAGCTACAACCTCACTCTCAGCCTCATCCTCACCCTTACACTAACCCTCACCCTCACCCTAAACATCACTCTAACCCTAACCCTCACCCTAACCCTAACCCTAATCCTCACACTAAACCTAACCCTAAACCTTTCCTAAATGAAAACCTCATCCTCACCCTAACACTCAGCCTAACCCTCACCTTCATCCTAGCACTCACCCTAAACCTAAGTCTAAACCTAACCCTCATCCTCACCCTCAACCTAACCCTAAACCTAACCCTCACACTAAGCCTAACACTAACCCTAATGGTAACACTAACCCTCACCCTCACTCTAACCCTAACACTAACTCTAAATCTCACCCTCATTCTAACCCTTAGCCTCACCCTCACCCCCACCATAACAATAACCCTAACCCTAACCCTCACCCTAACCATAAACCTTACCCTAACACTAACACTCACACTAAACCTAACATTAACCCTAGCCCTCACCCTAACCCTCACCCTCAACCTCCACTAAGCCTAACCCTCACCCAAACCCTATCCCTCACCCTAACGCTAACCGTAACCCTCACCCTCACACCCACCCTAACCCTATCCTAAACCTAACCCTCAACCTAACACTAACCATTACCATACTGCTAACCCTAATCCTCACCCTCACCCGAACCCTAACCCTAACCCTCACCCTAACCCTAACCCTAAACCTAATGCTATCCCTAACCCTCAAACTCACCCTAACCCTCACCCTAACCTGAACACTCACCCTCAATCTCACCCTAACTCTAACCCTACTCCTCAACCCAACCCTCAACTTACCCCTAACATTAACCCTAATCAAATCCCTAATCCTCAACCTCACCCTCACTCTAACTCTAACGCTGTCACCCTCACCCTAAACCTCACCCTAGAACTCACCCTCAACCTAGCCCTCATCCTAAACCTAACCCTAACCCTAAGGCTAACCCTCAACCTAACCCGAATCCTAGACCTAACCCTAACCCTGACCCTCACCCTAAACCTAACCTTATCCCTAACCCTCATCTTAACCCTAACCCTAACCCTAATGCTAAACCTAAACCTCAAACTCAAGCTAACCCTCACCCTAAACCTTATCCTCATTGTAACCCTCACTCTAACTCTAACCCTAACCCTAACCCTAATCCTCACCCTAACCCTAAACCTAACCCTAACCCTAATGCTAACACTAACCCTCACACTCACCCTAACCCTCACCCCCACCCACATCCTAAAACTAACCTTAACCCTACTGCTAACCCTAACCCTAATCCTCACCATCGTCCTCACCCTAACCCTAACCCTAACCCTCACACTAACCCTAACCCTAACCCTAATGCTAACACTAACCCTCACCCTCAGTCTAACCCTAACCCTAACCTCACCCTAAACGTAACCCTAACCCTAAAGCTAAACCTAAACCTTAACTTCACCCTAACCCTCACCCTAAACCTTCCCCTCACTCTCACCCTAATCCTAACCCTAACCCTCACATTAACCCTCACCCTAACCCTAACCCTAAAACTACCCCGTAGCCTAACCCTAACCCTTCCACTCACCCTAACCCTAAACCTATCCCTCAGCCTAACTCTCATCCTACCCCTATCCCTAAAACTAAACGTCACCCTAAACCTCATCCTAATTCTTAGCCTAATCCTAAACCTCACCGTCACCGTAACACTCACCCTAACCCTTATCCTCACCCTAAACCTAACCCTAACCCTCATCCTAACACTAACCCTCACCCTAAACCTCACCCAAACACTAAGCTTAATCCTAACCCTCACCTAAACCCTAACACTCACCCTAACCATTACCCTCACCCTAACCCTAAACCTAAACCTCAGCCTATCCCTCATCCTAACCCTACCAATAACACTAACCCTCACCCTAACCTTAATCCTAACCCCAACCCTAACACTCACGCTAACTCTAACCTTCATTTTCACCCTCAAACTCAACCTCAGCCTAAACCTAACCCTAACCCTAATCCAAACCCTAACCCTCAACCTCACCCTCACCCTAACCCTAACCCTCATCCTAACCCTAACCCTAAACCTAATGCTAACCTTAAAGCTCACCCTCAACTTAACCCTAACCCTAACCCTCACACTAAACCTAACCTTCACGCTAAACCTTTCCGTCAACCTAACCCTAACCCTCACCCTCACCCTAAACCTCACCCTACCACTTACCCACACCCTAACCCTCACCCTAGCTCTAAAACTAACTCTCACTCTAAACCTCACCCTAACCCTAACCAAAACCCTAAGCCTAACCCTGACACTAACCCTCCCCCTATCCCTAAGCCTCAACCTCAACCTAAACTTCACCCTAAACTTTACCCTCAACCTAACCCAAACCCTAATCCTAAACCTAACACTCACACTAACCCTTAACCGAACCCTCAGCCTAACCCTTATCCTAACCCTAAAACTAACCCTCACCATAACCATAACCCTAACCCTAACCCTAACACTCACACTAACCCTAACCCTAACCCTCAGCCTAACCCTCATCCCAACCCTAATACTAACCCTAACCCTCAACCTCATCCTAATCCTAACACTAACCCTAATCCTCACCCTAACCCTAACCCTCACCCTCACCCTCACCCTAACCGTCACCCTAACCCTTACCCTCAACATACACCTATCCCTAAACCTAAACCTTACCCTAACTCTCACACGAACACTGAGCCTCACCCTAACCCTCAGCCTAACACCAAAAATCACCCTAACCCTAACCCTCAACCTAACCCTAACCCTCAACCCAAGCCTAACCCTCACACTAACCCTAACCCTAAGCCTCACCCTCATCCTTACCCACACCCTAACCGAAACCCTAACCCTCATCCTAACACTAGCACTAACCCTCACCTTGACCCTGACCCTCACCCTCACCCTAAACCTAACACTAAACCTTACCTAACAGAAAACCTCACCCTCACCCTCACCCTCACCCTCACCCTAACCCTCACCCTCACACTAGACCTCACCCTAACTCTAACCCTCACCCTAACCCTAACCCTAACCCTCACCCTCACCCTAACCCTAACCCTAATCCTAACATAAACCTTAAACCTAATGCTAACCCTAAAACTCACACTCACCCCAACCCTCACCCTAACCAATACCGTCACCTTAACCCTAACCCAAACCCTCACACTAAACCTAACCTCAAACTAACTCTAACCCTACTCCTCAGCTTAAACCTCACCTTAAAACTAAACCTAACCCTAACCCTCACCCTATCCTTAACCATAAATCAAACCCTCACCCTAACCCTCTTCCTCACCCTAACCCTAATGCTAACCCTAACACTCAACCTCAACCTAAATCTCAACCTATCCCTTACCCGCACCCTAACCCTAACCCTCACCCTCAACCTAACCCTCACCCTTACACTTTAACCTAACCTAAACCTCACCGTAACCCTAATACTAAACCTCACCCTAACATTAACCCTAATCCTAAACCTCATCCTCACACTCACATTTATCCTCACCCTAATCATTATCCTAAACCTAAAACTAACCCTCACACTAACCCTAACCCTAACCCTCAGCATAAGACTTAACCTAAACCTATACCTCACCCTCACCCTAACCCTAAACCAAAACCTAACCCTCACTCTAAAACTCACCCTAATTCTAACACTAACCTTACCCTCATCCTCACACTAAACCTCGCCCTAAACTTTACTCTCACCATAACCTTAAACCTAACCCTCAGTATAAGACTTATCCTAACCCTAAACCTAACCCTAACCCTCACCCTAAACCTAACCCTAACCCTAACCCTAACCCTTACACTAACCCTAAACCTAACCCTCAACCTAACCCTCATCCTAACCATAATCCTAACCCTAACGTTCACCCTCACCCTGTCCTAACCCTAACCCTCACCCTAACCCTAACCCACACCCTCACCCTCCCCATCACCCTCAGCCTAACCCTAATCCTAACATTAATACAAAACTTCATCCTCACCCTCACCCTAAACTTAACCCTATCCCTATCCCTATCCCTTACCTTTACCCTAACCCTCACCCTAACCCTCACCCTCACCCAAACCCTAAACCAAACCCTAACCCTCACCGTAACCCTCACCCTAACCCTAACACTAACCTTACCCTCATCCTCACACTAAACCTCACCCTAAACTTTATTCTCACCATAACCATAACCCTAACTCTAACCCTCATCGTTACCCTAAACCTAACCCTCTCCCACACCCTAACTCTCAACCTCACCCTCACCCTCACCCTAACATTCTTTCTAACCCTAACGCTAACCCTAATCCTAAACCTAACCCTCACCCTCAAACTCAACCTAACCCTAACACTAATCCTAACCTTAACCCTCACCCTCACCATCACCCTAACCCTCACACTCAACCTAAAACTCACCCAAAACCTAACGCTACCCCTCCCCTACCACTAACCCTCAACCTAACCCTAACCCTACCCTTAACCCTCACCCTCACAAGAAAACTAAACCTAACCCTAACCCTCATCCTGACCCTAATTCTGACCCACACCCTCACCCTCACCCTCACCATCATCCTCTCCCTACCCCTCTTCCTCACCATAAACATAACCCAAACCCTAACCCTCACCCTTATCCTAACCCTAAACCTAACCCTCACCCTAAGCTTCACCCTAACCCTGACCCTCAACCTATCCCTAATCGTAACCCTAACCATAACACTCACACTAATAACATAACACTAATTACATAACACTAATCCTAATTCTAACTCTCAGCCTCACCCTCACCCTGAACCAAAACCTAACCCTCACCCTCACCCTGACCCTCACCCTAAACCTCACCCTCAACCTCACATTAACCATCACCCTCAATCTAAATATCACCATAAACCTAACCCTCACCCAAAAACTAACCCTAACCTTCACCCTAACCCTCACGGTAACCCTAACGCTAACCCTCACTCTCACCCTCACCCTAAACCTCACCCTAAACCTTATCCTCACACTAAACTTATCACTAAGCCTAACCCTCACACTAACCCTAACTGTCACCCTAACCCTATCCAGACACCTCACACTAACCATAACCCTTATCCTAAACCTCAACCTAACCCTAACTCTAGACTTAACGCTCACCCTCACCCTAACCCTCATCCTAACACTAACCCTCAACCACACCCAAACCCTCACCCTCACCCGAACCCTAACCCTCACACGAACACTCACCCTCACCCTAACCCTCAACCTTATACTAAACATCACCCTACCCTAACTCTCACCCTAACCCTAACCCTAAACCTTACCCTAACCCTAACCCTCAACCTAACACTAACCCTCACCCTGACCCTCACCTTAACCCTAACCCTTACCCTAACCCTCACCCTAATCCTAACCCTCACCCTAACACTAACCCTCACACTGACCCTAACCCTAACCCTCACCCTCACCCTAAACCTAAACCTCATCCTAAACATAACTGTAAACCTAATGCTAAATATAAACCTCATCCTCACCCTAAGTCTCACCATAACCCTTACCCTCAACCTCACCTTAACCCTAACCCTCAACTTTACCCTAACCCTCACACTAAACCTAAAACTCACCCTAACCCTAAACCTAACCCTCACACTAAACATAACCCTCACCCTTACCCTAACCCTACCTCTCAGCCTAACCCTCACCCTAAAACTAACAGTAGCCCTAATCCTCACCCTAACCCTAACCATTACCATAACCCTCACCCAACCCCTCACCCTAACACTCATGCTAACGCTAACCCTCACCCTCACACCAACCCTCACCCTAAGCCTTACCCTCACCCTAACCCTAAACCTCACCCTCCTCCTAACCCTCACCCTAACCCTTACCTACACCCTAACCCTCACCCTAAGCCTAACTCTAAACCTAACCCTCACCCTAACGCTCACCCTAACCCTAAACATAACCCTAACCCTCACTCTCACCCTAACACTCAACCTAACCTTTACCCTCAACCTAACCCAAACCCTAACCCTAAATCTAACACTCACACTGACCCTAACCCTAACCGTCAGCCTAACCCTTATCCTAACCCTAAAACTAACCCTAAACCACACCCTAACCCAAACCCTAACCTTAACCCTAACCCTCACACTAACCCTAACCCAAACCCTCAGCCTAATCCTCACCCTAACCCTAACCCTAACCCTAACCCTGACCCTCATCCTCACCTTAACCCTAACCCTAAACCTAAATCTCACCCTAACCCTAACCCTCACACTTACCATCACTCTCACCCTCTGCCTAACCCTAATACTTACCCTAATCCTAACCCTCACCTTCACCCTCACCCTAATTCTAAAACTAACGCTCACCCTTACCCTCAACCTCACCCTAACCCTATCCCTAAATCTCACCATAATGCTAACCCTCACCCTATAGCTCAACCTCACCCTAAAATTAAAGCTAAACTTAACCCTCACCCTAACCCTCACCCTAACCCTAACAGTAACCCTAAACCTCATCCTCACACTATACCTCACCCTAACCCTTACCTTCACCATAAACCTAACCCTACCCATACCCCTAATTCTCACCCTAACCCTAACACTCACCCACAACCTATCCATCACTCTCACCCGAACCCTCACCCTCAACCTAACACTCAACCTAATCCTAACCCTAACCTAAATGTCACCCTCAAACTCACCCTAACCCTAACCCTAACCATCACCCTCACCCTCACCCTAACCCTAATCCTCATCCTAACAATAACCCTCACCCGCACCCTCACCCTCAACTTAACCCTAACACTAACCCTACCCAAACCCACACCCTTACCCTAATACTCCTCCTAAACCTAGCCCTAACCCTTATCTAACCAAAAACTTCACCCTCACTCTTACCCTCACCCTAAACCTGACCCTCACCATAGCACTCACCCTAACACTAACCGTGAACCTAACCCTAACCCTAACCCTCACCCCCATCCTAACCCTAACCATAAACCGAACCCTAACACTCATCCTAAACCTAACCCTACACCCAATTCTAACACTAAACCTCACACTCACCCTAACCCTCACCCTAACACTTACCGTAACCCTAACCCTAACCCTCACACTTAACCTAACCCTACCCCTCAGCCTGACCCTCAACATAAACCTAACCCTAACCCAAATCCTCACCCAATCCTTAACCTTAACACAAATCCTCACCCTATACCTCATTCTCATGCTAACTCTCAACCTTACCCTTACCCTCACCCTAACCCTAACAATCACCCTCACCCTAACCCTCAACCTAACACTTATCCTCAACCTAAACCTAAACAAAACCTCCCATGTCAACCTGACCCTCAACCTCAGACTAACCCTAACCCTAACCCTGTTCCTAACCCTCATCCTCACCCTCACACTAACCCTAAACCTTACTCTCACACTAACCCTAACCCTCAACCTAACCCTAAACCTACCTCTCACCCTAACCCTTACCCTAACCCTAACCCTATCCCTTTCCCTACCGCTAACCCGAACATTAACCCTCACCCTCATACTAAATATCACTCTAACACTAACCCTCACCCTAATCCTAACCCTAACCCTCACCCTAACCCTACCACTCAACCTAACACTCACCCTCACCTAATCCTCACCCTAAATCTATCCCTAAACCTTACCTAAACGAAACCCTCATCCTCACCCTCACCCTCAACCTAACCCTCACTATAACCCTTATCCACACCCTAAACCTAACTCTAACCCTCACCCTAAAACTAACCCTCAACCTAACCCTAAAACTGCCCCTCACCCTAACCCACACCCTAACCCTCACCGTCACCCTAAAACTCAACCTAACCCAAACCCTCACCCACACCCTAACCCTCACACTCATCCAAAACCTAAACCATACCCTAACACTAAACGTCACCCTAAACATAACCGTAAACCTAACCTTCACCCGAACCCTCACCCTCACAATAAAGATCACCCTAACCCTACACCTCAGGCTAACCCTAACCCTATACCTAACCCTAAACCTCACCCTGACCCCCACTCTAATGCTTACCCTAACGTGAACCTCACCCTAAACCTAACCCTCACCCTAACCCTAACCCACACACTAACCCTAACCATAACCCTCCCCCTCCCCCTCCCCCTCACAATACCCCAACCCTAACCCTAATCCTACACTGACCCTCACCCTCAAACTCATCCTCACGCTAACCCTAACCCTAAGCCTAACCCTCACCCTCACTCTCACCTTAACCCTCACACTCACCCTAAACCTCACACTAACCCTACCCCTACCCCTCTCCCTAACCCTCAATCTCACCCTAACACTAACCCTAACCCCAACCCTAACCCTACCCCTAACCCTCACCCTCACACTAACCCTAAACCTAACGTTAACCCTCACTCTAACCCTAATCCTCACCCACACCCTAACCCTCAACCTCACCTGAACCCTCACCCGAACCCTCACACTAACCCTCACACTAACCCTCACCCTAAACATCAAGCAAAACCTAAACCTCACCATAACCCTAACCCTAACCCTCAACCTCACCCTAACCCTCAGCCTAACCCTTATCTTCACCCTAACCCTAACCCTAAACCTAACAATAACCGTCACACTAGCGGTAACCCTTACCCTAAACCTAACCCTAACCACAACCTTCACCCTCACCGTCACCCTAAAACTAACCCTAACCTTAACCCTCACCCTCACCCTCACCCTCACCCTAACACTAACAATAATCGTGACACTAGCCGTAACCCTTACCCTAACCCTAAACCTAACCATAACCGTCACCCTCATCCTCACCCTAAAACTAACCCTAACCTAACCCTAACCCTAACCCTCGCCCTCACCCTAACCTTCACCCTCAGCCTAAATATCACCCTAACCATTACCCTCACCCTAACCCTACACGTCAACCTAACCTTCACCCTCCCCTAACACTCAGACTAACCCTAAGCCTCACACTAACCCTAACCCTCACCCTCACTTTCACCCTCACCCTCAGCCTAGCCCTAATCCTAACCCTAACACGAAACCTCACCCTAACCCTAACCCTAACCATCACCCTAACCCGCACCTTAACCCTTATCCTCACACTAACCCTAACCATAATCCTAACCTTCACCCTAACCCAATCCCGACACCTCAACCTAACTCTCACCCTAACCCTAAACCTAACACTAACCCTCACCCTAACCCTAACCCTATACCTTACCCTCACCCTCACCCTAACCCTCACCGTCACCCTAACACTCACCCTAACCCTAACACTCAACCACACCCTATACTTCACCCTCCCCCGTACCCTCACCCTCACGCGAACAGTCACCCTCACCATAAAACTCACCCTCACAATAAACATCAACCTAAACCTAACTCTCACCCTAAAACTAACCCTAACCCTCACCATCACCCTAACCCTCAACCTAAACCTAACCCTCACCCTGACCCTCAACCTACCCCTACCCCTAATACTCACGCTAAAACTACCCTAACACTAAACCTCACCTAAACTTAACCCTCAACCTAACATTAACTCTCACACTAAACCTAACCCTAACTCACACCCTCAACCTCAACCTCACCCTTACCCTAATCCAAACTCTCATCCAATACCTAACCCTAATCCTAATGCTAACCCTAAACCCCAACATCACACTAACCCTAACCCAGACCCTCACCCTAACCCTAACCCTAACCCTAACCCGAACCTGAACCCGTACCCTCACCTAAACCTCACCCTCACACTAATCCTAAACGTAACCCTCACCCTCACTCTCTCCCTCACCCTAACCCTCCCCCTAACCCTAACCCCCCACCATAACCCTAACTCTAGCCCTCAACCTCACCCTAACCCTAACTCTAACCCTAACCCTCACCATAACCATCACACTAACACTCACCCAAATCCTAACCCTCTCTCTCACCCTATCCTTCACCCTAATATTTACCCTCACCCTAAACTTAACTCTAACCCTCACACTAAAACTAACCCTCACCCTAACTCTAACCCTAAACAAAACCCTAATCCTAAACCTAACACTCACACTCACCCTAAGCCTAACCCTCACCCTCCAAATCACCCTAACCCTCACCCTCAAATTAACATCACCCTAAAATTAACCCTCACGCTAACCCTAACCCTAACACTCATCCTAACCCTAAGCCTCATCCTAGCCCTCACGCTAACCCTCATCTTCAACCTTGCACTCATCCTAAACCTAATTCTAACAATAACCCTAACCCTAACCCTAAAACTCACCCTAACCCTAATCAAAACGCTAACCCTCACCCGCTTCCTCACACTCACCCTAACATTCACCCTCAACCTACCCCTCACACTAACACTCACAGTAACCCTAACCCTCAACCTAAACTTTACCTAACCCCCACCCCTAAACCTAATCCAAACACTCACCCTCACCCAAACACTCAACCACAGAAAATCACTAACCCTAACCCTAATCGTAAACCTAACACACTCACCCTCAAAATAACCTTAAACTTAAACCTCACCCTCACCCTCAGCCTAACCCTAAAACTCATCCTCACCCTAAGACCCACCCTAACACTTACCCTCATCCTAATCCTAAACCTAACCCTAAACCTCACCCTCACCCTAACCCTAACCCTAACAATAACCCTAACCCTCACCCTATCCCTAACCCTCACCCTCACCCAAACCCTAACACTAACCGTAACCCTCAACCTCAACCTCACCCTCAACCTAACACTCAACCTCACCCTCAGCCTAACCCTCACCCTAAACATTACGCAAATCCTAACCCTCACGCTAGCCAAAACCCTAACCCTAACCCTAACCCTCACCCTAGCCCGCACCCTAAGCCCAAGATAAAACTAACACTCACACTCAACCTAACCCTCACCCTAACACTTATCCTCACACTAACCCTAACTCTAACCCTAACCCTTACCCTCACACTAACCATAACCCTCACCCTAACCCTAAAACTTCCGCTCACCCTAACCCTCACCCTAACCCTAACCCTAACCCTAACCCTTTCCCTAACGCTAACCGTAATATTAACCCTCACCCTCATACTAAACATCAAAATAACGCTAACTCTTACCCTAACCCTAACGCTAACCCTCACCCTAACCCTACCCCTCAACCTAACCCTCACCCTCCCCTAATCCTAACCCTAACTCTAACCCTAACCCTTACCTAAACGAAGCCCTCACCTTCACCCTCACCCTCAACCTAACCCTCACCCTCAACCTAGCCCTCACCCTAATCCTAACCCTAACCCTCACCCTAACCCTAACCCTCACCCTAAACATAAGCCTAACCCTCACCCTCACCCCAAACTTCACCGTCAACCTAACACTCAACCTTACCCAAACCCTCACCCACACCCTAACCCTCATACTCCCCCGAAGCATAAAACTTACCCTAACCCTAAACTTCACCCTAACCCTAACCCTCACCCGAACCCTCACACTCACCCTAACACTCACCCTCACCCTAAATTTCACCCTCAAAATAAACATCAGCCTAACCCTACCCCTGAGCCTAACCCTAAACCTCTACATAAACCTAACCCTCACCCTGACCCTCACCCTCACCCTAACCCTAACCCTAACCCTCATCCTAACCCTTACCCTAACCCTCATCTTCAACCTTGCACTCATCCTAAACCTAATCCTAACAATAACCCTAACCCTAACCCTAAAACTCACCCTAACCCTAATCAAAACGCTAACCCTCACCCTCTTCCTCACACTCACCCTAACATTCACCCTCAACCTACCCCTCACAATAACACTCACAGTAACCCTAACCCTCAACCTAAACCTTACCCTAACCCTCACCCCTAAACCTAATCCAACACTCACCCTCACCCAAACACTCAACCACAGAAAATCACTAACCCTAACCCTAATCGTAAACCTAACACACTCACCCTCAAAATAACCTTAAACTTAAACCTCACCCTCACCCTCATCCTAACCCTAAAACTCATCCTCACCCTAAGACCCACCCTAACTCTTACCCTCATCCTAACCCTAAACCTATCCCTAAACCTCACTCTCACCCTAACCCTAACCCTAACAATGACCCTAACCCTCATCCTATCCCTAACCGTCACCCTCACCCAAACCCTAACACTAACCGTAACCCTCAACCTCAACCTCACCCTCAACCTAACACTCAACCTCACCCTCAGCCTAACCCTCACCCTCACCCTAAACATTACGCAAATCCTAACCCTCACGCTAACCCAAACCCTAACCCTAACCCTAACCCTCACCCTAACCCGCACCCTAAGCCCAAGATAAAACTAACACACACACTCAACCTAACCCTCACCCTAACACTTAACCTCACACTAACCCTAACTCTAACCCTAACCCTTACCCTCACACTAACCATAACCCTCACCCTAACCCTAAAACCTCCACTCACCCTAACCCTCACCCTAACCCTAACCCTAACCCTAACCCTTTCCCTAACGCTAACCCTAATATTAACTCTCACCCTCTTACTAAACATCAAAATAACGCTAACTCTTACCCTAACCCTAACGCTAACCCTCACCCTAACCCTACCCCTCAACCTAACCCTCACCCTCCCCTAATCCTAACCCTAACTCTAACCCTAACCCTTACCTAAATGAAGCCCTCACCTTCACCTTCAACCTCAACCTAACCCTCACCCTCACCCTAGCCCTCACCCTAATCCTAACCCTAAACCTCACCCTAACCCTCACCCTAACCCTAACCCTCACCCTAAACATAAGCCTAACCCTCACCCTCACCCCAAACTTCACCGTCAACCTAACACTCAACCTTACCCAAACCCTCACCCACACCCTAACCCTCATACTCCCCCGAAGCATAAAACTTACCCTAACCCTAAACCTCACCCTAACCCTAACCCTCACCCGAACCCTCACACTCACCCTAACACTCACCCTCACCCTAAATTTCACCCTCAAAATAAACATCAGCCTAACCCTACCCCTGAGCCTAACCCTAAACCTCTACATAAACCTAACCCTCACCCTGACCCTCACCCTAACCCTAACCCTAACCCTCATCCTAACCCTTACCCTAACCCTAACCGTCAAACTAAACCAAACCCTAACCCTTACCCTCATCATAACCCTAAACCTAACCCAACCCTAATCCTCACCGTAAACCTAACCCTCGCCCACACCCTAAACCTCACCATCACCTGAACCCTCATACTCACCCTAACAATCACACTAACTCTAACCCTAACCCTTATCATAAACTTAACCCTCACCTTCAATCTCACCCTCAGCCTAAACCTAACCCTCACCCTAACGCTCACCCTATCCCTAATGCTAAACCTACAGCTCACCCTCAACTTAACCCTCACCCTAACCCTTATCCTCACCATAACCCTCACCCTAACACTAACACGAACCCTCACATTATCCCTAATCCTCACACTATACCTCACCCTAATCCTAACCCTAACCGAAAACCTATCCCTCCAACTCACCCTCACCCCAACACTTACCCTCACCATAAACATCACCATAACCCTAACCCTCATCCTGAACCTAACACTAACCCTCACCCTAAACCTAACCCTAACGTCTCCCTTTCACTAACATTACCCCTAAACCTCACACTCACATTAACCCTCACCATAAGCCTTATCCTCACACTAAACCTAACCATAACACTAACCCTAACCCTCACACTAAACCTAATCCTCACCTTATCCCTAACCCTAGCCCTAACCCTCACCCTATCCCTCACCCTCACCCTAACTCTAATGGTAACCCTAACTCTCACCGTCACCCTAAACCTCACACTAACCATTACCCTCACCCTAAACCTAACCCTCACCCTCACCCTAAATCTCACCCTAACCCTCACACTCACCCTAAACCACAAACTAACCCTAACCATAAGGCTAATTCTCACCCTAAACCTCACCCTCACCATAACCTTAACACTAACCCTAACCCTAAACCTAATGCTAACCATAACCCTCACCCTCACCCTAACCCTCACCCTAACCCTTATCCTCACACTAACCCTAACCCTAACCCTAACCCAAACCCTAAACCTATCCCGACACCTCAACCTAACTGTAACCCTAACCCTAACCTTAACCCTAACCCTCACCCTGACCCTAGATCTAAACCTAACCCTCATCCTCACCTGAACCTTCACGCTCACCCGAACACTCACCCTCACCCAAACCCTCATCCTCACAATAAGCATCACCCTAACCCTAACCCTACACCTCACCGTAACTCTCATCCTTACCCTAAACCTAACCATAACCCTAAATCTCACCATAAGCCTAACCTTAAATCTAAACCTCACCCTCACTCTAACCCTCACCCTAACCCTCACCCTAACCCTAATCCTAACCCTCAACCACACCCTTACCCTCACACTTAACCGAACCCTCACCCTCACCCCAACACTCACGTACACCGTAACCCTCACCCTCACAATATACATCACCCTAACCCTAACCCTCAGCCTAACTCTAACTCTCACCTTAACCGTAACCCTAATCCTAACACAAACCCTCACCCTCACCCTCACCCTCACCCTCACCCTAACCCTAACCCTCACCCTAACCCTCATTCTAACCCTCACCCTCACCCTAACTCTAATGCTAACCCTACCTCTCACCCTCACCCTTATCCTCACCCTAAACATCACCCTAACCCTTACCCTCACCAAAACCTAACCCTAAATCTAAACCTAATCCTCAACTGAACCCTAACCCTCGCCCACACCCTAAACCTCACCGTCACCTGAACCCTCATCCTCACACTAACACTCACCCTCACCCTCACCCTCAACTTTACCCTAACCCTAACCCTAAACCTAAACCTCAACCTCAACCTCACCCTCACACTAACACTCACCCTCACCATAAACATCACCCTAACCCTCACCCTCACCCTAACACTTATCATCACCCTAACACTAACCGTAACCTTCACCCTCACCCTGACCCTCTCCCTCAGCCTAACCCTAACCCTAAACCTATATCTAATTGTAACCTTCACCCTCACCCTCACCCTAACCCTAACCATACCTTAAACCGAAACCTCAGCCTCACCCTCACCCTCACCCTAACACTCACACTAATCCTAACCCTAACCCTAACAGTAACCCTCACCCTCAAACTCCCCTTCCCCCTCAGCCTTACCCTAACTCTAATCATAACCCTAATACTCAACCCCACCATCACCATCACCCTAACCCTAATCCTAATGCTAAACCTTGCCCTCACCCTCTTGGTAACCATAACTGTAACCCTAACAATAACCCTAACTTTAACCCTCACCCTAACCCTAAAACTCACCCTAAAACTAATCCTAACCCTAAACCTCACCCTCACGCTCACCCTCGTTCTAAACCTCACCATCACGTGACCCTCACCATCACACTAAACCTCACACTAACACTAACCCTCACCCTAACCCTAAACCTAATCTTTACCCTCATTTTCAACCTCACCCTCAGCCTAACCCTAACCCTAACCCTAATCCTAACCCTAACCCTCACCCTCCCCCTATCCCTAAACCTAACACTCACCCTAACACTAACCCTAACCCTCACCCTCAACCTCAACCTCACCCGCACCCTCACCCTAACCCTCACCCTCACCCTCACCCTCACCCTCACCCTCACACTAACCCTCAACCACACCCTAAACATGACCCTAAACCTAACTCAAACCCTAAACTTAACCCTTACCGAAACCCTAACCCTAACCCTAACCCTCACCCTAACCTTCAACATAACCTTTATCCTCAAACTAAGCTGAAACCTAACCCTCACCCTAACCCTCACCCTAACCCTAATCCTCACCCTAACCCTATCCCGATACCTCACTCTTACTCCCACCCTAACCCAAACCCTAACCCTAACCCTCACCCTAAACCTAACCCTAAACCTAACCCTCACCCTCACCCTAACCCTCACCCTCACCCTAACCCTCACACTAAACTTAATCCTAACCATCACACACCGTCACCCTAACCCTCACCCTTCACTTAATATAATTTTTTCCAAACCTTTCCATTTCCTAACATATGGGGAAATGTCATTCTTTCTGATGGAGGCATAGAATTCCATTGTGTATATATACCACATTTTCTTGATCTATTCATCTACTGAGGGGCATCTGGGTTGGTTCCATATCTTAGTTATGGTAAATAATGCTGCAATAAACATAGTTGTGCTGGTAGCTTTAGTGTGGTCTTGTTTGTAAACATTTGGGTAAATGCCCAAAAGTGGGATTGCTGGATCATAGGGGAGATCTATGTGAAGTCTTTTGAGGAACCTCCATACTGCTTTCCAAAGTGGTTGAACATGTTTACATTCCCACCAACAATGAAGTAAGGTTCCTTTCTGTCCACATCCCCTCCAGCATCTGTTGTTGTTAGAGTTCTTGATTTTTGCTGTTCTAACTGGAGTGAGGTGATATCTCAATGTTGTTTTGATTTGCATTTCTTTTATGGCTAGGGATGTTGAACATTTCTTCATGTGTCTATTGGCCATCCTTCTTTCTTCTTCAGAGAAGCTTCTCTGTAAGTCTTTCGCCCACTTATTTATTGGGCAGTTGTTTCTTTGAGGATTTGTTGTTGGGTGGTTTAATTTTTTGAGTTCCAAGTATATTTTAGATATGAGACCCTTGTCCGTTGTATGGCTAGTAAAGATCTTCTCCCAATCGGTGGGCTTTCTATTGATCTTGCTAGCTATGTCATTTGCCCTGAAGAAGCTCTGCAACCTTATGCAATCCCATTTGTCCAACCTTTCTTTGATTTGTTGTGTTTCCGGGTCTCTATTCAGAAAATTTCGGCCTAAGCCAAGGAGAACTAGGGTTTCTCCTATTCCATCCTGTAATGTTTTCAGAGTGTCTGCTTTGAGTTCAAGGTCTTTGATCCATTTGGAGTTGATTCTGGTGCAGGGTGATATATAAGGATCTAGCTTTAGTTTTCTACATGTAGTTAACCAATTTTGCCAGCACCATTTACTGAAGAGGCTGTCTTTCTTCCATTCGCAAAATAGCAGGTTATAAAATTAACCCCCAAAAATCAATGGCTTTTCTGTATGCCAACAATGAGAAAAGTGTGGCTGAAATTAGGAAAGCAACTCCATTTGTAATAGCCCCACAAAAAATAAAATACCTAGGAATTAACTTAACTAAAGAAGTGAAGGACCTCTACGATGAAAACTTTAAAATCTTGGAAAAGGAAATCACCACAGAACTTAAAAAATGGCAAAACCTCCCATGCTCCTGGATTGGCAAGATTAACATCATGAAAATGGCAATACTTCCCAAGGCTATCTACAAATTCAACCCGATACCTATCAAAATTCCACCCTCATTCTTCAAGGAATTAGAAGAGGCAATCCAAAAATTCATATGGAACAATAAAAGACTCTGAATAGCAAAAACGCTCCTCAACGGAAAGAACATTTCAGGAGGAATATCTATACGAAATTTCAAACTCTACTATAAAGCCATAGTAATCAAAACAGCTTGGTATTGGCATAAGAACACACCTCAGGACCAATGGAATAGAATTGAAAACCCAGAAATGAACCTACAGACCTATAGCCATCTAATCTTCGATAAGGAAGCTAACCCTCACCCTAACCTAATCCTAACCATCACACTCACCCTAACCCTTATCCTCAACCTAACCCTAACCCTAACACTGACCATACCCCATACACTAGCCGGAACCTTTACCCTAACCCTAAACCTAACAATAATCTACACCCTCACCCTGACCCTCACCCTCAGCCCAACACTAACGCTAACCCTATTCCTAATCCTAACCCTCACCCTCACCCTCACCCTCACCCTTAAACTAAACCTAACCGTAACCCTCACCCTCAACCTCACCCTCACCCTAACCATCAACCTCACCCTAAACATGACCCTAACCCTAACCCTAACCCTCACCCTACACTTAACCCTAACCCTCACCCAAAACCCTAACCCTCATCCAAGTTCTACCCCTAACCCTCACCTTCACCCTAGCTCTCATCCTAATCCTAATCCTAACAATAACCCTAACCCTAACCCTAACCCTAAAAATAACCCTAACCCTAATCAAAACGTTAACCCTCACCCTCTTCCTTACCCTCACCCTAACCTTCACCCTCAACCTACCCCTCACCCTAACCCTCACGCTAACCCTAACCCTCAACTTAACCCTAACCCTAACCCTCACCCCTAAACCTAACCCTAAAGCTCTCCGTCACCCAAACCCTCAACCTCAGAATAACCTTAACCCTAACACTAATCCTAAACCTAACCCTTACACTCACCCTCAACCTAACCCATAAATTAACCCTCCCCCTCCCCCTCCCCCTCACCCTCAGCCTAACCCTAAACCTCACCCTAACCCTAACCCTCACCCTCACTCAAACCCTAACCCAAACTGTAACCTTCACCCTCAACCTCACCCTCAACCTAACCCTCAACCTCACACTCACATTAACCCTCACCCTAACCCTAAACATCACCCAAACCCTAACCCTCATCCTAACCCAAACCGTAACCCTAAACCTAAACCTCACCCTAACCCTCACCCTAATACCAACGATAAACCTAACACTCACACGCAACCTAACCCTCACCCAAACAATTATCCTCACACTAACACTAACTCTAACCCTAACCCTTACCCTCACACTAACCCTAACCCTCACCCTAACTCTAAACCTAATCTACCCCTTTCCCTAACGCTAACCCTAATAGTAACCCTCACCCTTATACTAAACATCAAACTAACCCTAACCCTCACCTTAACCATAACGCTAAGCCTCACCCTATACCTACGCCTCAACCTAACCCTCACCATTCCCTAATCTTCACCCTAAATCTAACCCTAACCCTTACCTAAACGAAGCCCTCACCTTCACCCTCAACCGAACCCTCACCCTCACCCTAGCCCTCACCCTAATCCTAACCCTAAACCTCACCCTATCCCTAACACTCACCCTAAACCTCAACCGAACCCTCACCCTCACCCCAAACCTCATCGTCACCCTAACACAAAACCTAACCCAAAGCCTCACCCTCACACTAACCCTCACACTCACACAAAGCCTAAAACTTACCCTAACTTTAAACCTCACCCTAAACATCACCCTAAACCTAACCCTCACCCGAACCCTCACCCTCACCCTAAGACTCACCCTCACCCTAACCTTCACCCTCACAATAAACATCAGCCTAAACCTACCCCTGAGCCTAACCCTAACCCTATACCTAAAACTAACCCTCACCCTGACTCTCACCCTAACCCTAAACCTAACCCTTACCCTAACCCTTAAACTATCCCTAAACCTCACTCTAAACCTAACCCAAACCCTTACCAAAACCATAACCTTAAAACTAACCCTAACCCTAACGCTAAACTTAACCCTCACCTTCACCCTAATTCTCACACTAATCCTTACCCTTACCATAACACTAACCATCACCCAATCCTAATCCTCACCGTAAATCTAACCCTCGCCCACAACCTAACCCTCACCATCACCCGAACCCTCATCCTCACCCTAACACTCACACGAACGCTAACCCTAACCCTTATCATAAACTTAACCCTCCCTCTCACCCTCACCCTAAGCCTAACCCTAACCCTAAACCTAAACCTAAACCTCACCCTCATCCTAAACCTAACCCTCATCCTAACGCTCACACTATCACTAACGCTAAACCTACACCTCACTTTCACCCTAACCCTCACCCTAACCCTTATCCTCACACTAACCCTCACCCTAACACTAACACTAACTCGCAAATTAACACTAATCCTCACCTGATACCTCACCCTAACCCTAACACTAACGGAAATCCTAACCCTCACACTCACCCTCACCCCAACACTCACCCTCACCATAAACATCACTCTAACCTTAACCCTCATCCTAAACCGAACCCTAACCCTCACCCTATACCTAACCCTAACCATCACCCTAACGTCACATTATCACTAACGCTAACCCTACACTTCACCCTCACCCGAACACTCACAATAACCCTTATCCTCACACTAACCCTAACCATAACCCTAACCATAACTCTCACACTAAACCTAAGCCTCACCCTAACCCTAACCCTACCCCTCACCCTAACCCTCACCTTTATCCTTACCTTCACCCGAAACCTAACCCTCACCCGAAACCTAACCCTCACCCTAACACTTACCCACACGCTAACACTCAGCCTAACTCAAACCATAAATCTAAGCCTCACCTTAAACCTCAAACTAACCCTAAACTTAACCGTCACCCTAATATTCACCCTAAACTTTACCCTCACCCTAATACTTACCCTAACCCTAAAACTTACCCTCACACTAACCCTAAACCTAACCCTCATCCTAACCCTTATCCTAAACCTAACACTCAACCTAAACCTAAACCTAACCCTAACCCTAAAACAAACCCTCATCCTAAACCTAACCCTCACCCTCACCCTTCACATCACCCTCAGCCTAACCCTAATCCTAACCCTAATCCTAACACTCACCCTAACTCTAACCCAAAACCTAAGCCTAACACTCACAATCACCCTCACCCTAACCCTAATCGTATCCCTAAACCTAACCCTATCCCTAACCCTAACACTCACCGTAATCCTAACCCTATCCCTAACACAAACCCTAACCCTCATCCTCACACTAAACCTCACCCTATTCCTTAAGCTCACCAGAACCCTAACCCTAATCCTAACCGTAGTCCTCACCATAACCCTAATCCTCATGCACACCCTAACCCTCATCCCAAACCTCACCAGAACCCTCACCCTAACACTCACCCTAACAGTAACCTCAACTCTAATCCTAAACCTAACCCTCAACTTCAAACTCACCATAACTCTAACCCTAACCCTAACCCTAACCCTCACTCTCACCCTCACCCTAATCCTCACACTCACCCTAAACCTCACACTAACCCTAACACTACCCCTCTACGAAACTCTTAAATTAACACTAACCCTAACCCTATCCTTTACCCCCACCCTGACCCTCAACATCAGACTAACACTAACCCTAACCCTATTCCTAATCCTAACCCTTACCTACATATTCAACCTAAACCCTGCCCTACCCTAACCCTCAACAACACCCTCACCCTCACCCTCACCCTCACCCTAACACTCACCCTCACCCTAAACATCACCTTAACCCTAACCCTCTCCCTAACCTTAACCATAACCCTCACCCTAAACCTAACCTCAGCTTAAACCTCACCCTCACCCTAAACCTCACCCTAAACCTAAGCCTTGCCTAAACGAAACCCTCACCCTAACCCTCACCATAACCCTAACTCTAACTCTAACTCTAACCCTAAAACTCACCCTAAAACTAAACCTAAACCTCACCCTCACCCACACCCTAACCCTAACCCTCACACTAACCATAACCTTAACACTCAGCCTAAAGCTCATCCTAACCCTAACACTAACCCTAACCATCACCCTAACACTAACACTCACTTTCACTTTCAACCTCACCCTCACCCTAACCCAAACCCTAACCCTCATCCTTAACCTCACCCTCACCCGCCCCCTCATCCTAACCCTCACCCTCACCTTCACCCTCACACTAACACTCAACCTCACATTAATCATCACCCTACCCCTAAACCTCACCGTCACCCTACCCCTAAACCTAACACTAACACTAACACTAACCCTAACCCTCACCATCACCCTAACCCTCACCCAAATCCTCACCCTAACCCTAAACATAACCCTAACCCTCACCCTAACACTAAACCTCACACTCACCCTAAACCTCACCCTAAACTTTACCTTCAATCTAAACCAAACCCTAACCCTAAACCTAACACTCACACTAACCTTAACCCTAATCCTAAGCCTAACCCTTATCCTAACCCCAAACCTGACCCTAACCCTCACACTCACCCTAAACCTAAACCTAACCCTAACCCTCACCCTAAACCTAACCATCACCCTCACCCTAACCCTCATCCTAACACTTACCCTCAACCTAACCCTATCTCTAACCGTCACCCTAATCCTAAACCTCAACCTAATCCTAACCCTTACCCTGACCCTCACCCTAACCCTAACCCTAAACCAAACCTTTACCCTAACCCTAACCCTCACCCTAAACCTAACCCTCACCATAACAGTAACCATCACACTAACCCTAACACTAAGCCTCACCCTCACCCTAACCCTAACCCTAAACTCATCTTAACCCTCACCTTCACCCTAATCCTCACCCTAAACCTAACCCTTACCTAACGGAAAACCTCATCCTCACCGTAACCCTAACCCTAACCCTAAACCTAACAATAACCATAACACTAACCCTAACCGTAACCCTAAAACTCACCCTAAACCTAATCCTAACACTAACCCTCACCCTCACCTCACCCTCATTCTAACCCTCACTCTCACCCTGAGCCTCAACATGACACTAACCCTCACACTAACCCTAAACATCACCCTAACCCTAACCCTCAACCTCACTTTCACCCTCACCCTAACCCTAAAGCTAACCCAAACCCTCACTCTCAAACTAACCCTCACCCGAACCCTTATCCTCACACTAACACTAACCATAACCCTAACCCTCAAACTAACCCTAACCCTCACCCTAAACCTATACCTACAACTCAACCTAACTCTAACCCTAACCCTAACTAACCCTCCCCCTAAACCTAACCGTAAACTTAACCCTCACCCTCACCCTGACCCTCCCCATCACCCTAACCCTCACCCTAACCCTAAGCCTCAACCACACCCTAACCCTGACCCTCACACGAACCCTCACCCTAACCCAAACACTCGCCTGACCCTAACCCTCACCCTAATAATAAACATGACCCCAACCCTAACTCTCACCCTAACACTAACCCTAACCCTCACCCTAAACCTAAGCCTCAACCTAACCCTAATCCTCACCCTGATCCTCACCCTAACCTAACCCTATCCCTAACCATCACTCTAACAATTACCCTCACCCTAACCCTAACCCTCATCCTCACCCTAACGCTCACCCTAACACTTACCCACACCCAAAACCTCACCCTAACCCTAACTCTAAACCTAACCCTCAACCTAACCCTCGTCCTAAGCCTAACCATAACCCTAAACCTAACCTCATCCTAACCATCACACTCACCCTAAACTTCACCCTCCCCCTAACCCTTAACCTAACCTTTACCCTCAACCTAACCCAAACCCTAACCCTAAACCTAACCCTCACACTAACCGTAAACCTAACCCTCAGCCTAACCCTTACCCTAATCCTAAACCTAACCCTCACCCTAACCCTCACCCTAACACTAAACATAACCCTAACCCTCAGCCTCACCATAACCCTAACCCTTGACCTCACCCTAACCCTAATCTTAACCCTAAACCTCAGCCTAACCCTAACCCTCACCCTCATCCTAACCCTCACCCTAACACTAACACCAACCCTCACCTAACCCTAACCTCACCGTAACCCTAACCCTCACACTAAGCCTCACCCTAACCCTCACCCTCACCATAACCCTAACCATAACACTAATCCACAACCTCACCTAATCCTCACCCTAACCCAAAACCTAACCCATACCTAACCGAAAACCTCACCCTCACCCTCACGCTCACCCTAACCGTCACGCTCACCCTGGCCCTCACCCTAACTCTAACCCTCACCCTAACCCTAATCCTAACCCTCATCATCACGCTCACCCTAACTCTAAACATAACCCTAACCCTTATCCTAACACTAACCCTAACCCTAATTCTAACCCTAAAGCTTACACTCACCCTAACCCTTACCCTAACCCTTACTGACACCCAACCCTAACCCTAATCCTCACACTAAACCTAACACTCAACCTACCCTAACCCTACCCCTCAGCCTAACCCTCACCCTAAACCTAACCCTAAAGCTAATCCTCACCCTATGCCTAACCTTAACCCTAACCCTCACCCTCACCCTCAACCTAGCCCTCATATTAATCCTAACCCTACCCCTCACCCCAACCCTCACCCTAACCCTAACCCTCACCCTAAACCTAACCCTAACCCTCAGCCTCACCCCAAACCTCATCGTCGCCCTAACACTCAACCTAACCCAAACCCTCATCCACACCCGAACCCTCACACTCACTCGAAGCCTAAACTTACCCTAACCCTAAACCTCACCCTAAACCTCACCCTAAACCTAACCATCAACCGAACCCTCACCCTCACCCTAACATTCACCCTCACCCTAACCTTCACCCTCACAATAAACATCACCCTAACCCTACCCCTGAGCCTAACCCTAACCCACAACCTAAACATAACCCTCAGCCTGACCCTCACCCTAACCCAAACCCTAACCCTAACCCTTACCCTAACCCTTACCCTAACCCTAAAGCTCAACCTCAACCTAACCCTAACCCTTACCAACACCATAACCCTAAACCTAACCCTAACCCTAACGCTCACCATAACCCTCACCTTCACCCTAATCCTCACACTAACCCTTACCCTCATCATAACCCTAAAGCTAACCCAACTCTATTCCTCACCATAAACCTAACTTCGCCCACACCCTAACCCTCACCATCACCTGAACCCTCATCCTCACCCTAACACTGACACGAACGCTAACCCTAACCCTTATCATAAACTTAACCCTCCGTCTCACCCTCACCCTAAGCCTAACCCTAACCCTAACCCTAAACTTAAACCTCACCCTCAGCCTAAACCTAACCCTCACCCTAACGCTCACCCTATCTATGCTAAACCTACACCTCACCCTCACCCTAAACCTCAACCTAACCCTTATACTCACACTAACCCTCACCCTAACACTTACACTAACCCTCATATTAACCCTAATCCTCACCTGATACCTCACCCTAACTGTAACCCTAACCGAAAACCTTACCGTCACACTCACCCTCACCCCAACACTCACCCTCACAATAAACATCACCCTAAACTTAACCCTCATCCTAAACCGAACCCTAACCCTCACCCTAAACCTAACCCTAACCATCACCCTAACGTCACCCTATCACTAACGCTAACCCTACACCACATCCTCACCATAACCCTCACAATAACCCTTATCCTCAAACTAACCATAACCATAACCCTAACCCTAACCCTCACAATAAACCTAAGCCTCACCCTAACCCTAACCCTACCCCTCAGCCTAAACCTCACCCTAAACCTAACCCTAACCCAAATCCTCATCCTATCCTTAACCATAACCCAAACCCTCACCCTTTCCCTCACCCTCACCCTAACCCTCACCCTTATCCTCACCCTCACCTGAACCCTAAACCTCACCCTCAACCTAAACCTCACCCTAACACTTACCCACACGCTAACACTCACCCTAACCCAAACCATAAACCTAACCTTCACCCTAACCCTCCCCCTAACCCTAAACTTCACCATCACCCTAATATTCACCCTAAACTTTACACTCACACTAACACTTACCCTAAACCTAAACCTAACCCTCACACTAACCCTAACCCTAACCCTCAGCCTAACCTTTATCCTAACCCTAAAACTAAACCTAACCCTCAACCTTAACCTAAACCTAACCCTAACACTAACACTAACCCTCATACTAAACCTAACCCTCACTTTCAACCTCCACATCACCCTCAGCCTAACCCTAATCCTAACCCTAATCCTAACACTCACCCTCACCCCCACCCTAACTCTAACCCTAAACCTAACCCTAACACTCACAATCACACTCACCCTAACCCTAACTGTAACCCTAACCCTAACCCTAACCCTAACACTCACCATAACCCTCACCCTATCCCTAACACTAACCCTAACCCTCATGCTCACACTAAATCTCAACCTAATCCTTAAACTCACCAGAACCCTAACCCTAATCCTAACCATAATCCTCACCATAACCCTAACCCTCATGCACACCCTAACCCTCAACCAAACCCTCACCCTCACCCTAACACTCACCCTAACCCTAACCTTAAACCTAATCCTAAACCTAACCCTCAACTTCAAACTCACCCTAACTCGAACACAAACCCTAACACTATCCCTCACTCTCACCCTCACTCTAATCCTCACACTCACCCTAAACCTCACTCTAACCCTAACCTACCCACTCCGTAACTCTCAAATTAACCCTAACCCTAACCCTACCCTTCACCCTCACCCTGACCCTCAACCTCAGACTAACCCTAACCCTAACCCTATTCCTAATCCTAAGCCTTACCCACATATTCAACGTAAACCTAACCCTAACCCTAACCCTCACCCACACCCTCACCCTCACCCTCACCCTAACCCTCACCCTCACCCTAAACATCACCCTAACACTAACCTTCACCCTAACCTTAACCATAACCCTCACCCTAAACCTAACCTCAGCTTAACCCTCACCCTCAACCTAATCCTCACCCTAAAGTTAACCCTTACCGAAACGAAACCCTCACCCTCACCCTAACCCTAACTCTAACAATAACCCTAACTCTAACTCTAACCCTAACCCTAAAACTCACCCTAAAACTATACCTAAACCTCACCCTCACCCGCAACCTAACCCTAACCCTCAAACTAACCATAACCTTAACACTCAGCCTAACCCTCATCTTAACCCTAAACCTAAACCTAAACCTCACCCTAACCCTAACCCTCACCTTCATTTTCACCCTCACCCTCAACTTAACCCTAACCCTAACCCTCATCCTTAACCTCACCCTCACCCGCACACTCTCACTAACCCTCACCCTCACCCTCACCCTCACACTAACACTAAAACTCACATTAAACCTCACCCTAACCCTAAACCTCACTGTCACCCTAACCCTAACACTAACACTAACCCTAAACCTTACCATGACCCTAACCCTCACCCTAATCCTTAACCTCACACTAACACTAACCCTAACCCTAACCCTCAAACTAACCCTAAACCTCACCCTAACCCTATCCCGACACCTCACCCTAACTGTCACCATAAGCCTAACACTAACCCTAACCCTCACATTAACCCTAACCGTAAACCTAACCCTCACCCTCACCCTAACCCTCACCGTCTCCCTAACCTTCACCCTAAATCTAAGCCTCAACCACACCCTAACCCTCACCCTCACCTGAACCCTCACCCTCACCCGAACATTCACCCTTACCCTAACCCTCACCCTCACAATAAACATGACCCTAAACCTAACTCTCACCCTAACACTAACCCTAACCCTCACCCTAACCCTAACCCTCATCCTCACACTATACCTCACCCTAACCCTTACCGTCACCATAATCCTAACCCTAACCCTAACCCTAATTCTCACAATAACCCTAACCCTCACCCGAATCCTCACCCTCACCCTCACCGTAACACTCAACCTAACCCTTAAACTAACCCTAATCCTAAACCTAACCCTCACCCTCAAACTTACCCTAACCCTAACCCTCATCCTCACCCTAACAATAACCCGCAAACTAACCCTAACACTCACAATAACACTAACCCTAACCCTAACCCTCAACCTAATTCTAACCCTATCCACAACCCTCACCCTCCCACTAAACCTAACCCTAACACTAACCCTCACCCTAACCCTAATCCTCACCGACTCCGTAACCCTCTCCCTCACCCGAACCCTCACCCTTCCCTGAACACTCATCCTCACCCTAACCCTCACCCTCACCCTAAATATCACCCAAACCCTAACCCTTACCCTTAACCTAACCCTAACCATCACCCTAACAGTAACCGTCAACCTAACCCTCACGCTAATCCTCACCATAACCCTAATCCTTACCTAAAAGAATCCCTCACCCTAACCCTCACACTAACCCTCTCCTCACCCTAGCCCTCAGGTTAAACCTAACCCTAACCCTAACCCTCTCCCTCACCCTTAACCTCACCCCAACCCATACCCTCAGCCTAACACTAATGCTAACCCTATTCCTAATCTTAACTCTCATACGCACCCTCACCCTAAACCTAACCCTAAAACTAACCCTCATCCTCACCCTTACCCTCACCCGCACCAAACGCTCACCATCACCCTAAACATCACCCTAACCCTAACCCTCATCCTAAGCCTAACCCTAACCCTGACGCTAACCCCAAGCTCAGCTTAACCCTCACCCTCAACCTAAACTTCACCCTAACCCTAAGCCTAAGGAAAATGAAACCCTCACCTCCACCCTCACACTAACCCTCACACTCACCCTAGCCCTCACCCTAACCCTAAACCTAACCTTTACACTCAACCTCGCCCTTCCCCTACCCCTCAGCCTAAACCTAACCCTAACCATAACGCTAACCCTAACCCTCACCATCACCCAAATCTTCAACCAAACCTTTCAAACTTACCCTAAAGCTAACCCTCAACCTCAGCCTCACCCTCACCCTAATCCTAACCCAAACCCTAAACCAAACCCTAACCCTAACCCTCAAACTAACCCTAACACTCACCCTAAATCTATCACGACACCTTAACCTAACTCTCAACCTAACCCTAACCCAAACCCTAACACTCAACCTAACCCTAACCGTAAAGCTAAACCTCACCCTCACCCTAACCTTCCGTGTCCCCCTAACCCTCATGCTCACCTTAAGCCCCAACCACACGCTAACATTCACCCTCACCCTCAACAGAACACTCACCCTTACCCTAACCCTCACACTCACACTAAACATCACCCTAACCCTAACTCTCACCCTAACAATAACCCTAACCCTAAGCCTCCACCAACCCTAACCCTCACCCTGACCCTCACCCTAACCCAATCTTAAACCTAACTCTCACTCTAACCCTTACCCTAACTAACCTAACCCTAACACTCACCCTAAACCTAACCCTCACCCTAACCCTAACCCTCACACTAAACCTAAACCTAACACTCATCCTCACATTCTACCTCACCGTCACCCTAAACCTAAACCTCATCCTAACGCTAAACCTAAACCTAAGGCTAACCCTAAAACTCACCCTCAGCCTAACCCTCACCCTAATCCTTACCCTCACCCTAACCCTAACCCTAATGCTCAGACTAAACCAAACCCTCAACCTAACCCTAACCCTAAACCTCACACTAAACCTAACCCTTACCCTAATCCTAATCCTACCATTCAGCCTAACCCTCACCCTAACCCTAACCCCAACCCTAATCCTCCACCTATCCATAAACTTAACCCTAAGCCTAACCTTCACCCTCACCCTAACCCTAATGCTAACCCTAGCCCTCACCCTCAACCTAACTCTCACCCTAACCCTTACCCTCACCTTAACCCTAACCCTCATCCTCACCCTAACGCTCAACCTAACACTTACCCCAACCTAAACCTCACCCTAACTCTAACCCTACAACTTATCCTCACAGTAACCCTCACCCTAAGCCTAAACATAACCCTAAACCTAACCCTCATCCTAACCCTCACACTAACCCTAACCCTCACCCTCACCCTAACCCTCACACTAACCTTTACCCTCAACCTAACCCAAACCCTAACCCTAAATCTAACACTCACACTAAACCTAACCCTAACCCTCAGCCTAACCCTTATCCTAACCCTAACCCTCACCCTCACCCTAACCCTCACACTCACCCTAAATCTAAACAGAATCCTCACCCTAAACCTCAACCTAACCGTCAGCCTAACCCTCGTCCTAACCCTAACCCTAACCCTAACCCTCACCCTCACCATAATCCTAACCCTTAACCTCACCATATCCATAACCTTCACCCTAACCCTCACCCTAACCCTAACCCTCATCCTCACACTATACCTCACCCTAACCCTTACCGTCACCATAACCCTAACCCTAACCCTATCCCTAATTCTCACAATAACCCTAACCCTCACCCGAATCCTCACCCTCACCCTCACCGTAACACTCAACCTAACCCTAATCGTAAACCTAACCCTCACCCTAAAACTTACCCCAACCCTAACCCTAACCCTCACCCTCACCCTCACAATAACCCGCACCCTAATCCTAAACATCACCCTAACACTAACTCTCACCCTAAACCTCAACCTAATTCTAACCCTATCCCTAACCCTCACCTTCCCACTAACCCGAACCTTAACACTAAACCTCACCCTAAACCTAATCCTCACCCACACCCTAACCCTCTCCCTCACCTGAACCCTCACCCTTCCCCGAACACTCATCCTCACCCTAACCCTCACCCTCACCGTAAACATCACCCAAACCCTAACCCTTACCCTAAACCAAACCCTAACCCTCACCCTAACCATAACCCTAAACCTCACGCTAATCCTCACCATAACCCTAACGCTTACCTAAAAGAATCCCTCACCCTAACCCTCACACTAACCCTCTCCTCACCCTAGCCCTCAGGCTATACCTAACCCTAACCCTAATGCTCTCCCTCACCCTTAACCTCACCCTAACACAATACCTCAGCCTAACACTAACGCTAACCCTATTCCTAATCCCAACCCTCATACGCACCCTCACCCTAAACCTAACCCTAACACTACCCCTCACTCACACCCTCACCCTCACCCTCACCCTCACCAAACGCTCACACTCACTCTAAACATCACCCTAACCCTAACCCTCACCGTAAGCCTAACCCTAACCCTAACTCTAAGCCTAACCGCAGCTTAACCGTCAACCTCAACCTAAACTTCACCCTAACCCTAACCCTAAGGTCAATGAAACTCTCACATCCATCCTCACACTAACCCTCACACTCACCCTAGCGCTCACCCTAACCCTAAACCTAACCCTTACCCTCAACTTCGCCCTCCCCTTACCCCTCAACCTAAAACTAATCCTAACCATAACCCTAACCCTAACCCTCACCATAACCCAAACCTTCAACCTAAACCTTACCCTCAACCTTACCCTAACCCTAACCCTCACCCTCACCCTCACCCTCACCATAATCCTAACCCAAACCCTAACCCTAACCCTACCCCTAACCACTAAACGTCTCTCTCACCCTCACCCGAATCCAAACCCTAACAATAAGCCTAACCCTCACCCTCACCCTAAGCCTCACTATAACACTTACACTCACCCTCACCCTTACTGAAACCCTCACCCTCACCATCATTCTAACCCTAATTCTTACCCTCACCCTACCCCTAACCCTAACCCTAAACCTAACCATCACACTAACCCTAACCATCACCCTCACCTTAACCACCACTCTCACCCTCACCCTCACAATAAAACTTACCCTCACCCTAAACCTAACCCTAAACCTAACCCTTATCCTAACCCCAACCCTAACCCTAACCTAATCCTAAACCAAATGCTCACCATACCTTTCACCCTAACCCTAACACTAACCCTAACCCTCACACTCATTCGAACCCTAAACCTCACCCGAAAAATCACCCAAACCCTAAACCTCACCCTCAAAATAAACTTCACCCTAACCCTAAACCTCAACCTAATGTGAACCCTAAACCTCACTCTCACCCTGAACCTCACCCTCACCCTAAACATCACCCTAAACCTAAACCTGACCCTAAACTTATGCCTAACCCTCACCCTAAACCTAACCTCAGCTTAACCCTCAACCTCACGCTAATCCTCACCCTAAACCTAACCCTTAGCTAACCGAAAAACTCACCCTCACCCTCACCCTGAACCTAACCCTAACCCTAACAATAACCATAACTCTAACTCTAAACCTAACATTAAAACTCACCCTACACCTAATCCTAACCCTAACCCTCACCCTCACCTTCACCCTCATTCTAACTCTCACTTTCAACATCACACTAACTCTCACACTAACTCTAACCATCACCCTAACCCTAACCCTCACCCTCACTTTCACCCTCAACCTCAGCCTAACCATAACCCTAACCCTAACTCTAATCCTAACCATAACCCTCACCCTCACCCTAACCCTAACCCTAACCCTCTTCCTCAACCTCACCCTCACCCGCACCCTCACCCTAACCCTCAACTCACCCTCACCCTCAGCCTCATACTAACCCACAACCTCACCCTAAACATCACCCTAACTCTAACCCTCACACTCACCCTAAACCTAACCCTCACCCTAAACCTAATGCTAACACTAACCCTCACCCTCACCCTAACCCTCACCCTAACCCTTATCCTCATACTAACCCTAACACTAACCCTAACCCTCAAACTAACCCTAACCCTCATCCGATCCCTCTCCCGACACCTCAAACTAACTCTCAACCTAACCCTAATCCTAACCCTAAGCCTCACCCTAACCCTAACCTTAAACCTAACACTCACCCTCACCCTAACCCTCCCCGTCACCCTAATCCTCACCCTAACCCTAAGCCTCAACCACACCCTAACCCTCACCCTCACCCTCACCCTCACGCTCACCCGAACACTCACACTTATGCTAACCCTCACCCTCACAATAAACATGACCCTAAGCCTAACTCTCACCCTAACACTAACCCTAACCCTCACCCTAACCCTAAGCCTCAACCTAACCCTACCCCTCACCCTGACCCTCACCCTAACCCAACCTTAACCCTAACCCTCACTCTAAACCTTACCCTAACCCTAACACTCACCCTAAACCTAATTGTCACCCTAACACTAACCTTCACACTAAACCTAAACCTAACACTCATTCTCACACTCTACCTCACTGTCTCCCTAACCCTAACACTCATCCTAAACCTAACCCTAAACCTAAGGCTAACCCTAAAACACACCCTCAGCATACCCTACAACCTAACCCTGACCCTCACCCTAACCCCAACCCTAACGCTCACACTAACCCTCACCCTAACCCTAACCCTAACCCTAATCCTCTACCTATCCATAAACGTAAACCTAACCCTAACCCTCCACCTAACCGTCAGCCTAACCCTCGTCCTAACCCTAACCCTAACGCTAACAATCACCCTCACCCTAAACCTAACCCTTAACCTCACCCTAACCATAACCCCCACCCTAACCCTCACCCTAACCCTAACTCTCACCCTCATCCTAACCCTCATCCTAAAACTTACCCTCAACCTAACAATATCCCAAACACTAAACCTAAACCTAACTCTCACCCGAACACTCATCCTAACCCTCACTCTCACACTAAACATCACCCTAACCCTAACCCTCAACCTAACACTAACCCTAACCGTCACCCTAACCCTAACCTCACCGTAACCCTAAACCTCACACTAACCCTAACCCTAACCCTCACCTTCACCCTAACCCTAACACTAACACTACTCCACACCCTCACCCGAATCCTCACCCTAACCCTATCGAAAACCCATACATAACCGAAAACCTCACCCTCACCCTCACTCTCATCCTAACCCTCACGCTCACGCTAGCCCTCACCCTAACACTAACCCTCACCATAACACTTATCCTAACCCTCACCCACACCCTCACCCTAACCCTAAACCTAACCCTAACCCTCATCCTAACACTAACCCTAACCCTAATTCTAACCCTAAACCTTACACTCATCCTAACCCTCACCCTAACCTTACCGTCACCCTAACCCTAACCCTAACCCTCACACTAAACCTAACCCAAACACTAACTCTAATCCTACCCCTCAGGTAACCTTCACACTAAACCTCAACCTAACCCAAATCCTCACCCTGTCCTTAACCTTAAACCAAACACTCACCCTAACCCTCACCCTCACCCTACCCTAATGCTAACCCTAAACCTCACCTCACCCTAACCCTCAAAATAAGCCTTACCCTTACCCTAACCCTAACCCTCACCCTCAACCTATCCCTCACCCTAACACTTACCCACACCCTAACACTCACCTTAACCGTAACCCTAAACCTAAACTTCACCCTAATCCTCACCCCAACCCTCACCCTCACCCTCACACTAACACTCACCCTAAACTTTACCCTCACCCTAACCCTTATCCTAACCCTAAACCTAACCCTCACACTAACCCTAAACCTAACCCTCAGCCTAACCCTTATCCTAACCCTTATCCAAACCCTAACCATCAGCCTAACCCTAACCCTAAGCCTCAAACTAATCCTAACCCAAACCGTCAGCTTAACCTTCATCCTAACTCTAAACATAACACTAACCCTCACCCTAACCCTAACCCTAACCCTCACCTTAACCCTAACCCTCACCCTCACCCTCCCCATCACCCTCAGCCTAACCCTAACACTAACCCTAACCCTAACCCTCACCCTAAAACTAACACTAACCGTAACCGTCATCCTCACACTAAACCTCAACCTAACCCTTAAGCTCACCATAACCCTAAATCTAACCCTAACACTAATCCTCACCCTAACCATCACCCTCATCCACAACATAACCCTCACCCTCACCCTCACCCTAACACTCTCCCTAACCCTAATCCTAACCCTAACCCTCACCTTCACCCTCACCCTGACCCTCACCTTCAGCCTAACCCTAGCTCTAACCCTCTTCCTAATCCTAACCCTCACCCTCACTCTCTCCCTAAACCTAAACCTCACCCTCACCCTCACCCTCACACTCACCCTAAATATCACCCAAACCCTAACCCTAACCTTAACGCTAACCCAAACCCTCAACCTAAACCTATACTCAGCTTAACACTAACCATCACCGTAATCCTCAACCTAACCCTAACCCTTACCTAACTGAAATCCTCACCCTAACCGTCACCCTCACCCTAGCCCTCACCCTAAACCTAACCCTAACCCTCACCCTCAAACTTCCCTTCCCCCTCAGTCTTACCCTAAAACTAACCCCAATCCTATACCTAACCCACAACCCCACCCTCACTCCAACCCTAACCCTAACACTAACGCTAACCTTCACACTCAACCTAACCCTAAACCTAAACCTAACAATAAGCCTCACCCTAACCCTAACCCTAAACCTAATTCCTACCCTAAACCCTAAACCTCACCTGAAACTTCCCCCTCAGTCTTACCCTAAAACTAACCCTAATCCTAAACCTAACTCTCAACCCCAACCTCACTCCAACCCTAACCCTAATCCTAACGCTAAGCTTCACCCTCAACCTAACCCTAAACCTAAAAATAAGCCTCAGCCTAACCCTAAATCTGAACCTAAAACTCACCATAACCCTAATCCTAACCCTAAATCTCATCCTCAACCTCACCCTCATTATAACCCTCCTCCTCACCCTGACCCTTATCATCAGACTAACCATCACACTAACCCTAACCCTCAACTTAAATTTAACCCTAACCATCACCCTTCACTTTCAACCTCAACCTCAGCCTAACACTAACCCTAACCCTAATCCTAACCTAACGCTCACCCTCACCTTCACCATAAACATAACCCTAACTATATCCCTCACCCTCACACTCACCCTCACCCTCACCTTAACCCTCAAACTCACCCTCACACTAACACTCAAGCTCACCCTAAACCGCACCCTAACTCTAATCCTCAACCTAACATTAACCTTAACACTCACCCTAACACTAACCCTCACCCTAACCTTTAACCTAACCCTAACGCAAAGCCTAAACCTCAACCTCACCCTAACCCTCACCCTAAACCTTAACCTCACACTAACCCAAACCTAACCCTGAACCTCGCACTAAGCCTAACCCTCACTCTAACCCTATCCTGACACCACACCCTAACTCTCACCCTAACCCTAAACCTAACACTAACTTTCACCCTAACCCTCACAGTCACCCTATCCCTCACCCAAACCCTAACCTTCAACCACACCCTGACCCTCACCCTCACCCTAACCCTCACCCTCACCTGAATACTCACCCTCACCCTAACCCTTATCCTCACAATAAACATCACCCTAACCCAAAATCTCACCCTAAACCTAAACCTAACCCTCACCCTAACCCTAACCCTCAACCTAAACGTAACCCTCACCCTGACCCTCACGCTAACCCTAACCCAAAACCTTACCCTAACGTGTACCCTAACCCTAACCCTCACCCTAACAGTAACCGTCACACTAACCCTAATACTAACCCTCACCCTCACCCTCACCTTCACCCTCACCCTAACACTAACCCTCATACTAACACTAACGCTAAACCTAATGCTAAACCTACAGCTCATCCTCACTCTAACCCTTACCCTCACCCTAACCCTAACCTTAACCTCACACTAAACCAAACACTCAACCTAACCCTAAACCTACCCTTCAGCATAAAACACACCCTAAACCTAACCCTAAGCCTAATCCTCACCCTATCCCTAAACTTAACCCTAACACTCACCCTAAACCTCACCATCACACTAACCCTCATTCTAACCCTAACCCTCACCGTCACCCTCACCCTCACCCTAACCCTTACCCTAACACTAACCCTAAACCTCACCCTCATCCTAACCCTTACCCTAACCCTTACCTACAACCTAACCCTCACCCTAAGCCTAACCCTAAACCTAACCCTCACCCTAACACTCACCCTAACCCAAAACATAACCCTAATCCTAAACCTAACCCTTACCCTCACGCTCACCCTCAACCTAACCCTAACCCTAAAACTAAACCTAAACCTCACCCTGACCCTCACCCTCACCTTAACACTCAATCTCAACATAAACATCACCCTAACCCTCACCCTCACCCTAACACTTATCCTCACCCTAAAACTAACCCTAACCTTCACCCTCACCCTGAGCCTCACCCTCAGCCTAACCCTAACCCTAACCTAAGCCTAACCCTCACCCTTACCCTCACCCTCACCCTAACCCTCACACTAATCCTAACAGTAATCCTAAGACTAACCCTCACCTTCAACATCAACTTCCCCCTCAGCCTTACCCTAACCCTAATCCTAAACCTAACACTCAACCCCACCCTCACCATAACCCTAACCCAAATCCTAATGCTAAACCTTGCCTTCACCCTCTTTGTAACCGTAACTGTAACCCTAACAATAACCCTAACTGTAACCATAACCCTTACCCTAAAACTCACCCTAAACCTAATCTTAACCCTAACCCTCACCCTTACCCTCACCCTCGTTCAAAACCTCACCCTCACCTGACACTCACCATCACAGTAACCCACACACAAACCCTAACCCTCACCCTAACCTTAACCCTAACCCATACCCTCACTTTCACCCTCACCCTCAGCCTAACCCTAACCCTAATCCTAACCCTAACCCTCACCCTCCCCCTAAACCTAACCCTAACCCTCACCCTAACACTAACCCTAACCATCACCCTAAACCTCACCCTCACCCGCACCCTCACCCTTACCCTCACCCTCACCCTCACACTAACCCTCAACCACACTCTAAACATGACCCTAAACCTAACTCTCACCCTAAAGCAAACCCTAACCGAAACCCTAACCCTAACCCTCACACTAACCCTAACGTTAACCCTAACCCTCACCCTCACCCTAACATTCACCATAACCCTTAACCTCACACTATCCCTAACCCTAACCCTCACCCTAAACCTAAACCTCACCCTAACCCTATCCTGACACCTCACCCTAACTCTCACCCTAACCCAAAGCCTAACCCTAAACCTCACCCTAACCCTAACCCTAAACCTAACCCTCACGCTCACCCTAACCCTCACCGTCACCCTAACACACACCCTAAACCTAATCCTAACCATCACCCTCACCCTAACCTTTATCCTCACCGTAACCTTACTGACCATAACCCTCAAACTAGCCGTAACCTTTACCCTAACCCTAACCATAACCATAATCTTCACTCTCACCCTGACCCTCACCCTCATCCCAAAACTAACACTAACCCTGTTCCTAATCCTAACCCTCACCCTCATCCTCAACCTAAAACTAACCCTAACCCTAACCCTTACCCTCATCCTCACCGTCACCCTAACCATGAACCTAAACCTAAACTTCAGCCTAACCCTAACCCTCACCCTAACCGTAATCCTAACCCTCACCCTAAACCTAACCTCAGCTTAACCATCACCCTCACCCTAATCCTAACCCTAACAATAACTCTTAACTAAGCGAAACCCTCACCCTCACCCTCACCCTCACAATAACCCTCACCCTCATCCTAACCCTCACCCCAACACTAACCCTAACCCTAACCCTCAACCTATTCTAACCCTATCCCTAACCTTCACCCTCCCACTAACCCTAACCCTAACACTAACCCTCACCCTAACCCTAATCCTCACCCACACACTAACCCTCTCCCTCACTGAACCCTCACCCTAGCCCAAACCCTCACCCAAAACATCACTGAAACCCTAACCCTTACCCTAAACCTAACCCTTACCCTCACCCTAACCGTAACCCTCAACCTAACCCTCAACCTCAAGCGAATCCTCACCAAAACCCTTACACTTACCTAAAAGAAACCTTCACCCTACACTCACACTAACCCTCTCCCTCACCTTAGCTCTCAGCCTAAACCTATCCCTAGCCCTCACCCTCACCCTCACACTTAACCTCACCCTAACCCTTACCCTCACCCTAACCCTAACCCTAACACTAATCATAATCCTTACACTAACCATAACACACACCCTAACCTTAACCCTAAACATCACTCTCACCCTGACCCTTACCCTCATCCTAACTCTAACCCCAACCCTATTCCTAATCCTAACCCTCACAACCAACCTCACCCTAAACCTAACCCTAACACTAGCCCTAACCATGACCCTCACCTCACTCTTACCTAACACTCACCCTCACGCTAAACATAACCCTAACCCTAACCATCACCCTAAGCCTAACCCTAACCCTCACCCTAAACCTAAACTCAGTTTAACCCTCACCCTTAACCTAATCTTCACCCTAACCATAACCCTAAGGTAAATGAAACCCTCACCCTCACCCTCTCACTAACCCTCACTCTCACCCTAACCCTCACCCTAACCCTAACGCCGCTAACCCTTAACCTCAACCTCCCCCTCCCCCTCCCCCTCAGCCTAAATGTAACCCTAACCATAACCCTAACACTAACCCTCACCATCAACCAAACTTTCACCCTAACCCTTACCCTCACCCTTACCCTAACAATAATCCTAACCCTCACATTCACCCTAATCCTAACCCTAAAACTAACCCTAAACCTCATCCAAATCCTAACCCTAACATTAACCTTAACCCTCACCCTCACCCTAAAGCAAACCCTAACCCTTACTCTCACCCTCAACCTAAACCTAACCTAACCATAACCATAACCATAACCCTCACCCTAAGCTTAACGCTCAACCTAACCCTACCACTCTCACTCACCCTCACCCTAATCCAAACCCTAACAATAAACCTAACCGTCACCCTAACCCTCACGCTAACTCTTACACTCACTCTCACCCTTACCATAAACCTCACCCTCAACATCACCCTAACCCTAACCCTTATCCTCACCCTAACCCTAACCGTAACCCTAAACCTAACCCTCACACTAACCCTAACCTTCACCCTCACCCTAAACGTCACTCTCACCCTCACCCTCACCCTAAACATGATCCTTTCCCTAAACCTAAATGTAACCCCAACCCTAATCCTAACCCTCAAGCTCACCATACCCCTCACCCTAATGCTAACTCTAACCCTAACCCTCACACTCATCCTAACCCTCTTCGTCACCCGAACAATCAACCTAACCCTAACCCTCACCCTCACAATAAACATCACCCTAACCCTATTCCTCAACCTAACCCTAACCATAACCCTCACCCTAACCCTAACACTCACACTAACCCTAACCCTAACCCTCACAACAAACCTTACCCTAACCCTAATCCACACCCTAAACCTAGCCCTCACTCTTACCCTAACCCTCACCCTCACCCTCACCCTCACCCTAATCCTAACCCTAACCTTAATCCTATAACTAACCCTCACCCTAACCCCCACCTTAACCCTAACCCTAATCCTAACGCTCACCCTAACCCTCACTGTAAGCCTACCCCTCACTCTAACCCTAACCCTTATCCTCACCCTCACCCTAAACCTACCTCTAACTCTAACCTTCACCCTAACCCTCACACTAACACTCACACTAATTCTAACCCTCACTCTAACTGTAACCCTAAACCTTACCATAATCCTAAACCTAACCCTCACACTCACCCTCACCTTAAGCCTAACATTCACCCTCACCTTCAACCTAACTCTCACCCTCAACCTAAACATCACCCTAACACAAAACTTCACCCTAAACCTAACCCTAACCCTCATGTTCACCCTAGCCTTCATCCTAAGCCTAATCCTAACAATAATTCTAACCCTAATCCTAAAACTCATCCTAACACTAATCCTAAGGCAAAACCTCACACTCTTCCTCACCCTCACCCTAACCTTCACCCTCCACCTCACCCTCACCCTAACCCTAACACTAACCCTAACCCTCACCCTAAACCTATTCCTATCCCTCACCCCTAAAACTAACCCTAACCCTCACCCTCACACAAACCCTCAACCTCAGCCTAACCCCAAACCTAACCCTAAACCTAAACCGAACCATAACACTCACCCTCTCCCTAAACCTAACCTTAACCCTCACCCACACCCTCACCCTCACCCTAAACCTCAGCCTAATTCTAACACTCACCCTCATCCAAACCCTCACCATAACCTTTACTCTCACTCTCAAGTAACCCTCACCCTCACGCTCAACCTAACCCTCACCCTAACCCTCAACCTAACCCTCACCCTCACCCTAAATATCACCCTAACCCTAACCCTCACCCTCACCCTAACCCTAACCCTCACCCTAACCCTAACGATAACCCTAAACCTCACCCTCAACCAAACCCTCACCCTAACTTTTAACCTCACACTAACCCTACCTCTAACCCAAACCCTTACCCTCACACTAACCCTAACCCTCACCCTAACCCTAAACCTACCCCTCACCCTAACCCTCAACCTAACCCTCACACTAACCCTAACTATTTTCCTAAATATATCCCTTACAGTAACCCTCAACCTCATAGTAAACATCAACCTAACGCAAACTCTCACCCTAACCCTAACCCTAAAACTCACCCTAACCTTAAACCTGAACCTAACCCTCACCCTCCCCTAATCCTCACCCTAACCCTCACCCTAAAACTTACCTAAACGAAGCCCTCACCCTCACCCTCACCCTCAACCTTACCCTCACCCTAAACCTTACCCTCAACCTAAACTTAACCCTAACACTCACCCTAATGCTAAAACTACACCTCAGCCTAACCCTGACCCTTACCCTTAGCATAATCCTAGCACTCACCCTAAACCTAACCATAAACCTCACCCTCACCATAACCCTCACTGTCACCCTAAAACTCAACCTAACCCTAACCCTCACCCAAACCCTAATCCTCACCATAAACATAACCCTAACGCTAACCCTCACCCAAATCCTAACCCTAACCCTCCTCCTAACCCTAACACTCACACTAATCCTCAATCTCAACATAATTCTCACCCTAAAAATAAACCTAACCCTTACCTAACCGATACCCGCACCCTCACCCTCACCTTAACCCACGACCTCACCCTATCCCTCACCCTAAACCTAATCCTAACATTATCCCTAACGCTAACCCTATCCCTTACCCTCAACCTAACCCTAACCCTAACCTTCACCCTAACAGTCACCCTATACCTAACCCTAACCCTCACCCTCACCCTAACCCTCACCCTAACCCTATCCCTACACCTCACCCTAACTTTCAACCTAACCCTAACCCTAATCCTCACCCTAAACCTAACCCTCGCCCACACCCTAACCCTCACCATCACCCGAACGCTCATCGTCACACTAACACTCACACTAAACCTAACCCTAACCCTAATCCTAAACCTAACCCTCAACCTCAGCCTCTCCCTAAGCCTAACACTCACCCTCACCATAAACATCACCCTAACCCTAACCCTCACGCTAAACCTAACCCTAACCCTCACCCTAAATTTAACCCTCACCCTAACGCTCACCCTATCCCTAACACTAACGCTACACCTCACCCTCAACTTAACCCTGATGCTAACCCTTATCCTCACACTAACCCAAACACTAACCCTAACCCTAAACCTCACACTAACCCTAATCCTCACCCAATCCCTAACCTTAACTCTAACCCTCACCCTAACCGTCATCCTCAACCTAAGTCTAATGCTAAACCTAACTCACACCCTCACCCTAACCCTCACCCTAAACGCTACATTCATCATAACCCTAACCCTCACCCTCACCCTAAATCTCACACTAAACCTTATTCTCAACCTAACCCCCAGACTAACCCTAAACCTAAACCTAATGCTCACCCTAACCCTCACCCTAACCCTCACCCAAACACTTACCCTCACACTAACCCTATCCCTGTCCCTAACCCTAAACCTAACTCTCACCAGAACACTCACCCTCACCGTAACTCTCACTCTCACTCTAAACATCACCCTAAACCTAACTCTCACCCTAAGCCAAACCCTAACCATCACCATAACCCTAACCCTCACACTAAGCCTAACCCTCAACCTCACACTCACCCACACCCTCACCCTAACAATACACTCATCATAAGACTCACCCTCACCCTCACCCTCACCCTCAGCCTAACCCTAACCATAAACCACACCCTCACCCTAATTCTCACCCTGAACCTGACCCTAAACCTTACCTAACCAAAAACCTCACCCACACCCTAAAACTCACCATCACCCTAGCCCTCACCCTAACACTAACCCTCACCCTAACCCTAACCCTACCCCTCACCCTCACCCTAATCTTAACCCTAATTATAACCCTAACACTCATCCTAACCCTAAACCTAAACCTAATGATAACCCTAAAACTCACACTCACCCTAACCCTCACACTAACCCTTACCGTCACCCTAAACCAAACCCTAACCTCCACACTAAACCTAACACTCACTCTAACCCTAACCCTAACCCTCAGCCTAAACCTAACCCAAAACCTAACTCTAACCCTAATCCTCACCCTATCCTTAACCTTAACCCAAACCCTCACTCTAACCCTCACCCTGACCCTAACACTCACAGTAACCCTTACCCTCACACTAATCCTAACCCTATCCGTCGCCCTAACCCTCACCCTAACACTTACCCTACCCTAACCCTCATCCTAACACTCACCCTCACCCTCACCCTCACCCTAACCCTCACCCTAACCCTAACCCTCACCCTCACCCTAGCCCTCACCCTAACACTAACCCTCACCCTAAAACTAACCCTAACCCTAACCCTCACCGTAACCCTAACGCTAACCCTAACCATTTCCATAAGGCTAAACCTAACAGTAACCCTCACCCTCATACTAAACATCACTCTAAGGCTAACCCTCACCCAAAACCTAACCCTAACCCACACACTACCCCTAACGCTCAAACTAACCCACACACTCCCCTAAACCTCACCCTCAACCTAAACCTAACCCTTACCTAATGGAAACCCTCACCGTCACACTCACCCTCAACCTAACCCTTACCCTCACCCTAACCCAAACCCTAAACTTCACACTAACCCTAACCCTCACACTAACCCTAACCATACCCCTCACCCTAACCCTCAACCTAACTCTCAACCTAACACTAAACCTCAACCTAAACCTAACCATAACCCTCACCCTCACCCTAAACCTTGCAGTCACCCTAACACTCAACCTAAACCTAACTCTCACCCACACCCTAATCCTCACCCTCACCCGAACCCTAACCCTCACTCTAACAATAACCCTCACCCTAAACATCACTCTAACCCTAACACTCACCCAAATCCTGACCCTAACTCTCACCCTAACACTAACACTCACACTAACCCTCAATCTCAACCTAATCATCACCCTAAAAATAACCCTAACCCTTACCTAACCGAAACCCTCACCCTCACACTCACCCTCACCCTCACCCTATCCCTACACCTCACTGTAACTCTAACCCTAAACCTTACCCTAACCATAAACCTCACCATAACTCTAACCCTAAATCAAATATCACCCTCACCCTAACCCTCACCTTCACCCTAACCCTCACCCTATCCTTAACCCTCAAACACAACCTAACCCGCACACTCACCGGAACCCTCACACTCACCCTAACACTCACCCTCACCCTATCCCTCACCCTAACACTCATCCTAGCCCTCACCCTCACCCTAATTCTAATGCTAACCCTATCTCTCACCCTCACCCTAACCCTCACCCTAAACCTCACCCGAAACCTTAATCTCACCATAACCCTAACCCTAACTCTAACCATTATCCTCACCCTAACCTTCGCTGACACCCTAACCAACACCATCACCCGAACCCTCATCCTCACCCTAACACTCACACTAACCCTAAACCTAACTCTAATCCTAAACCTAACCCTCACCCTCACCCTCACCCTCAACCTAACCCTAACCCTAACCCTAACCCTAATCCTCACTCTCACCCTCATCCTCAACCTAAAACTCACCCTCACCATAAACATCACCCTAAACCTAACCCTCACCCTAAACCTACTCCTAAAAATCACCCTAAACCTAACCCTCACCCTAACGCTCAACCTATCCCTAATGCTAACCCTACACCTCACCCTCACCCTAACCCTCAAACTAACCCTAATCCTCACCCGATCCCTAACCCTCTCCCTAACCATCTCCCTCACCCTAACACTAATGCGAACCCTACCTCTCACTTCACACTAACCCTCACCCTAAACCATACCCTAACCCTTACCCTCACCCTAACCCGCAAACTAACCGTAACTCTAACCCTAACGCTCACCCTAACCCTCACGCTAAACCTAAACCTAACCCTCACCCTAACCCTCACCCTAACCCTCACCCTAACCCTCACACTAACCCTATCCCTAACAGTAACTCTAACCCTAACTCTGACCTGAACACTCACGCTCACCCTAAACCTCACACTAAACATTACCCTAACCCTAACCCTCATGCTAACCCTTACCCTAATCCTAAGCCATACCCTTACCCTCACCCTCACCCTAACCCTCAACCTAACACTAACCCTAACCCTAACCATAAACCACACCCTCAACATAATACTTACCCTAAACCTAGCCCTAACAATTACCTAACAAAAAATTTACCCTCACCATTACCCTCACCCTAAACCTCACCCTCACCCTAGCACTCACCCTAATTCTAACCCTCACTCTAACCCTAACCCTAAACCTCACCCTCACCCTAACCCTAACCATAAACCTAAACCTAACACTCATCCTAACCCTAAACCTAAACCTAATTCTAACCTTAAACCTCACACTCACCCTAAACCTCACCCTTACACTTACCGACACCCCAACCCTAAACCTAACCCTCACACTAAACCTAAACCTCACACTTAACCTAACCCTACCCCTCAGCCTAACACTCACCCTAATCCTAAACCTAACCCAAATCCCTATCCTTAACCTTAACCCAAAACCTCACACTATCCCTCACTCTCACCCTAACCCGAACCCGAACCCTTACCCGAATCCGAACCCTAACACTCACCCTCAACCTAACCCTCACTCTACCACTTACCCACACCCTAACACTCACCCTAAACCTAACCATAAACCTAACTTTCACCCTAATCCTCAATCTAAATCTAAGCCTCACCCTCAACCCAACCCTCACCCTAAACTTTACCCTCACCCTACCACTTACCCTAATCCTCCCACTAACCCTAACTCTAACCCTCAGCTTAACCCTTGTCATAACCCTAAACCTAACCCTAACCTTCACCCTAAACCTAACCCTAAAACTAACCCTAACCCTCACACTAAACCTAAGCCTAACCCTCAGGCTAAACCTCATTCTTACCCTAACCATAACCCTAACCCTAACCCTAACCCTAACCCTCACCCTAACCCTAACCCTCACCCTCACTTTCACCCTGAATGTCAGCCTAACCCTAACCCTAACCCTAATCCTAACCCTAACCCTAACCCTCACCCTAACCCTAACCCTAACCCTCACCCTCAAACTCACCATCACACGCACCCTCAACCAAACACTCAGCCTCACACTCACCCTCACACTAAAACTCAACCTCACTTTAAACATCACCATAACCCTAAACCTCACCCTAACCCTAACCCTCACCATAAACCTAACACTAACCCTAGTGCTAACCCTAAACCTCACCCTCACCCTAAACCTCACCCTAACACTTATCCTCACATTAATTCTAACCCTAACCCTCACCCTCACCCTTACCCTATCCCAACACCTAAACCTAACTCTCACCCTAATCCTAAACCTAACCATAACCCCCACCCTACCCCTAAACCTAAACCGTCACCCTAACACTCACTCTAACACTAATCCTCAACCACAGCCTAAAATTCACCATCACCCAAACCCTCACCCTCACCCGAACACTGTCCCTCACCCTAACCCTCACCCTCACAATAAACATCACACTAACCCTAAGTCTCACCCTAACACTAACCCTAACCCTCACCCTAACCCTAACCCTCACCCTCACCCTAACCCTAACCCTAACAATAACCCTCTCCCTCACCCTCACCCTAACCCTAACCCTAACAATAACCCTCACCCTCAACCTCAACCTAACCCTCAATATCACCCTCACCCTAAGCCTCACCCTAACCTAAACATCACCCTTACCCTAACCCTCACCCTAACCCAAACCCTAACCCTATCCCTAACCCTCACCCTAACCCTCACCCTAACATTTATCCTCACACTAACCTAACTCTAAACCTAACCCTTACCTTCACAATAACCTTAACCCTCACCCTAACCCTAAACCCACCTCTCACCCTAACCGTCACCCTAACCTTAAGCCTAAACCTTTCCCTAACGCTAACCCTAACATTAACTCTCACCCTCATACTAAACATCATTCTAACCCTAACCCTAACCCTAAACCTAACCCTCACCCTAACCCTAACCCTCAACCTAAACCTTACCCTCCCTTAATAATCACCCTAACTCTAACCCTAACCCTTACCTAAATGAAACCCTCACACTCATCTTCACCCTCAACCTAACCCTCACAATAACCCTGACCCTACCCTAAACCTAACTCTAACCCTCACCCTAAACCTAACCCTCACCCTAAACCTAAATCTACCCCTCACCCTAACCCTCACCCTAAGCCTTACACTCACCCCAAACCTAACCCTAACCCTCAACCTCACCCAAATCCTCACGTCACCCTAACGCAAAGCCTCTCCCACACCCTAACCCTAACACTCACTCGAACCCTAAACCTTACCTTAACCTTAAACCTCACACTAAACATCACCCTAGCCCGAACTCGAACCAGAACCCTCACATCACCCCAACCCTACCCCTCAGCCTATCCCTAACCCTCTACCTTACACTAAGCCTCAACCTGACCATCACCCTAACCTTTACCGTAACCCTAACCCTATCCCTCACACTAACCCTAACCCTAACCCTCAAGCTCACCCTAAACATCATCCTAACCCAAACGCTAACCCTATGCCTCTCCTTCACCCTAAACCTCACCCTAACCTTTACCCTCACCATAACCCTATCTCTAACCTAACCCTCACCCTAACCCTCACCCTAACTCTAACCCTAACCCAAAACCTAACCCTCACGCTCACCCTCACCCTAACACTCACCCTCACCATAAACATCATCCTAACACTAACCCTCATCCTAAAACTAACCCTAACACTCACCCTTAGCCTAACCCTAACCCTCACCCTAACTTCACCCTATTCCTAATGCAAACCCTACACCTCACCATCACCCTCCCCCTCACCCTAACCCTAACCCTGACACTAACCCTAACCCTAACCCTCACCCTCACCCTCACCCTCACAATACCCCTAGCCCTAACTCTAATCCTAACAGTAACCCTCACACTCACCCTACCCCTCACCTTAACGCTAACCCTCACCATAACCCTCACCGTAACCCTCATACTAACCCTAACGCTAACCCTAACCCTCAACTTAAACCTAAACCTCACCCTAACAATACAACTCACAGTAACCCAGACCCTAACACTAACACTAACCTTCAGCCTAACCCTCACCCTCAACTTAACCCTAACCCTAATCCTAACACTAACCCTCACCCTCACCCTCACCCTCAACCTAACCCTAACCCTAACCCTAACCCTCACCCTAACCCTAATCCTAAACCTCACCCTCACCCTAACTCTAATGCTAACCCTACCTGTCACCCTCACCCTAAGCCTCACCCTAACCCTTACACTCACCATAACCCTAACCCTAACTCTAACCCTAATCCTAACCCTAAACCTAACCCTCGCCCAAACCCTAACCCTCACCATCACCCGAACCCTCATCCTCACCCTAACACTCACACTAACCCTAAAGCTAACCCTAAACCTAAAACTCACCCTCACCCTCACCCTCACCATAAACATCACCCAAACCCTAACCCTCTCCCTAAAGCTAACCCTAACCCTAACCCTCACCGTAAACCTAACCCTCATCCTAACGCTAACCCTATCCATAACACTAACCCTACACCTCACATTCACCCTAACCGTCACCCTAACACTTCACCTCACACTAACTCTAACCCTAACCCGCAAACTAACCATAATCCTCACCCTATCCCTAACCCTCACGCTAACCCTCACCCTCAGCCTAACTCTAATGCTAACCCTACCTCTCACCCCAGCATAACCCTCAACCTAAATCTCACCCTAACCCTTGCCCTCACCCTAACATGCAAACTAAACCTAACCCTAATCCTAACGGTCACCCTAACCCTGACCCTCACCCTCAATCTTAGCCTAACCTTCACCCTCACACTAAACATCACACTAACCCTAACCCTCACCCTAATCCTTACCCTAATCCTAAACCTCAGCCTAACCCTAACACTCACCGAAACCCTAACTCTCACATTAACCCTAACCCTAAACCTCACACTCACCCTCACCCTGACCCTAACCCTAAACCTAACCATAACCCTCACACTCACCCTCACCCTAATCCTAACCATAAACGTAACTGTAACCCTCACCCTCATCTTCACCCTAACCCTAACCCTAACCCTAACAATTACCCTAAACCTAACCCTAACCCTAATCCTAACTCTAACTCTCACCCGAACCCTAACCCTAACCCGAAAACTCACCATAATCCTAATCCTAATCCTAATACTCACCCTCAACTTCACCCTCACCCTAAAGTTCACCCTCACCCTCACCCTCACACTAATCCTCACACTAACCCTAAACCTCACCTTAACCCTAAACCTAAACCTCACCCACACCTTCACCCTCACTCTTAGCCTAACCCTAAAACTAACCCTAATCCTAACCATAAAACTCATCATAATCCTAATCCTAACACTCACCCTCAACTTCACCCTCACCCTAAACTTCACCCTAAACCTAATCCTCACCCTAATTCTAAACCTAACCCTAACCCTCACCCTAACCCTCACCCTCACCCTAACTATCACCCTAAATTTTATCCTCACAATTACCCTAACCCTAATCCTAAGCCTAACCGTCACACTAACCCTAACCCTCACCCTCACCCTAACCATCACCCTAAATTTTATCCTCACAATTACCCTAACCCTAATCCTAAACCTAACCGTCAACCTAACCCTAACCCTCACCCACACACTCACCATCAGCCTAAATCTCAGCGTAAACCTAACCCGTACCAACACCCTATAACCCCCACCCTACACTCACCCTCACCCTCACGTGAACCCTCACCCGAACCCTAACCCTCACTCTAACCCTAACCCTAACCCTGACCCTAACCCTTACCTAACCGAAAACCTCACCATCACCCTCACAATCACTGTAACCCGCACCCTCACTGTAGCTCTCACCCTAAATCTAATCCTCACCCTAACCCTAAACATAACCCTCACCCTAACCCTAAGCCTAACCCTAACCCTCACCCTAAATCTCACCCTAAATCTCACCCTAACCGTAACCCTAACCATAACCCTAACCCTCACCCTAACCCTCAACCTCACCCTAACCCTAAAGCTTACCCTAACCGTCAAACCTCACCCTAATCCTTAACCTCAACTTGACCCTAACCACAAACCGAACCCTAACCCTCACCCTAATCCTAACCCTAACCTAAACCTAAACTTCACCCTCACCCTAACCCTCACCCTAACCCTTACCCTCACCCTAACGGTAACCCTAACATTAACCCTCAAACTAACCCTCACCATCACCCTCACCTTAACCCTCACCATCAATCTAACCCTCACCCTAACCCTCACTCTAACCCTAACCCCCAACCACACCCTAAACCTCACCCTCACCAGAACCCTCACCCTCACCCTAACCCTCACCCTTACACTAACCCTAACCCTAATCCTAAACCTAACCCTCACCCTCATCCTCACCCTAACACTAACCCTAACACTAACTTTCACCCTCACCTTCACCCTCACCATAAACCTAACCCTAACTTCAACCTCACCCTCACCCTAACCCTACCACTAACCCTAACCCTCACCCTAACCTTAACCCTTACCCTAACCCTAACCCTCACCCTAACCCTCACCTTAAACCTAACGGTAACCTTAATCCTCTCCCTCACGTTAACCCTCACCCTAAACCTCACCCTAACCCTTATCCTCACACTAACCCAAACCCTAACACTAATCCTAACCCTCACAACAACCCTAAACCTCAGTCTAACCCTAAACTTAAACTCACCCTAACCCTCACCCTAACCCTTAACCTCACCCTAACGCTAAACCTAACCCTAAACCTCCCCTCACCCTAACCATCACCATCGTCGTAAACCTCACCTTAAGCCTAACCCTCACCCAAAAGCTAACCCTAATCGTCATTCTCAACCTGAACATCAACCTAACCCTAACCCTCTCCCTAAACCTAAGCCTAATCCTCACACTAAACCTAACTCTCACCCTCACCCTAACCCTAAGCCTAACCCTAACAATAACCCGAATCCTAAACCTATCCCTCACAATCACTCTCAAGCTATGCCAAACCCTAACCCTAACCCTAAAACTCACCCTCACCCTCATCCTAATATTTACCCTAAACCTAATCTTAATCCTAACCCACACCCTCACCCTAAACCTCACCCTAACCCTAACCGTCAACCTGAGCCTCACCCTACCCCTCACCCTCAGCCTCAACCTCACCCTAACCCTAAACTTAACCCTCACTCTAACCCTAATTCTTACCCTAAGCCTAACCCTCACACTAACCCTCACCTAACCCTTATCCTAACATTAATCCTAACCCTAACCCTCAACCTCAGCATCACCCTACCCCTCACCCTAAACCTAAACCTCACCGTAACCCTAAACTTAACCCTCAGCCTAAAAATAACCCTCACCCTCAACCTAATCTGCACCCTAACCCTAACACTTACCTAACCGAAACCCTCAACTTCACCCTCAACATCACCCTAACCCTAAACCTCACCCTAACCCTGACCCTAACCCTAAACCTAATACTAACCCTAACAGTAAACCTAACTCTCACACTAACCCTAACACTACCCCTCAGACTAAACCTCACCCTAAACCTAACCATAACCGTAATCCTCACCCTATCCCTAACGCTAACCCGAAACCTCACCCTAACCTTACAATCACTCTAACCCTAATGCTAAACCTAACCCTCACCTTAACCCTAAACCTCACCCTCACCCTAACCCTCAATCTAAGCCTTACCATTACCCTAACCCTAACCCTAACCCTCACCCTAATCCTAACCCTAACCCTAACCCTAAACTTCACCCTCATCCTAACCCTCACCCTAACCCTTACCCTCACCCTAAAGCTAACCCTAACACTAACCCTTACCCTAACCCTGTCAATCACCCTAACCCTCACCCTAAGCCTAAACCTCATTCACACCCTAACCCTAACCCTCAAAAGAACCCTCACTGTCATCCTAATCCTCACCATCACCCAAAACATCACCCTAACCCTTATCCTCACCCTAACCCTAAACCTAAAACTAACCATAACCCTCACACTAGCAGTAACCCTTATCCTAACCGTAACCCTAACCATAACCTTCAACCTCACCCTGACCCTCACCGTCAACCCAACACTAACTCTAACCCAATTCCTAATCATAACCCTCACCCTCACCCTCACCCTAAAACTAACGCTAACCCTAACCCTCAACCTCACCCTCAACCTCACCCTAACCATCACCCTCACCCTAAACATCACCCTAACCCTAACCATCACTCTAACCCAAATCCTAACCCTCACCCTAAACCTAACCTCAGGATCACCATCAACCTCACCCTAATGCTCACCCTTAGCCTAACCTTACCTAACTGAAACCCTCAAACTCACGCTCACCCTAGCCCTCACCCTCACCCTAGCCCTCACCGCAACCTAACCCTCACCCTCAACCTCCCCTTCCCGCTCAGCCTTACCCTAACCCTAAGCCCAAACCTAACACTAACCCTCAACCCCACCCTCAACCTCACCCTAACCCTAACCCTAACACTAACCCTCACCCTCACCATCACCCTCACCCTAACCCTAACCCTAACCATAAACCAAACCCTAACCCTAAACCAACCCTAAAACTCAAACTAACCCTAATCCTAACCCTAAACATCACCCTCAACCTCACCCTCATTCTAACCCTCACCTTAACCCTGACCCTCATCATCACACTAACCCTAACACTAACCCTAACCCTCACCATAACCCTAACCCTCACCCTCACTTTCACAATCAACATCAGCCTAAACTTAACCCTAACCCTAATCCTAACCCTAAAACTCACCCTCAATCTAATCCTCACACTAACACTTATCCTCACACTAACCCTAAATCTAACCCTAACCCTTACCCTCACACTAACCTTAACCCTCATACTAACCCTAACCCTCACCCTAAACCTAACCCTCACCCTGACTTTCACCCTCACCCTCAGCCTCAACCTAACCCTAACCCTAATCCTAACCCTAACCCTCACCCTAACCCTCACCCTAACCCTCACCCTCATTCTCACCCTCACCCGTACCCTCAACCTAACCCTCACCCTCACACTCACCCTCACACTAACCCTCAACCACACTTTAAAAATCAACCTAACCCTAAACCTCACCTAAACCCTAACTCTAACGCTCACCCTCACCCTCACCCTAATCCTAAACTTAACCCTCACCCTCCCCTAACCCTCACCGTCACCCTACAACTCACACTAACCCTAAGCCTCAACCACAACCTAAACTTCACCATCACCCAAACCCTCACCCTCACCCGAACACTCACCCTCACCCTAACCCTTATCCTCACCCTAACCCTATCCCTAAAACTAACCCTACCCTTAACCCTAACTCTGACCTGAACACTCACGCTCACCCTAACCCTCACACTACATATCACCCTAACCCTAACCCTCATCCTAAAACCTTACCCTAATCCTAACCCTCACTCTAATCCTAACCCTCACCAAAACCCTAGCTCTCACATTAAAACTAACCCTCACCCTCACCCTCACACTAACACTAACCCTCACCCTCACCCTCACCCTCAACCTAACCCTAACCCTAACCCTAACCCACACCCTCAACCTAATATTCACCCTAAACCTACCCCTAAACCTTATCTAACCAAAAACTTCTCTCTCACCCTTACCCTTACCCTAAAATTCACCCTCACCTTAGCACTCACCCTAACACTAACCCTCACCCTAATCCTATCCCTAACACTCACCCTAACCCTAAACATAAACCTAACCCCAACACTCATCCTAACCCTAACCCTAAACCAAATTCTAACCCTAAACCTCACACTCACCCTAACCAACACTCTAACAATTACCGTCACCATAACCCTAAATCTAACCTCACACTCAACCTAACCCTCACCCTTAACTTAAACCTTCCCTCAGCCTAACCCTCACCCTAAGCCTAACCCTAATCCAAATCCTCACCCTATCCTTAACCTTAACCCAAACACTCACACTATCCTTCACTCTCACCCTAACCCTCACCCTTCACCTTCACCACACCGGAACCCTAACACTCACCCTCACCCTAACCCTCAATCTAACACTTAGCCACACATTTACACTCACCCTAAACCTAACCATAAACCTAACCTTTACCCTAAACCTCAATCTAACCCTAAGCCTCACCCTCACCCTAACCCTCACCCTAACCTTTACCTCACCCTAACACTTACCCTAAACCTAAACCTAACCTTCACACTCACCCTAACTGTAACCCTCAGCCTGACCCTTATATACCTGAACCTAACCCTAACCCTCACCCTAACCCTAAACCTAACCCTAAGTCTCACACTAAACCTAACCCTAAACCTCAGTCTAAACCTCATCCTAACCCTAACCATAACCCTAACCCTAACCCTCGTTCTAACCCTAACCCCCACCCTCACCTTCCCCATCACCCTCAGCCTAACCCTAATCCTAACCCTAATCCTAACCCTCACCCTCACCCTCACCGTAAATCTAACCCTAAACCTAACGCTAACACTCACACTCACCCTCACCCTAAACCTAAACATATCCCTAACCCTCACCCTGATCGAAAACCTCACCCTATACCTCACCCTCACCTTCACCCTAACCCTAAACCTAACCCTCACCCTAATCATCACCCTAACCCTCATCCTCGCATTAAAACTCACCCTAATCCTTAGCCTCACCATAACCCTAAACCTAACCCAAACCTTAATCCTAACACTAAACATAGCCCTCACCCACACCCTAACTCTCTCCGTCACCCTAACTCTCACCCGAACCCTAACACTCACCGAACCCTAACCCTAACCCTAATCCTAAACCTAACCCTCACCCTCAAACTCACCCTAACTCTAATCCTAGCCCTAACCCTCACCCTCATCCTCACCTTCACTCTAAACCTCACACTCACCCTAAAACTCACCCTAACCCTAACCCTACCCCTCTCCCTAACCCTCACCCTAACCCTAATCCTAAACCTAAACCTCCACCTAACCCTAATACTTCCCCTAACCCTCACTCTCACACTAACCCAAAACCTAACACAAACCCTCACCTTAACCCTAATCCTCACCCACACCCTAACCCGAGCCCTCATCCGAGCCCTCACCATCACCTGAACCCTCATCCTCACCCTAAACCTCACCCTCACCCTAAACATCACACAAATGCTAACCCTCACCCTAAACTTAACCCTAACCCTAAACCTCACCCTCACCCTAAACCTCACCCTAACCCTTACGATCAACATAACCCTAAACCTAACCCTAAATATAACCGTCACACTAACCATAACTCTCACCCTAACCCTAACCCTAAACTTCAACCTCACCCTGACCCTCAACCTCAGCCTAACCCTAACCTTAACCCTATTCCTAAACCTAACCCTCACCCTCACCCTCACCCTAAAACTAACCCTAACCCTAACACTCACCCTGACCCTAACCCTCACCCTCACAATAAACAACACCCTAACACTAACTCTCGCCCTAACACTAACCCTAACCCTCATCCTAAAACTAACCCTCAACCTAACCGTAACCCTCACCGTGACCCTCACCCTAACCCAACCCTAACCCTAACCCTCATCCTATCACACACCCTAACCCTAAACCTAACCCTAATCCGAAACCTAACCCTCACCATCCAAATCACCCTAACATTAAACCTAAACCTACCCCTCACCCTCACACTCACCCTAACCCAGACACTCACCCTAAACCTCACCTTACACCGACTCCTACCCCTCTCCCTAAACCTCACCTTAACCGTACCCCTAATCCTAACCATAAACCTACCAGTAACCCTCACCCTCACACTAACCCTAAACCTAACGCTAATCCTCACCCTAACCCTAATCCGCACCCTCACCATAACCCTCACCCTAACCCTTATCCTCACCCTAACCCTAACCCTAAAACTAACCATAGCCCTCACACTATACATAACCCTTATCCTAACCCTAACCCTAACCATAACCTTCAACCTCACCCTGACCCTCACCCTCAGCCCAACACTAACTCTAACCCTATTCCTAATCCTAACCTTCACCCTCACCCTCACCCTAAAACTAACCCTAACACTAACCCTCACCCTCACCCTCACCTTAAAACTAACCCTAACACTAACACTCACCTTCAACCTCATCCTCACCTTTAACCATCGCCCTCACCCTAAACATCACCCTAACCCTAACCAACACCCTAACCCAAACCCTAACCCTCACGCTAAACCTAACCTCAGCTTAACCATCAACCTCACTCTAATCCTCACCCTAACCCTAACCCTTACCTAACTGAAACCCTCAAACTCACCCTCACCCTAACCCTCACCCTCACCCTAGCCATAACCCCAACACTAACTCTCACACTCAACCTCCCCTTCCCCCTCAGGCTTACCCTAACCCTAACCCCAATCCTAATACTAATCCTCAACCCCAACCAGAGCCTAACCCTAACCCTAACCTAATGCTAACCCTCACCCTCACCCTCACCCTAACCCTAACCCTAACAATAAGCCTAACCCTAACCCTAAAACTAACCCTAAAACTCAACATAAGACTAATCCTAACCCTAAACATCACCCTCACCCTCACCCACATTCTAACCGTCACCTTCACCCTGATCCTCACCATCACACTAACCCTCACACTAATCCTAACCCTCACCCTCAATTTCACCCTCACCCTCAGCCTAACCCTAACCCTAATCCTAATCCTAACCCTAAAACACCCTCAACCTAATCCTCACCCTAACACTTATCCTCACACTAAAACTATCACTAACCCTAACCCTCACCATAACCCTAAAACTAAACCTCACACTTTCCCTAATGCTAACCCTAACAGTAACCCTCACCCTCATACTAAACATAAGTCTAACGCTAACCCTCACCCTAATTATAAACCTAACCCTCACCCTAACCCTAACCCTCACATTAACCCTAACCCTAACACTCAGACTAACGCTCATACTAACCCTAAACCTCACCCTAACCCCAAACCTAACACTAACCCTCACCCGAACCCTAACCCTAACACTAACGCTAAACCAAACCCTCACTCACACCCGAACCCTCACCCTAACCCTATCCATAACCCTCAAAATAACCCTAACCTGCACCCTATATATCACCCTTAACCTAACCCTAACCCTCACCCTACCCTTACATTAACCATAACACTAATACTAACCCACATCCTCACACTGAACCTCACCCTAAACCTTAACCTAACCATAAGAATAACCCTAACCCTAATCCTAAACCTAACCCTAACCCTCACCCGAACCCTCACCATCACCCAAACATTCACCCTAACCCTAACCCTAAATGTAAATTCCACCCTCACCCTCACACTCACGCTAACCCTCACCCTCACCCTAACGCTCACCCTAACCCTAACCCTACCCCTCACCCTAACCCGCACACTAACCCTTACCCTCATCCCAACCCTCACCCTACCCCTAATCCTCACCCTCACACTCACCCTAATCCTAAAGCTAACCCTCACACTAACCCAAGTCCTCACCCACAACCTAACACTCACCCTTACTGGAACGCTCACCCTCACCCGAACACTAATCCTCACCCTAACCCTCAACCTCACCCACAAAATAACCATAACCCTAACCCTAAACTTCACCCTAACCATAACCCTCACCCTAACCCTAACCCTCAACCTCATCCTCACCCTAATCCGAACCCTAACCCTAACCTTCATTCTCACTGTAACCCTTACCCTAAACCTTACCCTCATCCTTACCCTAACCCTAACCCTAACCCTCAACCTAAACCTAACCCTAACCCTCACACTAAGCCTAACACTCACCATAAACCTAACCCTCACCCTCACCAGCACTCTAACCCTTACCCTAAGCCTTGCCCTCACCCTAACTCTAACCCTACCCCTAACACTAAACCAAACCCTCACACTAAACCGAACACTCAACCTAACCCCAACCCTACTCCAGAGCGTAAACCTCACCCTATACCCTAACACTCACCCTAATTCTCACCCTATCCCTAACCCTAACTCTAACCCTCACACTAAACCTAACCCTCACCCTAACCATAACCCTACCCCTCGGCCTAACCCTCACCCTAACCCTAACCCTAAACCTAATCTTCACCCTATCCATAACCCTAACCCTAAGACTCACACTCACCCTAGCCCTCACCTTAACCAAACACTAACCCTATCCCTAACCCTAAATCTAACCCTCAACTTAACCCTCACCCAAACCCTTACCTAATCCTAACCCTAACCCTAACCCTAACCCTGAAACTCACACTACACTAACCCTCACACTAACCCTAACCCTAATCCACAGCCTAACCCTCATCCTAACCCTAACCCTAACCCTAAAACTCACCCTCACCCTAACCATAACCCAAACCCTCACCCTAACTCTAACCCTCACCCCCATCTTCACACTCACCCTTTGCCTAACCTTAAACCTAACCCTAATCCTAAACCTAACCCTCACCCACACCCTCAGACTAACTCTAACATTAACCCTAACCCTCACACTCCCCCAATCCTCACCCAAACCCTCACCCTCATCCTAACACTAACACTCACCCTAACCCTAACCCTAACCCTCACTCTAACCCTAAACCTCCCCCTCCCTCTCACCATCACACTCACGCTAACCTTCACCCTCACCCACACCGTAACCCTAACGCTAAACTAAACCTCACGCTAACCCTAACCCTAACCTTCCCCCTCACTCTAAGCTTCACCCTCACCCTAAACATCCCCCTAACCCAAACCGTCAAATTAACCCTCACCCTCACCCTAATCCTCATCCTAACCTAACCTAATCCTTACCTAAACTAAACCCTGACCCTCACCCTAAACCTCAACCTCACCCTAGAAATTACCCTAACTCTAACCCTAAACGTAACCCTCACCCTCACCCTAACCCAAACCTTCACCCTCACCATCACCCTAATCCTAACCATAACACCAACCCTAATCCTCACCCTCACCCTAACCCTCACCCTAACCCTAACACTAACACTAACCCTCACCCTAATCCTAACCCTCATCCTAAACCTAAACTAAACCCTCATTCTCACCCTGAAGCTAGCCCTAACACTAACGTAAAACCTCACCCTCACCTTAACCCTCACACTACCCTTATCCTCAGCCTAAACCTAACAATACCCTAATGCTAACTCTCACACGAACCCTAACCTTCAAACTAAACCTAACCCTAACCCAAACCCTCAGCCTAGACTCAGCCCTAACCCTAACCGTTACCCTCACGGTAACCCTAACCATAACCCTAACCCTCACACGTACCCTAACCCTCACCCAAACCCTAACCCACATCCTCACCCGAAACTTCACCCTAACCCTAACCCTACTCCACAGTCTAAACCTCACCCTAACCCTAACCCTAATCCTCACCCTATCCCTAACCCTAACTCTAACCCTCACACTACCACTCAGCCTAACCCTCAACCTAACCCTCACCTTCACCCTAACCTTCAGCCTTCCCTTACCCTCACCATAACCCTAGAACTTACTCTCACCCTAAACCTCACCCTAACCCTTACACTCACCCTAAAACTCACCCTACCCCAAACCCTAACCCTAACACTCACAATGACACTAAACCTCACTTTAACCCTAACGTTAACCCTAACCCTCACCCTCACCCTAACCCTAACTTTAACACTCACCCTAACTCTAACCCTCATCCTCACCCTAACTCTAACCCTAACCCTCAGCCTAACCCTCATGCTAACGCTCACTCTCACCCTAAACATCACTCTAACTGAACCCTCAGCCTAACCCTAACCCTAACCCTCACCCTAATCCTCAACCTTACTCCTATCCTCTCAATAAACCTAACCTAAACCTAACATAACCTTACCTAAACGAAACCCTCACCCTCACCCTAAACCTAACCTTCACCCTAACACTGATCCTCAACCTGTTCCTAACCGAAACCCAAATCCTCACCCTAACCCTCACCCTCACCCTAACCATAATGCTAACCGTAAACCTCAACCTCACCCTAACCTTCACCCAGCCCTTACCTACAACATAATCGTATCCCTCACCCTAACCCTAACCCTCACACTAACTCTCACGCTCACCCTAATAGTCACCTTAATTCTAACCCTCATCCTAACCCTAAACCTCACCCTAACCCTAACTCTCACCCTCACCCTAATCCTAACCCTAAAACTCACCCTGAGACTAACCCTCACCCTAACACTCACCATCACCCAAACCCTCACCCTAAGCCTAACTCTCAACCACACCATAATCCTAAACCTCACCCGAACCCTCAACTTAACGCTAACCCTCACCCTCAAACTAAACATCACCATAACGCTAACAATCACCCTAACAGTAACCCTAACCCTCAGGGTAACCCTCACCCTCACACTCACCCTCACACTCATCCTAAGACTAAAACTATCCCCAACCCTAATCCTAAACTTAACCCTCACCCTCAGCCTCAACCTAACCCTAAACCTACCCCAAAGCCTCCCCCTCAACCTCACACTCACCCTCACCCTAAACCTAACCCTAACCATAACCCTCATCCTAACCCTAAACCTTACCCTAATCCTAAACCTAACCCTCACCCTAATCCTAATCCTAACCCTAACCCTCACCCTAAAACTCACCCTCACCCTAACCCTCACGCAAACACTTATACTAACCCTAATCCTAATCTTAACCCTAACCCTCACACTAACCCTAACTGTCACCCTAACCTTAACATTACCACTCACCTTACACCTCACCCTAACCCTAACCCTAACCCTTACCCTAAACCTAAACCAAACCCTAACCCTCACCCTCACCCTAACCCTCACCCACACCCTAACCGTCACCCTCTCGCGAAACTTAACCCTCACCCTAACCCTCAACCTAACTCTAACACCAACCTCCACCTTAACCTTAACCCTCACATTAACCCTCACCCTCAACCTAATCAACACCCTAACATTAACCCTAAACCTTCCCTAACAGAAACCCACACCCTCAAACTCAACCTAATCCTAACCCTCACACTAGCACTCACCCTAACCCTAAACCTAAACCTAACCCTCACCCTCACCCTCACCCTCACCCTGAGCCTAACCCTAACCCTAACACTAATCCTAACCCTAACCCTCACCCTCACACTCACCCTATTCCTAACCATAAACATAACTGTAACCCTCACACTCATCTTCACCCTAACCCTAACCCTAACTCTAACAATTACCCTAAACCTAACCCTAACCCTAATCCTAACCCTAACTCTCACCCTAACGCTAACCCAGCCCTAAAACTCAACATAATACTAATCCTAATCCTAACACTCACCCTCAACTTCAACCTCACCCTAAACTTCACCCTCACCCTCACCCTCACCCTAAACCTCACACTAACCCTAACCCTCACCCTAACCCTAAACCTAAACCTCACCCACACCCTCACCCTCACCGTCACACTCACTCTCAAATTAACACTAAAACTAACCCTAATCCTAACCCTAACCCTCACCCTGACCCTAACCCTAACAGTCACCATCACCCTCACCCTCACCCTACTCATCACCCTAAACCTAATCCTCACGCTAATTCTAAAGTTAACCCTAACCCTCAACCTAACCCTCACCCTCACCCTAACCTTTATCCTCAAAATTACCCTAACCCTAATCCTAAACCGAACCCTCACACTAACACTAACCCTCACACTCACACTCATCATCAGTCTAAATCTCACCCTAAACCTAACCCGTACCCACAACCTTTAACCCCCACCCTCACCCTCACCCTCAACCTCACGTGACCCCTCACCCGAACCTTAAGCCTCACTCTAACCCTAACCCTAACCCTAAGCCTAACAATAACCATTACCTTACCGAAACCCTCACCATCACCCTCACACTCACTGTAACCCGTACCCTCACTGTAGCCCTCACCCTAAACCTAATCCTCACCCTAACCCTAAAACTAACGCTCACAATAATCCTAAGCCTAACCCTAACCCTCACCCTAAACCTCACCCTAATCCTAACCCTAACTGTAACCCTAAACCTCACCCTAACCCTCACCCTCACCCTAACCCTAAAGCTAACCCTAACCGTCAACACTCACCCTAATCCTTAACCTCAACGTGACCCTAACCCTACCCTAACACTAACCTTCACCCTAATCCTAACCCTAACCCTAAACCTAAACTTGACCCTCACCCTAACCTTCACCATAACCCTTACCCTCACCCTAACGCTAACCCTAACACTAACCCTCAACATAAACCTCACCATCACCCTCACCCTAACCGTCACCATCACCCTAACCCTCACCCTAACCTTCACTCTAACCCTAACCCTCAACCACACCCTAACCCTGACCTTCACCCTAACCCTCACCCTTACACTAACCCTAACCCTAATCCTAAACCTAACCCTCACCCTCATCCTCACCCTAACACTAACCCTAACACTAACTGTCACCCTCACCTTAACCCTCACCATAAACCTAAACCTAACGCTCAACCTCACTCTCACCCTAACCCTATTACTAACCCTAACCCTCACCCTAACCCTAACCCTTACCCTAACCCTAACCCTCACCCTAACCCTCATCTTAAACCTAAAGGTAACCCTAACCCTCTCCCTCACGTTAACCTTCACCCTAACCCTCACCCTAACCCTTATCCTCACACTAACCCAAACCCTAACACTAATCCTAACCCTCACAATAACCCTAAACCTCAGCCTAACCCTAAACTTAACCTCATCCTAACCCTCACCCTAACCCTTACCCTCACCCTAACGGTAAACCTCACCCTAAACCTCCCCTCACCTAACCATCACCATCGCCGTAAAGCTCAACTTAATCCTAACCCTCACCCACAAGCTAACCCTAATCGTCATCCTAACCCTGAACATCACCCTAACCCTAACGCTCACCCTAAACCTACGTCTAATCCTCATCCTAAACCTAACTCTCACCCTAACCTTAACCCTAAGCCTAACCCTAACAATAACCTTAATCCTAAACCTATCCCTCACCCTTACTCTCAACCTAAGCCTAACCCTAACCCTAACCCTAATCCTAATACTAACCCTCACCCTAATCCTAAACTTAACCCTAAAACTCACCCTCACCCTCATCCTAACCCTTACCCTAAACCTAATCCTAACCCTATCCCACACCCTCACCCGAGACCTCACCCTAACCCTTATCCTCACACTAAGTCTAATCCTAACCCTCACCCTCACCCTCACCCTCAATCTAACCCTAACCCTAAACTTATCCCTCACTCTAATCCTAATTCTTACCCTAATCCTAACACTCACACTAACCCTCACCTAACCCTTATCCTAACATTAACCCTAACCCTAACCCTCAACCTCAGCCTCACCCTACCCTTCACCCTAACCCTAAACCTCACTCTAACCCTAAACATAACCCTCAGCCTAAACCTAACACTCAATCTCACCCTAATCTGCACCCTAACCCTAACACTTAACTAACCGAAACCCTCACCCTCACCCTCAAAATCACCCTAACCCTAACCCTTACCCTAACCCTGACCTCACCCTAACCCTAACCCTAATACTAACCCTAACAGTAAACCTAACCCTCACACACTAACCCTAACACTACCCCTCAGCCTAAACCTCACCCTAAAACTAAAGATAACCCTAATCCTCACCCTAACCCTAACCCTAACCCTAACCTGAAACCTCACCCTAACCTTACCCTCATCTTAACCCTAAATTTCACCCTCAACCTAACCCTCAATCTAAGACTTCCCCTTACCCTAACGCTAACCCTAAACTTCACCCTAATCCTAACCCTAACCCTAACCCTAATCTTCACCCTCATCCTTACCCTCACCCTAACCCTTACCCTCACCCTAACGCTAACCCTAACACTAACCCTCACCCGAACCCTCTCCATCACCCTAACCCTCACCCTAAGCCGAAATCTCATCCACACCCTAACCCTAACCTTCATGCGAACCCTCACTGTCACCCTAATCCTCACTCTCACCTTAAACATCACCCTAACCCTAACCCTCACTCTAACCCTCACCCTCACCCTAACCCTCAACCTCACCCTAATCCTCACCCTAACACTAAGCCTAACCCTTCCCTAAACGAAACCCTCTTCCTCACCCTCACCCTAACCCTCACCCTCACCCTAGCCCTGACCATAATCCTAACCCTAAACCTAACTCTCACCCTCACCCTCAGCCTAACCCTAACCCTTACCCTCACCCTAACTCTCACCCTCACCATAACTCTAACCCTAATCCTAACTCTCACCCTCACCCTCACCCTAAACCTAACCCTATCCCTAACCCTCACCCTAAGCCTAACCCTCACCCAAACCCTAACCCTAACACACACGCTCACCCTAATCCTAAATCTAAACCTAACCCTCAACCCTTATTCTAAACCTAACACTAACCCTGACCCTCACCCTCACCCTAAATCTCATCCTAACCCTTACCTTCACCATATCCCTAACCTTAACCCTAACCTAATTCTCACACTAACCCAAACTGTAAACCTAACCCTAACCCTCACCCTATCCCTAACCTTCACCATCACCCTAACCCTCACCCTAATCCTATCACTCAGCCACACCGAAAATCTCACCCTCAACTGAGCACTCACTCTCACCCTAACCCTCACCCTTATGCTAACCCTAACCCTAATCCTAAACCTAACCCTCACCCTCATCCTCACCCTAACACTAATGCTAATACTAACCCTCACCCTCACCCTAACCCTCACCCTCACCCTAACCCTCACCCTAACCCAACCCTAACCCTAACCCTCACCCTCACCCTCACCCTAACCCTTATCCTCACACTAATACTAACCCTAAACATAACCCTAACCCTCACACTAACCCTAAACCTCACGCTAAGCCTAACCCTACCCCAAACCATAACCCTCCCCCTAACCTTAACCCTAACGCTACCCCTCACACTAACCATAACATTAACCCTAAACTTCACCGTCACCCTATTCTTCACCGTCACCCTAAAACTCACCCGAACACTAACCCTCACCCACACCCTAAACCTCATCCTCAATGAACCTGAACCTGAACCCGAACCCGAACGCTCACCCTAACCCTCACCCTCAACCTAAACATCACCCGAACCCTAACCCTAACCCTCAACCTAAACCTCACTCTCACTCTACCCTTCACCTAACCCTAACCCTCAACCTCACCCTCACCCTCACCCTAAGCCAAACACTAACCCTAACCATAATCCTAAACCAAAACCTCACCCTCACCCTCACCGTAACCCTAAACCTAACCCTCTCCCGCACCCATAATCTAACCCTCACCCTAACTCTAATCCTTACCCCATCCCTCAGCCTACCCGTAAACCCAACACTCACCCTAAACCTCACCCTAATCCTCACTCTAACCCTAAACCTAACCCTAACCCTAACCCTAATTATAACAATCACCCTAAACCTAACCCTACCCCTCACCCTAAACCTCAACCTAACCCTCACCCTCACCCTCACACTCACCCTCAGTCTCACCCATACCCTAACACTAATCTTAAACCTCACCCTCACCCCCTCCCTTACCCTAATCCTAACCATAACCCTAATGCTAACCCTCACACTCACACTCAACTTAACCCTAACCCTAACCCTAACAATAACTGTAACCCTAACCCTAAACCTAATCCTAACCCTAACCCTAACACTCAGCCTCACCAAAACTCTAACCCTAACCCTAATCCTAAACCTAACCCTCACCATCACCCTATCCCCAAACCTAACCATTAACCTAATCCTCACCCTAACCCTATTGCTAACCCTAAACCTCACCCTAACCATAAACCTCACTCTAAATCTAAAGCTCACTATAACCCTAACCCTAACCTTAACCCAAATCCTCACCCTAACCCTAACCCTCAACCACACCCTAACACTGAACCTCAACCTCACCCTCACCCTAACTCTAAACCTAACCCTAACCCTATACCTAACCCTCACCCTCACCCTCACCCTCACCCTAACTCTAACCCTAACCCTAACCCTAACACTCACCCTAAACCTAAAACTCACCCTAACCCTCACCCTAACACTAACGCTAACCCTAAACCTCACCCTCAATCTAACCCTAACCCAAACTCTTATCCTCACACTAACCCTAACCCTCAACCCTAACCATAACACTCACCCTAAGCCTCACCCTAAACCTAACGCTAACCCTAAACCTCATCGTAATCTAAACCTCACCCTCAACCTTACCCTCACCATAACCCTAACCCTAACCCTAATCCTCACACTAACCCTAACCCTCACCCTAACGCTCACCATAACCCTAATCCTCTCCCTCATCCTAACCCTCAAAATCACCTTAACCCTCACCCTATCCCTAACCATCATCCAAACACTAAAACTCACCCTCACCCAAACCCTCACCCAGATGCTAACCGTATCCTAAACCTCACCCTAAACCTAACCCTCACCCTAAAACTAATTCTAACCCTCACCCTCATACTAACCCTAACCCTCACCTTATCCCTCACCCTAAACCTCACCCTAACCCTAATGCTAACCCTAACCCTCACTCTCAACCTAACCCTCACTCTAATCCTTATCCTCACACTAACTCAAACCCTAACCCTAACCCTCACATTTACCCTAACCCTCACCCTAACCCTTACCCTACCCCTCAGTTAACCCCTCACCCTAACCCTAACTCGAACCCACACCCTAACCCTAAGCCTAACCCTCACCTTCACCCTAACACTCACTGTCACCCTAATCCTCACCCTAACCCTAACCCTCACCTACGCAGTAACCCTCACCCTGGCCCTCACCCTAACTCTCACCCTCACCCTAAACATCACCCTAATCCTAACCCTCACCCTAACCCTAACCCTCTCCTTCACCCTAACCCTCACCATCAACCTAAACCTCGCCCTTTCCCTTAACCTCACCCTATCACTTACCCTAAACCTAACCCTAAGAGTAACACTAACACTCACTCTAACAATCACACTAACACTTACCCTAAACCTCACCCTAACCCTAAACCTAACCTTAACACTAACCCTCACCCTAACACTCACCCTAACCCTAAGGCCTAACCCTAACCCTCACCCTCACCCTAACCCTCAACCTATCCCTTACCCTCCCACGAACCTAACCCTAACCCTCAGCCTAACCCTCATATTAAACTTAATCCTAACCCTAACCCTCACCTTACCCTTAACCCTAACCCTAATCCTAACCCTCACCTTAACCCTAATCCTCACACTCACCTTCAACCTCACCCTCAGCCTAACCCTAACAGTAATGCTAATCCAAACCATAACCCTCACCCTAACCCTCACCCTAACTCTAAACCTAACCCTAAAAAAACTCTCACCCTAACTCTAAACCTATCCCTAAACCTCACCCTAATCCTAACCCTAATCCTAACCCTAAACCTCACCCTCACCCTAAGCCTAACCCTAACCCTCAGCCTAACCGTCATCCTAAACCTAACCCTAACCCTAACCCTCACCCTAAACTTAACCCTAACCCTAACCTTAACCCTCACCCAAACCCTAACCCTCACCCTCACCCTCAACGTCACCATGACCCTCACCCTCACACTCACTCAACCCTAAACATAACCCTTCACCTTACCCTAAACCTAACCCTCAACCTCACCATCACCCTCAATCTAACCCTCACCCTCACCCTCAACCTAACCAAAACCCTAACACTAACCCTCACCCTAATCTTTTTTTTAAATTTAATTTTATTTTATTTGTGAACATGCTGTACAGAGGGGTTACAATTACATGGGCAGGATAATGCGTACATTTCTTACCAAATATTGCAGCCTCTACCTTTGGTTTACCCTTCTTAACAAACACCTAAGCCTAATCCTAAAACTAACCCTCACCTTCACCTTCACCCTAAACCTAAACCTGACCATAACCCTAACCATAACCCTAACCCACACACTCACCTAACCCTCACTGTCACCCTAACCCTTAGCCGAAACCTAAGCCTCACAGACACCCTAACCCTAACCCTAACCCTAAAGCTTACCCTAGATATAATCCTAACCCTAACACTCACCATAACCCTCATTCTCACCCTAACCCTCACCCTCACCCTCACCCTCAGCCTAAACCTAACCCTAACCCCAATCCTAATCCTAACCCTCACCATCACCCTAACCATAATCCTAAACCTAACCCTCACCGTCACCGTAACTCTCACCATCACCTTAACACTAACCCTCAACCTCACCCTCACCCTAACACTCACCCAAACCCTAAGCAGAACTCTCACCCTAACCCTAACCATAACCCTCATCCTAACCCTAACCCTCACCCTAACCCTAATCCTTGCCCTAACCCTAAACCCAACACTCACCCTAACGCTAACCCTAACACTAACCCTCACCCTCACCTCAACCTAACCCTAAACCCAACCCTAACCCTAATCCTAACCCTAAACCTCACCCTCACCATCACCCTCGCCCTAATCCTCACCCTCAAACTCACCTTCACCCTAACCCTCAAACTAACCCTAACCCTCACCCTAATCCTAACCCTCAACCTCACACTCAACTTCACCCTAACCATAAACCTAACCCTAACGTTAACCCAAACCATGACATTCACCCTAAACCTAGTCCTCACCGTCACCCTCACCCTCAACCGCACACTCACCCTAAACCTCAACCTCACCCTAAACATCACCCTAACCCTAACTCTCACCCTATCCCTAATCTTAACCCTAACACTAACCCTAACCCTCACACTCACCTTTATCCTCATACTAACCCTAACTCTAACCCTAACCCTAACCCAAACCGTCTCCCTACAACTAACCTTACCCCTCACCTCAACCTACACCCTGACCTTAACCCTAACACTCACCCTCACCCTCACCATAACCCTAAGCCTAACGCTAAACCTCACCCTCACACTCACCCTAACCCTAACCCTAACCCTAACAATAACGCTAACCCTAACCCTAACCGTAATCCTAACAATAACACTCACCCTAAACCAACCCTAACACTCACCCTAACCATAACTCTCAAAATAAACCCCACTCTAACCCTAATGCTAACCCAAACCCTCACCCTCACCCTAACCCTTATCCTCACACTTACACTAACTCTATACATAACCCTAACCCTTACACTAACCCTAACCCTCACCCTAACCCTAACCCTACCCCGCCCCCTACCCCTACCCCTAACCCCAAAACTAACGCTAACCCTCACCCTAACCATAATATTAACCTTAACACTCAAACTCACCCTAATCCTCACCGTCACCCTAAAGCTCACCTGAACACTAACCCTCACCCACACCCTAACCCTCATCCTCACCAAACCCTCACCCTAAAGTGAACCCTCACACTCACCCTAACCCTCAGCCTCTACCTAAACATCGCCCTATCCCTAACCCTCACCCTAATCCCCAAACTACCCCTCAACCTAACCTTGACCCTGAACATAAACCTCACCCTCACCCTACACCTCACCCTAACCCTAACCCTCAACCTCATTCTCACCCTCACCCTAAGCCTAAACATAACCCTAAACATAATCCTAAACCAAACCTCACCCTCACCCTCAACCTAAACCTAAAACTAATCCTCACCCGCAGCCTCAACCTAACCCTAAACCTAAACCTAACCCTCACCCTAACTCTAACTCTTACCCTAAGCTTCACCCTACACCTAAACCTAACACTCATCCTAAAGCCTACCCTAAACCTCACACTAGCCCTAACCCTCACCCTAACCCTAACATAAGCCTCACGCTCACCCTCACTCTCACCCTCACCGTCAGCCTAACACTAAACCTACACCTAACCTTAACCCTCACCCTCACCCTAACCCTCACCCTAGCCTTTAACCTCACACTAACTCTAACCATAACCCTAACCCTAACCCTCACACTAACCCTAAATTTCACCCTAAACCTAAACCTACCCCTCAACCTAACCCTCACCCTAACCCTAACCCTCACCCTAACACTCACCCTAAACCTAACCCTAACTCTCATCCTTATCCTAACCCTCACAGTTACCCTAACCCCACCCTAAAACTAACACTAACCCACACCCGAACCCGAACCCGAACCCGAAACCTCAGACTCACCCGAACCCTCACACTCACCCTAACCCTCAGCCTCAATGTAAACATCACCCTAATCTTAACCCTCACTCTAACACTAACTCTCAACCTAACCCTAACCCTAACTCTCAACCTAACCCTCACCCTCACCCTAATCCTCAGCCTAACCCTAAACATTACCCTAACCTTAACCATAACTCTAATCCTCACCCTAAACCTAACCCTCAACCTAACCCTTGCCCTAACCATAACGCTAACCCTAACCCTCACTTCACCCTATCCCTAAACCTAACCCTCACCCTAAACGTAACCCTAATCCTAAACCTCAACCTAAACCTAAACCTAGCCCTCACCCTAACCCTAATCTTTACCCTAACCCTAACCCCAACACTCACCCTAACGCTAACCCTAACACTAACCCTCACCCCCACCCTCAACCTAACCCTAAACCTAACCCTAACCCAAATCCTAACCCTCACCCTCACCGACACCCTCACCCTAATAATCACCCTCAAACTCACCTTCACCCTAACCCTCAAACTAACCCTAACCCTCACCCTAATCCTAACCCTCACCCTCAACTTCATCCTAACCCTAAACCTAACCCTAACCTAAACCTAACCATCACAGTCACCCTAAACCTAATCACACCGTCACCCTCACCCTCACTCTCACCCTCACCCTCAACCTCACCCTCATCCTAACCCTCACCCTCACCCTAAACATCACCCTAACCCTAACTCTCACCCTAAACCTAGCCTTAACCCTAACACTAACCCTAACCCTCACCCTAAACTTTATCCTCATACTAACCCTAATTCTAACTCTAACCCTAAACTTAACCCTCTCCCTAACACTAACCTTACCCCTCACCCCAACCCTCACCCTGACCTTAACAATAAGACTCACCCTCACCCTCACCCTAACCATAACCCAAACGCTAAACCTCAACCTCACAATCACCCTAACCCTAAACCTAACCCTAACAATAACACTAACCCTAACCCTGACCGTAATCCTAACAATAACACTCACCCAACCCTAACCCTAACTTTCACCCTAACAATAACCCTCACCATAAACCTCACTCTAACCCTAATGCTAACCCTAAACCTCACGATCACCCTAACCCATATCCTCACACTAACACTAACCCTATACTTAACCTTAACCCTCACACTAACCCTAAACCTCACCTTAACCCTAAACCTACACCTCCCCCTAACCCTCCCCCTAAACCTAACCCTAACGCTAACCCTCACCCTAACCATAATATTAACCCTTACACTTAAACTCACCCTAATCCTCACCGTCACCCTAAAACTCACACAAACCCTAACCCTCACCCACACCCTAACCCTCATGCTCACCGAACCCTCAACTGAACCCTCACGCTTACCCTCACCCTAACACTCAGCCTCAACCTAAACATCGCCCTTACTGTAACCCTCACCCTAATCCCCAACCTAACCCTCACCCTAACCCTAACCTAACCCTCACACTCATCCTCACAGTCAGCCTAACCCTAACACTAACCCTAATCCTAAACTTAACCCTCAACCTCACCCTAACCCTCACCCTAAACTTTAAACTCACACAAGCCTGAACCCTAAACCTAAAACTAACTCTCACCCTGACCCTCACCGTCACCATCACCCTCACCCTAACCCTCACCATAACACTCACCCTAACCCTAACCCCAACCCTCAAACTTACCCTAACGCTCACAGTTAACCTAACCCCAACCTAACCCTAACCCTAACCCACACCCGATCCCTCACACTCACCCTAACCCTCACCCTCACCCTAATCCTCAGCCTAAGCCTAACCCTCACCCTAACCTTAAACCTTACCCTAACCCTAACCCTAACTCTAACCCTAACCCTAAACCTAACCCGCGCCGTAACCCTAACGGTAACCCTAACCCTCACTTCACTCTAACCCTAAACCTAACCCTAACACTAACCCTCACCCTAACCCTAAACCTTACCCTAACCCTAACCCTAACACTAACCCTCACCCTAACACTAACCCTAACCCTAACCCTCAACCTAACCCTCACCCTATCCCTAACGCTATCCCTAACCCTCACCCTCACCCTAACCCTCATCCTAGCACTTATCCTCACACTAAACCCAACCATAAACCTAACCCTAATCCTCACATTAACAGTAACCCTCAACCTAACACTAAATCTACCCCTCACCTTAAACCTCACCCTCACCTTATCCCTAACCCTCACCTGAAAACTAACCCTAACCCGCACACTCACCCTAAAATTCACTGTCACCCTAAACCTCACCCTAACCCTAACCCTCACCCACACCCTAACCCTCACTCTCAACCGAACCCTAACCCTCACACTAACCCTCACCCTCAACTTAAACCTCACCCTAACAATAACTCTAACCCTTACCTAACCGAAACCCTCACCCGCACCTTCACTCTCACCCTAAACCTCACCCTCAAACTAGCCCTCAACCTAACCCTAACCCTAAACCTAAACCTTACCCTCAACCTCACCCTCGACCTCAGCCTAACCCTAACACTAACCCTAACTCTAACACTCACCCTCACCCTCACGCTCACCCAAAACCAAACCATAATCCTAAACCTAACACTCAACCTCACCCTAACCCTAACCCTAACCTTTAACCTCACACGAACCCTAACTCTAACCCTAACCCTAAACTTCACAGTAAACCTAAACCTCAACTTAACCCTAACCATACTGCTCAACCTAACCCTCACCCTAACACTAACCCTAAACCTCACCCTCACCCTCACCCTAACCCTCACCTTCACCCTAACCCTAACCCTAATCCTAACCCTAACACACACCCTAACCCTCACCCGAACCCGAACCCTCATCCTCAACCGAACCCTCACCCTCACCATAAACCTCACCCTAACATTTATCCTCAGACTAACCCTAACTCTAACCCTAACCCTAACCCTCACATTAACCATAACCTTTCCCTAAACCTAATCCTACCCCTCACCCTAACACTCACCCTATACCTAACCCTAACCCTAAACTTCACCCTAACCTTAACCCTAACCCTCACTCTCACCCTACCCCTCACTGTTTCCTTAACCCTCAAAATAAACTTAAAACTAACCCACACCCTAACACTCACACTCACACGAAACCTCATTCTCACCCTCACCCTCACCCTCACCCTAACCCTCAGCCTCACACTAAACATCACCCTAACCCAAACCCAAAATCTAACTCTCACCCCCACCTTAATCATCACCCTAACCGTAACCCTAATCCTTACCTAATCGAAAACCTCACCCTCACACTCACCCTAAACCTCAACCTCACCATAGCCCTCACCCTAAATCTAAACCTCACATTAACCCTAACCCTAAGCCTCACACTCAACCTCACCCTTACCCTTAATCTAACCCTAACCCTCACCCTAATTCTAAAAATAATCCTAACCCTAAACGTCACCCTCAACGTCACCCTCAGTCTAACCCTGACCCTCACCCTCACCATCACCCTAACCCTAACCCTAACCCTAACACTAACCTTAAACTTTACTCTCACCCTAACCCTAACAATAACCCTAAACCTAACCCTAACCCTAATCCTAACCCTAACCCTCAACCTTATCCTAAACCTAACCCTAAAAGTCACCCTAACCTTAATCCTAAACCTATCACTCACCATCACCCTCACCCTCACCCTCACCCTCAGCCTAAACCTAACCCTAACCCTAACATTCACCCTCATTCTCACTCTAACTCTAAACTTAACCCTAATACTAACACTAACCCTCAACCTCACACTCACCCTAACTCTAACCCTAACCCTAACCCTCACTATCACCCTCACACTAAACCTAAACCTAACCCAAACCCTAATCCTAACCCTAATGCTCACACTAAACCTAATCCTCACCCTATACCCAACTCTAACCCTAACCCTCACCCTCACCCTCACCCTCAACCTAACCCTAATGATAAACCTAACCCGCACCCTCACCCTAACCCTCACCCTTATCCTTACCCTCACCCTAATCCAAACCTCATCCACACCCTAACCCTCACCCTAACACTTAAACTAACCCTAACCACCACCCAAACCCTAATCCTAAACCTAACCCTAACCCTCATCCTAACCCTAACCCTAACCCTAAACCTAAACCTAAACTTAAACCTACCCTATCCCTAACCCTCAAACTCACCCTAACCCTAACCCTAACCCTAACCCTCACCCTAAACCTCAACCTAACCCTAATGATAAACCTAAGCCGCACCCTCACCGTAACCCTCATACTTATCCTTAACCTCACCCTAATCCAAACCTCATCCTCACCCTAACCCTCACCCTAACCCTTACCCTCACCCTAACCACCACCCAAACCGTAACCCTTACCATCACACTAACCCTAACCCTAACCATAAGCTTAACCCTCACACTAAACCAAAACCTAACCCTCAGCCTAACACTCATCCAAACCCTAACCCTATCCCTAAACCTGAACCACACCCTAAACCTAAACCTCCCCCTAAGCCTCAGCCTCAGCTTAACCCTATCCCTAACCCTAATCCTAACCCTAACCCACCACCTCAGATTCACAATAACTCTAACCATAATATTAATCCTAAACTTCACCCTCACCCTCACACTAACCCTAACCCAAACTCTCACCCTAACCCTCAGCCTAACCCTAACGCTAACCCTAACCCTCACACTCACCCTAAACCTTATCCTAACCATTTAACTCACCCAAACCCTGACCCTAACCCTAACCCTAATATGCACCCTAACGTGAACCCTCACCCAAACCCTAACACTCAAGGTCACCCGAATCCTCAACCAAAACCTTACACTCACCCTAGCCCTAACCCTAACCCTAATCCTATACCTATCCCTCACCCTAAACTTAACCCTAACCCCAACCCGGACCATCACCATCACCCTAACATTCACCTTCACCCTAAATATCACCCTAAACTTAACCATCACCATAACCCTAACCCTAACACTCACCCTCAACCACACTCTAACCCTCACCCTTACCCTAACTCTAACCTTAACCCTCACCCTCACCGTCAACCTAACCCTAAACCTAACCATAACACTCAGCCTAACCCTAACCCTCACACTAACCCTAAACCTAACCCTCACCCTAACCCTCACTCTCACACTAACCCTAACCTTAACGCTCACGCGAAACCTAACCCTAACGTGCACACTCACCCTAACTCTCAACGTCACCCTAAACCTCACCCTAACCCTAACACACACCCACACCCTAACCATTACTCTCAACCGAACCCTAAAACACAACATAACCCTAACCCTCACTCTCACCCTAAACAACACCCTAACCCTCATAATAACCCCTACCCTAGCCCTCACCCTAACCCTAACCTTCAACCTAACACTAACCCTCAACCTAATCTTCACCCTAATCCTAACCCTAATCTTTCCCTAACCGTAAATCTCACCCTCACCCTCACCGTAACCCTCACCCTCACCCTAACCCTCACCCTTACCCTAGCCCTCACTCAAAACCTACCCCTAACCATAATCCTCACCCTCACCCTAATCCTCACCCTCACCTTAAACAGTTCGCTAACCCTAACCCTCACCCTAACCATATCCTTAGCCCTCACCCCAAGCCTAACCCTCACCCTCACCTTAAGGATAACCCTACCCAAACCCTCACCCTAACCCTCAACTTAACCTTTAACCATACACTAAACTTAACACTATCCCTAACCCTAACCCTCACACTAAACCTAACCCTCACCCTAACCATAACCCTAACACTCACCCTAATCCTAACCCTAACCTAACCCTAAACCTAACCCTAACACACAACCTAACCCTAACCCTAACCCTAACCCTCAACCTCACCATAACCCTCACCTACACCCTAACCCTTCACCCTAACCCTAACCCGAACCCTCACTCTAAACCTCACCCTCACCCTCACCCTCACCGGAACCAGAACCCTATCCCTCAGCCTCAACCTAAACATCACCTTAACCCTAACCCTCACTCTAACAATAACCCTAACCCACACCCTAACCCTTACCCTCAAACTAATCGTCACCCTCACCCTAATCCTCACCCTCACCATAACACTAACCCTTACCTAACTGAAAGCCTCACCCTCACCATCACTATCACCCTAACCCTAACCTTAAACCTCATACTCACTCTCATCCTAACCCTAACTCTAACCCTCACCCTAACCCTCACCCTAACACTAACCATAAACCTAACCCTCACCCTAAACTTCACCCTAACCCTAACGTTAACCCTAACACTTACCCTCACCCTAAACATCACCCTGACCATTAAACTCAACCTAACCCTAACCATAACACTCACACTAACCCTAACCCTCACCATAACCCTAACCCTACCTGTCACCCTAACCCTCACCACAACCCTAACCCTAACCCTCACCTTAAACCTAACCCTAACACTCACCCTCACCCAAACCCTCAGCCTCACCCTGAAACTCCCCCTCCCCCTAAACCTCAACCTAACCCTAACCCTCACCAAAACCCTAACCCTAACCCACACCCTTACCCTGACCCTCACACTAAGCCTCAGCCTCAACCTAATCCTCACCCTAAGAATAACCCTAACACTTACCTAAACGAAACCCTCACCCTCAACCTACACCTCAGCCTCACACTCACCCTCACCCTAAACCTAAACCTAACTTTAACCCTAAACCTCCCCCTCAACCTCCCCCTCCCCCGCACCCTAACCCTAACCATAACAGTAATACTAAACCTAACCCTCACCCCCACCCTCACCCTAAACCCTAAACTTAAAGCTAAGCCTCACCCTCACGCTCACCCTAACCCTAAACCTAACCCTCACACTAAACCTCACCCTAACCCTAACCCTAATACTAACCCTCACCCTAAACCTAACACTTAGCCTAGCCCTCACCCTCACCCTCAATCTCACCATAACTCTCACCTTCACCCTAAACATCACCCAAACCCAAACGCTCACCCTAAACCTTTCCCTAACCCTCACCCTCACCGTAACCCTCAACCTAAACCAAAACCTCATCCTAATCCTCACCATAACACTAACCCTAACCATTACCTAACAGAAACCCTAACCCTCACCATAAACCTCACCCTCACCCAAGCCCTCACCCTAACCTTAACCCTAACCGTAACCCTAACACTAACCCTCACTCTCACCCTAACCCAAACCCTAACCCTCACCATAAACTTAAGCCTATCGCTAACCCTCAACCTCACCCTACCTCTCACCCTCAACCTTACCTTCACCCTAACCCTCAACTTAACCCTTATCCTCACAATAACCCTAATACTAACCCTAACCCTAAACCTCACCCTCAACCTCACCCTAACTCTAAACCTAAGCTTAATCCTATTTCTAATCCTCACCCTCACCCTAAATCTAACTATAACCCTAACCCTATACCTCAACCTCACCCTCACCCTAACCGTAACCCTAACCCTCAACCTAACCCTCACCCTCACCCTAATCCTCACCCTAACCCTAACCCTTACCTAAACGATTCCCTCACCCTCACCCTCACTCTCACCCTAACCCTTACCCTAAACCTAACCCCAACCCTCACCAGCACCCTCAGCCTAACCCTAACCCTAACCTTAACCCTCACCCTAACCATCACAATAACCCTAAATCTAACCCAAACCCTAACCCTCAATGTAACCCTCACCCTAAACCTAATGCTAACCCTAACCCTTACCCTCAACCTAACTCTCACCCTAACCCTAACCCTCAACCTAACCCTCATGCTGACCCTCACCCTAAACCTAACCCTCAACCTAATCCTAACCCTCACCCTACAACTAAACCTACTCCTCACCCTAACCTTAACCCTAAACCTAATTCTCACACTAAATGTAACCATAACCCTCACAGTCACCCTAACCCTCACCGACACCCTAACCCTCACCCTAACCCTAACCCTCACCCACACCATAACGTTCAACGCCACCGAACCCTAACGCTCACCCTAAACCTCACCCTAAGCCTAACCCTCACCAAAACGGTAACCCCAACACTCACCCTAACCCTAACCCTCACAGTAACCCTCAGCCTCAACCTAATCCTCACCCTGACAATAACCATAACCCTTACCTAACAGAAACCCTCACCCTCAACCTCACCCTCGACCTCACCCTAGCCCTCAGCCTAACCCTAACCCTAATCCTAAACCTACCGCTCACCCCCACACTCACTGTAACGCTAACGCTAACCCTACCCCCACACTCACCCTAACCCTAACCAATACAATAACCCTAACCCTAACCCTCAAACTCACACTAAACCACATCCTCACCCTAAACACCACCCTAACCCCAACGCTCACCCTAAACCTCACTCTAACCCTCAACCTCAACCTAACCCTCAACATAAACCTCACCCTCACCCTAATCTTCATCATAAACCTAACCCTAAACCTTAACTAACTGAAAAGCTCACCCACACACTCACACTCACCCTAACCAACACCCTCACACTAGCCTTCATTCTAACCTTATCCCTCACCCTAACCCTAACACAAACCCTCACCCTCATCCTAATCCTAAACCTAACCCTAACCCTCACTCTAACCCTCACTCTAACCTTAACACCAAACCTAACCCTCACCATAAACCTCATCCTAACCCTAAACCTCACCTTAACCCTAACCCTAACCCTAACCCTCACCCTAACCCTAACCCTCAACCTCTCCCATATCCTCACGCTAACCCTTATACTCACAGTAACCCTAACCCTAAGACTAACCCTAACATTCACCCGTATCCTCACCCTAACCATAACCCTAACCCTAATCCTAACACTGAACCTCACCCTCACTCTTACCCTAAATCTAAACGTAACCCTCACTCTCACCCTAACTCTAATCCTAACCCTAACCCTCTCCCTCACCCTAACTCTAACCATAACCCTAATCCAAATTCTAACCCTACTCTCACCCTCACCCTAACTCTAACCCTAACACTAACGATAACTTTCACCCTCACCCTCACCCTCACCCTAACTGTCACCCAAAACCGCAGCCTAAGCCTAACCCTCACACTAACCCAAACACTAACCATAACCCTCAAACTCACACTAAACCTCACCCTATCCCTTAAACTCACCATAACCCTAACCCTAACCCTAACCATAATCCTCAACCTAACACTAACTCTCATACACAACCTAAAACTCAACCTAAACTTAAACATCATCCTAACCCTAACACTCACCCTAAACCTAACCCTCAACGTAACCCTCACCCTAACCCTAACGCTAACCCTAACCCTAACCCTCACCATCCCCCTAACACTCAGCCGAAACCTAACCCTCACCCACCCTCTAACCCTCACCCTCACCTGAACACTCACACTCACCTGAACACTCAAACTCACCCTAACCCTAACCCTAACACTCACCCTAAACCTAACCCTAACCCTAACCCCCACCCTCACCATAACACTCACTGTCAGCCTAACACTACTCCGTAACCTAATCCTCACCCACACCCTGACCTTCACCCTCTACGGAACACTCACACTCACCCGAACCCTCACCTTCACCCTAACACTCTTCCTCACCCTAAACATCACCCTCACCTTAACCCTCAACCTAACCCCAACCCTAACACTCACCCTAAACCTAACCCTCAACCTAACCCTCACCCTCACCTTAATCCTCAATCTAACCCTAAACCTAACACTTACCTTATCAAAACCCTCACCATAACCCTCACCCTCACCCTAGCCCTCAACCTAACCCTAACCCTAACCCTAACCCTAACTCTCATCCTCATCCTCATCTTCAACCTAACCCTAAACCTAACCCTCAGCCTCTCCTTCAACCTAACCCTAACCCTAACCCTAAACCTCACCCTAAACCTAATGATAACCCTATCCCTAACCTGAACCCTAACCCTCACTCTCACCCTAACTCTAAACGTAAACCTAGCACTCACGCTAACCCTCAACCTAACCCTAACGTTATCCCTAACCCTCACCCTCACCCTCACTCTCACCCTAACCCTCACCCTCAACCAAACCCTAAACCTAACGCACACCCTAACCATCACAATAACCCTAAATCTAACCAAACACTAAACCTCAATTTAACCCTCACACTAAACCTAAAGCTAACCCTAAACCTTACCCTCACACTAACGCTAACCCTAACCCTAAACTTCACCCTCACCCTAACCCTCACCGTATCCCTAACCCTCATCCTAAGCCTAACACTCAACCACACCCTAACCCTCACACTAAGCCAAACCCCAACACTAACCTTAATTCTACTCGTAACCCTGACCCTCACCCTAAATCTCACCCCAACCCTAACCCTAAGCCTAACCCTCACCCTAACCCTCACTGTCACCCTAACACTCCCCCGAAACCGAAACCTCACCCACACCCTAACCCTCACAATCTCCCGAACCCTAAACCACACCTGAAACCTCACCCTCAACCTAAAGCTCACCCTCAATCTAACACTAATGCTAAACCTAACCCTAACCCTCACCCTAACCCTCACCCTAACTCTTAACCTCATCCTAACCCTAAGCCTCACCCTCAAACTAAACCTCACCCTAACACTTAACCTCAGCCCAACCCACAGCCTAACCCTCAACCTAACCCTAAACTTCACCCTTATCCTCACCCTAAACCTAACACTAACCCTAACCCTCACGCTAACCCTAACCTCACCCTCACCCTCAGCCTCAGCCTCAGCCTAAGCTTAACCTTAAAACTAATCCTAATCATAATGCTCACCCTTACCCTAAACCTCAACCTAACACTTATCCTCACACTAACCCTAACCCTTACCCTAACCCTAACCCTACCCCTCAAACTAAGCCTCACCCTAAACCTAACAGTAACCCTAACCCTCACTGTAACCCTAACCTAACCTTAACCCTCACCCTCATCCTAACTTCACCGTCAACCTAACACTCACCCGATCCCGAACAATCATCCACACCTAAACCTAACACTGTCCTGAACCCTCAACTTCACTCGAAACCTCACTTTCACCCTAACACTGACCCTCACCCTAAACAAAACCCTAAGCCTAACCCTTACCCTAACACTAACACTCACCCGAACCCTAACCCTCAAACTAAGCCTCACCCTCAACCTAATCCTCATCCTAACCCTAACTCTAACCCTAATCTTACTGAAACCCTCACCCTCAACATCCCCATCACCCTCAGCCTAACTCTCACCCTCACCCTAGCCTTGATCCTAATCCTAACCCTCACCCTAACCCTAACCCTAACCCTCACCCTCACCCTCACACTAAACCTCACCCTCAACCTAAGCCTCACCCTAACTCTTTCCCTCACCCTAACCCTTACCCTAATCCTTACCCTCACACTAATGCTAACCCTAACCCTAACCCTCACCCTAATCCTAACCCTCACCCTCACCCTCACTCTCACCTTAAGCCTAACCCTAACCCTAATCCTAAATATAATCCTCACCCTCACCCTAACCCTGTCCCTAACCCTCACCCTAACCCTTATCCTCACACTAACCCTACCCCTACCACTAACCCTAACCCTCACACTAAACCTAATGCTCAACCTCACCCAAACCCTCACCCTAACCCTAACGGTAAACCTAAACCTCACCATCTCACTAACCCTCACCCTAAATCTTATCATCACACTAACCCTACCCCTATCCCTAACACTAACCCTCACACTAAACCTAATGCTCAACCTCAACCAAACCCTCACCCTAACCCTTATCCTCACACTAACCCTACCCCTACCCCTAACCCTAACCCTCACACTAAACCTAATGCTCATCCTAACCCTGACCCTACCCCTCAGCCTAACCCTCACCCTAACACTCAACTAACCCTCATCCTGACCCTAAACATCACCCTAAATCTAACCCTCGCCCTAACCATAACCGTAACCCTCACTTTAACCCTAACCGTAACCCTCACTCTAACGCTAACGCTAAACCTCACCCTCACCCTAAACCTCACCCTAACACTTATCCTCACACTAACCCTAACCCTAAACCTAACACTAACCCTACCCCTCAAACTAAGCTTCACCCTAAACCTAAGAGTAACCCTAACCCTCACTGTAACCCTAAACCTAACCTTAACCCTCACCCTCATCCTAACTCTAAGCGCCACCCTAATACTCACCCGAACCCGAACACTCACCCACACCTAAACCTTACCCTCTCCCGAACCCTCACCCTAACCCGAAACCTCACCTTCACCCTAACCCTGATCCTCACTCTAAACATCACCCTAACCCTAACCCTTACCCTAACACTAACCCTCACCCAAACCCTAACTCTCAAACTAAGCCTCACCCTCACCGTAATCCTCATCCTAACACTAACCCTTACATTAATGAAACCCTCACCCTCAACATCCCCATCACCCTCAGCCTAACTCTCACCCTCACCCTAGCCTTGATCCTAAACCCTCACCCTAACCCTATCCCTAACCCTCACTCTCACACTCACGCTAACCGTCACCCTCAACCTAAGCCTCACCCTAATAATTTCCCTCACCCTAACCCTTACACTAATCCTTAACTTCACACTAATGCTAAACCTAACCCTAACCCTCACCCTAATCGTAACCCTCACCCTCACTCTCACCCTCACCCTAATCCTCACCCTAACCCTAACTCTAACCCTAACCCTCATCATCACACTAACCCTCACCCTAACACTTATCATCACACTAACCCTACCCCTATTCCTCACCCTAACTTTAACCCTACCCCTCAGCCTACCCCTCACCCTAACACTCACCCTGACACTTACCCTAAACCTCACACTCACCTGAAAGCTAAACCTCACCCTAAACCTCACCCTCAGCATAAACTTCATACTAACCCTAACACTCACCGTAACTCTAACCCTAAACTTCACCCTAACCCTAACCCTAACTGTAACCCTCACCCTCACTCTCACCCTCACCCTAAACCTCACCCTCACCCTAACCCTCACCCTAACCCTAACGCTAACCCTAACACTCACCCTAACCCTAAACCTCACCCTAACACTTATCCTCACACTACCCCTAACCCTAACCATAAACCTAACCCTACCCTTCAAACTAATACTCATCCTAGACCTAACACCAACCCTAACCCTCAGTGGAAACCTAACCCTAAACTTAACCCTCACCCTCAACCTAAACCTCACCGTCACCCGAACACTCACCCGAACCAGAACCCTCACCAACACACTAACCCTCACCCTCTATCGAACCGTCAGCCTTACCCGAAACCTCACTTTCACCCTAAACATCACCTTAACCCTAACCCTTACCTTAATCCTAACCCTCACCCGAAACCTAACCATCAAACTAAACCTCACCCTGACCTAATCCTCATCCTAACCCTAACCCTAACACTTACCTAATGGAAACCCTCACCCTCAACCTCACCATCACCCTCAACCTAATTCTCAAACTCACCCTAGCCCTGAACCTACAACTAACCCTCACGCTCACCCTAAACATAACCCTCACTCCTACCCTAACCCTAACCCTCAACCTCACCCTAAGCCTCACCCTAACACTTTACCTCACCCTAAACCGTACCCTAACCCTTACCCTCACACTAAAGCTAACCATAACCCTAACCCTCACCCTAATCCTAACTCTCACCCTCACCCTCACCCTAAGAATAACCCTAACCCTAATCCAAAATCTAACCCTCACCAACACCCTAATCCTAACCCTAAATCTAACCATCACCCTCACACTAACCCTAACCCTAACCCTCACCCTAATCCTCACCCTAACTCTAACGCTAACCCTAACCCTCACCATAACACTAACCTTCACCCTAACACTTATCATCACACTAACCCTACCGATATCCCTAATGCTAAGCCTCACACTAAACCTAATTCCCACCCGAAAGCTAATCCTACCCCTCAGCCTACCCCTCACCCTAACACTCACTAACCCTCACACTAAACCTAACCCTGAACCTCACCCTCACCCGAAACCTAAACTTCACCCTAAACCTCACCCTCACCATAAACATCACCCTAACCCTAACACTCACCCTAACTCTAAACCTAAACTTCACCCTAACCCTAACCCTAACCGTAACCCTCACCCTCACTCTCAACCTCACCCTAAACCTCACCCTCAACCTAAACATCACCCTAACCCTACCCCTCACTCTAAACCTACCCCTAACCCTGATCCTAACCCTAACAATAAACGTAACCCTCACCCTCACTCTCATCCTCACCCTAAAACTCACACTCACCATCACCCTCACTCTTACACTCACCCACACCCTAAAAATCACCTTAACCCTAACCCTCACTCTAACCCTAAACCTAACTCTCACCCTAACCCTAACACTCAACCTAACCCTCAACCTAACCCGAACGATAACCTAACCCTCACCCTCAACCTAACCCGCACCCTAACCCTTATCCTCACACTAACCCTAACACTCACACTAACCCTAACCCTAACCCTAACCCTATCCCTCACCCTAGCTCTCACCCTCAGCCTAACACTAATGCTAACCCTAACCCTAACCCTTACCCTCATCCTTACACTAAGCCTCACCCTCAACTTAAACCTGACCCTAACCCTTACCCTCAGCCTAACCCACAGCCTAACACTCAGCCTAACCCTAAACCTCACCCTTACCCTCACCCTAAACCTAAAACTAACCCTAACCCTCATCCTAACAATAACCTCACCCTCACCCTCAGCCTCAGCCTCAGCCTAAGCTTAACCCTAAACCTAATCCTAATCCTAACTCTAATGCTCACCCTCAGCCTCAAGCTAACTCTAACCCTAACCCTTACCCTAACCCACACCTTCACCCGAACCCTAACCCGAACCCTACCCCTAACCCTCACGCTAACCCTGAATCTAACCCTCAACATCACCGTAAGCCTAACCTAAAAACTAACCCTCACCCTAACTCTAACGCTATCCCTAACCCTCACACTAACCCTAAACCTCAGCCTAAACCTTACCCTCACCATAACCCAAACTCTAACCCTAAACCTAATCCTCACCCTAACCCTAACACTCACCCATCTCCTAACACTCACCCTCATCCTCACCCTCACCCTAACACTCATCCGAACTCTAACCCTAACCCTAATCCTAAACCTAACCCTCACACTCACCCTCACCCTAACCTATCCCTAAATCTAACACTAACCCTCACACCCATCCTAACCCTCAACCTCACCCTAAACATCACCCTAATCCTAACCCTCACCCTAACTCTAACAGTAACCCTCACCCTAACCCTATCCGTATACCTCATCCTAACCCTAACCCGCACCCTAGCCCTCAACATAACCCTCACCCTCACCCTAAACCTCAACCTAACACTTATCCTCACACTAACCGTTACCCTAACCCTAACCCTAACCCTACCCCTCAAACTAAGACTCACCCTAAACCTAACACTAACCCTAACCCTCACTGTAACCCTAACCCTAACCTTAACCCTCACCCATACCCTAATCCTCACTGTCACCCTAACACTCACCCGAAACCGAACACTCACACACACCATAACACTCAGCCTCTCCTGAACCTTCACCCTCAGCCGATACCTCATGTACAACCTAACCCTGTACATCACCCTAAATATCACCCTAACCCTAACAATTACCCTAACCCTAACCCTCACCCAAACCCTAACCGTCAAACTAAGCCTCACCCTCTAACTATTCCTCATCCTAGCCCTAACCCTAACCCTTACTTAATTGAAACCCTCACTCTCAACCTAACCATCACTCTCAGTCTAACTCTCACCCTAGCCCTGACCCTAAACCTAACCCTCAAACTAACCCTAACCCTAACCCTCACTCGCACCCTCATCCTAATCCTCACCCTCACCCTAAGCCTCACCCTAACCCTTACTCTCACCCTAAACCTTACCCTAACCCTCACCCACACACTAAACCTCTCCATCACCCTCATCCTCCCCCTCAACCCAAATTCACCCTCCCCCTAACCCTCAACGTCAACCTAAACCAAACTCTAACCGTAACCTTCACCCTCAACCTCATCCTCACCCTAACCCTAACTGTTAACCTCACACTCACCCTAACCCTAACGCTAAACTTGACCCTCACCCTAACCCTCACCCTAACCCTAAGGCTAACCCTGAACCTCACCATAACCCTAACACTCACCCTAAACCTTATCCTAACACTAACCCTAAACCTAACCCTAACCCTCACAATAACCCTAACCCTCACCCTAACCCTGACCCTACCCATCAACCTAAACCGCACCCCAACCCTAACCCTAAACCACACCCTAACCCTAACCCTAACCCTCACCCTCACCATAACACTCACCGACACCCTAACCCTCACCCTAAATCTAACCCTCACACACAACCTTAAACCTCACCCTCACCCGAACCCTCACGGTTACTCTAACCCTCACCCTTATCCTAAACATCACCATAACCCTAACCCTCACCCTCAACCTAACCCTAACCCCGAAACTCACCCTAACCCTCACCCTCACACTCACGCTAACCCTATCCCTCACTCTCAGCCTAACCCTCAGCCTAACCCTTACACTTATCCTAAACCTAACTCTACCCCTAACCCTAAACCTAATGCAAAGCCTAACCCTCATACTCACCCTCACACTCACCCTCACCTTCACTCTTACCCTAACCCTAACCTTAACCCTAACCCTCACCCTAAACCTCACCCTAACCTTCACCCTAAACTTAACTCTTAACCTAACCCTAAGACTAAACCTCACCCTCACCTTCACCCTAACCCTAACCCTAAACATAACCCTGACCATAACCCTAATCCTCACACTATCCCTAAACCTAAACATAGCCCTAAAATTCACCTTAACCCTCACCCTAATCCTAACCCTAACACTAACCCTCACACTAATGCTAACCCTAACCCTAACCCTCACCCTCACCCTAACCCTCACTGACACACTAACCCTCACCCTAAAACTAACCCTAACCCTCACCCACACCCTAACACTCACACTCACCCTCACCCTAACTCCCACCCTCATCCTCACCCTAATCCTAACACTAACACTAATCCTCACCCTAACCATAACCCTCACCCTCCCACTCATCCTTAGCCTAATCCTAACCCTAACCCTAATCCTAAACGAAACCCTCACCCTCACCCTAAACCTAAAGTTAACCCTAAACCTCACCCTCACCCTCACCCTCACCCTTACCCTAACCCTAACCCTAACCCTCACCCAAACCCTAACCCTTAACCTAATGCTAACCCTAAACCTAACCCTAATCCTCACCCTAAACCTCATGCTAACACTAATGCTAACCCTAACCCTCATCCTTACCCTAAATCTCTTCCTAACCCTTACACTCACACTAACCCTAAACCTAACCCTAATCCTCACACTAACCCTAATCCTAACCCTAAACCTCAAACTCACCCTAACCCTCACCATCACCCTAACCCTCATTCTAAACCTAACCCTCACCCACACCCAACCCTCACCCTAACCCGAACATGAAACCTCACCCTAACCGTCACCCTCAACCTAAACATCACCCTAAACCTAACCCTCACCCTAACACTAACCATAACTCTCACCCTCACCCTCATCCTCACCATCAACCTCACCATAACCCTCCCCCTCACCCTCACCCTAAACCTAACCATAACCCTAACCCTCAACCTAAAACTAACTCTGACCCTCACCCTCAGGCTAATCCTAGGCCTAACCCTAAACCTAAGCCTAAACCTAAACCTAACCCTCAACCTCACCCTCACACTAAACCTAAACCTCACCCTAACCCTAACCCTAACCCTCACCCTTACCCTTACCCTCACAGTCACTCTAACCCTCACCGTAAACCTAACACTCAACCTAACCCTAAACCTAACCCTCACCCTTACCCTCACCCTAACCCTAACCCTAAACCTCACCCTAACACTATTCCTAACCCTAAACCCAACCCTCAACATAACCGTCACCCTTACCCTCACCCTAACCCTAACCGCAAACCTAACCCTCACCCCCACCCTAACCTTAACCCTAATGCTATTTCTAATACTCAAACACACGCTAACCCTCACTCTAACACTTACCCTCACCCTAATCTTAACCCTTACCCTAACCCTAAACCTAACCCTCCCCCTAACCCTCACACTCACCCTAACCCTAACCCTACCCTCAGCCTAAGCCTCACTCTAAACCTAACCCTAACCCTAATCCTCACCCTAACCCTCACCCTAACCCTTACCCTCACCCTAACCCTAACTCTAAACCTAACTCTCACACTAAACTTAACCCTCACACTAACAATAACGCTAACTCTAACCCTCACCCTAACACTCACCCTAAACTTAATCCTCACCCTAATCCTAACCTTAACCCTAGACCTAAGCCTCACCCTAGCCCTCACCCTAACCCAAACCTAAAACTAACCATAAACGTAACCTTAAACCTAAGTCTCCAAATCACCCTCATCCTCACCATCACCCTCACCTTAACCCTCACCCTCACCCTCACCCTATCCCTAAGCATAACTCTAACCCTCACCCTAAAGCTAACTCTGACCCTCACCCTCACCTTCATCCTAACATTAACACTAAACCTAAGCCTAATCCTAAACCTAACCCTCACCCTCACCCTCACCCTAAACCTAAACCTCACGCTAACCCTAACCCTAACCCTAACCCTTAACCTCACACTCACACTAAGCTTCACATTAACCCTAACCCTCAACCTCACCCTCACACTAAACCTAAACCTCACCCTAACCCTAACCCTAACCCTCACCCTAACAGTAACCCTAACCCTAACCCTACACCTCAACATAACCCTCACACTCAACTTAACCCTAAAGGTAACCCTACCCCTCACCCTAACCTTAAGCCTAACCCTAATGCTATCCCTAAACTTCACCCTCACCCTAACCCTCACTCTTACCCTTACCCTCACACTAAACCTAACCCTAACCCTAAACCTAAACCTCACCCTAAACATAACCCTAACCCTATCCTTCACCCTATCTCTTACCCTCACCTTGACTCTAACCCTCACCCTAACCATTAACTTCACCCTAACCCTTACGCTAATCCTCACCCTCACACTCACCGTAACCCTAACCCTAACCCTCACCCTAAACCTAACCTAATCGTAACTCTCAACATAACCCTCAACCTCACCCTCACCCTAACCCTAACCATAACCCTAAACCTCACCGTAACCCTAACCATAACCGTAATGCTATCCTTCACCCTCACCCTCACCCTAAACCTAAACCTAAACCTAACCCTCAACCTAACACTCACCCTAATCCTCACCCTAACCCTAACACTCACTGTCACCCAAATCCTCACCCTAAACCTTTTGCTCACCCTAATCCTAACCCTAACCCTAAGCCTAACCCACACACTAAACCTATCTCTCACACTAACCCTAACCCTAACACTCAGTCAAACCCTCTTCCTAACCTTAACCCTAAGCCTAACTCTAACCCTCACCATCACCCTAAGCCTAACCTGAACCCTAACCCTCACCCTCAACCTCACCCTAACTTTAACGCTATCACTAAACCTCACCATCACCCTAAACCTCATCCTAACACTTACCTTCACCATAACCCTAACACTTACCCTAATCCTCACCACAACCCTAACCCTCACCCTCACCCTAAAACTCACCGTCACCTTAACCCTCACCCTTACCCTAACCGTCATATCGTAAAACACACCCTCACCCATACCCTCAAATTAACCCTAACCCTCAACTTAACCCTCACCCTAACCCTCACCCTAACCGTAATGCTAACACTAACCCTCACACTCACCCTAACGCTAACCCTATCCCTCACCCAAACCCTTATCTTCACCGTCACTCTAACATTCACATTAACCCTAACCCTCACCCTAACCCTTACGTGCATCCTAACCCTAACCGTAACCATAAACGTCACACTAAACCTAACCCTCACCCTAACCCTAACCGTAACCCTCAGCCAAACCCTCTTACTGACCCTAACCCTAACCCTCTACCTAACCCTATCCCTACCCCTCAACCTAACCCTAAACCTAACGCTCACCCTAAAACTAAACCTCACACTCACCTTCACCCTCACCCTCAGCCTAACCCTAAACCTAACCCTAATCCTAACCCTAACTCTCACACTCACCCTCACCCTAACTCTAACCCTAACCCTTACCCTCACCCTAACTCCAACCCTATCCCTAACCCTCAACCTAACTCTAACCCGCACCCTTACCCAAACCTTAACCCTAACCCTAACCCTAATTCTATACCTAAACCTCACCCTCATCCTAACCCTAACACTAACACTAAACCTCACCCTAACCCTAACCCTAACCCTAAACCTAAACCTACCCCTCACCCTAACGCTCACCCTAACCCTCAACTTAACCCTTACCCTCACCCTAACCCTAACCCTCACACTAAACCTTACCCTCACCTTAACACTAACCCTAACACTAACTCTAACCCTCATGCTCACCCTAAGCCTAACCTGAACTCTAAACTTCACCCTAACTCTAACGCTATCTCTAAACCTCACCCTCACCCTAAACCTCATCCTAACCCATTCACTCAACAAAACCATAACCCTAAACCTAATCCTAATCCTCACCACAACCCTAACCTTCACCCTCACCCTAACGCTCACCGTCACCTTAACCCTCACCCTAACCCTAACTGTCACCCACACCCTAAAACTCACCCTCACTTAAACCCACACACAAACCCTAACCTTACCCTAAACCTCATCCTAACCCTAACCCTCACCCTAAACCTAACGCTAACCCTCACCCTTATAACACTAAAGCTCACCTAAACCCTCACACTAACCCTCACCCTAACCCTAACGCTAACCCTAACGCTCACTCTCACCCTAACCCTCACCCTAAACCTTATCCTAACTCTAATCCTAATAATATCCCTAAATTTCACATGAACCTAACCCTAACCCTAACCTGAACCCTACCACTCACCCTACCCCTCACCCTAAACCTAACACTAAATCTCACCCTAAAACTAATCCTAACCCTCAACTTCACCCTAACCCTCACCCTCAACCTCGGCCTAAACCTAACCCTAACCCTAAACCTAACCCTCACCCTAACCCTAAAACTCACCCTCACCCTCAGCCTAACCCTAACCCTAACCCTAATCCTAACCCTAACCCTCACACTCACCCTCACCCAAACTCTAAACCTAACCCTAAATCTGACCCTCACCCTAACCCCTACCCTGTCCCTAACCCTCAACCTAACATTAACCCTCACCCTGACCCTAACCCTAAACCTCACCCTAAACCTAAACCTCACCCTAACCCTAAACCTAACCCCAATGCTATACCTAACCGTCTCCCTCATACTAACCCTCACTCTAACCCTAACACTCACATTCACCCTAACCCTCACCCTAAACCTTACCCTCACCCTCACCCTAATCCTAACCCTAATCCTAAACCTAACCCTCAACCTCACCCTCACCCTAACCCTAACACTAAACCTAACCTTCACTTTCACCCTAACCATCACCCTCAGCCTTAACATAACCCTAACCCAAATCCTAACCCTTACCCTCACACTCACCCTCACACTCACCCTTAACCTCACCCTCACCATTGCCCTCACCCTGAACCTAAACCTCACCCTAAACCTAAACCTAAAACTCACTCTTACCCTAAACCTAACCCTAACAATAACCTTAACCCTAAACCTAATCCTAACTCTAACCCTTATCCTAACCCTAAATCTATACCTAAAACTCACCCTAACCCTAATCCTAACCCTAACCCTAATCCTAACCCTAACCCTCACCCTCACTGTCACTGTCACCCTAACCCTGAACCTCAACCTCACCCTCACCCTAACCCTCACACTAACCCTAGCCCTCAACCAAACCCTAACCTTAACCCTTACCCTCACACTCACACCCAGCCTAACACTTAACCAAACCCTAATCCTAATCCTAACCTTCACACTCAATGTAACCTTAATCCTAACAATAACCCTCACCATCCCCCTCACCCTCACCCTCACCCTAACCCTCACCCTCAACCTCACCCTCACCCTAACCCTCACCATCACCCTAAACTTCAACCTAACTGTAACCCTCACCCTAACCCTAAACATCACTCTAAACCTAACCCTAAAACTAACCCTCACCCTAACCCTAAACCTCACTCTAAACCTAACCCTAACCCTAACCCTCACCCTAACCCTAACACTAACCCTCACACTAACCCTAACTCTTACCCTAACCCGAACCCTAACACTCACCATAACCCTAACTCTAACCCTCACCCTAAACCTAACGCTGACCCAACTCTAAAACTAACCCTTACCCTCAGTTAACCCTAACCCTAAAACTAACCCTCAACCTCACCCTCACACTAAACTTAACCCTAACTCTCACACTCACCATAAAACTAAAGCTAACCCTAACCCACACCCTCACTGTCACCCTCACCTTAACCCTCACCATCAACCTCACCTTCACCCTAACCCTATACCTCACCCTCACTCTCAGCCAAACACTAACCCTAAAACTAACCCTAATACTCACCCTAATCCTCATCCTCACCATAAACCTAATCCTCAAGATCACCCTCACCCTCAAACTCATCATAACACTCACCCTCAACTTCACCTTCATCCTAACACCCACCCTCACCGAAAACATCACCTGAACCCTAACCCTCACACTAAACCTAACCCTAACCCTTACCCTCACCCTAACCCAAACGATAAACCTTACCCTCATGCTCACCCTAAAACTCACCGTAAGCTTTATCCTCATACTAACATTAACTCTAACCCTAACGCTAACCATCACACTAACCCTAACCCTATCTCTAACCCTAATCCTAACCCTCAATCTAACCCTCATCATAAACCTAACCCTAACCGCAACCCTCACCCTAACCCAACCCTAACCCTCACCCTCACCCTCACCCTAACCCTCACCATCGCCCTAATTCTAACCCTAAACTTAACCCTCACTCTAACCCTAACTCTTACCCTAACCCTAACCCTAACCCTTACCTTAACCCTCACCCTCACCCTCACCCTCACCCTAACCCTAAACCTAACCCTAACCTTCACCCTAATGCTCACCCTAAACCTAACGATAAACCTTACCCTCATGCTCACTCTAAAACTCCCTCTAAGCTTTATCCTCATACTAACCCTAAGTCTAACCCTAACGCTAACCGTCACTCTAACCCTAACCCTGTCCCTAACCCTAATCCTATCCCCAAAGCTAACCCTCACCCTAAAGCTAACACTAACCAAAACCCTCACCCTAAACCTAACCCTAAACCTAACCCTCACCGTCACCCTAACCCTCACCATAAACCTAACCCTAAACCACACCCTCAACCTCACCCTCACCCTGACCCTCACAATCACCCTAAACTTCACCCTAACCCTAACCCTCACCCTCACCCTAAAACTCACTCTATACCTAACCCTAACCCTAACGCTCACCCTAACCCTAAACCTCACCCTAACCCTCACCCTAACCCTAACCCTAAACCACACCCTAACCCTCACCCTCAACCTCACCCAAACCGTCACCCTCACCGTAACCCTCAGCCTCACCCTAAACATCAACCTAACCCTAACCCTCAATCTAACCCTAACCCTAAGCCTCAGCCTAACCCTAACACTCAAACTAACCCTCACCGTCAACCTAATCCTGAACCTAACCATAACCCTAACCGTTACCTAATGGAAACCCTCACACTCAACCTAACACTCACCATCACCATATAGCTCTCCCTAAACCTAAACGTCACAATAACCCTCACCTTCACCTTCACCCTAAACCTAACCCTAACCCTAACCGTCACTCAAAGCCTCAACCTAACCCTAACCCTGACCATAAACATAATCCTCACCCTAACGCTAACCCTCACCCTAACCCTTATTCTCATATTAACCCTAAGGCAAACCCTAACATTCACCCTCATCATCACCCTAAACCTAACGCTTTCCCTCATCCTCACCATCACCCAAACCCTAACCCTAACCCTAACCTTCATCCTAACCCTAACACTTACCCTAACCCTAACCCTAACCCTCACAATAACCCGCACCCTAACCCTAACCCTAAACCTAACCCTCACCCTCACCCTCACCCTCAGCCTCACCCTAACCCTAACCCTCACCCTAACCCAAACCCTTACCCTAAACCTAACCCTACCCCTCAACCTAACACTCACCCTCAGGCAAACCCTAAACCTAAACCTCACTCTAAATCTAACCCTAAACCTAACCCTTACACTCACCCTAACCTAACCCTAACCCTAACCCTAACCCTAATCCTTACCTAAAGGAAAACCTCATCCTCACCCTCAGACTCACCCTAACCCACACCCTCACCGTAGCCCTCACCCTATACCTAAACCTCACACTCACCCGCACCCTAACCCTAAACCTAAACCTCACCCTAACCCTCACCCTCACCCTAAACCTAACTCTAAACCTAACCCTCACATTAATACTCACCCAAAACCTAATGCTAACCCTAACCCTCACTCTCACCCTAACCCTCAACCTAACCCTTACCCTCAACCTGACCCTAGCCCTAACCCTAACACTAACCCCCACACTAACCCTAACTCTCACACTAACCCTAATCCTACCTCTCACCCTAACCCTCACTTTCACCCTAACCCTAAACCTAACCCTAACCCTAACCCTAACCCTCAGCCTAACTCTGACCCTAAAACTCACCCTAACCCTCACATTCACACTAACCCTCACATTCAACCTAATCCTCACACTAAAAATAACCCTAACACTTACCTAACCGTAACCCTCACGTTCACCCTCATTCTCAACCTAACACTCACACTCACGCTAGCTGTCACCTTAACCCTTACCCTAACCCTAACCCTAATCTTCACCCTCACCCTCACCGCCAACCTCAGCCTTACCATAACCCTAACCCAAATCTTAACCCTTACCCTCACACTCACCCTCACACTCACCCTAAAACTCACCCGCACCATAGACCTCACCCTGAACCTAAAATTCACCCTAACCCTAACCCTAAAGCTCATTCTTACCCTAACCCTAACCCTAACCCTAACAATAACCCTCACCCTAAACCTAATCCTAATTTAAACCCAAATCCTAACAGTAACCCTATACCTAAAACTCACCCTGACCCTAATTCAAACCCTAAACCTCACCCTCAATGTCACCGTCACCCTAACTCTGACCCTCAACCTCACACTCACCGTAACCCTCACACTAACCCTAGCCCTCACACTAACCATAACCCTAACCATCACTCTCACCCTCACACTCAGCCTAACACTTAACCAAACCCTAATCCTAAACCTAACCCTCACACTCACCCTAACCAAAATCCAACAATAACCCTCACCATCACCCTCACCCTCACCCTCACCCTAACCCTCACCCTCACCCTCACTCTCACCCTAACCCTCATCATCACCTTAAACTTCACCCTAACCCTAACCCTAACCCTAACGCTAAAACTAACCCTAACCTTCACCCTCAACCTAACCCTAAACCTAACTCTAAACCTAACTCTAACCCTAACCCTCACCCTAACCCAAACACTAACCCTCACCCTAACCCTAACCCTTCCCCTAACCCTAACCCTAACACTAACCCTCAACCTAACCCTAACTCTAACTCTCACCCTAAACCTAATGCTTACCCTAAACCTAATCCTAAACCTTACCCTCACCCTAACCCTAACCCTCAACCTCACCCTCACCCTAAACTTAACCCTAACTCTCACACTCACCCTAACTCTAATCCTAACCCTAACCCACACCCTCAATGTCACCCTCACCCTAACACGCACCATCAACCTCAACTTCACCCTAACCTTCAAACTAACCCTAACCCTCACACTCACCCTCACCTTAACCCTAACACTAAAACTAACCTAATCCTCACCCTAACCCTCATCCTCACCCTAAACCTAGCCCTCAAGGTCACCCCCACCCTCAACCTAACACTCACCCTCATGCGAAACCTTACCCTCACCCTAACCCTAAACCTAAACCTAACTCAAAACCTAACCCTAACCCTAACCCTCAACCTAACCCTTATCCTCACACTCACCCTAACGCTAAACCTCACCGTCACCCTCACCCTAACCCTGACCCTAAACTTAACCCTCACTTTAAACTTAACACTTACTCTAACCATAACCCTAACGCTCACACTAACCCTCACCCTAACCCTTATCCTCACACTAACCCTAAGCCTAACCCTCAACCTCACCCTAACCCTAACTCTAACCTGAAACCTAACCCTCACCCTAACCCTAACCCTTACACTAACCCTAACCATAAACCTCACACTAAGCCTCACCCTAAACCTAAACCTACCCCAACTCTCACCTTCACCCTCACACTCATCCAAACCATAAACCTGAAACTTACCCTAACCATAACCCTAACCCTAACCCTAACAATAACCCAAACCTTAACCCTAATCCTAACCCTAACCCTCACCCTAACCCTAACCCTAAACCTAAAACTCACCGTAACCCTAATTCTAACCCTAAACCTCACCCTCACTGTCACTGTCACCCTAACCCTGGCACTAAACCTCTCCCTCACCCTAACCCTAACCTTCACCCTAACCCTAACCCTAACACTCACACTCACCCTAACTCTAACCCTAAACCTAACAATAACGCTCACCATCATCCTCACCCTAACCCTCAACGGAACACTAACCCTAACCCTAACCCTCACCCTAAACTTCACCCTAATCCTAACCCACTCCCATACACTAAACCTCATGCTAACCTGAACCCTAACCCGCACCCTAGCACAAACTCTCAATCTAAGCCTCACCCTCACCCTAATCCTAACCCTAACCCTAACACTCAACCTAATCATAACACTCACCCTGATCCTCACCGTCAGTCTAACCTTCACCCTAAACCTAAACCTAACCCACAACCTAACCCGCACGCGAACCCGAACCCTTACCCTCACCTGAAACCTCACCCTCACCCTAACCCTCAGCCTCACACTAAACATCCCGCTAACCCTAACCCTCACTCTAAACCTAACCATAACCAGAACAATAAACATAACCCAAACCCTTACCTAACCGAAAACCACACCCTCACCCTCACACTCACCCTAACACTCACCCTCACCATAGCCCTCACCCTAAACGTAAACCTCAACATAACCCTAACCCTAACCCTCACTCTCACCCTAACCCTAACCCTAACCCTCACCCTAAACCTCAATCTAACCCTAACCCTAACCATAACCCTAACCCTCACCATAACCCTTACCCTCACCCTAACCCTAACGCTAACCCTAACTCTCACCCTCACCAAAACCCTAACCCTATCCCGCACCCTCACCCTCATCCTATCCCTTACCCTAACCATAACCATAACCCTAACCCTCACTTTCACTGTAACCGTAACCCTAACCCCAACATTCATCGTCACTGTCACCTTCACCCTCACACTCACCCTAACCCTTGCACTCAGTCTAGCCCTCAACCTAACCCTAACCTTCACCATCACCTTAACCCTCACCCTCATCCTCTGTCTAACCCTAACCCTAATCTTAATCGTACCCCTAACCCTCACCCTCACCCTTACCCCCACCCTAACCCTAACACTGCCAGAAGCCTAACCCTAACCCTAACCGTTACCCTAATCCTAACCCTCACCCTAATATTAACCCTAAACCTAAGCCAAACCCTCACACAAACCCTAACACTCACCCTAACCCTAAGCCTATACCTGAGCCTAAAGTTCATCCTAAACCTAACCCTAACCCTAACCCTCACCCTAAACCTAAACCTAACCATAACTCTCACCCTCACCCTATCCCTAACCCTCCTCACCCTAACCCTCCCCCTCACCCTAAGCCTAACACTAAACCTAGCCCTCAACCTCCGACTCACCCTAACCATCACCATATCCTTAATCCTCACCCTAAACCTAACCCTCACCCTCACCCTAACCCTAATCTCAGCCTAACCCTAACCCTCACCCACACCCTCACCCTCACCCATACCCAAACCCTCACACTCACCATAACCCTCACCCTCACCCTAAACATCACACTAACCCTAACCCTCACCCTAACCCTAACACTAAATCTAACCCTCACCCTCACCCTCACACTGACCCGAACACTAACCCGAACCTTAACGTTCACACAAACCCTAACCATATCCCTAAACCTAACCCTAACACTCACATTCACCCTAAGCCTAACCCAAACCCTAATCCTAAACCTAACTCTCACCCTCACCGTCACCCTCACCCTCCGTCACCCTCACCCTAACCCTTACCCTAACCCTCACCATAACCCAAAACCTAACCCTAATCCTAACCCTAAACCTCACCAACAACCTAACCCTAACCCTAACCCTCACAGTAACTACCACCCTAAACCTAATGCTAACTTTAAATCAAATCCTAAGCCCAACCCTAACTCTCACCTTAACCCTCACCGTAATCCTTTTGCTCACCCAAACCCTAATCTTAACACTAACCCTCATACAAAACCTTACCCTCACCCTAATCCTTACCCTCAATCATACCCTAACCCTAACCCTAACCTTCACACTAAGCCTAATCCTCAACCCTAACACTAACCCTAAACTTCTCCCTAACCCTCACTCTAACCTTAAAAGTCACCCTAATCCTCACACTATCCCTAACCCAAACCCTATCCCTCACACTTAACCTAACCCTTACCATCAACCTAACCCTAACTCTAAAACTCAACCTCAAAATAACCCTCATCCTAACCCTAAACCTAACTGTCACCCTAACCCTAGCCCACACCTTAACTCTAAAACTAACCCTAAACCTCACCCTCACGCTTAACCTAATCCTAATCCTAACCCTAACCCTCACACTCACCCTAAGCCTCACGCTAACCCTTTCCATTACCCTAACCATAACCTCACCATAATCCTCAACCTAACTCTCACACTAACCCTAACCCTCATCCTAACCCTTAACTTCAACCTAACCCTAACCCTAATCCTAACTCTCACAATAAAACTAAACCTCACCCTAACCCTCAGCCTAACCCTCAGCCTAAACCTCATACTAACCCTAACCCTAAACCTAACCTTCCCCCTTACCTCAACCCTAACCCTAAAACTCACCCTAACCCTAACCCTCACCCTCACACTTAACCTCACCCTCAGCCTAACCCTAACCTTAATCCTAACCCTAACACTCACCTTCACCGTCAACCTAACTCTAACCCTAACTCTAATCCTAACCCTCAACCTCAACCCCACCCTAACCCTAACCCTATCCCTAAACCTCACTCTAAACATAATCCTAACCCTAACCCTCACCCTCACCCTTATCCTCACCCTAACCCTAACCCTATATCTCAGCCTCATCCTAGCCTTCACCCTAATCCTAAACCTAACCCTAATCCTCACACTCACCATCACCCTCAACCTAAGATTAACCTTAACCCTAACACTCACCATCGCTCTCAGCCTAAACCTAACCATATCCCTAACCCAAACCCTCACCCCAACCCTAAAGCTAAACCTAACCCTCACCCTCACCCTCACCCTCACCCTCACCCAAACCCTAACCCTAACCCTCACCCTAACCCTAACCCTAACCCTAATATTAACCCTAACCCTCAGCCTCACCCTAACACTAACCCTAACCCTCACCCTAACTGGCACCCTAACCCCAACGCTAACCCTAAAACTAATCCTAAACTAAACCCTAACCCTCACCCTAAACCTCACCCTAACTGTTTTCATCACCCTAAACCTAACTTTAACCCTAATCCTCACAGAAAACTTTCACCTCACTCTAAACCTTACCCTCACCCTAAACCTAACCCTAACCCTAACCTTCGCACTTACCTTAACCTCACCCTAATCCTAACCTTAAAACTCACCCTAACCCTCACCCTAACCCTAACCCACACCTATGCCTCAACCAATCCCTAATCCTAACCCTAACCCTCACCCTCAACCTAGCCCTCACCATCACCCTAACCCTCACACTAACCCTAACCCTAACCCTCACCCTCAAAATAACACTCATCCTAACCCTAAACCTAACTTTCACCCTAAAGCTAGCCCCCACCCTAACCCTAAAACTAAACCTAACCCTGACCCTCACCCTAACCCTAACCCTCACACTCACCCTAATCCTCAACCTTAACCTTACCCTCACCCTAACCCTAACCCTCACCCTCACCCTGAACCTAAACCTCACACCAACCCTAACACTCACCCTAAATCTTAACATCAACCTAACCCTAGACCTAACCCTAACTCTCTCACTGACACTAATCCTCACCCTAATTCTAAACCTACCCTTAAGCCTAACATTCATACTAACCCAAAACCTCACCCTAACCCTAAACCTAACCCAAACCCTCACCCTATCCATAACCCTCACTCTCACCCTTAACCACCATCTCAGCCTAACCCTAACCCTAAACCTAACGGTAAACCTCACCCTCACCATCACCCTAATTCAAACCCTAACATTAATCCTAACCCTCAACCTCACCTTCACCCTAACCCTAACCCTATCCCTAAACCTCACCCTAAACCTAACCCTAACCCTCACCCTCACACTAAGCCTATTCCTAAACCTAACCCTCACCCTTATCCTAACCCTCACCCTAAAGTTTAATCTCACCCTAACCCTAACGCTCAGCCACACCCTAACACTCACCATGAGCTCAAACCTCACACTCACCCTAACCCTTACTCTCACCCTATCCCTGACCCTAATCCTAACCCTCACCCTAATGCTAACCCTCACCCTACCCCTCAGCCTAACTCTCATCCCAATCATAAACCTAACCCTAATCCTCACCCTAACATTAACCCTAACACTTACCCTTCCCTAACCTTAACTCTCACCCTCAACCTCACCCTTAACTTCACCCTCAGGCTAATCCTAACCCTAACCCTTATCCTAACCCTAACCCACACCCTCACCCTAACTCTAACACTAACACTAATCCTAAACATCAACCTCATCCTCACCCTAAACGAACCCTATCCCTAAACCTCACCCTAACCAACACGCTAACACTAACCCTAACCCTAACCATCACCCTCACCCTAACCCTAACACTTACCCTAACACTAACTATAATCCTCAACCTCACCCTAACGCTAACACGAACCCTCCCCCTAAACCTAACCCTAAACCTACACCTCACCCTAACACTCACCCTAACCGTAACCCTAACCCTAACCTTCACTCTCACCCTAACCCTTACCCGAAACCTGCCCATCACCCACGCCTTAAACCTCACCCTCACCCTCACCCTAAGCCTAAACCTAACCCTAACCCTAATCCTGAACCTAACCCTCACCCTCACCGTCACTCTCAGCCTAAATCTCACCCTAACCCTAAGCCTAGTTGTAACCCTCACCCTCACTCTAACCCAAACCCTAACCCTCACCCTAAAACTAACCCTCATGGTAACGCTAACGGTAACCCTCACCCTCACCCTAACCGTCAACCTCAACCTCACCCTAAGCCTAAACCTAACCGTAATCCTAACCCTAACCCCAAACCTAAAACTAAGTCTCAACGTCACTCTAACGCTAACGGTAAACCTAACCCTCACCCTAAACCTCTCCCTAACCCTAAAGTTAACCCTTTCCCTAATCCTAAACCTACACCTCACTCTCTCCCTCACCCTCATCCTGACACTAACCTTAAACCAAAACCTAATCGTAACCCTCACCCTCACCCTCACAATCAGACTAAAGTAACCCTAACCCTAATCCTAACCCTAGCCCTCACCCTCAACCTCACCCTAACTCTAACCCTAACACTCACCCTAATCCTAACACTAAGCCTAACCCTAACCCTCACCCTAAATATAACCCTCACGTTAGTGCTAACCCCATCCCTCATCCTCACCCTAACCCTAACCCTCACATTTATTCTCACCCTAACCCTCAAGCAAACCCTAATCCTCACCCACAACCTAACCCTCACCCTCACAAGAACATTCACACTCACCCTGAACCTCAACCTCACCCTAAACTTCAAACTAATCCTAACCCTCACCCTCACCCTCCCCCTCACCCTCACCCTCAGCTAAACCCTAAACCTAAATTGAAATCTAACCCTAAACCTAACCCTCACCCTCACCCTCACCCTAACTATAACCCTAACCCTAACCCTAACCATCACCCTAATTATCAACTTAACCCTAACCCTAACCTTACTCCTCACCCTAACGCTAACCCTAAACTGAACAATCACACCCACCCTAACCCTCACCCTAACCCTCACCTAACCCATACCAACACCATAACCCTCACCCTAACCCTAACACTAGCCCTCAGCCTAACCCTCATCCTGAATCTAACCCTAACCTTCTCCCCAACCCTAACCCCAACACTCACCCTTAACCTCACCCTCAGACTAACACTAATGCTACACATAATCCTAACCCTAACACTCATCCTCACCCTAATTCTAAATCTAACCGTAATCCTAACCCTCACCCATACTCTCTTCCTAAACTTAACCAATCCCTAAACCTCACCCTAACCCTAACCCTCACCCTAAACCGAAGCCGCAGCCTCACCCTAATCCTAACACTAACACTAACCCTAAACCTCACCCTAACACTAACGCTAACCCTAACCCTCACCCTAATGCTTACCCTCACCCTAGCCCTAACCCTAACAGTAACCCTAACCCTAAACCTAAACCTAACCCTCAGCCAAACCCGAACCCTCACCATCACCCTAAACGTAAACCTCACCCTAACCCTAACCCTACCCTTCAGCCTAAACCTAATACTTACCCTAAACCTAACACTCTCCCCAACCCTAAACCTAACCCTCAAACTTAATCTCACCCTCACACTAACCCTAACCCTAACCATAATCCTAAGCCTAACTCTCACCCTCACCTTAACTCTAACCCTAACCCTAATCCTAAAACTACCCCTCACCATAAAACTAACCCTCACGCTCACCCTAACACTACCTCTAACCCAAACCATCACCCTAAACCTCAACCTAACCCTAACCCTAACCCTAGCCCTCACCATCACACTAACCCTCATACTATCCCTAACCATAACCCTCACCCTTAACCTCACCCTCAGACTAACCCTAACCGTAACCCTAATCCTAACCCTAACTCTCACCCTCACATTAACGCTAACCCTAATCCTAAACCTATCCCTCACCCATACCCTCTCCCTAACCCTAACCAATCCCTAAACCTCACCCTAAACCAAAACCTCACCCTAAACCTAAGCCGCAGCCTCACACTAACACTAACCCTAATCGTAACCCTCACCCTAACCCTAAACCTAACCCTATCCCTCACACTCACCCTAAACCTAACGCTAATCCTAACCCTAACCCTCACCTTCATCTTAACACTCACCTTAACCGTAATCATAACATTAACCGTAACCCTCACCCTAAACCTTTCCCTAACGCTAACATTAACCCTCACCCTAACAATCACCCTAACCCTAACCCTAACCCTCACCCTTACCCTAACCTTCATCCGAACCCTCTCACTCACCGAAAGACTAACCCTAACCCTAACACTATTCTGAAATCTAACCCTCACCCTCACCCTAATCCAAACCCTAACACTAACCCTAAAACTCACCCTCACCCTAACTCTATCCCTAACCCTAACCATCACCCTCACTGTAAGCCTCACCTAACTCTAACCCTAACCCTCACTCTCATCCTAACCCTATCCCTAAACCGACACTTAAACCTCACCCTAACCCTAAACTTAACCCTCACTCTCAACCTAAGACTCACTGTCACCCTAACCCTTACCCTAACCCTAACCCTCACCAACACCCTAATGCTCACCCTCACCCAAAACCTCACTCTAACCCTAAACCTCAGACTCACCCTAAACATCAGCCTAAACCTAACCCTCACCAACACCCTGACCCTAACCCTAACCCTAACCCTCACGTAACCCTAACCCTAAACCTCACCCTCAGACTAACCCTAAACCTAATCCTGATCCTAACCCTCACCCTCACACTAACCCTAAACATAATCCTCACACTTACCCTAGCCCTCACAGTCTACCTAACCCTCACCCTAACCCTAACCCTCACCCTCACCCTCACCCTTAGCCTAATACTAACAATAACACTAACCCAAAACCTAAACCTCACCCTCACCCTCACCCTAACCCTAATCCTAAACCTCACCCTCACCCTAACCCTAACCCTATCACTCACCCTAACCCTAACCCTCAACCTCACCTTCACCCTCACCCTAAGCCTAACCAGAACCCTAAAACTAATCCTAAACCTAACCCTCACCTTCATCCTCACCCTAACCCTAAACCTAAACCTAACCCTCACCCTTAGCCTCAACCTCACCCTCAGCCTAACCCTAACCCTAACACTAATCCTAACCCTAAATCTCACCCTCCCACTCAACCTAAACATAACCCTAATCCTAAACTTCACCCTCACCCTAAGCCAAACCATGACCTTAACACTAACTCTAACCCTAACCCTCACCCTCACAATCACCCTATCCCTCACACTCAGGCTCACCCTCACCCTCACCCTAACCCGAACCCTAACCCTTACCCTTACCCTAGCATTAAACCTCACGCTAATTTTCACCCTAACCCTCAACTTCACCCTCACCCTAACCCTAAACCTAACCCTAACCCTCAACCTAATCCTAATGCTAACCGTAACCCTCAACCTAATCCTCACCCTCACCCTAACTCTTACTCTCACCCTAACATTAAACCTAATCCTAACTGTCAAACTAAACCTATCCCTCACCCTAACCCTAACAGTACACCTCAGACTAACCCTCACCCTAACCCCAACCCTAACCCAAATCTGCACCAAATCCCTAACCATAACCCTCACTCTCAGCCTAGACCTCACCCTAACCCTCACACTTACCTTAACCCTCACCCTCACCCTAAACCTCACCCAAACCCTCACCCTAACCCTAACCCTAACCCTAAACATCACGCTCACCCCAACCCTCACCCTAACCTTAACCCTAAATCTAACCCTCACCCTAACCCTCACAATAACACTAAACTTACCCTAACCCTCTCCCTCACCCTATCTGTCACCTTATCCACCACTCTCACCCTCACCCAAAACCTAACCCTAACCCTAACCCTCACTCTAAACCTAACACTAACCCTCACCCTCACCATAACCCTTACCCTAACCCTAAATATAAACCTCACCCTAACCCTCACCCTAACCGTAACGCAAAACCTAACCCAAACCCTCAACCTAACCCTCACCTTAACCCTTACACTCACCCTAACCCTAAACCTAACCCTAATCATAAATCTCACACTAACCCTAACCCTCACCCTAACCCTAACCCAACCACTCACCCTAACCCTAAACCTAACCCTAACCCTCACCCTAACCGAAACCCTCACACTAACCATAAACCTACCCCTCAGCCTAACCGTAAGCCTGACCCTAAACCTCACCCTACCCCTCAACATAAAACGAATCCTCACACTCATCCTAACCCTAACCCTAACCGTCACCCTAAACCTCAACCTAACCCTAACCCCAACCCTAGCCCTCAATATCACCCTAACCCTTACTCTACCCCTAACCATAACCCTCACCATTAAACTCACCCTCAGACTAACCCTAAACCTAACCCTAATCCTAACCCTAACTCTCACCCTCACATTAACTCTAACCTTAACCCTAATCCTAACCCTCACCCATACCCTCTCCCTAACCCTAACCAATCCCTAAACCTCACCCTAACCATAACCCTCACCCTAAACCTAAGCCGCAACCTTACCCTAACACTAACACTAACACTAACCTTAACCCTCACCCTAAATGTAATGCTAACCCTATCCCTCACCCTACACCTCACCCTAATGCTTACCCTCACCTTAACCCTAACCCTAACCCTAATCCTAACCCTAACACTAACCCTAACCCTAAACCTAAACCTAACCCTCACCCTAACCCTCACCCTACACTTACCCTGAACCTAAACCTCACGCTAACGCTAACCCTAACCCTCACCGTCATCCTAAGCCTCAGCCTAACCCTAACTCTCACCCACACCCTAACCTTCACCCTCACCTGAACAATCGCCCTCACCCTAACACTCATCCTCACCCTAAACACCAACCTAACAATAACGCTCACGCTAGCCCTAACACTATCCCTCACCCTAACTCTCACCCTAAATTTAACCCTAACCCTCACCCTCACCCTCCCCCTAAGCCTAAAATTAAACATAAACCTAACCTAAACCTAATCCTTACCCTCACCCTAAATCTAACCCTAACCCTTACCCTAAACCTTACCCTCACACTAACCCTAAACCTATCCCTAACCCTCACAGAAACCCTGACCCTCATGCTAACTCTAACCCTAACCTTCATCCTCATCCTAACCCTCATCCTAATCCTTACTCTCAGCATAATCCTAACAATATCCCTCACAATAAACCAATCCCTCAAGCTACCCCTATCTCTACCCATCAGACTAACCCACACCCTATCCCTAAACCTAACCCTAACCCTCACACTCACCCTAACCCTAACGCTAACCCTAACCCTAACCCTCACACTCACCTTAACCCTCACCCTAAACCTAATCATAACATTAACCCTAACCGTAACGCTACCCTTTTCCCTAACTGTAACACTAACCCTCACCCTAACAATCTCCCTAAACCTAAACCTAAACCTCACCCTTGCACTAAACCTCACCCGAACATTCTCACTCACCCTAAAACTAACCCTAACCCTAACACTAATCCGAAATCTAACCCTCACCCTCACCCTCACCCTAATCCTAACCCTAACCCTAAATCTCACCCTCACCCTAACCCTATCACTAACTCTAACCCTCATCCTAACTGTAAGCCTCACCTAAACCTAACCCTAATCATCACCCTAACCCTATCCCTAAATCTAAAATTGACCCTCACCCTAACCCTAACCTTAACCCTCACCCTCACCCTAACCCTCATTGTCACCCTAACCCTCACCTTAACCCTAACCCTCACCAACACCCTAACGCTCACCATCACCCGAACCCTCATTCTAACCCTAAATCTCACCCTCACCCTAAACATCACCCTAAACATAACCCTCACCCTCAACCTATCTCTAACCCTAACCCTAAACCTAACCCTTACCTAACCCTTACCCTCACCCTCACACTAACCCTAAACCTATCCCTAATCCTAACCCTCACCCACACTCTAACCCTAACGATAACCCTCAACCTTACCATGACCCTCACTGTCAACCTAACCCTCACCCTAACCCTAACCCTCACCCTCACACTAAGCCTAACCCTAAAAATAACACTAATCCTAAACCTCACCCTCACCCTCACCATCACCCAACCATAACCCTAACCCTCACCCTCACCCTAACCCTAAACCTATCCCACATCCTAACCCTAACGCTCACCCTATGCCTAACCCTCAACCTCACCTTCACCCTCACCCTAAGCCTAACCAGAAGCCTAACACTAATCCTAAACCTAACCCTCACATTCATCCTCATGCTAAACCTAACCCTAAACCTAACACTCATCCTCAACCTCAACCTCACCCTCAGCCTAACCCTAATCCTAACCCTAATCCTAACCCAAATCCTCACCCTCCCGATCACCCTAAACCTAACCATAATCCTAATCCTAACCCTCACCCTAAGCCTAACCATAACCCTAACACTAACCCTCACCCTAACACTAACCCTCACACTATTACCCTCACCATAACATTAAACCTAAGCCTAACTCTCACACTAAACCTATCCTTCACCCAAAGCCTCAACCTATCCCTCAGCCTAACCCTCACCCTAACACTAACCCTAACCCAAATCTTCACCAAATCCCTAATCCTAACCCTCTTCTTCAGCCTAGACCTCACCCTAACCCTCACCCTCACCCTAACATAACCCTCACCCTCAACAAAAACCTCACACTAACCCTCTCCCTAACACTAACCCTAACACTCACCCTCACCCTAACCCTCACCCTAATCCTTAACCTAACCCTAAACCTCACCCTAAAACTCACCATAACCCTAACCCTAAACCTCCCCCTCCCCCTATCCCTCACCCTAACCATTACGCTCACCCTCACTCAAACCCTAATGCTAAACCTAACCCTCACCCTAAACCAACCATAACCCTCACCCTCACCCTAACCCTTACCCTAACCCTAAACATAAACCTCACCTAAACACTCAACCTAACCCTAACTCTCACCCTAACACTTACCCTCACCCTAACCCTAACCCTATCCTTAAACCTAACTCTCACACCTACCCTAACCCTCACCCTAACCCTAACCCAACCACTCACCCTAACGCTAAACCTAACCCTAAGCCTCACCCTAACTGAAACCCTCACCCTCACCCTCACCCTAACCCTAACCCTATATTTCAGCCTAACCCTAAACCTCACCCTACCCCTCACCATAAAACTAACAGTCATGCTCACCATAACCCTAAACCTCACCCTAACCGTCACCCTAAACCACAACCTAACCCTATCCCTAATGCTAACCCTCACCCTCACCCCAACACTCACACTAACCCTAAACCTAACATTAACCCTAACCCTCACCATAACCCTAACTCTAACCCTAAACCTCAACCTAACATTCACCCTAACCCTAACACTAAACCTAACCCTTACCCTAACCCTCACCCTCGCCCTGTCACTCACCATAATCCTTACACTAACCCTAACACTAATCCTAATTCTAACCCTCACCCTAACCCTCACCCTAATCCTAACCCTAACCCTAACCCTCACCCTCACCCACACCCTAAGCCTAACCCTAACACTCACCCTAACCTTAAGCCACACCTAAGGCTAAACCTAACCCTCACCCTAACCCTAACCCTAAATTTAACCCTCATCCTAACCCTAACCCTATCGCTCACCCTTACCCTAACACTCACTATCACACTAATCCTCACCCTAAAAATAACCCTGACCCACAACCTAAACCTCACCCTCACCTGAATCCTCACCCTCACCTAAAACCTCATCCTCACCCTAATCCTCAATCTAACTCTAACCTTTACCCTAACCCCAACCCTAATCTCACACTAACCGTAACCCTCACTTAACCCTTACCCTAACCCTAAACCTCACCCTCACACTAACCCTAAACCTAAACCTCACCATCACCCTTACCATAACCCTAACCCTCACACTTACCCTAACCCTCACTGTCACCCTAACCCTCACCCTAAGCCTAACCTTCACCCTTACCCTAACCCTAAGCCTAACCCTAACCCTATCACTAATTCTAAACCTAACATTCACCCTCACTCTAACCGTAATCCTAAACCTAACCCTCACCCTAACCCTAACCCTAACCCTAATGCTATCCCTCACCTTAAACCTAACCCTCACCCTAAACCTAACCCTCAACCTCACCCGCACCCTAACCCTAACCCTAAATGTAACCCTCACCCTAACACTCATCCTAACACTTATGCTAACCCTAACCCTACCCCTACCCTTAACCCTAACTCTTACGCTCACCCTAACATTAACCCTAACCCTAACCCTAAACGTAACCCTTACAATAAATCTATCCCTCACCCTAACACTTACCCTACCCCTCAGCCTAACCCTCACCCTAACCCTAGCCCTAAACCTAATCCTCACCATATCCTTAACCCGAACCCTCACCTTCACCCTCTTCCTAGACCTCACCCTAACCCTACCCCTAAACCTCACCCTAACCCTATCTCTCACCCTAACCCTAACCATCACACTCTCCCTAACCTTCACCCTAACCCTCACCCTAAACCTAAACCTAACCCTCATCCTAACCCTCACTCTAAGCCTAATTCTAACCATAACGCGAAACCTCACCCTCACCCTAACTGTCACCCTAACCCACACCCTTACCCTAACCATAAACCTAACCCTAATCCTCAACATCACCCTAATCCTCAGGATAAAGATTACCCTCACCCTCACCGAAACCCTAAACCTAACCCTAACCCTCACCCTAACCCTTACCCTAACCCTAAACCTAACACTCATCCTAACACTCACACTAACCCTAACACCAACGCTTACCCTAAACCTCACCCTCACAATCACCCTAACCCTTATCCTCACCCTAACCCTAATCCTATCCCTAACCTTAACTCTCACACTAACCCTAACCCTCACATTAACCCTAACTCAACCCCTCACCCCAACCCTCACCCTATCCTTAACCCTAACACTAACCCTCACCCTCACCCTCACCCTAAGCATACCTGTCAACATAATCCTAACCCTAGCCCTCACCCTCACCCTAACCCTCACACTAACAGTAACCCTCACCCTCAACCTCACCCTAAACCTAACCCTCACCCTAAACCTAACCCTCACTTAATCCTAACCATAACCCTAACCCTCACCCTCACACTAACCCTAACCTTAACCATGATCCTAACCCTCACACTCACCCTAACCTTAACCCTCACAATTACCCTAACACTCACAGTCACTCTCACCCTCACCCTAACCCTAACCCTCACCCTCAACCTCACCCTAAGCCTAACCCTAACCCTATCACTAATCCTAAACCTAACAGTCACCCTCACCCTAACCGAAATCCTAACCCTAATCCTCACCCTAAACCTAAACCTAATGCTATCCCTCAACCTAACCCTAACCCTAACCCTAACCCACACCCTAACCCTAACCATAACCCTAAACGTCAACATCACCCTAACCCTTACTTTCACCCTAACCTTCACCCTAATCCTAACCCTCACCCACACCCTAACCCGAATCCTCACCCAAAACATCTCCTTAATCCTCACCCTAACCCTAACCCTAACCCTTACCTAAATGAAACCTTCAGACTCACCCTCACACTAACCCTAACCCTACTCCTCAGCCGAACCCTAAACCTGACCCAAAACCTCACCTTCCCCTCACCCTAACCCTAAGCTTCACCGTCAACCTAGCCCTCAGCCTAAACCTTGACCTCACCCTAACCCTCACCATAAGGCTAACCCTATCCCTCACCCTAAACATCAGACTAACCCTAGCCCTCACCCTCACCCTAACCCCCATCCTAACCCTAACCCTAACCCTAAATCTCACCCTCTTCCTAACTCTCACCCCAACACTTAACCTCACCTTCACCCTAACCCTAGCCCTAAACGTAACCCAAACACTAAACCTAACCCTCACCCTAAGCTTAACTCTACCCCTTACCCTAAACCACATCCTAACCCTATCCCTTCACCCTAATCCTAACCCTCCCCCACACCTTAACCCGAATCCTCACCCAAAACATCTCCTTAATCCTCACCCTAACCCTAACCCTAACCCTTACCTAAATGAAACCTTCACCCTCACCCTCACACTAACCCTAACCCTACTCCTCTGCCTAACCCTAAACCTAACCCAAAACCTCACCTTCCCCTCACCCTAACCCTAAGCTTCACCCTCAACCTAGCCCTCAGCATAAACCTTGCCCTCACCCTAACCCTCACCATAATGCTAACCCTATCCCTCACCATAACGCTCACCCTAAACTTCAGACTATCCCTAGCCCTCACCCTCACCATAACCCCTATCCTAACCCTAACCCTAACCCTAACTCTCACCCTCTTCCTAACGCTCACCCCAACCCTTAACCTCACCTTCACCCTAACCCTAACCCTAACCCTAACCCAAACACTAAACCTAACCCTCACCCTAAGCCTAACTCTACCCCTTACCCTAAACCACATCCTAACCCTATCCCTAACCCTAACACTCACCCTAACTCTAACCCTACCTCTAACCCTAACCTTCACCCTAAACCTAACCATCATCCTCACCCTCACCCCCAGCCTAAACGTAACCCTAACCCTAATCCTGACCATCAACCTCACCCTTACTCTAACCCTCAACTTCACCTTAACCCGAACCCTAAACCTCACCTTCACCCTAACCCTAAACCTAACCCTCACCCTAACCGTAAACCTCACCCTAATCCTAAGCCTCAATCTAACCCTAACCCTAACACTCACTGTCACCCTAACCCTCACCCTAAACCTAACCCTCACCCACACCCTAACCATCGTCCTCACCCGAACACTCACCCTCACACTAACCCTCACCCTCACCCTAAACATCACCTTAACCCTAACCCTCAACCTAACATTACACATCTAAACCTCACCCTAACCCTAAACCTCACCCTCACCCTAAATCTAACCCTAAACCTAACATTAATCCTAATCCAAACCCTAATCCTCACCCTAACATTAATCCTCACCCTAATCTTAACACTAACCGTCACACTCAAACTAACCCTAACGCTCACCCTAACATAACGTTAACACTCACCCTAACAGTAACCCTCACCCTCACCCTAACCCAAACCCTCACGCTCACCGTAACCCTAACCCTCACCCTCACCCTGACCCTAGCTCTAACGCTAAACCTAAAGCTCACCCTAACTTTAAATCTAACCCTCATCCTCACCTTCACCCTGACCCTAGCTCTAACGCTAACCCTAAAGCTCACCCTAACCTTAAACCTAATCCTCATCCTCACCCTCACCCTAAGCTAACCCTAAACCTAACACTAATCCTAAACCTAACCCTCATTCTCCCCCAAACCCTAACCCTAACTCTAACCAAAACCCACACCCTAAAACTCATCCAAACATGAACCCTCACCCTAACACTAACGTAATCCTAACACCGACTCTAAAAATAACCCTAAACCTAACCTTCACCGTAACCCTAACCCTAACCCTCACGCTAACCATAACCTTCACCATAACACTTAACCTCACCCTAATCCTCAGCCTATCCCTAATCCTTACCTAACCGAAATCCTCACCCTCATCCTCACCTTCACCCTAAACCTCAACCTCACCCTAGCCCTCAACCTAACCCTAACCCTAAGCCTAACCATCACCCTAACATTAACCCTAACCCTAAACCTAACCCTAAATCTTAACCTAAACCTCACGCTAACCCTTACCCCAACCCTAACCCAAACCCTAATCCTAACGCTAAGCCTAACCCTAATATCTCCCTCACCCTAAATCTCACCCTAACCCTTACCCTCACCCTAATACTAACTGGAACCCTAACCCTAACCCTCACACTAAACCAAACCCTCACCCTAACCCTAACACTTACCTTCACCCTCAACCTAACAATAACCCTAACTCTAACCATAACCCTAAACCTCACCCTAACCCTAAACCTATCTCTCACCCTCACCCTCACACTAACTCTAACCCTAACCCTAACCCTAACTCTAACCCTAACCCTAAACCTCACCCTAACCTTAACTCTAACACTCACCCTCACCCTCACCCTAAGCCTAAACATAACCCTATCACTACTCCTAAACCTAACCCTAACCCTGACACTAAACCTAACCCTCACCCTAACACAAACCCTTACCTTGAACCTCACCCCACCCTCACCCTAGCCCTCATTCTTAGAATAACACTTTACCTACCCCTCATCCTATCCCTAACCCTCACCCTAACCCCATCACTCACCTGACACTCATCCTCACCCTAACCCTCACCCTAACCCTTACCCTCACCCTAACCTTCACCCTAACCCTAACCCTAACCCTCAAAATAACCCTCACCCTAAACCTAATCCTAAACCCAAGGCTCACCATAACCCTCACCCGAACCCTAACACTAACCCTCAAACTCACCCTAATTTTCACCCTAATCCTTACCCTCACCCTAACCTTAAACCTAACCCTCACACTAACCCTAACCCTCACCCTAGCCCTCACCCTATTCCTAACACTAACCCTCATCCTAACCCAAACCCTAACCCTAACGGTCATCATCATCCTAACCCTAAGTCTAATCCTCACCCTAACCCAAAACCTCACCCTCACCCTCACCCTCAGTCTAACCCTAAACCTAACCCTAATCCTAACACTAACCCTCACCCTCACCCTAACTCTATCTCTAACCCAAACCCAACCCTCACCGTCACCCTATCCCTCACCCTAACCCTAACCCTAAACCACAACCTAACCCTGATCCGAACCCGAACCCTAAGGCGAACCCTCACCCTAACCCTTACCCTAACCCTAACCATAACACAAAAATTAACCCTAAACCTCACCCTAAACCTAACCCACAACCTAACCCTCAACCTCACCCTCACCCTAATCCTAACGCTAATCCTAACACTAACACTAACCCAAAACCTAACCCTCACACTAAACCTAACCCTCACCCTAACCGTAACCCTTACCTTCACCCTCAACCTAACCCTCAATCTAACCCTTACCCTCACGCTAACCCTAACTTTAACCCTAAACCTAACCCTCACACTAAACCCAACACTAACCCTATACCTAATCCTAACCCTAACCGTAACCCTCACCCCACCCTGAACCTCACCCTCAGCCTAACCCTAACCCTAACCCCAAACCTAACCCCCACCCTCATTCTCACACTAAACCTAACCCAAACCCTCACACTTACCCTCACCCTAACCATAACCTAACCCTAACAATAACCCTAACTCTAGCCCTCACACTAAACCTAACCTTCACCCTAACCCTAAACAGCACCCTCACCCGAACCCGAACCAGAACCCTAACCTTAAACCTAACCTTCACCCTCACCCTCATCCTAACCCTAACCCTAAACCTCACCCTAAACCTCACCCTAATCCTAACCCTAACCCTAACCCTCACCCTAACCCTCACCCTAACACTAACCCTAAACCTAACCCTAACCCTCAGCCTAAACGTAACCCTCACCCTCACCCTAGGCCTCACCCTAACGTTATTACTAACCCTAAACCTCACCCTAACCTTAACCTTCAACCTAAACCTAACCCTCACCCTGAAACTCCCCCTAACCCTCATCCTAATCCTCACCCTAACATTAACCCTAACCCTCACCCTAACCGTCACCCTAACCCTAATATTAACCCTAAACCTAACCCTAACCCTCACCCTAACACTAATCTTGAACCTAACCTTAACCCTAACCCTCACCCTAACCCTCACCGTCACCCTCACGCTAACCCTTACCCTAACCCTAAGACTCACCCCAAACCTTACCCTAACCCTAAACCCCACACTAACCCTAACCTCAACCCTCACCCTAACCCTAACCCTAACCTCACCCTCAACCAAAATCTCACCCTAACCCTTACACTTACTCTAATACTAACTGGAACCCTAACCCTAAACCTCACACTAAACCAAACCCTCACCCTAACCCTAACCCTTACATTCACCCTAACCCTAATACTAACACTAACTCTAAACCTAAACCTAAACCTCACCCTAACCCTAACCCTAACCCTCACCCTCACCCTCACCCTAACTCTAACCCTAACCCTAACTCTAAACCTAACCCTAAACCTCACCCTAACCTTAACTCTAACCCTCACCCTCTCCCTCACCCTAAGCCTTAACCTAACCATAACACTAATACTAAAGCTAACCCTAACCCTCACCCTCACCCTAACCCTCACCATAAATCTAACCCTCACCCTAACACTAACCAATACCCACACCCTAAACCTCACCCAAACATGTACCCTCACCCTAATGCTAACGTAATCCTCACCCCCACCCTAAACATCACCCTAAACCTAACCCTGACCCTAACCCTAACCCTAACACTTACCGAACCCTAACCCTCACCCTAACACTCAACCTCAGCCTAATCCTCACCCTAACCCTAACCCTTAACTAAACGAAACCCTCACCCTCATCCTCACCTTCACCCTAAACCGCAACCTCACCCCAAACCTCAACCTAAGCCTAACCCTAACCCTAACCCCAAACCTAACCCACACCTTAATCCTAACGCTAACCCTAATCCTAAGGACACCCTCACACTAAATCTCAACATAACCCTTAACCTCCCCCTAACACTAACCCTAACCCTAATCCTAACGCTCAATCTCACCCTAATCTTCACCCTAACTGTTACCCTCACCCTAACCCTAAACTAAATCCTAACCCTAACCCTAAACCTAACCCTCACACTAAGCCTGTCCCTCACCCTAGCCCTCACCCTATTCCTAACCATAACCTTCATCCTAACCCTAACCCTAACCCTAACCCTCACCCTCACCCTAAACCTAAACCTCACACTAACCCAAACCCTCACCCTCACCCTCACCCTCAGTCTAACCCTAAACCTAACCCTAATCTTAACCGTAACCCTCACCCTCACACTAACTCTATCCCTAACCCAAACTTAACCCTCACCCTAACTCTATCCCTAACCCAAACCCAACCCTCACCATCACCCTATCTCTCACCCTAACCCTAACATTAAACCACATCCTAAACCTGACCCGAACCCGAACCCTAAGGCGAACTCTCAACCTAAACCTTACCCTAACCCTAACCGTAACATTAATCTTAACCCTAAACCTCACCCTAAACCTAACCCACACAATAAACCTAAACCTAACCCTCAACCTCAGCCTAAGCCTAATCCTAACCCTAACCCTAACCCAAACCCTAACCCAAAACCTAACCCTCAATCTAAACCTAACCCTCACCCTAACCGTAACCCTTAACTTCACCCTCAACCTAATCCTCAAACTAACCCTTACCCTCATGCTAACCCTAACTCTAACCCTAAACCTAACCCTCACACTAAACCCAACCCTCACCCTATACCTAATCCTAACCCTAACCGTAACCCTCACCCCACCCTGAAACTCACCCTCAGCCTAACCCTAACACTAACCCTAACCCTAAAACTAACACTCACCCTCAGTCTCACCCTAAACCTAACCCTAACCCTCACCCTTACCCTCTCCCTAACCCTAAACCTAACCCTAACAATATCCCTAACCCTAGCCCTCACACTAAATCTAACCTTCACCCTAATCCTAAACAGCACCTTCACCCTAACCCTCACCCTGACCAAAACCCTCACCCTAACCCTAAACCTAACCCTAAAAATAACCCTCACCCTAAGCCTAACCATAACCCTAAACCTCACCCTAACCCTCACCCTAATCCTAACCCTAACCCTAACCCTCACCCTAACCCTCACCCTAACCCTCACCCTAACCCTAACCCTAAACTTAACCCTAAACCTCAGTCTAAACCTCAGCCTAAACGAAACCCTCACCCTCACCTTAGACCTCACCCTAACCCTATTCCTGACCCTAACCTTCACCCTCACCTTAACCTTCAACCTAACCCTATCCCTCACCCTTAAACTCCCCCTAACCCTCATCCTAACCCTCACCCTAACATTAACCCTAACCCTCACCCTAACCCTAAGCTTAACCCTAACCCTACCCCTAACCCTCACCCTAACACTAACCCTGAACCTAATCCTAACCCTCACCCTATCACTCACTGTCACCCTCACCCTAACCCATACCCTAACACTTAGACTCATCCCAAACCTAACCCTAACCCTAAACCCCACCCTAACCCTAATGCCAACCCTCACCATAACCCTAACCCTCAACCTCACACTCACCCTCTGCCTAAACCTAACCCTAACCCTAAACCTAACCCTATCCCTCACCCTCACCTTCACCCTAACTCTAATCCTAAACCTAACCCTAACCATCACCCTAACTCTAATGCTAAAACTAAACCTGACCCTTACCCTAGCCCTCACCCTAAACCTAACCCTAACCCTAAGCCTATTCATAACCCTAACCCTCAACCTAACCCTAATCTTCAAGCTAACCCTAACCCTCACCCTCAACTTAACCCTCACCCTAAGCTTTACCCTCACCCTAACCCTCACACTAACCCTAACCCTCACCCTAGCCATCAGCCTACACCTCACCGTATCAATGATCCTAACCCTAAACCTAACCCTAAAGTTAACTCTCACCCTCAGTCTAACCCTAACCTAAACCTAATCCTCAAACCATCCCTAAAACTCACCCTGACCCTCCCCCTCACCCTAACACTAAGCCTAACCCTAACCCTCACCCTCACTCTAGCCCTCAACCTAAACCTAACCCTAACCCTCAACCTAACCCTCACCCTCACCCTAACCCCAAACCTAACACACACCCTAATCCTAATGCTAACCTTAACCCTAACCGCACCCTCACCCTAAATCGCACCATAACCCTCACCCTCATCCTAAACCTAAACCTAACCCTAACCCTCACACTAAACCTAACCCTCACCCTAAACTTAACCGTTACCTTCACCCTCACCCGAACCCTCACCCTAACCCTTACCCTCAAGCTAACCCTCACTCTAACCCTAAACCTAACCCTCACACTAAACCTAACCCTCACACTAACCCTAATGCTAACCCTAACCGTAAACCTCACCACATCCTCAACCTCACCCTCAGCCTAACCCTAAACCTAACCCTAATCCTAAACCTAACCCCCACCCTCAGGCTCACCCTAAACCTAAACCTAACCCTCAGGCTCACCCTCACGGTAAACTTAACCCTAAACCTAACAATAACCCTAACCCTAACCCTCACACTAAACCTAACCTTCACCCTAACCCTAACCATCAGCCTCACCCTAACCCTCACCCTCACCCTCACCGGAACCCTCAACCTAAACCTAAACCTAACCCTCACCCTCAACCTAACAATAACCCTAAACTAACCCTAAACCACATACTTACCCTCACCCTAATCCTAAACCTAACCCTAACCCTCACCTTAAGCCTCACCCTAAAACTAACCCTAATCCTAACCCTAACCCTAACCCTCAATCTAAACCTAAACTTAACCCTAAACCTCTCCCTAACCCTAATTCTTACCTTTACACTAACCCTAACCCTCAACATCACCCTAACCCTAATCTTAACCCTAACCCTCACCCTAATCCTAACCCAAACCCTCACCCTTACCCTAACCCTCACCGTCACAATAACCCTCAACCTAAACCTAACCCTCACCCACACCCTAACCCTAACCCTCACCCGAACACTCACCCTCACATTAACCCTCACCCTCGCCCTAAACATCACCTTAACCCTAACACTCACCCTAACATTAACCCAAACCCTCACCCTATCCCTAAACTTTACCCTCACCCTCAACTTCACACTCAGCCTAACCCTATTCCTAACATTAATCCTAATATTAACCCTTACCCTCACCCTTACCCTAACCGTAACGCTCACCCTAAACCTAACACTAACCCTGATCCACACTCTAATCCTCATCCTCACCCGAACACTCACCGTCAAACTAACCCTCACCCTTGCCCTAAACATCACCTTAACGCTAACCCTCACTCTAACATTAAACATAAACCTCACCCTAACCCTAAACCTCACCCTCACCCTCATCCTAACCCTAAACGTAACCCTAACCCTAAAATTATTCCTAATCCAAACCCTAAACCTCACCCTCACCCTAACATTAAACCACACCCTAACACTAACCCTAACCCTCACCCTCACCCTAAACCTAACCCTCACCCTAACCCTAATGCTAACCCTCACCCTAAACCTAACCCTCACCTTAACCCTAACCCTCACCCTCACCCTAACCCTAACCCTCACCCTCAACCTAACCCTAGCTCTAACCCTAACCCCAAACCTCACCCTAACCTTAACCCTAACAATCACCCTCACCCTCACCCTAAGCCTACACTTAACCCTAACATTAATACTAAAACCTAACCCTCACCCTCAACCTCACCTTAACCCTCACTGTAAACCTAACCCTCACCCTAACCCTAACCAACACCCACACCCTAAACCTCACCCAAACATGAACCTTCACACTAACGCTAACCTAATCCTCACAACCACCCTAAAAATCACCCTAAACCTAACCCTCACCCTAATCCTAATCCTAACCCTAACCCTCACCCTAATCCTAACACAAACCCTCACCCTTACCCTAACCCTCACACTAACACTCAACCTCAGCCTAATCCTCAGCCTATCCCTAACCCTTACCTAACCAAAACCCTCAAACTCATCCGCACCTTCACCCTAAACCTCACCCCCACACTAGCCCTAAACCTAACCCTAACCCTAACCCTAACCATAACCCTCAACCTTACCCTAACCCTAAACATAACCCTAAATCTCAATCTAACCCTCACCCTAACCCTAACCCCAACCCTAACCCACACCCTACGCCTAACGTTAACCCTAACCCTAACCTCACCTTCACCCTAAAACTCACCCTAACCCTTATCCTCACCCTAATACTAACCCTAACCCTAACCCTAACCATCACACTAAACCAAACCCTCACCCTAAACCTAATCCTTACCTTCACCCTAACCCTAATACTAACCCTAACTCTAAGCCTAACCCTTAACTTCACCATAACCCTAACCCTATCCCTCACCCTCACCCTCACCCTAACTCTAACCCTAACAGTAAACCTCACCCTAACCTTAACTCTAACTCTCACCCACTCCCTCACCCTAAGCCTAAACCTAACCTTAACACTAATCCAAAACTTAACCCTCTGCCTCACCCTAACCCTAAACCTAACTCTAACCCTCACCCTCACCCTAACCCTCACCATAAATCTTACCCTCACTCTAACCCTAACCAATACCCACACCGTAAACCTCTCCCAAACATGTACCCTCCCCCTATTGCTAACGTAATCCTCAACCCCACCCTAAACATCAACCTAAACCTAACCCTCACGCTAACCCTAAACCTAACCGTCACGCTAACTCTAACCCTCAACTTCACCCTAATCCTCACCCTAACCCTAAACCTTACCTAACCGAAACCCTCACGCTCATCCTCACCTTCACCCTAAACCTTACGCTCACACTAAACCTCAACCTAAGGCTAACCCTAACCCTAACAATCACCCTCACCCTCACCCTAACTCCAAACCTAACCCACACCCTAATCCTAACGTTAACCCTAACCCTAACCACACCCTCATCCTAAATCTCACCCTATACCTTACACTCACCCTAGCACTAACCTTAACCCTAACCCTAACATTCACACTAAAACTAACCCTCACCTTAACCCTAACCCTTACCTTCAACCTCACCCTAACCCTCACCCTAACCCTTACCCTCACCCTCACCCTAATTCTAACCCTAACACTAACCCTCACATTAACCCTAACCCTCCCCTAACTCTAATTCTATACATAACTGAAACCCTCACCCCAATGTCATCCTCAACCTCAGCCGAACCCTAACCCTCACCCTAACCCTAACCCTCTCACTAAACCTAACCCTCACCCTAACCCTAACCCTTAACTTCAACCTCACCCCACCCTCACACTAGCCCTCACCCTAAGCCTAACCCTAAACCTAACCCTCATCATAACACTAACCCTAACCCTAAACCTATCACTTACCCTGACGCTCACTCTCACCCTAACCCTCACCCTAACCCTTACCCTCACCCTAACCCTCGCCCTAAACATAACCCTAACCCTCAAAATAACCCTATCCCTAACCCTAATCCTAAACCCAACCCTCACCATAAGCCTCACCCGAACCCTAATCCTAAACCTCAACCTCAGCCTAATCTTCACCCTAACACTTACCCTCACCCTAACCCCAAACTAAACACTAACCCTAACCGTAAACCTAACCCTCACACTAACCCTAACCCTCACACTAGTCCTCACCCTATTCCTAAACCTAACACTCACCCTAACCCTAACCCTAACCCTAACCCTCACCCTCACTCTAAACCTAAGCCTAAACCTCAACCCAACCCAAACCCTCAAATTCAACCTCAGTCTAACCCTAAACCTAACCCTAATCCTAACCATAACCATCACCCACATCGTAACTCTAACCCTAACATAACCTTAACCCTCACCCTAACTCTATCCCTAACCCAAACCCAAACCTCACCCTATCCCTAACGCTCTACCACACATTAACCCTGACCCTCAACCGAACCCTCCCGCTCACCCTCACCCTCACCCTAAGGCGAACCCTCGCCCTAAACTTAACCGTAACCCAAACCATAACACTAAACTTAACCCTAAACCTAAACCTAACCCTAACCCACACCCTAAACCTAAACCTAACTCTAACCCACACCCTAAACCTAAACCTAACCCTCAACCTCACCCTAACCCTAATCCTAACCCTAAACCTAACCCAAACCCTAACCCAAAACCTAACCCTCACACTAAACCTAACCCTCACCCTAAACCTAACCCTTAACTTCACCCTCAACCTAACACTCAAGCTAACCCTTACCTTCACGTTAACCCTAACTCTAACCCTAACTCTAACCGGCACACTAAACCTAACCCTCACCCTAACCCTAATAATAACCCTAACCGTTACCATCACCCCACCCTGAACCTCACCCTCAGCCTAACCCTAACCCTAAATCTAATCCTAAACCTAACCCCCACCCTCAGTCTCACCCTAAACCTAATCCTAACCCTCACCCTTACCCTCACCCTAACCCTAAACCTAACCCTAACAATAACCCTAACCCTCAGACTAAACCCTCTCGCTAATGCTAAACCTAACCCTCATCCTGAACCTCACCCTCACCCTAACCCTAAACTTTACTCTAACCCTCACCTTAAGCCTAACTCTAAGCCTAACCCTCACCCTAACCCTCAACCTAACACTAACCCTAAACCTAACCCTAACCCTCACTCTAAACCTAAGCCTAAACCTAACACTCACCCTCACCCTAGACCTCACCCTAACCCTATTACTAACCCTAACACTCAACCTAACTTTAACTTTCAACCTAACCCTAACCCTCACCCTTAAACTCCCCCTAAACCTCACCCTAACCCTCACCCTAACATTAACCCTAAACCTAAGCTTAACCCTAACCCTAACCGTAACCCTCACCCTCACCCTAACACTAACACTAACCCTAACCCTAACACTCATCCTATCCTTAACCTTAACTCTAACCCTAACCCTCTCCCTCACCCTCACCCTCACACTCAGCCTAACCCTAACTCTAATCCTAATCCTAACCCAAACCCTCACTCTCACCCTCACCCTAAATCTGACCCTAACCCCAAACCTCACCCTCACGCTCACCCTCACCCTCACTCTAACCCTAACAATAACCTTAACCCTAACCCTAACCCTACGCCTCACTATAACACTAACCCTAAACTTAATCCTATTCCTCATACTGAACCTAACCCTACCCCTCAGCCTAAACCTCACCCTAACCCTAAAAAAAACCCTAATCCTTTCCCTATACCTAAACCCCACTCTAACCCTCAACATCAATCTAGCCCTCACCCTAATAGTAACCCTAAACCTAACCCTCATCCTAACCCTAACTCTCACCCTAATCCTAACCCTCACCCTGACACTAAACCTCACCCTCAACAAACCCTAACGCTACAACTCAGCCTAACACTCACCCTCACCCTAACGCTAATCCCAACCTTCACCCTAACCCTCACCCTAACCCTAAAAATCAACCACACCTTAACCTCACCCTCACCAGAACCCCCACCCTAACCCTCACCCTAACCCTAACCATCACCCACACCCTAACCTCACCCTCACCAGAACCCGCACCCTAACCCTCACTCTAACATTCTCCCTGACCCTAACACTAACTCTAACCCTCATCCAATGCCTAACCCTAACACTAACCCTTAACGTAACCTTCACCCTAAACCTCACCCTAACCCTTACTCACACACTAAGCCTAACCCTAAACCTTACCCTAAACCTATCCCTCACCCTAACCGTAAGCCTAACCCTAACCCTCACCCTACGACTCACCATTATCCTAACCCTAACCCTAACTCTCACCCTCACCCTAACCCTTACCCTGAACCTATCCCTCACCTTCAACCTAACCCTCACCCTAACCCTAAACATCACTCTCACCCTAATCATCACCCTAAACCTAACCCTCACAAAAACCCTTACCCTAACTCTCATGCTAATTCTAACCCTCACCCTAACACTCAACCTAACCCTAACCCTTACCCAAACGAAACTCTCACCCTCATCCTCACCCTCACCCTAAACCTCACCCTCACCCTAGCCGTCAACCTAACACTAACCCTAACCATAAACATCAGCCTTACCCTCAATCTAACCCTAAACCTAACCCTAACCCTCACCCTAACCCTCACCCTCACCCTCACTCTGACCCTCAAACTCACCCACACCATAATCCTAACGCTAAAGCTAACCCTTAACCTCACTCTCAACCTAACCTTCACCCTAACCCTTATCCTCACCCTAAACCTCACACTAACCCTCACCCTCAACCTAACCCTATCCCTCACCCTCAACCTCACCCTCACACTCACCCTCAGCCTAAACCTATCCCTAATCCTAACCCTAACACTCACCCTCACCCTCACGCTCACCCTAAACCTCACCCTCACACTCACCCTAACCCTTACCCTCACCCTCACCCTAAACCTAACCCTCATCCTAACCTTAAACCTAAACTTCACCCTCACCCTCACCCTATCCCTAACCCTGACCCTCATCCTAACTCTAATGCTAATCCTAAAGCTCACCCTCACGGAACCGTCACCCGAAACGTTACCCTCACCCTAATGATAACCCTAACCCTAACCCTAATCCTCACACTAAACCTAAACTCACCCTAATCGTAACCCAAACCCTCACCCTAAACCTCACACTAACCCTAACCCTCAAGCTAACCCTATACCCAACCCTCAACATAACCCTCATCCTCAACCTCAGCCTAACCCTAAAAATAACCCTAAGCCTAACCCTCATCCTAACCCTAATCCTAACACTAATACTAAACGTCCACCTCCCGCTCACCCTCACCCTCAGCCTAAACCTAACTCTAATCCAAATCCTAAGTCTAACCCTTACCCTCACCCTAACCCTCACCGTAACACTTACCCTTAACCTAAACCTCACCCTAACACTTACCATAACCCTAAACCTCACGCTAACCCTCAACTTAACTCTAATCCTAAACCTAAACCTCACCCTCACCGTCACAGTCACCCTCATCCTATCCACAACCTTAACCCTAACCCTCACTCTAAACCTAACCCTCACACTAACCCTAACCTTATCCCTCAGCCTAACCCTCACCCTTACCCTAACCCTAACCCTAAACCTCACCCTATCCATAACCTTAACCCTTACACTCACCCTCACACTAGCCCACACCCTAACACTAACACTAACCATAAACCTCACCCTAACTGTCACCCTCACCCTAACAGTAACCCTCACTCTCACCCTCAACCTAGCCCTCACCCTAAACCTAATCCTAACCCTAACCCCAATCCTCACACTAATCTTAATCCTCACCCTAAACCTAACCCTCACTCTCACCCTAACCCTCACTCTCACCCTAAACCTAACACTAACATTCACAAAATCCCTAACCCTAATCCTTTCCTCACCCTAACCCTAACGCAACCGCTAACCCTAACCCTAACCCTCATCGTAACCCTAACCCTAACTCTCACCCTAAAATTAATGCTAACCTTAACCCTCAGCCTCATACTAAGCCTCAACCTCACAATAGATCACACACTAACCCTCACCTTAACCCTCACACTAACCCAAATCCTCACCCTAACCATAACCCTCACCTTCACCCTCACCCTGACCCTAACCCTCACCCTAAACCAAACCCTAACCCTCAACCTAACCTTCACCTAAACCGGAACCCTTACCCTAAACCTCACCCTATGCCTCACCCTTATCCTAACCCTAAACTTAACCCTCACCCTTACGCTAACCCTAACCCTAACTCTTACCCTGACCCCATCCCTCACCCTAACCCTAAACCTCAACCTAACCCTCAACCTCTCCCTCACCCGCACCCTAGCCCTCACCCTCAACCTTGCCCTCACCCTAAGCATAACCCTAACCTTAACACTATCCCTAAATCTAACCCTCTCACTCAACCTCACCCTCAAGCTCACCCTAACCCTAAACCTAAACCTAATCCTAACCCTAAACCTCACCCTCACCATCACCCTAAACCTAACCCTCACCTTAACCCTAAACCTCACCCTAACTCCAACCCTGACCCTCACCCTAACACTAACCCTAACCTTCACTCTAACTCTAACACTAAACCTCACCCTCACCCTTAGCCTAACGCTAACCCTAATCCTAATCCTAACCCTAAACCTCACTCTCACCCTCACCCTAAACCTAACCCTAACCCTAACAATCCCCCTCCCCCTCACCCTCACCCTCAACCTAACCCTAACACTAACCCTAACCCTAACGCTCATCCTAACCCTAACACTAACCCTATCCCTCCCCCTCCACCTCCCCCTCCCCCTCAGCCTAACCCTAACTCTAATCCTAATCCTAACCCTAAACCTCACTCTCACCCTCACCCTAAATCTAACCCTAACCCTAAACCTCACCCTCAAGCTCACCTTCACCCTCACTCTAAACCTAAAAATATCCCTTACACTAACCCTAACCCTAACCATCGCCCTAAGACTAACCCTAACCCTAACCCTAACCCTCACACTGAACCTAACCTCACCCTAACCCTAACCCTAATCCTCTCCCTATCCCTAACACTAAACCTTACCCTCAACATCAATCTAGCCCTCACACTAACGCTAACCCTAAACCTAACAGTCAACCTAACCCAAACTCTCACCCTAACCCTAAGCCTCAGCCTTACCCTAACCCTCACCCTAACACTAAACCTATCCCTCACCCTAACCGTAAGCCTAACCCTAACCCTCACCCTAAGACTCACCATTATCCTAACCCTAAACCTAACTCTTACCCTCACCCTAACTGAACCTATCCCTCACATTCAACCTAACCCTCACCCTAACCCTAACCATCACTCTCACCCTAATCATCAACTTAAACCTAACCCTCACAAAAACCCTTACCCTAACCCTCACGCTGATTCTAACCCTCACCCTAACACTCAAACTAACCCTTACCCTTACCTAACCGAAACCCTCACCCTCATCCACACCCTCACCCTATCCCTCACCCTCACCCTAGCCGTCAACCTAACACTAACCCTAACCCTAACCATCAGCCTTACCCTCACTCTAACCGTAAACCTAACACTAACCCTCACCCTAACCCTCAACCTCACCTTCACCGTGACCCTCAAACTCACCCACACCATAATCCTAACGCTAACCCTAACCCTAAACCTCACCCTCACCCTAACCTTCACCTTAACACTTACCCTCACCCTAAACCTCCCACTAACCCGCATCCTCAACCTAACCTTATCCCTCACCCTCAACATCACCCTCACACTCAACCTCAGCCTAAACCTATCCCTAATCCTAACCCTAAACCTCACCCTCAAACTCACCCTAACCCTAACCCTAACCCTCACCCTAAACCTAACCCTCATCCTAACCCTCATCCTAACCTTAAACCTAAACTTCACCCTCACCCTCACCCGAACCCAAACCCTAAGCCTAACCCTCATCCTAACTCTAATGTTAATCCTAAAACTCACCCTCACCCGAACCGTAACCCGAAACGTTACCCTCACCCTAACGATAACCCTAACCCAAAACCCTAATCTTCACACTAAACCTAAACTCACCCTAACACTAACCCTCACCTTCGCCCTCACCCTCAGACTACACCTAAACCTAACCCTCACACTCAACCTCAAACTAACTGTAACCCTAAACCTCACCCTAACCCTAACCCTAACCCGCACCCTAACCCTCACCCTAACCCTCACCCTAACCCTAACCCTAACATTCACTCTAACCCTCACCCTAACTCTCCTTGTCCCTAACCCTAACCCTAAACCTTACCCTCACGCTAATCCTAACCTTCATCCTCACCGTCAACCTCACCCTAATCCTAACCCTACACCTCACCCTAACCCTCATCTTAACCCTAACCCTAAGCCAAACACTAACTGTGACACTAACCCTAACCCTTACCCTCACCCTCATCCTAACCCTCAGCCTAACCCTAATAATCACCCTACCCTCTCCTTAACCCTAACCCTACCTCTAAACATCACCCTCACCCTAAAACTCACCTTAACCCATACTGTAACCCTAAACCTCACCCTCCCCTTAACCCTAACCCTAACCCTCACCATAAAACGCACCCTAAACCTCAGCCTCAACCTAACACGCAACCTCAACCAAACCCTCACCCTAACCCTAACCCTAAACCTCACCCTCATCCTAACCTTCACCCTAACCCTTACCCTCACTGTAACTCTAACCTTAATCCTAACTCTAAACCTCACCCTCAGACTTAACATAAAGCTCACGCTAACCCTAACCCTATTCCTCAGCCTAACCCTCACCCTAACCCTAACCCTAACCCTAAACCTCACCCTATCCATAAACCCAACCCTTACCCTCACCCTCACACTAGCCCTTACCCTAACACTAACACTAACCCTAACCCTCACCCTAACCGTCACACTCACCCTAACAGTAACCCTCACACTCACCTTCACCCTCAGCCTAAACCTAACCCTAACACTGATCCTAACCCTAAACCTCACCCTCACCCCAACCCTAACTCTAAAGTTAAGCCTAACCCTAACCCTCACCCTAACGCTAAGGCTAACCCTAAACCTCACCCTCACTCTAAACGTCACCAAAACCCTTACCCTCACCCTAACCCCAAACCTAACACTAACCCCAACCCTCACACTAATCCTAACACTCAACCTAAGCCTAATCCTAAACCTCAACCTAACACTCACCCTAACACTAACCCTAAACTTCACCCTAATCCTAACCCTAATCCTCACCCTCAGCATAACCCTCACATTCACCCTAACCCTCAACCTGATCTTAACCCCCACCCACACGCTAACTCTCACCCTCACGCCAAACCTCACCATCACCCAACACTCACGCTCACCCTAAACATCAACCAAACCATAAGCTTCACCCTAACCGTAAACCTAAACCTCACCCTAATTCTAACCCTCACTCTAACCCTCCCCCCCACCCTAATCCTATCCATAACCCTAATCCTAACCTTTACCATAACCCTAACCCTCACCCTCACCTTCATCCTCATCCTAGGCCTCACGCTCACCCTAGCCCTCACCTAATCCTAACTCTAACCCTAACCCTAACCTAACCCTCACCCTCACCCTAACCCTAACCCTAACCTTATCCCTCAACCTTACCCTAACCCTAACCCTAACATTAACCCCAACCCTCACCCTAACCCTCACCCTAAAACTAACCCTAACCCTAAACCTCAACCTCACGCTAACCCTCCCCCAACCCTAAACCTAACCCTCACATTAACCCTCACCAGAAAACTCACTCTAACCCTAACCCTCACTCTCATCCTAACCCTCACCCTAACCCTTACCGTCACAAAAAACCTAACCCTAACCCTAACTCAAACCCTCACACTAAACCTAAACTTCACCCGAACCCTAAACCTACCCCTCACCCTAACCCTCAATCTAGCCCCATCCCTAACCCTCACCCTAACCCTAACACCAATCTTAACCTTCAAACTCAACCTAGCCCTCACCCTAAACCTAATCCACACTCCCACCCTAATCCTCATCCTAAACCTAAACCTAACAATAACCCTAACCTTCAACCTAACCCTCACCCTTACCATAACCCTAAACCTAAACCTAATCCTAACCCTGACCCTAATTCTCACCCTAACCCTAACCTTAACCCTCACTCTCACCCTCAATCTCACCCTCACCCTCACGCTAACCCTAATGCGAACCCTAACCTTCACCCTAACCCTCACCCTGAAACTAATGCTAACCCAAACACTCACCCTCACCCTAACACTCACCCGAAACCTTACCCTCACCCTAAACCTAAACCTAACCCTCACACTAAACCTAACCCTCACCCTAACCCTAATTCTACCACTCAGCCTAACATTAAAACTTACCCTAATCCTCACCCTATCCCTAAACCTAACCCTAACCCTCACCCTCGCACTAGCCCTCATCCTAAACCTAACCCTAATCCTCACCCTATCCCTAACCCTCATCCTAACCCTAACCCTCACCCACACCCTAAACCTCACCCTAACCCTAACCCTAAGCCTCACCCTACCACTCACACTAACCCTAACCCTAACCCTCACCCTAAGCCTCATTCTAACCCTAAACTTAACCCTCACCCTAAACCTCACCCTCACTCTAACCCTTAGCCTGACCTTTTCCCTCACCCTAAACCGAACCCTAACCCTAACACACACACTAACCCTAATGCTACCCATCACGCTAAGCTTAAACCTATCCCTAACCCTAACCCTAAACCTCACCCTAACACTCACCCTAACACTAACCCTCACACTAACCATCAATCTAACCCTAAGCCTAAACTTAACCCTCACCCTCCCCCTCATCCTCACCCTAACCCTTACCCTGAACCTATCCCTCACTCTAAACCTAACCCTAAGCGTCAACCTAAACCTAACCCTCACCCTAATCCTCACCCTCACCCTAATCCTCTGGCGAACCCTAAACCAAACCCTTACTTAACCGAAACCCTCACCATAACCCTCACCCTAACTCTAACCCTAACTCTACCCCTCAGCTTAACCCTCACACCAACACTAACCCTCACCCTCACCCTGTCCCAAATCCTTTCCCTAACCTTTAACCTAACCTTCACCCTCTCCTTAACCCTCACCCTAACCCTCAACCTCACCCTAACCCAAAACCTAACCCTAACCCTAAGTAACCCTAACACTTACCCTAACCCTAAACCTAACACTAAATGTAAACCTCACCCTAACAATAACCATATCCCTAACCCTAACCCTAACCCTCACCCTACCACTCACCCTAACCCTAACCCTAAACCTAACCCTCACCATCATCCTAAACCTCACCCTATACCTTATCCTCACCCCACTCTAACCCTAACCCTAACCCTCACCCTAACCCTAACCATCACCCTAACACTAAGCCTAATCCTCACCCTCAGCATACCCCTCACTGTCACCCTAACCCTCACCCTAATCTTAACTCTCAACCACACCCTAACTCTCACTCTCACCCCAACCCTCACCTTCACTCTACCCTCAACCTCATATTAAACATCAGCCTAACAATAAGCCTCACCCTAACCCTAAACCTAACCCTCACCCTAAACCTAACCCTCAGCCTAACCCTCACCCCACCCTAATCCTTGCCATAAACCTAACCATTACCCTTACCCTAAGCTTAACCCTCACCCTCACACTCACACTCACCCTAAGCCTCACGCTAACACTAGCCCTCACCCTAACCCTAACTCTAACACTAACCCTAAACTTCACCGTCACATTCAGCCTAAACCTAACCCTAATGCTAATCCTAAACGTAAACCTCACCCTCTCCCTAACACTAACACTAACCTTAACCCTCAACCCTAACCCTCACCCTAACCCTAAACCTAACCCTCACACTAACCCTCACCCTAACACTCACTCTAAACCTAACCCTCACTCTCATCCTAACCCTCACCCTTACCCTTACCCTCAACCTAACCCTAACCCTAACCCTAACTCTACCCTCACACTAAACCTAACCATCACCCGAACCCTAACCCTAACCCTCAACCTAACCTTCACCCTAACCCTAACCCAAACCTTCACACTAACCCTCACACTAACCCTAAACATAACCCTCACACTAAAACTCAAAATAACACTCATTCTAGCCCTAACCCTCACTCTCAACCTAACCCTTACCCTAACGCTTACCCTAACTCTATCCCTAACCCTAATTTTAACGCTAATCCTAACACTAAACCTAACCTTCATCCGAACCCTAACCCAACCCCTCAACCTATCCCTTACCCTAGCTCTAAACTTAAGCCTCTCCCTAACCCAAACACTAACCCTAAACCTCACTCTCAACCTAGCCCTCACCCTAAACTCTAACCCTAACCCTAACCCTACTCCTAACCCTCACCTCAACCTTCTCCATAAACCTAACCCTAACCCTCACCCTCACCCTCACCTTCACCCTCAGCTTAAACCTAAGCCTAACCCTAACCCAGAACCTAAACCTCACACTACACCTAACACTCACGCTAACACTACCGCTACCCCTCAGTCTAACACTCACCCTAACCCTAACCCTAAACCTCACCCTATCCCTAACCCTAAACCTAACCCAAAGCCTCACCCTAGCCCTCACTCTAACACTAACCCTAAACCTAACCCTCAGCCTAACCCTCACCCTCACCCTAACAATAAACCTCACCCTCACCCTCACCCTCAGACTTCACCTAACCCTACCACTAATCCTAACCCTATCCCTCAGCCTCAACCTCAAACTAACTCTAACCCTTACCCTAACCCTAACCCCCACCCAAAACTTAAAACTAACCCTAACCCTCACCCTCAACATAACCCTCAACCTCACCCTAGAACACACCCTAACCCTAACACAAAACCTCACCCTAATACTAACCCTCACTCTAACCTTAACCCTCACACTCACCCTCACCCTAACCCTAACCCTAACCCGCACCCTAACCCTCACTCTAACCCTAACCCTAACATTCACGCTACCCCTCACTCTAACCCTAACCCTAATCTTAACCCTCACCCTAACCCTTACCCTAAACCTTTCCCTGAAACTAAACCTCACCCTAACCCGAACCCTCCCACTAAACCTCACCCTCACCCTTACCCTAAACCTACCCCTCAACCTAACCCTCATCCTAACCAAAACCCAAAACCTAATCCTCACCCTATTCCTAACCCTAACCCTTACCCTCACCTTAGCCCTAACCCTAACACTAACATTAACCCTAACCCTCAACCTAACCCTAACCCTCATACTCACCCTAACCCTCACCCTCACCCTAACCCTAATCCTAATCCTAACCCTCACCCTACCCTTCAACCTAAAGTAACCCTAACCCTAACCCTCTCCCTACACCTCACCATAACCCTAACCCTAACCCTAAGCCTCATGCTCACTCTCAGCCTAACCCTAACACTCACACTAAACCTAAACCTCACCCTTACCCTAAACATCACCCTAAACCTAATCCTAACACTAACCCTCACACTCACCCTAATCCTCACTCAAAATCTTACCCTCACCCTCACCCTTACCCTCACACTAACCCTAACCCTCAACCTAACCTTAACCCTAACCCTCACCATCACCCTCACCCTCAGCCTAAACCTAATCCTAAGCCTAATTCTTTCCCTAACGCTCACCCTCACCCTCACCTTTACACTCACCCTCACCCTCACCCTCACACTAACCCTAACAGAAACCCTAACCATCAGCCTAACCCTAACGCTCACCTGAACCTTAACCCTAACACTCAAACTCACCCTCACCCTAACCCTTACCCTCACGCTAACCCTCACCCTAACCCTAATGCTAACCCTAACCCTTACCCTCAAAGTAACCCTCACCCTAACCCTAACTCTAACCCTAACCCTCACCTCAACCCTCACCATAAACCTAACCATAACCCTAACCATCACACTAAACCTCACCCTCACCCTAACCCTAAACCTTACAATAAACCTCACACTAAACCTAACCCTAACGCTAACTCTAACCCTACCCCTCAGCCTAACCCTCAACCTAACACTAACCCTATCCCTTAACCTCACCCTATCCCTAACCCTAACCCTTACACTCACCCTCACACTAGCATTCTCCCTAACACTAACATTAACCCTAAGCCTCACCCTAACCTTCACCCTCACCCTAACAGTAAGCCTCACCCTCACCCTAACCCTCAGCCTGAAGCTAACCCTAACATTAATCCTAACCCTAAACCGCACCCTCACCCTAACCCTAACTGTAAACCTAACCATAACCCTAATCCTCAACCTAATGCTTAGACTAACCTTAACACTTACCCTCACCCTAAACCTCACGAAAACCCTTCCCCTCAACCTATCCCGAACCCTAAACCTAACCTCAACCCTCACACTAATTCTAACCCTCACCATAACCCTAATCCTAACCCTCACTCACCTTAACCCTCACCCTAACACTAACCCTAAACCTAACCCTAATCCTAACCCTCACCCAAACCCTAACCTTTAGCCTAAACCTCAGCCTAACCCTCACTGTCACCCTAACCCTAAACCTAAACTTAACTCTCTCCCACACCCCAACTCTCACCCTCACCCCAACCCTCACCCTCACCCTAACACTCACCATGACCCTAAACATCATCCTAACAATAAGCTTCACCCTAACCCTAAACCTAAACCTAACCCTAACCCTAACCCTAAACCTCACACTCACCCTCACTCTCACTCTAACCCTAAACCTAACCATAACTTTCACTCTATCCCTAAACCTAAGCCTAAGCCTAACCCTAACCCTAACCCACACAATAACCCTAAAGCTAACCCTCACGCTAACCCTCAATCTAACTCAAACCTAACCATAACCCTCACCCTAAACCTCACCCTAACCCTCACCCTAACCCTAATGCTAACCCAAAACCTAACCCTAACTCTAACTCTCACACTAACCCTAACCCTCACTGTAACCCTAACCCTCACCTTAACCCTCACCCTCCCACTCTCTCTCACCCTAACACTTACCAGTACCCTATCCCTCACCCTAACAATAACCCTAACCCTAACCCTAACCCTCACACTATCCCTAACGCTACTCCTCACTCTAAACCTAAACCTATCCCTAACCCTAACCCTAACCCTCAGCCTAACCCTAACCCTAAAAATCAACCTAAACCTAACCCTCACCCTAATCCTCACCCATACCCTAATCCTCTGGCTAACACTAAACCGAACCCTTAGTTAACCGAAACCATCACCCTCAGCCTCACCCTAACTCTAACCCTAAGCCTACCCCTCAGCTTAAGCCTTACACTAACCCTAACCCTCACACTGAAACTGACCCAAATCCTTAGACTAACCCTCACACTCACACTAACCCTCACCCTAACCCTTACCCTCACCCTAAACCAATACATAACCCTAACCCTAACTCTCAATCTTATCCTAACACTCACCCTATCCCTAACCCTAACACTAAACCTAAACCTCACCCTAACCCTCACTCTAATGATAACAATAACCCTAACCCTAACCCGCTCCCTACCACTCACCCTAATCCTAACCCTAAACCTAAGCCTCACCCTCACCCTAAACCTCACCCTAACCCTTATGCTCACCCTACTCTAACCCTTACCCTATCCCTAACACTCACAAAAAACCTAAGCCTAACCCTAACCCTAACCCTCACCCTAAACCTCACCCTCACCCTAGCCCTAAACCTACACCTCATCCTACACCTCAACCTAACTCTAACACTAAACCTAAACCTCACCCTCACCCTAACACTCACCCTAACCCTTAACCTCACCCTAACCCTCAACCTCAACCTAAACCTAACCCTAACCCTAAACCTCACCCTAACCCTCACCATAACCCTAACCCTAACTGTAAACCTCACCCTCACCCAAACCTTCTCCCTAACCCTATCACTAACCTTAACCCTCAACCTCACCCTAAATCTAACCTTCAACCTAACATTCACCCTCACCTTAATCCTAAACCTACCGCCCTCCCTAACCCTCATCCTAACCGTAACTTTAAGCCTAACATTAACCATAACACTAACCCTACCCCTTACCCTCACACTCACACTCACCCTCAGCCTAACCCTAACAATCACCCTAACCCTTATGCTTACCATACCCTAACCCTAACCCTAACCCTCACTCTAACCATAACACTCACCCTAACTCTAACCCTAAAACTAACACAAAACTTAACCCTACCACTCACCCTAAAGCTAACCCTGATCCACACCATAATCCTTACCCTCACCCTCACACTAAGCCACACCCTCACCATAAACATCACCCTAACTCTAACACTCACACAAACCCTAATCCTAAGCCTAACCCTCAAACTCATGCTCACCCTAATCCTAACCCTAACACTAACACTCACATAATTTTAAAGCTAACAATAACCCTAACCCTAACCCTAACCCTAAACCTCACCCTAACAATAAACCTTAACCTCACCCTATCCCTCACCCTTACCCTAACCCTCACCCTAACCCTAACCCTAAACCTAACACTAACCCTCACCCTCAACCTAATCCTCACCCTAAACCTTACCCTCACCCTCACCCTTACCCTCACACTAAGCCTAAACCTCAACCAAACCCTCACCATCACCCTTACCCTCAGGCTAACCTTAACCCTAACCTTAATCCTAATCCTAACTTTCACCCTCACCCTCACCCTAAATCTCAACCTCACCTTCACACTCACCCTAACACTAACCCTAATCCTAACCCTCACCCTAACCCTAAAGCTCACCCTAAACTTAACCCCAACCCTCACCCTTTCCCTCACCCTAACCCTCACCCTAATCCTAATCCTAACCCTAACCCTCACCCTAACCCCAATACTAACCCTATAACTTACCCTCACAATAACCCTCATCTGAACCCTTACCCTCACCCTACCCCTAACCATAACTCTAACCCTCACACTAAACCTAACCCTCACCCTAACCCTCACACTAAACCTAACCATCATGCTCACCCTACCCCTACCCCTGAGCCTAACCGTCAAACTAAGCCTAACCATAATGCTACATCGCATCCTATCACTAACCCTAACCCTAACCCTCAACATCACCCTAGCCCTCAGCTAACACTAACCCTAATCCTAACCCTCAACCTCACCCTCACCCTAACACTCAACATCACCTGAACCCTCACCCTGAACCTAACCCTCAGGCAAACCCTAACTGAAAACCCCACCCCCCACCCTAACCCTCACTCTAACCCTTACCCTCAACCTAAACCTAAATCTAACCCTAAACCTAACACTCAGATTAAACCTAACCCTCTCCCTAACCCTAACACTAACCCTATCCGTAACCCTCAAACCCACACTTGCCCTTACCTTCAGCCTAACCCTAACCGTAACACTAATGCTAACCCTAACCCTCACCCTCAGGCTCATCCTAAGCCTAAACCTAACCCTAACCCTCAGCCTAACTCTAAAGCTAACAATAACCCTATCCCTAATCTTAACATTAAATCTCACCCTAATCCTAACCCTAACCCTAACCGTAACACTAATGCTAACCCTAACCCTCACCCTCAGGCTCATCCTAAGCCTAAACCTAACCCTAACCCTCAGCCTAACTCTAAAGCTAACAATAACCCTATCCCTAATCTTAACATTAAATCTCACCCTAATCCTAACCCTAACCCTAACCCTCACCCTAATCCCAAGCCTAACTCTAACCCTCACCCTAACCCTAACCCTAATCCTCACCTTCACCATAAACCTAACCCTAAACCTAACACGCACACTAAACCTATCCCTCACCCTTACCTTAACCCTCACCGTAAACCTAAACCTAACCCTAACCCTCACCCTAACACCAAACCTAATCCTAACCCTCACCCTAACCCTAACCATAATCCTCACCCTCACCATAAACCTAACCATAACCCTCACATTAAACCTATCCCTCTCTGTAACCCTAACCCTAACCATCACCCTCACCCTAATCCACACCCTAAACCTTACACTCAACCTCACTCTTACCCTCAAACTATCCCTAAAACTCAACGTAACCCTAATCTTAACCCTCACCATCACCCTAACCCTAAACCTAGCCCTAACCTTAACCATAACCCTAACCCTCACCCTAACCCTAAACCTCACCCTAACCCTAACCATCACCCTAACATTTACCCTCACTTACCCTCACCCTAAACCTACCCTAACCCTCACACTAACCCTCACCCTCACCCTAACCCTAACCCTCACCCTAACCTTAACCCTCATCCTATCCCTAACCCTAAACCTCAACCTAAACCTAAACCTAACCCTCAACCTAACCCTCACCCTAACCATAACCCGAACCCTAACCCTAACCCAAACCCTAGACCTCACCCTAAACCTAACTCTAATCCTCAGCCTCACAAACATCTTAACCATCACCTTCACCCAAACCCTCACCCTCACCCTAACACTCATTCTCACCCTAAAGCTCAACCTAACCCTAACCCTCAGCCTAACCCTAAGCCTAACTTACATTACCCTGACCCAAATACTCACCCTAACCATCACCATCACCCTAATCCTAACCCCAAACCTAACCGAACCCAAACCCTCACCCTCACCCTAAACTTCACCCTCACTCTATCCCTCGCCCTAACCCTAACCCTAACATTAACCCTTAAACTAAACCTAACCCTCACCCTCACCCTCACCCAAACCACCACGCTAAACCTAAACCTAACACTTACCCTCACTCTAACACTCACCCTTACCCTTACCCTCACCCTAACACTCACCAACACCCTACCCTTAACCCTAATACTCATACTAACCCTCTCCCTCAACCTCACCCTAATCCTAAATGTCACCCTCACCCTCACCCTCACCCTCACACTAAGCCTAAACCTCACCCTCACCCTCACCCTTACCCTAACCCTAAGCCTCACCCTAAAACTAACCCTCACCTTAACACTTATGCTAACCCCAATCCTCACCCTAAACCTAACCCTAACCCTAACCCTCACCCTAACCCTCTCCCTAACCCTCACCCTAACCCTTACCCTCACCCTAACCTTCACACTAACACTAACCCTTACCCTAACACTAAGCCTACCCCTCCCCATCCCCCTCACCCAAACCCTTACGCTAACCATAACCCTCAACCTAACCCTAAGCCTAACCCTCATCCCCACCCTAACCCTTACCCTCACCCAAACCCTCACACTGACGCTAACACTCACCCTCACCCAAAACATTATGCTAACCCTAACGCTCACTCTAACCCTATCCCTAACCCTCACCCTAACCCTAACACTCACTCTAACCCTCAAACTCAACCTACCCCTCATGCTAACCCTCAACCTATCGCTAACCATAACCCTAAACCTAACCCTATCCCTTACCTAACTGTAACCCTCATGCTCACCCTAAACTTCACACTATCCCTAACCCTAATCCTAATCCTTACCCTAACCCTAAAGCTAACCCAAAGCCTAACCCTCACATGGACCCTAACTGTCACCCTAACCCTAATCCTAACCCTCAAGCTAACCCACTCCCTAACCCTTTTCCACACCAAAACCGTAACATAACCCTAACACTCAACCTAATGCTAATGCTAACCCTAACCCTCACCCTCAACCTAAACCTCACCAAAACGCTTACACTCACCCTAAACCGAACCCTAAACTTAATCCCAACGCTCACACTAATCCTAATCCTCACCATAACCCTAATCCTAACCCTCACACTAACCCTCACCCTAACACTAAACCTAAACCTAAACCTCACCCTAACCCAAAACCTAAACCTCACCCTCAGCCTAATCCTCACTGTCACCCTAACCCTCACCCTAATCTTAACTCTCACTCACACCCTAACTCTCACCCTCATCACAACCCAGACCCTCACCCTAACACTCAACCTCACCATAAACATCCTAACAATCAGCTTCACCCTCACCCTCACCCTAAGCCTCACCCTCACCCTAGCTCTAACCCTAAACCTAACTCTAACGCTAACCCTATCCTTCACCCTCACACTCAGCCTAACCATAACACTAACGATAATCCTAACCCTTAACACTCACCCTCACTCTAACCCTAACATTAACCTTAACCCTCACGCTAACCCTAACGCTCACCCCAAACTTCACCCTAACACTAACCCTAATCCTAACCCTCTACTTCACGCTAAACCTCACCCTAACCCTAAACATAACCCACACACTAACCCTCACCCTAACCCTCACTCTAACTCTAACCCTCACTCTCACCCTAATCTTCACCCTAACACTTACACTCACCCTAACCCTAACCCTATCCCTAACTCTACCCTCACACTAAACCTAACCTTCACCCGAACCCTAACCCTCAACCTAACCCTAACACTTTCCCTTACCCTAACCTTAACCCTTACCCCAACACTCACCCTAAGCCTCACCATAACCCTCACCCTAACCCTTACCCTCACACTAACCCTCACCCTAACCCTAAATCTAAAACTAACACCTCAACCCTCACCCTAACCCTAACCCTAACTCTAACCCTCACACTAAAGCTCACCCTCACCCTAACCCTAACCCTAACCCTAACCCTCACACTAAACCTAACCCTCACGCTAACCCTAACCCTACCCCTCAGCCTAACTCTCACCCTAACCCTAAACCTCAACCTATCCCTAAACCCAACCCTTACCTTCACCCTCACATTAGCCCTCACCCTAACACAAAAATTAACCCTAACCCTCACCCTAACCGTCACCCTCACCCTAACAAAAACCCTCCCCCTCAACCTAACCCTCAGCCTAAACCTAATCCTAACATTAATCCTAACCCTAAACCGCACCCTCAACCTAACCCTAACTCTAAACCTAACCATAACCCTAAGCCTCAACCTCACTCTTACGCTAACCCTCACACTCACCCTGACCCTAATCCTCACCAAAACCCTTACCCTCACTCTAACCCGAACCCTAAATCTAACCCCAACCCTCACACTAATCCTAACCCTCAACATAACCCTAATCCTAATTCTAACCCTAACGCTCACCCTAACCCTAACCCTTAACCTCACCCTCCGCCTAACCCTCACTGTCACTCTAAACCTCACCCTAATCTTAACTCTCACCCACACCCTAACTCTCACCCTCACCCCCACCCTCACAATCACCCTAACCCTCAGGCTCACCCTAGTCCTCTCCCTAAACCTAAACTTAACACTTACCCTAACCATAGCCCTCACCCTCACACTCACCCTAAACCTAACCCTAACCCTTCACCCTTAACCTCACCCTCAACCTCATCCTAACCATAACCCTAACCTTAATCCTACCCTAACCCTAACCCTAACCCTAACCCTCACCCTAATCCTAACACTAACATTAACCATGACACTCACCCAAACCCTAAACTTAACACTAACCCTAACCCTAACCCTCAACCTCACGCTCACCCTTACCCTAACCCTTACACGCACCCTAACCCTGACCCTCACACTAAACATAAACCTCACCCTAAACCTAACCATAACCCTCACCCTAACCCTAACCCTAAACCCAACCATCACCTTAAACCTAACCCTAACCTTAACCCTCACCCTAACACTCAACCTCACCCTCACCCTCACCCTAAACCTAATCCTAACCCTAACCGTCAGCCTCAACCTAACCCTAAATCTAACCCTAACCCTAACCCTCACCATAACCCTAAACCTCACCCTAAACATTACCCTCACCCTAACCCCAATGCTAACCCTAACCTTCACGCTAACAGTAACCCTAAACTTCACCCTAAAGATAAACCTAACCCTAACCCTAACCCTCACACTAAACCTAACCCTCATCCTTACCCTAACCCTAACCCTTTACCTAACCCTAAACCTAACCCTCACCCTCACCATAATCCTCACCCTAAACCTTACCCTCACCCTCACTTTCACCGTCAAACTAACCCTAAAGCTCAACCTAACCCTAACCCTAACCCTCACCATCACCCTCACCGTAAGCCTAACCCTAACCCTAATCCTAACCCTCACCCTAACATTAAACCTCACCCTAAACCTTACCCTCACCGTAACCCTAACCCTCACACTAACCCTCACCCTAACCTTAACCCTCAGCCTTAACCTAACCCTAACAATAACCCTCACCCTGATGCTCACCTTAACAGTCAGCCTAAACCTAAACCTTACCCTAACTCTAACCGAAACCCTCACACTAAACCTAACCCTCACCCTAACCCTAAACCTAACCCTAACCCTCACACTAAATGTAACCCTCACATTAACCCTAAATCTACCCCTCACCCTAACCCTCACCCTAAACCTAACCGTAAACTTAAGCCTCACCCTAACCCTAACCCTAACCCTAACCCTCACACTCACCCTAAACCTCACCCTTAACATTACCCTCACCTTAACTCCAATGCTAACCCTACCCTCATGCTAACCCTAACCCTAATCCTCACCGTCAACATAAACCTAACCCTATCCCTAACCCTCACACTAAACCTATACCTTATCCTTACCCTAACCCTTACTGTAACCCTAACCCTAACCCTCACTCTCACCCTAATCCTCACCCTAAAACTTACACTCACGCTCAACCTTACCCTCAAATTAACCCTAAACCTTAGCCTAACCCTAAACCTAACCCTCACCCTCACCCTAAGCCAAAGCCTTACCCTAACCCTAACCCTAACCCTCACCCTAACCCTATCCCTAACATTAACCATAACACTCACCTTAACCCTCACCTTAACACTAACCCTAACCCTAACACTCACTCTCACGTTAATCCTCAACCTAACCCTTACCCTCACCCTAAACCTAACCCATACAGTAAACATAACCCTCAACCTAACCTTAACCTAACCCTAAGCCTCACCCTCACCCTAAAACTAAACCTAAAGCTAACCGTCACCCTAACCCTAACCCTAACGCTAAACCTCATCCTCACCCTAACACTCACCCTCACCCTCACCCTAACCCTAATCCTAACCCTCACAGTAACCTTAACCCTCACACTAACCCATACCCTACCCCTCACCAAACCCACAACCTAAGCCTAACCCTAATCCTAACACTCCTCCTAATCCTAACCCTCACCGGATCCCTCACACTAACCCTTACCCGAACCATAACCCTAAACGTACCCCTCAACCTAATCCTCATCCTCACCCTAAACCTAACCCTAACCCTCACGCTCAGCTTCAACCTAACCCTAACCCTCACCCTAAATCTTACCCTCACCCTACCCTAACCCTAACACTAACCCGAACACTAACCCTAACCCTAACACTCACCCAAACCTAAACCTAACACTAAACCGAACCCTCACCCTAACAGTCATGCTCACCCTAATCCTCTCCCTCACCCTAACCCTAACCCTTACCCTAACCATAACACTCACCCTCATCCTCACGCTAACCCTAACCCTAACCTTCACCCTCAACATCACCCTCACCCTCAGCCTCACCCTAACTCTAACCCTAACCCTAACACTCAGCTTAACCCTCACCCTTACCCTAACCCTCACCACAACCTTACCCAAATCCTTACCCTAACCCTCAGCCTAACCCTCAACCTAACCCTAAACCTCACCCTAACCCTTACCCTAAACCTAACCCAAAACCTAAACCTAAACCTAACTCTCACACTAACCCTAACACTCACACTAAACCTAACCCTCACCCTCACCCTAAACCCCACCCTAACCCTTATCCTCACCCTACTTTAACCCTAACCCTAACACTAACTGTCACCCTAACCCTAACCCTCACACAAACCCTAGGCCTATCACTAACCCTCAACCTCACCCTAAACTTCACCTAACCCTAACCCTAACCCTATCCCTCACCATAGACCTCACCCTAACCCTAACACTAACCCTAATCCTCATCCTCAACCTAGCCCTCACCCTAAACCTAACCCTTACCCTAAACTTCACCCTAACCCTAACCTTCACCCTAACCCTCACCCTTATCCCACCCTAATCACCACCCTAAACCTAACCCTAACATTAACCCTAATCTTCAACCTAACCCTCACCCTTACCCTAACCCTAAACCTAAACCTAAACCTAACCTTTGACTCTAATTCTCACCTTAATCCTAACCTTAACCCTCACCTTCACACTCACCCTAACCCTCACCCTCACCCTCACCCACACGTTAACCGTAATGCCAACACTAACAATCATCCTAACCCTCACCCTAAAACTAATGCTAACCCAAACACTCACCCTCACCCTAACCCTCACCCGAAAACTTACCCTTACCCTAACCCTAAACTTAACCCTCACACTAAACCTAACCCTCACCCTAACCCTAAATCTACTACTCAGCCTAACCCTAAACCTAACCCTAATCCTCACCCTATCCCTAAACCTAACCCTAAACCTCACCCTCAACCTAGACCTCACCATAAACCTAAGCCTAACCCTCACCCTATCCCTAACCCTCACCCTAACCCTAAACCTCACCCTCACCCTAAACATCACCCTAAACATAACTCTAACCCACACCCTAACCCTCACCCTAACCCTACCCTAACCCTCACCACAATCCTCACTCTAACCCTAACCTTAACCCTCACCCTCAACATCGAACTTACCCTAATACTTAGCCTGACCCTATCCCTCACCCTAACCCTAACCCTAACCCAAAACCACACCCTAACCCTAACGCTACTCCTCACACTAACAGTCAACTTATTCCTAACCCTAACCCTAAACCTGACCCTAACTCACACCCTAACCCTATCCCTAAGCCTCAACCTAAACCTAACCCTCACCCTAATCCTAACCCTCACCTTAATCCTCTGGCTAACCCTAAACCTAACCCTTACTTAACCTAAACCCTCACCTTAGCCTCACCCTAACTCTAACCCTAACACTTCCCCTCAGCTTAACCCTCAACCTAACCCTAACCCTCACCCTCAACCTGACCAAAATCCTTACCCTAACCCTTAGCCTAACCTCACCCTCACCCTAACCCTCACCCTAGCGCTTACCCTCACCCTAACCCAAAACCTAACCCTAACCCTAACCCTAACTCTCACACTAAACCCTAACACTCACCCTAATACTAAATCTAAACCTCACCCTAACCCTCACCCTAACAATAACCGTAACACTAATCCTACCCATAACCCTCACCCTACCACTCAGTCTAACCCTAACTCTAAACCTAACACTCACCCTCATCCTAAACCTTACCCTAAACCTTATACTCACCCTACTCTAACCCTCACCCTAACCCTAACACTCACTCAAACCCAAGCTTAATCCTCACACTCAGCCTAACCCTCACTGTCACCCTAACCCTCACCCTAATCTTAAATATCACCCACAGCCTAACTTCCAATCTCACCACAACCCTCACCCTCACCCTAACCCTCAATAACCTCACATACTAACAATAAGCCTCACCCTAAACCTAAACCTAACCCTCACCCTAACCCTAACCCTCATCCTAAACCTCAACCCACCCTAATCCTCTCCATAATCCTAACCATAACCCTTACTCAAACCCTCACCCTCACCCTCACCCTCACCCTAAGCCTCTCGCTCACCCTTGCCCTCATCCTAACCCTAACTCTAACATTAACCCTAAACTTAACCCTCACATTCAGCCTAACCCTAACCCTAATGCTAATCCTAAACCTCAACCTAACCCTCACCCTACCACCCACCTTAACACTAACCCTAAACCTAACCCTAAACCTAACCCTCACCCTAAACCTCACCCTAACCATTATAATCACCCTACTCTAACCCTAAACCTAACCCTAACCATCAACCTAACCCTAACACTCACCAAAACCCTAAGCCTGACACCAACCCTAACCTCACCCTAAACCTCACCCTCAACCTAGCCCTAACCCTAACCCTCACGCTACACCTCAACCTAACCCTAACACTAAACCTAACCCTCACCCTCACCCTAACACTCACCCTAACCCTTAACCTCACCCTAACCCTCAACCTCACCCTAACCCTAACTCTAACACTAACCTTCACCCTAAACCTCACCATAACCCTAACCCTAACTGTAACCCTCACCATCACCCAAAATCTCTCCCTAACCCTAACCCTAACCCTAACCCTCACCCTCACCCTAAACCTACCCTGCACCCTAACCTTCACCCTCACCCTAATCCTGAACCTACCCCTCTCCCTAATCCTCATCCTAATCCTAAACCTAAGCCTAACATTAACCGTAACACTAACCCTAACCCTTACCCTCACACTCACACACACCCTCAGCCTAACCCTAACAATCACCCTAACCCTTACACTTACCCTACCCTAACCCTAACCCTCATCCTAACCCTAACACTCACCCTAACACTAACCCTAAAATTAACACTAACCCTAAAGCTAACCCTGATCCACACCATAATCCTTAACCTCACCTGAACACTCACACTCACACTAACCCACACCCTCACCATAAACGTCACACTAACTCTAACACTCACCCTAAACCTAATCCTAACAATAACCCTCAAACTCATGCTCACCCTAATCCTAACCCTAACACTCACATGAATCTAAAGCTAACAATAACCCTAACCCTATCCCTAAACCTCACCCTCACCCTAAACCTAACCCTCATCCTATCCCTCACCCTTGCCCTAAAACTCACCCTAACCCTAACCCTCACACTAACCCTAAACCTTACACTAACCCTAACCCTAACCCTATCCGTAACCCTCACCCCCACAGTCACCCTTAGCTTCAGCCTAAACCTAGCCCTATCACTAATCCTAACCCTAACCCTCACCCCCAGGCTCACCCTAAACCTAACCCTAACCCTAACCCTCACCCTAACTCTAAAGCCAAAAATAACCCTATCCTAATCCTAATCCTAAACCTCCACCTAACCCTAACCCGAAACCTAAACCTCACCCCAAACCTAACCCTAACACGCACCCTAACCCTAACCCTAATCCTCACCCTCACCATAAACCTACCCCTAACCGTGACCGTCACACAGAATCTAACTCCCACCATTACCATAACCCTCACCCTAACCCTAAACCTAACCCTAACCCTCACCATAATCCTCACCCTAAACCTTACCCTCACCCTCATCCTTACCCTCAAACTAAACCTAATACTCAACCTAACACTAACCCTAAACCTAACCCTCACCCTCACCCTCACTCTCACCCTAAACCTAACCCTGACCTTCACAGTATCCCTAACCCTAATCCTTATCCTCACCCTAGCCCTAATGCTAACCCTAACCCTAACCCTCACACTCACCCTAACCCTCACCCTAACCCTCACCCTAAACTTCACCCTCAAACTAACCCTCACCCTAACCATCACCATAAGCCTAATCCTAAACTGAACCCAAAAGCTCACACTAAACCTAACCCTCACACTAACCCTAAACTTACCCCTCTGTCTAACCCTCACACTAACCCTAACCCTAAACCTAAACCTCACCCTATCCCTAACCCTAAACCTAACCCTCACCCTCAACCTAGCCCTCACCCTAATACTAACCCTAACACTAACCCTCACCATAACCCTCACCCTAACACTAAACCTCATACTCAACCTCACCCTCAGACTAAACCTAACCCTAACACTAATCCTAACCCTAACCCTCACACTCAAACTCAAACTAACTCTAACCCTAACCCTAACCCTAACCCTAACCCTCACCCTAAGCCTCACCCTCACTCTAGACCACACCCTAACCCTAACCCTAACCCTCACCCTAAACATTACCATCACCCTCACCCTCATCCTCACCCGCACCCTAACCCTAACCCTAACCCTTTCCCTAACCATCACCCTAACCCTAATGCTAACCCTCACACTACCCCTCACTCTAACGCTAATCCTAACCTTCACCCTCACCCTAACCTTTACCCAAAACGTTTCCCTGACACTAACTCTCACCCTAACCCGAACCATCCCAGTAAACCTAAACCTCACCCTTACCCTAAACCTACCCCTCAGTCTAACGCTCACACTGACCAAAACCCAAAACCTAATCCTCACCCTATCCCTAAACCTAACCGTTACCCTCACCTTAAACCTAACCGTAACACTAACCCTAACCCTAACCCTCACCTAACCCTAACCCTCATCCGCACCATAACCCTCATCCTCACCATAACACTCATCCTAACCCTAAGCCTAACCCTAACCCTAACCCTAACCCTCACCCTAACTCAACCTAACTCTAACACTAACGCTAAGCCTCACCCTCACCCTAATCCTCACCCTAAACCTTACCCTCACCCTCACCCTTACCCTCACAATAACCCTAACCCGCAACCTAACCCTAAGCCTAACCCTAACCTTCACGATCACCCTCAACCACAGCCTAACTCTAACCCTAACCCTAACGTTCACCCTCAACCTCACCCTACACTCACCATCACCCTCAGCCTCACACTAACCCTAACGGAGACCCTAACCCTAACCCTAACGCTCACCCGAACCTTAAACCTAATCCTCAAACTCACCATCACCTTAATCCTCAACCTAACTATAACCCTACCCCTCAGCCTAAACCTCACACTAATCTTAACCCTCACACTAAACCTAAACCTCACCCTAACCCTAACACTAACCCTAACCCTCACACTAAACCTAACACTCACCCTAACCCACACTCGAAAACTCACCCTCACCCTAGCCCTCACACTAACACTAACCCTAACCCTAAACTTAATGCTAAACCTAACACTCACCCTAACCCTAACCCTCACCCTAACCGTAACCATAAACCCAACACTCACCCTACACCTTACCATAACCCTAAACCTAACCCTAACCCTCACCCAGACACAAACCCTCACCCTAACACTTACCCTCAAAATAACCCTCACCCTCACCCTAACCCTAATCTAAACCTCACACTAAACCAAACCCTCACCCTAACCCTAACCCTAACACTAACCCTCACACTAAACCTAACCCTCACGCTAAACCTAATGCTACCCTCAGCCTAACCCTCACCCTAACCCTAACCCTAAACCTCACCCTATCCCTAACCCTAACCCATAACCTCACCCTCACCCTAGCCCTCAACCGAACACTAACACTAACCCTAAACCTCACCCTAACCGTCACCCTCACCCTAACAGTAACCCTCACCCTCAAGCTAACCCTCAGCCTAAACCAAACCCTAACTTTAATCCTAACCCTAAACCTCACCCTCACCCCAACCCTAACTCTAAAGTTAACCATAACCCTAACACTCAACCTAATAATAATGCTAACCCTAACTCTCACCCTCAACCTAAACCTCACCAAAACCCTTAACCTCACCCTAACCCGAACCCTAATCTTAACCCCAATGCTCACACTAATCCTAAACCTCACACTAACCTTAATCCTAACCCTCACCCTAACACTAAACCTAAACCTAACCCTCACCCTAAACCTAACCCTAAACCTCTCCCTCAGCCTAATCCTCACTGTCACCCTAACCCTCACCCAAATCTTAACTCTCACCCACACCCTAATTCTCACCCTCACCCCAACCCAGACCCTCACCCTAACACTCACCCTCACCATAAACGTCATCCTAACAATAAGCCTCACCCTCACCCTCACACTAAGGCTCACGCTCACCCTAGCCCTAACCCTAAACCTAACTCTAACCCTAACCCTAACCTTCACTCTCACACTCAACCTAACCATAACCCTAACGATTTTCCTCAACCTTAACATTCACCCTCACTCTAACCTAACCAGAACCTTAACCCTCACCCTAACCCTAACCCTCACCCTAAACTTCACCCTAACACTATCCCTAATCCTAACCCTCAACTTCACTCTAACCCTCACCCTAACCCTAAACCTAACCCTCACACTAACCCTCACCCCAACACTCACTCTAACTCTAACCCTCACTCTCAACTTTACCCTCACCCTAACACTTACACTCACACTAACCCTAACTCTAACCTCACACTAAACCTAACTTTCACCCTCACCCTAAACCTAACCCTCAACCTAACCCTCACCCTAACCCTAACCCTAAACTTCACGCTAACCCTCACCCTAACCCTAAAACTAACCTTCACACGAACCCTCACCCTAACACTCACTCTAACCCTAACCCTCACTCTCCCACTAAACCTCACCCTAAACTTTACCCTCACCCTAACTCTAACTCCAACTCTAGCTCTAACCCTCACACTAAACCTAACTTTCACCCGAACCCTAACCCCACCCCTCAACCTAACCCTCACCCTAAACCTAACCCTAAGCTTCTCCCTAACCCAAACACTAACCGTAACCCTCATCCACAACCTAGTCCTCACCCTAAACCTAATACTAACCCTCACCCTAAACATAAACTTCACCCTAACCCTCACCCTCACCCCCACCCTAACCTTCACCCTAAACCTAACCCTAACATTAACCCTCACCCTCACCCTAACTCTCACCCTTAACTGAACCCTAAACCTAAACCTAACCTTAACCCTGACTCTAAATCTCACCCTAACCCTAACCTTAACCCTCACACTTACCCTCACCCTAACCCTCAACCTCACCCTCATGCTAACTTTAACGCTAACCCTAATCATCACCCTAACCGTCAGCCTAACCCTAATGCTAAACCAAACACTCACCCTCACCTTAACCCTCACCCGACCCCATAACCTCACCCTAACCCAAACCATAACCCTCACACTAAACCTAACCCTCACACTAAAACTAATTCTACCACTCAGACTAACCCTCACCCTAACCCTAACCCTAATCCTCACCCTATCCCTAACCCTAACCCTAAACCTCACCCTCACTCTAGACCTCACCCTAACCCGAACCCAAACCATCACCCTAAACCTAAATCTCACCCTAGCTGTAACCCTCACGTTCACCCTAACCCTCACCCTAACCCTAACCCTAAACCTCACACTAACCATCACCATAACCCGAAACCTAAGCCTCACCCTAAACCTCACTCTAACCCCAACCCTAACCTTAATCCTCACCCTCACCCTTACCTGACCCTAATCCTCACCCTAAACCTAACCCTTACCATAACCCACACACTAACACTAACGTTACCCCTCATGCTAACTTTCAACCTATCAATAACCATAACCCTAACACTCACCCTAACCCTCACCCTAAACCTAAACCTCACACTAACCCTCACTCTAACCCTAACCCTAACCTTAACCCTCCCCCTCCCCCTCACCCTAACCCTTAATGTGACCCTATCCCTCACCCTAAACCTAACCCTAACCCTAAAACTAACACTCACCCTAACCTTAACGCTACCTCTCACGCTAAACCTCAACTTATCCCTAACCCTAATCCTAACCCTCACCCTCACCCTAACACTAACCCTCAACCTAAACCTAACGCTCAACCTAAACCTAACCCTCACCCTAATCCTCACCCTCACCCTAATCCTCTGGCTAACCCTAAACCCTTACTTAACGAAATATTCACCCTCAGCCTCACCCTAACTCTAACCCTAACCCTACCCCTAAGTTTAACCCTCACCCTAATCCTAACCCTCACCCTCAACCTGACCCAAATCCTTACCCTAACCTTTAGCCTAACCCTCACCTTCACCCTGACCCTCACCCTAATCCTCACCCTAACCCTTACCCTCACCCTAATCCAAAATCTAACCCCAACCCTAACTCTCATACTAACGCTAACACTCATCCTAACCCTAACCGTAACACTAAACCTAAACTTCACCCTAACCCTCACCCTAAAAGTAACCGTAAACCTAACCCTAAACCTAATCCTCACCCTACCACTCACCCTAAACGTAACCCTAAACCTAACCCTCACCCCCACCCTAAACCTCACCCTAACCCTTATCCTCACCCTACTCTAAACCTAACACTCACCCAAACCCTAAGCCTAACACTAACCCTAACCCTCACCCTAAACCTAACCTAACACTAACCCTAACCCTAACCCTCACCCTACACCTCAATCTAAACCTAACACTAAACCTAACCCTCACACTCACCCTATAACTCACCCTAACCCTTAACCTCACCCTAAACCTCAACCTCACCCTAAACCTAACCCTAACCCCAACCCTCACCCTAACCCTCACCATAACCCTAACCCTAACCCTAACCCTCACCCTTACCCAAACCCTCTCCCTAACCCTAACCCTAACCCTAACCCTCACCCTCACCCTTAACCTAACCTGAACCCTCACCTACACCCTCACCCTAATCCAAAAGCTACCGCTCTCCCTAACCCTCATCCTAACCCTAACCCTAAGCCTAACATTAACAGTAACACTAACCCTAACCCTGACACTCATACTCACACTAGTCCTCAGCCAAACCCTAACAATCACCCTAACACTTACCCTCACCCTACTATAACCCTAACGCTAACCCTCACCCTAAACCTAACCCTAACCCTAAAACTAACACAAACCCTACCCCTACCCCTAGCCTAGCCCTCACCCTAACGCTAACCCTCATCCACACCCTAATCCTTACCCTCACCCGAACACTTACCCTCACACTAACTCACACCCTCACCATAAACATCACCCTAACTCTAATCCTCACCCTAACCCTAATCCTAACCCTAACCCTCAAACTCATGCTCACCCTAAGCCTAACCCTAACACTAACCCTCACATAACTCTAAAGCTAGCAATAAGCCTAACCCTAACCCTAACCCTAAACCACACCCTAACCCTAACCCTAACCCTCACCTGATCCCACAAACTTACCCTAACACTCACCCTAACCCTAACCCTAAACCTAACCCTATCACTAACCCTCATGGTCACCCTAATCCTCACCCTAAACCTTACCCTCACACTCACACTTACCCTCACACTAAGCCTAACGCACAACCTAACCCTAAACCTAACCCTCAGGCTAACCATAACCATAAACCCCACCCTCCCAATAACCCTCACTCTAACCAAAACACTAACTCTCACCCTTACCCTATGCCTCACCATAACAAGAACCCTAAGCCTAACCCTCACCCTCACCCTAACCCTCACGCTAACACTTACCCTCACACTAACCCTCAGCCTAACCTATACCTAACTTTCACCTTAATCCTCACCCTTAACCTAAACCTATCCCTCACCCTCATCCTAACCCTAACCATTACCCTAACCCTAACCCTCACCCTAAGATTAACCCTAACCCTAAACCTAAACCTCACCATCACCCTAATCCTAACCCTCAACCTCACCCTCAGCCTAACACTAACCCTAAACATAACCCTCACCCTCACCTTCACCCTAACCCAAACTCTAACCTTACCCTCACCCTCACCCTCACCCTCACTTTCACCCTAAACCTAAACCTAACCTGCACTCTATCCCTAACCCTAATCCTTATCCTCCCCCTTAACCTAATGCTAACCCTTACCCTAACCCTCACACTAAGCCTAACCCACACCCTAACCCTAACCCTAAACCTCACCCTCACCATAACCCTCATCCTAACCCTTACACTCAGCCTAACCCTAACTCTAACCCTAAGCCTAACACTCAAAATAAACCTAACCCTCACCCTAACCTTATCCATAACCCTCAAACCCACACTCAGACTTACCTTCAGCCTAAACCTAAACCTAAAACTAATCCTAACTATAACCCTCACCCTCAGGCTCATCCTAAACCTAACCCTAAACATAACCCTCAGCCTAACTCTAAAGCTAACATAACCCTATCCCTAATCCTAACCCTAAACCTCACCTTAACCCTAACCCTAAACCTAACCCTCACCCTAATCCCAAACCTGACCCTCACACTAACTTTAACCCTAATTCTCACCCTCACCATAAATCTAACTCTAACCCTAACTCTCACACTAAACCTATCCCTCACCCTTACCCACACCCTCACCTTAACCCTAACTCTAATCCTCACCCTCACCATAATCCTCACCTTTTACCTTATCCTCACTCTCGCCCTTGCCCTTAAACTAACCCTAAACCTCAACCTAACCGTAACCCTAACCCTCACCATCACCCTCACACTAAAACTAACCCTGACCTTAACCCTAACCCTAACCCACACCCTAACCCTAACCCTCACCCTAAACCTATCCCTCATCCTAAAATTTACCCTCACTTACACTCACCCTAAACCTAACCCTAACCCTCACACTAACCCTAACCCTCACCCTAACCTAACCCTAAACCTCACCCTCACCCTAATCCTCACCCTATACCTTACCTCACCCTATCCCTTACCCTCAAACTAAACCTAAACCTCATCCTAACCCTAACCCTAACGCTCAACATCACCATCACCCTAAACCTAACCCTAACCTTAACCCTAACCCTAACCCTCACCCTAACCATAACCCTCAACCTAAACCTAACCCTCACCCTAACACTTACCCTCACTTACCATCACCCTAAACCTAACCGTAACCCTCACACTAACCCTAACTCTCACCCTAACCCTAACCCTCACCCTAAACCTAACCCTCAACCTAACCCTAACCCTAAACCTCACCCTAACCCTAAACCTAACCCTCATCCTAAGCCTCACCCAAACCCTCACACAAACCTCACCCTAACCCTATCACTATTACTAACCTTAACCTAAAACCGAGACCTCACCCTAACCCTAATTCTAGCCCTCAGCCTCACAAAAATCCTAACCCTCACCTTCACCCCAACTCTCACCATCACCCTAACACTCACCCTCATCCTAAACCTTACCCTAAACCTAACCCTCACACTAAACCTAACCCTCACCGTCACCCTAATTTTCACCCTAAACCTAACCTACCCCAAACACTCACCATCACCCTAAACTTCATCCTCACACTTGCCCTCACCCTAACACAAACCCTAACCTTAACCTTAAACTAAACCTAATCCTCAAATTCACCCTCATCCAAACCCTCACCCTAACCCAAAACCTAATACTAACCCTCAACCTAACACTCACCCTAACCCTTACCCTCACCCTAACACCCACCCTCACCCTAATCCTAACCCTAACCCTCACCCTAACCCTCTCCCTAACCCTCACCCTAATCCTAACACTCACCGTCACCCTCACCTCACCCTCACACTAACTCTACCCCTCACCCTAACTCTAACCCTAATGCTCACACTAACCCTCACCCTAAATTTAACAGTAACCCTCATCCTAAATCTAACCCTAACCCTAACCCTTACCCTAACCCTCACCCTAACCCTAAACCTCACCCTAAACCCAAACCCTAACACTCACCCTCACCCTAACCATAACCCTAAACCTAAACTTCAACCTAAACCTCAACCTAACCCTAACGCTAACCCAAACCCTCATCCTCACTTAAACCTCACAATAAACCTTACCCTCAACCTAATCCTAAACCTGACCCTAACTCTCCCACTTATCCTAACCCTCACCCTAACTGTAACCCTAACCCTCACCGTCACCCTAACCCTCAACGTCAACCTAAACCTGACACTAACCCTAAACATCACCCACACCCTAACCCTAACCATCACCCACACACTAACCCTCACCCAAACCTTCACAACGACCCTCACCCTCACCCTCACCCAAAACTTCACCCTGACCCAAACCCTCACCCTAACACTCATTGTCACCCTAATTCATACCGTAAACATAACCATAACATTTACCTAACCAAAACCCTCACCCTGATCCTCACTCTAAACCCCACACTCACTCTATCCATAACCTAACCATACCCCTCACCTAACCCTCACCCTAACATGAACCCTAACACACACCCTCACCCTAACCCTCACTGTCACCCTAAACCTCACCCTAAAACTAAGACACACCCACACCCTAACCCTCACACAAAATCACCCTCACCCTAAACCTAGACCTCACACTTACTCCAACCCTAAACTTAAGCCTAATCCTAACCCTAACCCTAACCCCAATCTTCACATTAACCCTAACCCTCACTCTAACCCTCACCCTAACCCTAACACACTATCCCTAACCCTCAACGTCTCCCTAACCCTCACCCTAACCCTTACCCTCACCTAACCCTCACACTAACACTAACTCTTACCCTAACACTAACCCTCCTCTCCCCCTCCCCCTCACCTAAACCCTAACGGTAACCCTAAACCTCACCCTAACCCTAAGCCTAACCCTCATTCTCACCCTAACACTTATCCTCCCACAAATCCTCACACTCACGCTAACCCTCACCCTCACCCAAAACATCACCCTAACCTTAACCCTCACCCTAAACCTAACCCTCCCTCTCTCCCTCAAACTCAACCTAATCCTCACCCTAAACATAACCCTAACCCTTACCTAACCCAAACCCTCATCCTCACCCTAACCCAAACCATCAACATAGCCCTCACCCTAACCCTAACCTTATCCCTCACCCTCACCCTCACACTCAACCTCAGCCTAACCCTAACCCTAAACCTAATCCTAACCCTAAACTTCAACCTCACCGTCACCCTAACCCTAACCCTAAACATAACCATGACACTAACCCTAACCCTCACCCTACCCCTCACCCTAACTCTAACCCTAACACTCACCCTAACACTCACCCTCACCTTAACTCTCAACCTCACCCTAAACTTCACTTTAACCCTAAACCTCACCCTAACCTTCACCCTAACAAATCCCCTCACCCTCACGCTAACACTAGGCCTAACCCTAACCCTAACACTAAACCTAACCCTAAACCTCACCCTAAACCTAACCCGAAAACTCACCCTCACACTCACCCTAACCCTAAACCTCACCCTAACCCTAAACCTAACCTTCACCCTAACAATAACACTCACCCTCACCCTAAGCCTAAGCCTAAACCTAACCCTAACTCTAAACCTAATCCTAAACCTCACCCTAAACCTAAACCTAAACCTCAACCTCACACTCACCCTAGCCCTAACCCTGACCCTAACTTAACCCTAACCCTAACCCTAACCCTAATACTCACCCTCACCCTAAACCTAACAATAACCCTCACCTAACACTCACCCTCACCCTAAAATTAACCCTAACACTCACCCTAACACTAACCCTAACACTAAGGCTAACCCTTAACCACACCCTCAATCTAACACTCACCCTAACCCTTACCTTCAACCTAATCCTAATCCTATCATAAACCTAACCCTCACACTAAGCCTAACCCTCACTCTAACCATAACCCTACGCCTCAAACTAGCCCTCAACCTATCCCTAACCCTAACCCTATCCCTTACCTAACCGAAACCCTCATGCTCAACCTCACCCTAACATTAACCCTCACTTTAACGCTAACATGTACCCTCACCCTAAACCTCACCCAAACGCTAATCCTCTCATTAACCCTAAACCTAAACCTTACTTTACCAAAACGCTCACCCTCACACTCACCCTAACACTCACACTAAATCTTACCCTCACACTAACTCTAAACCTACCCCTAATTCTAACCCTCACACTAACCCTAACATTCTCCCTAACCCTAAACCTAACACTAACCCTAAATCTCACCCTAAACCTCACCCTAACCCTAACCATAACCCTAACCCTAAACCTCACCCTCACCCTAAACCTAAAAATAAACCTCACCATCACCCTCACCCTAAGCCTAACCATAACTCTAAACCTAACCCTCAACCCAACACTCACCCTAACACTAAACCTAACACTAACCCTAAACCTCACCCTAACCCTAAACCTCACCCTAAGCCTAAACATAACCCTAACCCTCACCCTCACCCTAACCCTAAACCTAACCCTAAATGTCACCCTAACCCTCAGCCTAACCCTAACCCTAACCCTAAACCTCATCCTAACCCTAACACTCACCCTCACTATAACCTGAAACCTAACCCTAAACCTCACTCTAACCCTAAACCTAACCCTCATCCTCAGCCTAACACTCATCCTCACCCTAACTCTAACCATAACCGAAAACCTCACACTAACCCTAATCTTCACACTAACCCTTACCCTACCCCTTACCCTTACCCTCAACATAAACCTAACCCTAATCCTAACCTTCATCCTAAACCTAAACCTCACCCTCAACAGAACCCTCACCCTCACCCTCAGTCTAACTCTCACCCTCACCCTAAACTTTACCCTCACCCTACCCTAACCCTAACACTAAAAAAAAAACCTCACCCTAAATCTAATACTCAGCCAAACCCTAACCCTAACACTAATCCTCACCCTCACCCTCAGCCTCACCCTAACCCTCACCCTAAACCTTACCCTCACCCTACCCTAACCCTAACACTAACAAAAACCCTCACCCTAAATCTAATACTCACTCAAAACCTAACCCTAACACTAACCCTAACCCTCACCCTAACCTCACCCTAACCCTAACCCTAAACCTAACCCTAAAAATAACCCTTACCCTACGCCTCACCCTAACCCTAATAATAACCCTAACCCTCAACCTCACCCGAAAACTCACCCTCACCCTCACCCTAACCCTAACCCTACCCGTCACCCTAACCCTCATCCTAACCCTAACCCTAACCCTAACACTCAACGTAACACTAAGCCTAACCCTAACTCTCACCCTCACCCTCACCCTCAGGCTAACCCTAACCCTCACCCTAGCCCTTACCCTCACCCTACCATAACCCTAACCCTAACTCTAACCCTCACCCTAACTCTAAACCTAACCCTAACTCTAAACCTAACCCAAACTCTAAATCTCATCCTCACCCTAACACTCACCCTAACCCTTACACTTGCACTAACCATCACCCTTACCCTAAACCTCACCCTAATCCTAACCCAAATCCTAAACCTCACACTCACCCTAACCATAACCCTAATACTAACACTCAACCTAACCCTCAACCTACCCCTAACGCTAACCCCAAACCTCACCCTCACCCTAAACCTCATCCTAAACATTACACTCACCCTAACCCCAATGCTAACCCTAACCCTCACGCTCACCCTAACCCTAATCCTCACCATCAACAAAAACCTAATCCTAACACTAACCCTCACACTGAACCTAACACTCACCATAACCCTAACTCTAACCCTAACCCTCACACTAAACATAAACCTCATGCTAAGCCTAAACCTACCCCTCAGGCTAAACCTCACCCTAACCCTAACCCTAACCCTAAAACTCAACCTAACCCTAAAACTAACCCTCACCCTCACCCTCACCCTAAGCCTAACCCTAACCATAACCCTAACCCTTACCCTCACCCTAACCCTAATCCTCACCCTAACCCTAACCCTCACCCTAACCCTTACCCTCACAGTAACCCTCCCCCTAACCCTAACCTTAACCCTCACCTTAACCCTCAACCTTAACCCAACCCTAACCCTAACCCTCACCCTTACGCTCACCTTAACCGTCAGCCTAAACCTAACCCTTACCCTAACACTAACTGAAACCCTCACACTAAACCTAAACCTCATCCTAACCCTAAACCTAACCCTTAAGCTCACACTAAATGTAACCCTCACAATAACCCTAATCCTACTATTCAGCCTAACCCTCACACTAACCCTAACCATAACCTTAAGCCTCACCCTATCCCTAACCCAAACCCTAACCCTCACCCTCACCCTAGCTCTCACCCTAACACTGAAACTAACACTAAACCTCACCCTAACCCTCACCTCACCCAAAACGTAACCCTCACCCTAAACGTAACCCTCACACTCACCCTCACCCTCAGCCTAAACCTAACCCTAACACTAATCCTAACCCTAACCCTCACCCTCACCCTCAAGATAACTCTAACATTAACCCTAAACCTAAATCTCACCCTGATCCTAACGCTAACCCTAACCCTCAGCCTCACCCTAAACCTCACCCAAACCCTTAACCTCACCCTTAGCCGAACACTAAACCTAACCCTAAACCTCAAACTAATCCTAATTCTCACCCTTACCCTATTCCTACACCTCACCTTAACCCTAACCTTAACAGCCTAACCCTAACCCTGACCCTAACCCTAACCATCACCCTAACACTAACCCTAAATCCTCACCCTCACCCCAACCCTTATTGTCACCCTAACACTCACCCTAATCCTAACCCTCTCCCACACACTAACTCTCATCCTCACCCGAACCCTGACCCTCACACTAATCCTCACCCTCACCCTAAACCTTAACCTCACCCTACCCTAACCCTAACACTAACAAAAACCCTCACCCTAAATCTAATACTCACCCAAACCCTAACACTAACACTAACCCTAACACTCACCCTCACCCTCACCCTAACCCTCACCCTAAACCTTACCCTCACCCTACCCCAACCCTAACACTAACAAAAACCCTCACCCTAAATCTAATACTCACCCAAACCCTAACCCTAATACTAACCCTAACCCTCACCCTTACCTCACCCTAACCTCACCCTAACCCTAACCCTAAACCTAAACCTAAACCTAATCCTCACCCTACCCCTCACCCTAACCCTAATAATAACCCTAACCCTCAACCTCACCCTAACCCTCACCCTCACCCTCAACTTAACCCGAACCTACCCCTCACCCTAACACTCATCCTAACCCTAACCCTAACCCTAACACTCATCCTAACACTAAGCCTAACCCTAACTCTCACCCTCACCGTCACCCTCAGCCTAATCCTAACCCTCACCCTAGCCCTTACCCTCACCCTACTATAACCCTAACCCTAACCCTAACCCTCACCCTAACTCTCAACCTAACCCTAACTCTAAACCTAACCCAAACCCTAAATCTCACCCTCACCCTAACACTCACCCTAACCCTTACACTTGCACTAACCATCACCCTTACCCTAAATTTCACCCTAATCCTAACCCAAATCCTAAACCTCACACTCACCCTAACCATAACCCTAATACTAACCCTAAACCTAACCTTCAACCTAACCCTAACGCTAACCCCAAACCTCACCCTCACCCTAAACCTCATCCTAAACATTACACTCACCCTAACCCCAATGCTAACCCTAACCCTCACGCTCACCCTAACCCTAATCCTCACCATCAACAAAAACCTAATCCTAACCCTAACCCTCACACTGAACCTAACACTCACCCTAACCCTAACTCTAACCCTAACCCTCACACTAAACATAACCTCAGGCTAAGCCTAACCCTACCCCTCAGCCTAACCCTCACCCTAACCCTAACCCTAACCCTAAAACTCAACCTAACCCTAAAATTAACCCTTCAACCTCAGCCTCACCCTAAGCCTAACCCTAACCATAAACCTAACCCTTACCCTCACCCTAACCCTAACCCTCACCCTAACCCTAACCCTCACCCTAACCCTTACCCTCACACTAACCCTCCCCCTAACCCTAACCTTAACCCTCACCTGAACCCTCACCCTTAACCTAACCCTAACCCTAACCCTCACCCTCACGCTCACCTTAACCGTCAGCCTAAACCTAACCCTCACCCTAACACTAACTGAAACCCTCACACTAAACCTAAACCTCATCCTAAACCTAAACCTAACCCTAAAGCTCACACTAAATGTAACCCTTACAATAGCCCTAATCCTACTATTCAACCTAACCCTCACACTAACCCTAACCATAACCTTAAGCCTCACCCTATCCCTAACCCTAACCCTAACCCTCACCCTCACCCTAGCTCTCACCCTAACACTGAAACTAACACTAAACCTCACCCTAACCCTCACCTCACCCAAAACGTTACCCTCACCCTAACCGTAACCCTCACCCTCACCCTCACCCTCAGCCTAAACCTAACGCTTACACTCATCCTAACCCTAACCCTCACCCTCACCCTCAAGATAACTCTAATATTAACCCTAAACCTAAACCTCACCCTAATCCTAAGGCTAACCCTAATCCTCAGCCTCACCCTAAACCTCACCCAAACCCTTAACCTCACCCTAAGCCGAACCCTAAACCTAAACCTAACCCTCAAACTAATCCTAACTCTCACCCTCACCCTAATCCTACACCTCACCCTAACCCTAACCTTAACACCCTAACCCTAACCCTCACCCTAACCCTAACCATCACCCTAACACTAACCCTAAATCCTCACCCTCACACCAACACTTATTGTCACCCTAACACTCACCCTAATCCTAACCCTCTCCCACACACTAACTCTCATCCTCACCCGAACCCGAACCCTCACACTAATCCTCACCCTCATTCTAAACATCATCCTAACCACAACCCTCACCCTAACCCTAAACCTACCCCTCAACCTATACCTAACCCTCACCCTAACCCCCACGCTCACCCTAATCCTCTCCCTAAACCTAACCCTAACCCTTACCCTAAACCTCACCCTCACCCTCACCCTCACCATAACCCTAACCCTAAACCTAACCCTCACCCAGAGCCTCACCCACACGCTCAGCCTAACCATAACCCTAACCCTAATCCTACACTAACCCTAACCCTAACCCTAAACCTCACCCTAACCCTAACCCTAACATTAACCATAACACTCACCCTAACCCTAACCTTAACACAAACCCTAACCCTAAACCTCATCCTCACGCTAACCCTCACACTAACCCTTACCCTTACCTAACCCTAACCCTCACACTAAACATAACACTCACCCTAACCCTAACCATACCAGTCATCTTAACCCTCATGCTAACCCTAACTCAAAACCCAACCCTCACCCTAAACTTAACCCTAACCCTAAACCTCACCCTAACCCTCGCCCTCAACCTAAACCTCACCCTTAGCATTACCCTCACCCTAAACCCAATGCTAAACCTAATTCCCAGGCTAACCCTTACCCTAAACCTCACCCGCAACATGAACCTAACCCTAACCCAACCCTCACACTAAACCTAACCCTCACCCTCACCATAACTCTTACCGTAACCCTAAACCTAAACCTAACCCTCACCCTCACCCTAATCCTTACCCTGAACCTTACCCTCATCCTCACCTTTACACTCAAACTAACCCTAAACCTCAATCCAACCATAACCATAACCCTCACCATCACGCTCACCCTAAGTCAAAACCTAATACCAACCCTAACCCTAACCCTAACCCTCACCCTAACCCTAAACCTCACCCTAACCCTAACCCTCACCTTAACCATTTTAACTCTCACCTTAACGCTCAACCTTAACCTAACCCTAACCCTAACCCGCACACTCACGCTCACCTTAACCGTCAGCGTAAACCTAACCCTAACCCTAACACTAAACGAAAACCTCACACTAAACCTATACCTCACCCTAAACCTAAACCTAACCCTAACACAAACACTAACCTCACAATAACCCTAATCCTACCCCTCAGCCTAACCCTCACCTAACCCTAACTGTAACCTTAAGCCTCACTCTATTCCTAACCCTATCGCTAAGCCTCACCCTCACCCTAGCACTCACAATAACACTGAACCTAACACGAACCCTCACCCCAACCCTCACCTCACCCTAAACCTTACCCTCACCCTCACCCTAACCGTAACCCTCACCCTCACCCTCACCCTCCATCTAAATCAAACCTTAACCCTAAACCTAAACCTCACCCTAATCATAAACCTAACCCTCGCCCACACCCTCACCCTAAACCTCACCCAAACCATTACCATCACCCTAACCCTCACCCTACCCTAACCCTAACATTAAACATAGCACTCACCCTAACCTTCACCTTACACTAACCCTAACTCTAACCCTCACCCTCACCCTAACCCTCACCCTAAACCTAAAGCTCACCCTAACCCTAACCCTCACCCTCACCCTCATGCTAACCCTGACACCCACCTAAACCTAATCCTATCCCTACCCTTAACTCTCACACTAACCCTAACCCTCAACCTAACCCTATCCCAAACGCTCACCCTAAACCTCACCCTAACCCTAACCTTAACCCTAACCGTCACACTCTCCTTAACCCTTACTGTCACCCTGACCTTCACCCTAACCCTAACCCTCACCCACACCCACACCCTAACACTAATCATCACCCTCACCCTCACCCTAATGCTCAACCTACCCCAAACACTAAACCTTCCCTAACTGAAAATCTCACCCTCACCCTAACCCTAAACCTAAACCTACCCCTCAGCCTATCCTAACCCTAACGCTAACCCTCACCCTTCCCCTAATCCTTACCCTAAACCTCCCCCTCCCCCTAACTCTCACACTAAACCTTACCCTCACCCTAACCCTAACCCTCACACTCACCCTAACTCTCAAAATAAAACTTACCCTCACCCTAACCCTCACCCTAAAACTAACCCTAACCCTCACACTAAACCCAACTCTCACCCTCACTCTAACCCTAAACCTAACCCTCAACCTCACCCTAACCCTAATCCTACTCCTCACCCTAATGCTAACTCTCACCCTCACCCTAAACCTCAGCCTCACCCTTACCTTTATCCTAACCCTAACGCTAAACCTAAACCTCACACTAACCCTAACCTTAACCCTAAAACTAACCCTAAACCTAACCTTCACCCTAATCCTCACCCTAAACCTAACCTTAATCCTAAACCTCACTGTAACACTTACCCTAACCCTAACCCTCACCCTCACCCTAACTCTCACCGTCACCCTAACGCTCACCCTAAACCTAACCCTCACCCACAACCTGAACCTCACCCTCAACTGAGCCCTTCCCATTACCCTAAACCTATCCCTCATCCTAACCCTAACCGTAACCCTCACCCTAAACCTGAACCTCACACTCACCCTCACTCTCAACCTAAGCCTAACCTTAACCCCAACACTAATCCTAAACCTAACCCTCACCCTCACACTAACCCCAACCCTAACACTAACCCTCACCCTCACCCTCACCCTAAACTTAACCCTAAACCTAACCCTCACACTAACCCTAACCCTAACCATAACCATAAACCTCACACTAACCCTATCCCTAACACTCACGCTCACCTTAACCTTCACCATCACCCTAATCCTCACCTGAACCCTAACCTTAACCCTCACCCACACCTTCTCCCTCTACCTCACCCTCACACGAACCCTCACCCTCACTCTAAACATCACCCTAATCCTAAGCATCACCAAAACCCTAACCCTCACCCTAACCCTAAACCTCACCATCACCCTCACCAAAAGAGTAAAACTAACCCTAAAACTAATCATAAACTTAAACCTCACCCTCACTCTTAACCTAACCCTAACACTAAACTTAAGCCTCAATCTCACCCTCAGTCTAACCCTAACCCTAACCATAACCCAATGCCTTCCCCTAAACCTAACCCTCACCCAAACCATAACCCTAACCCTCAGCCTCAACCTCTCCCATAACCTAACACTTTCCTTCTCCCTCATGCTCACCCTCATCCTCAATCTAAGCCTAAACCTAACCCTCTTCCTAACCTTAACCCTAAACCTCACACTCACCCTAACCCGAACCCGAACCCTAACCCTCATCCTAACGCTAATTCTAACCCTAAACCTCACCCTAACAATAACCCTCACCCTCTTATCCTCACCCTAATATTAACCCTAACCCTAAACCTCACACTAAATCTATCCCTCATCCTAAACTTAATCCTACCCATCAGCCTAACCCTCACACTAACCCTAATCTTCACACTGTCCCTAAACCTAACACTCACCCTCAGCTTAGACCTCACCCTAACTCTAACCCTAACCGTCAGCATAACCCTAAACCTCACCCTAACACTAACACTCACCCTCACCATAAACCTCACCCTAACCCTCATCCTAACCCTAAGCCTCACCTTCACCATAAACCTCACCCTAACCCTTTAACCCTAACACTAACCATAACACTCTTCCTCACCCTAACCCTCACGCTAACCCTAATCCTAAACCTAACACTCACGGTAACTCTCTCCCTAACCCTAACTTTCACCCTCACCTTATCCCTCACACTAACCATTACCCTAACACTCACCCAAACCCTAACCCCTAACTCTAAACCTCACCCTTAAACCTAACCCTAACCCTAACCCTCACTCTCAGCTTAGACCTCACCCTAACTCTAACCCTAACCCTCACCAGAACCCTAAACCTCACCCTCACCCTAACCCGAACCCTCACCATAAAACTCACCCTAACCCTCACCCTAACCCTAACACAAACCATAACCCTCACCCTCATCCTAACCCTCACCCTAACCCAAAACCTAAACCTAACCCTCACCGTAACCCTCACCCTAACCATAACCCTAACCCTAACATGCACTCTCACCCTATCCCTCACCGTAACCATTACCCTAACCCACACACAAACCCTAACCCTAACTGTAACCCTCACCCTAAACCTAACATTAACCCTCACCCTCAACCTAATCCTTATCCTAACCCTAAACTTAAACCTCACCCTAACCCTCAACCTAAACCCAACGCTAACCCTAACCCGAACCCTTACCCTACCTCTAACCCTAACCCTTACCCTCACCCTAACCCTAACCCTATCCCTAACCCTAACTCTCACACTAACCCTAACCCTCACCCTAACCCTAACCTAACCACTCACCCTAACCTTAACCATAACCCTCAAGTTAACCCTCAACCTCACCTGAATCCTCACCCTAACCGTAACCCTTACCTAACTGAAACCCTCAACCTCACCCTCACCCTAACATTCACCCTACCCCTAACCCTAAGATTAACCCTAACCCTCACCTTATCCCTAACCCTAACCCTATCCCTAACCTCACCCTAAAAATCACCTAAACCCTAACCCTAAGCCTCACTCTTACCCTAAACCTCACCCTCACCCTGTCACTCACCATAAGCCTAACCCTAAACCTAACAGTAATCCTAAATCTAACCCTCAATCTCACTCTCACCCTAAACCTAAGACTCAACCTCAACCTAACCCTAACACTAACCCTAACCTTAACCCTCATCATAACCCTAACACTAACCCTCACCCTTACCCTAACTCTCACTGTCACCCTAACCCTCACCCTAAACCTAACCCTCACCCACACACTAACACTTAGCCTCACCCTCACCCTCACTCTCACACTAAACCTCAGCCTTACCCTAAACATCACCCTAAACATAACCCTCAACCTAACCCTCACCCTAATCCTCACACTAACCCTAAGCCTCACCCTAACCCTAACCCTCACTTTACCTTAACCCTAACCCTAACCCTCACTTACCCCTAACCTGAACCCTAACCCTTATCATCACAATAACCCTAACTCTAACCCTAACCCTGAACTTAACCCTCACCCTCACCCTAACCCTAACCCTAACCCTCACACTTACTCTAAACCGGTCACCCTAACCCTCACCCTCAACCTAACCCTCACCCTAACCCTAACCTTCAACCTCACCCTCACCCTCACCCTAACCCTAACACTATCCCTAAAGCTAACCCTCACCCTCACCCTCACCCTAACTCTAAACTTAACCCAACCTTAACCCTCACCTTCAACCTCACCCTAACCCTAAACCTAACCTTCACTCTAAACCTAACCCTCACACTAACTCTAACCCTAACACTTAACCTCACCCTAACCCTAATCCTAACCCTCAACCTCAGCCTAACCATAACGCTAACACTAATCCTAACCCCAACCCACAACCACACACTCACCCTAACCCTCACCCTCACCCTCAACTTAACCCTCACTATCACCCTAACGGTCAGCCGAACCCGAACCCTCACCCTAGCCCTCATTCTAACCCTAATTCTAACCCTAAACCTCACCCTAACCCTAAACCTCACCCTCTTATCCTCACCCTAACATTAACCATAACCCTAACCCTCACACTAAACCTATCCCTCATCCTAACCCTAAACCTACCACTCAGCCTAACCCTCACCTTAACCCTAACCTTCACACTGTAACTAACCCTAACACTCACCCTCAGCTTAGACCTCACCCTAACTCTAACCCTAACCGTCAGCATAACCCTAAACCTCACCCTAACTCTAAACCTCACCCTCAGCATAAACCTCACCTAACCATCACCCTAACCCTAACACTAACCATAACACTCTTCCTCAACCTAACCCTCACCCTAACTCTAACCCTAAACCTAACACTCACCCTAACACTCTCCCTAAACCTAACCTTCACCCTAACCCTATCCTTAACCCTAACCATTAACCTAAACCTCACCCAAACCCTAACCATAACTCTAAACCTCACCCTTAAACCTTAACCCTCACTCTCAGCTTAGACCTCAACCTAACTATAACCCTAACCCTCACCATAACCTTAAACATCACCCTCACCCTAACCCTAACCCTCACCATAAACCTCACCCTAACCCTCACCCTAACCCTAACCCTAAACCTAACCCTCACCCTAACCCTCACCCTAACCCTAGCACTCACTCTCACCCTAGCCCTCTCCGTAACCATTACCTTAACCCACACACAAACCCTAACCCTAATTCTAACCCTCACCCTAAACCTAGCCCTAACCCTCACCCTCATCCTAACCCTCATCCTAACCCTAAATTTAAACCTCACCCTAAAACTCACCCTAAACCTAACGCTAACCCTAACCCGAACCCTTACCCTAACTCTAACCCTATATCTTACCCTCACCCTAATCCTAACCCTATCCCTAACCCTAACTCTCACACTAACCCTAACCCTCACCCTAACCCTAACCCAACCACTCACCCTAACCCTAACCCTAACCCTCAACTTAACCCTCACCCTCACCTGAATCCTCACCCTAATCCTCACCCTAACCATAACCCTTACCTAAATGAAACCCTAAACCTCACCCTCACCTTAACCATAACCCAACCCTAACCCTCAGCCTAACCCTAACCCTAACCCAACCCCTCACCATACCCCATACCCTAAAACTAACCCTCACCCTCACCGTAACCCTAACTCTAACCCAAACACGCACCCAAACCCTCAACCTCACACTAAACCTAACCCTAGCCCTCAACCTCACCCTAACATTCACCCTACCCCTAACGCTAAGATTAACACTTAACCCTCACCTTAAACCTAACCCTAACCCTATCCCTAACCCTCATCCTAAAAATCACCTAAACCCTAACCCTAAGCCTCACCCTTATCTTAAACCACACCCTCACCCTGTCACTCACCATAAGCCTAACCCTAAACTTAACACTAATCCTAAAACTAACACTCACTCTCACCCTCACCCTAACCCTAAGCTTCAACCTCAACCTAACCCTAACCCTAACCCTAACCTTAACCCTCTTCATAACCCTAACACTAACCCTCACCCTTACCCTAACCCTCACTGTCACCCTTACCATCACCCTAAAACTAACCCTCACCCACACCCTAACACTCACCCTCACCCTCACCCTCACCCTCACCCTAAACATCAGCCTCACCCTAAACTTAACCCTCACCCTAACCCTAACCTTCACCCTAACCCTAACCCTCACGTAACCCTAAACCTAACCCTAACCCTCACCCTCACACTAACCCTAATCTTAACCCTAACCCTCACCCTCACACTAACCCTAACTTAACTCTAACACTAACACTCACCCTCACACTAACACTAACCCTAACCCTCACCCTCACCCTACACCTCACCCTAACCCTAACCCTCACCCTAACCCTAACCCACACCCTCACCCTAACCCTAAACCTAACCCTCAACCTCATCCTAACCCTAATCCTACCCATCACCCTAACCCTCACCCTAACCCTGATGCTAACCCTAACCCTCATCCTAACCCTAATCCTACCCATCACCCTAAGCCTCACCCTAACCCTGATGCTAACCCTAACCCTCACCCTCACCATAAACCTCACCCTCACCCTTACCTTTATCCTAACCCTAAAGCTAAACCTAAACCTCACACTAATCCTAACCTTAACGGTAAAACTAACCCTAAAACTAACCATCACCCTAACACTCACCCTAAACCTAACCTTAACCCTAAACCTCACCGTAACACTTACGCTAACCCTAACCCTCACCCTCACCCTAACTCTCACCGTCACCCTAACGCTCACCCTAAACCAAATTTTCACCCATACCCTGAACCTCACCCTCAACTGAGCCCTCCCCATCACCCTAAACTTAACCCTCATCCTAACCCTATCCGTAACCCTCACCCTAAACCTGAACGTCACAGTAACCCTCACTCTCAACTTAAGCCTAACCCTAACCCTAACACTAATCCTAAACCTTACCCTCACCCTCACAGTAACCCTAACCCTAACACTAACCCTCACCCTCACCTTCACCCTGAACCTAACCCTAAACCTAACCCTCACCCTAACCCTAACCCTAACCCTAAACCTCACACTTACCCTATCCCTAAAACTCACGCTCACCTTAACCTTCACCATCACCCTAACCCTCACCTGAACCCTAAACTTAACCCTCACCGACACCTTCACCTTCTACCTCACCCTCAACCGAATCCTCACCCTCAATCTAAATATCACCCTAATCCTATCACTCACCAAAAACCTAACCTTCACCCTAACCCTAACCATCACCCTCACCCTCACCAAAAGCCTAAAACTAACCCTAAAACTAATACTAAACCTAAACCTCACCCTCATTATACACCTAACCCTAACCGTAAACTTAAACCTCACCTCACCCTGAGCCTAACCCTAACCCTAATCCAAACCCTATGCCTCGCCCTAAACCTAACACTCACCCAAACCATAACTCTAACCCTCAGTCTCACCATCTCCCTTAACCTAACCCTTTCCTTAACCCTCACCCTCACCCTCATCCTCAACCTAAGCCTAACCCTAACCCTCTTCCTAACCTTAACCCTTACCCTCACCCTCACCCTAAACTTAAACCTAACCCTATCCCTCACCCTAACCCTCATCCTAAATCGAATACTAACCCTAAACTTCACCCTAATCCTAACCCTTACCCTAACCCTTACCCTCAGCCTAACATTAACCCTAACCCTAACCCTAACAATCACACTAAACTTATCCCTCAATCTAACCCTACCTCTGAGTCAGCCTAACCCTCACCCTAAACCTAAACCTATCCCTATTGCTCACACTATCTCTAACCCAAACCCTCACCATCATCCTAAACTTCAGCATAACCATTACTCACACCCTCACGCAAACCCTAACCCTAACCCTAACCCTCAGCCTAAACCTAAACATAACCCTCACCCTCACACTAACCCTTACCCTAACCCTAGCCCTCACCCTGACCTTAATACTCACCCTAGCTCTAAACCTAAACCTAACCCTCACACTCGTCTTAACCCTCACCCTAACCCTTACCCTCACCCTAAACCTAAATCTAACCCTAACACTAACTCTCAACATAACCCTTATGCTCACCCTAACCCTAACCCTATCCCTAACCCTAACTCTCACACTAAACCTAACCCTCAACCTAACCCTAACCCAACAACTCACCCTAACCCTAACCCTAACCCCAAACCTCAATCTAACCCGCACCCTCACACTCACCCTCACCCTAATCCTCAACCTAACCCTAACCCTAACCCTTACCTAACTGAAAACCTCAACCTCACTCTCACCGTAACCATAACCCTAAACCTAACCCTCAACCTAACCCTAACCCTAACCCTCATCCTCACCCTACCCATCACCCTAAACCTAACCCTCACACTCACCGTAACTCTAAACCTAAACCCAACCCTCACCCAAACCCTCACCCTAACCCTAACCCTAACCCTAGCCCTCACCCTCACCCTAACACTCACCCAACCACTAACCTTAAACCTAACCCTCACCCTCTTACTAACCCGCACCCTCTTCCTAAACCTCACCCTAAACCTTACGTTCACACTAACACTAACTCTTACCCTAACCCTAACCCTCACACAAACCCTAACCCTCACCCTAACACAAAACTTACCCCTCACCCTAACCATCATTCTAAACCTAACCCTAACCCTAACTCTAACCCCCATCCTCACTCTCACCCCCAGCCTAACCCTACCCTAACGTAACCCTAAACCTAATCCTAAACTTAACCCTCACCCTCACCATAATTCTAACCCTAACCCAACCCTAACACTACTCCACACCCTAACCCTAATCCTAACCCTCACTCTCACCCTAACCCTAACCATAATATTAACCCTAACCCTAATCCTTACCCTAACCCTAACCCTATGAATAACCCTCACACTAAAAATCACCCTAACCCCAACCATAATATTAACCCTAACCCTAACCCTTACCCTAACCCTAACCCTATGAATAACCCTCACACTAAAAATCACCCTAACCCCAACCCTAACCCTCACCCTAACCCTAAGCCTAATCCTAACCCTCACCCTAACCATAAGCCTCACCTAACCCTATCCCTAATCCTCATCCTCACGCTAACCCTTACCCTAAACTTAACACTCACCATAACCCTAACCCTAACCCTCACCCTTACCCTAACCCTCACTGTCACGCTAACCCTCACCCTAACAATATTTCTCACCCACACCCTAACCCTCACCTGAACCCGAACCCGAACTCTCACAATAAATTTCACCCTCACCCTAAACATCACCCTAAACTTAACCCTCACCCTAACACTAACCATAACCCTCAGTCTAACCCTAACCCTCACACTAACCTAACCCTGATCCTAACCCTCACCCTCACCTTAAACCGAACCTACGCTCACACTTACCCTAACCCTCACTGTCAACCTAACCCTCACCCTAACCCTAATCCTCACGCTCACCCTCACCCTAACCCTAAGCCTAACCCTATCACTAATCCTAAACCTAATACTCACCCTCACCCTAACCGTAACCCTAACCCTAACCCTCACACTAACACTAACCCTAATGCTATCACTCATCCTAACCCTCACCCTCACCCTAACCCTAACCTAACCCTAATCCTCACCCTCAGCCTAACACTAACCCTAATGCTATCCCTCATCCGAACCATCACCCTCACCCTAACCCTAATCCTAACCCTAATCATCACCCTCAGCCTAACCCTAACCTTAACCCGAATCCTAACCTTAATACTCACCCTTAGCTAACCCTAATACTAACCCTAACACTAAACCTCAACGTCACCCTCAGCCTAACCCTAACCCTTACCCTAACCCTAACCCTAAACCTCACCCTCACCCTCAGCCTTACCCTCACCCTGTCCCTCACCATCACCCGAAACCTAACACTAACCCTTAGCCTCATCCTAGCCCTAACACTCACCCTAACCTGCACCCTAACCCTTAAACTAACCCTCACCCTAACCCTAACCCTAACCCTAACCCTCACCCTAACCCTCATCATAACACTAATGCTAACCCTATCCTCACCCTAACCCTAAACCTCACCCTAACTTTTACCCTCACCCTAATATTAACCCTAACCCTAACACTAACCCTCACACTAAATCTATCCTTCACCCTAACCCTATCCCTACCTCTCAGCCTAACCCTCACCCTAACCCTAACCTTAAACATAATCCTCACCTTATACCTAACCCTGATCCTAACCCTCACCCTCAACCTTGACCTAACCCTAACCCTAACCCTAAACCTAACCCTCATCCTAACCCTATCCATCACCCTAACGCTAACCCTCACCCTCACCCTAACCCTCACCCTAAACCTCAACATAACCCTAACCTTAACACTAACTCTCACTCACACCCTAAACCTCAAACTAACATTAAACCGAACTCTAACTCTCACCCTAACCCTCATCCTAACCCTAAACCTAACCCTAACCCTCACAATCACCCTAACACTCAGCATAAATATTACCCTCACCCTCACCCAAACACTAACCCTTACCCTCACAAAACCTAACACTAACCCTCACCCTCACCCTAAACCTAACCCTAACCCTAATCCTAACCCTCATCCTAACACTCACCCTAAACCAAACGCTAACCCTAACCCTAACCCTCACCCTCACCTTCACCCTAAACCTTACCCTCAACTTAACTTTAACCCTAACATTCACCCTAACCCTAATCCTCACCCTAAACCTTACCCTCACCCTAACCCTCACCCTAACCCTAACCCTCACCCTAATGCTCAACCAAAACCTAACCCTAACCCAGGCCTTTACCCTCACCTTAACTCTCATCCTAACCCTCACCATAAACCTCACCCTAAACCTTACCCTCATGAGAGCCCTAACCCTAACACTAAACCTAACCCTAACATAACCCCAAGCCTCACCCTAACCATAAATCTAGCCCTCAACCTTAGTCTCATCTTAACCCTAACTCTAGCCCTAACACTCATCCTAATCCTAATCCTAACCCTAACCATAACCCTAAACCTCACCTTAAACCTAACCTTCATCCTCAACCTCACCCCCAGTCTAAACCTAACCCCAAACCTAATCCTAGCCCTAACCCTCACCCTCACCCTAACTCTAACCCTAACCCAAACCTAACACTCACCCTCACCCTCACCCTAACTCTATACCTAACCCTAACCTTCACCTTAAAATTAAGCCTCACCGTAACCCTAAACCTAACCCTCAACCTCACCCTAACCCTATTCCTAACCCTCACCCTAACCTTCACCCTAACCCTAACGCTAACCCTAACCCTCACCCTCACCCTAAACCTCACCGTCACCTTTACATTTATCCTAACCCTAACGCTAAACCTAAACCTCACACTAACTCTAACCTTAACCCTAAAACTAACCCTGAAACAAACTCTCACCGTAACCCTCACCCTAAACCTAACCCTAACTCTAAACCTGACCCTAACCCTAACCCTCACCCAAAACCTAACCCGCACCCTCACCCGAACCCTCACCTAAAACTCACCCTAATCCAAACCCTAACCCTTACCTAACTGAAATCCTCACCCTCAACGTCACCCTATCCTTAAACCTACCCCTTAGCCTAACCCTAACCCAAATCCTCACCCTTCCCCTCACGCTAACCCTAAACCTCACCCTCACCCTAACCCTCACTGTAACCCTAACGTTAACACTAACACTCACCCTCACCCTAACCCTCACCATAAACTTAAACCTAAGTCTAACTCTCACCCTAACAATCACACTAACCCTAAACGTTACCCTAAACCTCAACCTCAGCCTAAACCTCAGCATAACGATTACCCTCACCCTCACCCAAACCCTAACACTAACCCTCACCCTAAATCTAACCCTAACTTTCACCGTCACCCTAAACCTTACTTTAACCCTAATCCTAACCCTCATTATAACCCTCACGCTAAGCCTAAAGCTAACCCTAACAGTAACCCTCAACCTAACCCTCATGCTAACCCTCACCCTCAACCTAACCCTAACACTATCCCTACCCTTAACTCTCATACGAACCCTAAACCTCACCCTAAACCTAACCCAACCCCTCACCCTAACCCTCACCCTAACCCTAACACTAACCTTAACCATAACCCTAACGCTAAACGTAAACCTAACTTTCACCCTCACCCTAACCCTTACCGTCACCCTAACCTTCACCCTAACCCTAACCCTCACCCAGACCCACACCCTAACACTAATCATCACCCTCACCCTCACCCTAATCTTCAACCTAAACCTAACACTAAACCTTCCCTAACTGAAACACTCACCCTCACCCTCACCCTAACCCTAACCCTACAACTCAGCCTAATCCTAATCCTAACCCTAACTCTCATCCTTCACCTCATCCTCACCCTAACCCTCACCCTCACCCTAACCCTCACCGTAAACCTTACCCTCACCATAAGCCTCACCCTTACCCTAACGCTAACCCTCACCCTAATGCTCACCCTAACACTAACCCTAACCCAGGCCCTCAAACTCACATTAACCCTCATTCTTAACGCTAACCCTAACTCTCACCCTAACCCAAAACCTCACCCTAACCCTAAACGTCACCCTAACCCTTAGCCTCACCATAACGCTAACCCTTACCCTAAAAATAACCCTCACATGAACCTGAACCCTCAACCTAACCCTAAATCTACCCCTCACCCTAACCCTCATCCTAACCCTAACCCTAACCCTAACACTCACCCTAATCCTAACCCTAAAAATAATCCTAACCCTCAACCTAATCCTAACCTTCATCCTCACCCTCACCCCCAGCCTAAATGCAACCCCAACCCTAATTCTAACCCTAACCCTCACCCCCATTCTAACTCTAACCCTAACCCAACACTAACACTCACCCTCACACTCACCCTAAGCCTAACCCTCACCCTAAAGCTAATCCTAACCCTCATCCTCACCCTAACACTCACCCTAAACCGCACCCTAACTCTAAAGCTAACCCTAACACTCACCCTCACCCTAAACATCACCCTCACCCTTCCTGTTATCCTAACCCTAACCCTAAACCTAACCCTCACACTAAACCTAACCTTAAACCTAAAATTAACCCTAATCATAACCCGCACCCTAACCCTCACGCTACACCTAACCCTAATCCTAAACCTCACCGTAACACTTACCCTAACCCTAACCCTCACCCTCACCCTAACCCTCACCGTCACGCTAACCCTCACACTAAACCTAACCCTCACCAATCCCTAACCCTCACCCTCACATGAGCTCCCACCATCACCTTAAACCTAACCCTCATCCTAACCCTAACCCTAAACCTCACCCTAACCCTAAACCTCACCCTCACCCTCACCCTCAACCTAAGCCTAAGCCTAACCCAAACCCTAACACTAAACCTAATCCTCACCGTCACCCTAACCCTAAACCTACACCTCAGCCTAATCCTAACCCTAACCCTAAACCTCACCCTTCCCCTCATCCTAAACCTTACCCTCACCCTCACCCTAACCCTCACCCTAACCCTAACCCTAACCCTCACCATAACGCTCACCCTAACCCTAACCGTAACCCAGGCGCTCAAACTCACACTAACCCTCATCCTAACCCTAACCCTAAACCTCACCCTAACCCAAAACCTCACCATAAACCTTAGCCTCAACATAACCCTAACCCTAACCCTAAACATAACCCTCACACGAACCCGAACCCTCACTCTAAACCTAAATCTACCCCTCACCCTAACCCTCATCCTAACACTAAACCTAACCCTAACACTCAACCTAATCCTAACCCTAAACCTAACCCTCACCCTAATCCTAACCCTCATCCTCACCCTCATCCCCAGCCTAAATGTAACCACAACCCTAATCCTAACCCTAACCCTCACCTTCACCTTAACTCTAACCCTAACCCAACACTAACACTCACTCTCACACTCACCCTAAACCTAAACCTAATGCTCTCCCTCATCCTAACCCTAACCCTCACCCTCTCCCTAATCCTAACCCTCAACCTCACCCTAACCCTCACCCTAAACCTAAAGTTAACCCTAACCCTCACCCTCAACCTAAACCTCACCATCACCCTTCCTGTTATCCTAAACCTAACCCTAAACCTAACCCTCACACTAAACCTAACCTTAAACCTAAAACTAACCCTAATCATAACCCGCACCCTAACCCTCACCCTACACCTAACCCTAACCCTAAACCTCACCATAACCCTTACCCTAACCCTAACCCTCACCCTCAACCTAACCCTCACCGTCACGCTATCCCTCACACTAAACCTAACCCTCACCAATCCCTAACCCTCACCCTCACATGAGCTCCCACCATCACCTTAAAACTAACCCTCATCCTAACCCTAACACTAAACCTCACCCTAACCCTAAACCACAACCTCACCCTCACTCTCAACCTAAGCCTAAACCTAACACGAACCCTAACACTAAACCTCAACCTTACCCACACCCTAACCCTAACCCTACACCTCAGCCTAATCTTAACCTTAACCCTAACCCTCACCCTTCCCCTCTGCCTAACCCTAACCTACACCCTCAACCTAACCCTCACCCTAAACCTTACCCTCACCCTATCCCTCACCCTAACCCTAACCCTAACACTCACCCTAACGCTTGCCCTAACCCTAACCCTAACCCAGGCCCTCAATGTCACACTAACCCTTATCCTAACCCTAACCCGAAGCCTCACCCTAACCCTAAACCTCACCCTAACTCTTAGCCTCAGCATAACCCTAACCCTAACACTAAACATAACCGTCACACGAACCCAAACCCTCACCCTAACCCTAAATCTACACCTCACCCTAACCCTCATCCTAACCCTAACCCTAACCCTAATGCTCACCCTAATCCTCTCCCTCACCCTAACCCTAACCCTCACCCTAACCCTAATCCTAACCCTCAACCTCACCCTAACCTTCACCCTAAACCTCACCCTAATCCTAAAGCTAACCCTAACAATCATCCTCACCCTTAACCTCACCCTCACCCTTACCTTTATCCTAACCCTAACCCTAAACATAATCCTCACACTAACCCTAACCTTAAACCTAAAACTAACCCTAAACATAATCTGCACCCTAACCCTCACCCTAAACCTAACCCTAACCCTAAACCTCACCGTAACCCTTACCCTTTACCCTAACCCTCACCCTCACCCTAACCCTCACCCTCACGCTTACCCTCACACTAAACCTAACCCTCACCAATCCCTAACTCTCACCGCCAACTCCCAACATCACCTTAAACCTAACCCTCATCCTAACTCTAAACCTAAACCTCACTCTAACCCTAAACCTCACCCTCACCCTCACTCTCAACCTAAGCCTAACCCTAACCCGAACCCTAATACTAAACCTCATCCTCATCCTCACCATAACCCTAACCCTAACACTAACCTTCATCCTCACAATCACCTTAAACCTAACACTAACACTAACCCTCACACTAACCCTATCCCTAACCCTAAACCTAAACTGCACCCTAACCCTATCCCTAACACTCACACTCAAATTAACCCTCACCATCACCCTAACCCACACCTAACCCATACCATCAACCTAACCCTATCCCTAACACTAACCCTAACCCTCACCAAAACCCTAACCCTAACTCTCATAAAACCCCTCACCCTAATCCTAGCCGGATCCCTCACCCTCAACCTAACCCCCACCCTAAACCTTACCCTCACCCTAACAAAAACCCTAACCCTATTCCTAAGCCTCACCCTCACCCTAACCCTAATCAGCACCCAACCCTTCACCCTAACCCTAACCCTGACACTAAGCCGAACCCTGACCTTCACATTAACTTTCACCCTAACCCTAATCCTAACATTAACCCTACCCCTCAACCTAACCCTCACCCTAACCCTAACCCTAACGCTCACCCTCATCCTAACCCTCACCCTAACCAGAACCTTCACCCACACCCTAAACCTAACCCTAAACCTAATCCTCACCGTAAACCTAACAATCACCCTCACCCAAACCCTTAACCTAACTCTTAACCTAACCTCATCCTAACACTCACCCTAAACCTAATGCTAACCCTAAACCTCACCCTAATCCAATCCCTCACCCTAACCCTCACCCTATCCCTAACCCTAACCCTAACCCTCACCATAACCCTAACCGTAACCCTAACACTCACCCTCACCCTAACCCTCACCCTCACCCTAACACTCACAATAACCCTAAACCTACCCCTAACAATAACCCTAACCTTAAAGCCTCACCCAAATAACACCCTAACCCTAAAACTCACACTTACCCTCACACTAATCCTAACGCTCAACCTCATCCTAACACTCATACTAAACCTTAACCTCACCATAACCCTCACCCTAACCCTCACCCTCACCCTCACCTTCACCCTCAACCTAACCCTCACCCTCACCCTAACCCTAAACCTAACCCTCACATTAACCCTAACCCTCACCCTCACCCTAACACTCACGCTCACCTTAACTCTCACCTTATCTCTTACCCTCACCCTCACACTAACCCTAACCCTCAACCTAACCCTAACCCTAAACCTCACCCTCAACCTATCTGTCTCCCTAACCCTAACGCTAAACCTCACCCTCACCCTAACACTAATTCTCACTTTAACCCTAACCCTAAACCTAAACTTCACACTCACCCTAACCCTAATACTCACCCTCACCCTAAACCTCACCTTTAACTTTATCCTCACACTAAGCCTAACCGTCTCCCTAACCCTAACCCTAACCCTCAGACTCATATTATCCCTCACCCTAACCCTCACTGAAACCCTAAACCTCACCCTCACCATAAGCCTAATGCTCACCCTAACCAAAACCCTCAAACTAACCCTCACCCTCACACTTAGCCTCAACCTCAGCCTAACGCTAACCCTAACCCTAACCCTAATCCTAACCCTAAGCCTCACCATCACACTTACCCTCACCCTCCAGCCTAACATTAACCTTAACACTATTCCTAAATCTAACTCTCATCCTCACCCTAAACCTAACCCTTACCCTCACCCTCACCCTCACTCACACCCTAACAATAACCCTAAAACTCACCCTATCCCTTACCCTCGCCTTAACCCTAACACTAACCTTCACTCTCACCCTAAATCTAACCCTAATCCTAACCCTAACCGTTACCCTCACCGTTACACTAACCCTAACCATAACCCTCAACCTCACCTTAACTCTCACCCTAAACCTTACCCTTACCCTCAATCTAACCCTCGCACTAATCGTAACCCTCACCCAAACCCTTACCCTAACACTCAGCCTCACCCTAACCGTCTCCCTAACCCTAACTATAACCCTCACCCTCACCCTAGCCCTCACCCTAACCCTAAACCTCACACTAACCCTCACACTCACCCTCAGAATAGCACTCATCCTAACCCTTAACTTCATCCTAACCCTCACCCTAACCCTCACCCTAACGCTAACGCTCAATCTCTCCCTAACCCTAAACCTCATCCCCACCCTAACCCTAAGCCTAAACATATCCCTCAACCTAACCCTAACCTTAACCCTACCCTCACCCTCACCCTAAACCTAACCTTAATCCTAAACCTAACCCTCACCCTAAACCTCACCATAACTCTAATGCTAACCCTAACCCTCACCCGCACCCTAACCCTCATGCTAACCCTTATGCTCATGCTAACCTTAAACTTAACCCTAATCCTAACCCTCACCCTCACCCTAATCCTCATCCTCACCCTCACCCTAACCTTAACCCTCACGCTAACCCTCACACTAAACCTAACACTCAACTCACCCTAACACTCAATGACACCCTAACACTCACTCAAACACTAAACCTCACCCACACCCTAACCGTCACCCTCACGCGAAACCTCACCCTCACCCTAACACTCACCCTCACGCTAAGCCTAACCCTCACCCTAAACCTAACCCTAATGTTCATCCTCACCCTAAACCTAAGCCTCACCCTAACACTAACCCTCACCATCACCCTCATCCAAATCCTAACCCTAACCCTAACCCTAAACCTAACCCTCACCCTCAGCCTAACCCTCACCCTAAACCTTATCCTCAACGTAACCCTAACCCTAACCCTCACCCTAACCCTCACCCTCACTCTCAGCCTAAACCTAACCTAAACACTAATCCTAATCCTATGCCTCACAATCACCCTCACCCTAACCCCAAACCGAACCCTCACCCTCACCCTCGCCCTAACCCTAACCCTAACAATAACACTCACCCTAACCCTAACCCTAACGCTTACCCTAACCCTAAACCTATCCCTAACCCTCACCCTCACCCTCAGGCTCACCTTCACCCTAATCCTAACCTTATCGCTACCTCTCACCCTAACCCTAACTCAAACTCTAACTCTCACCCTACAACTCACCCTAACCCTAAGCCTAACACTTACCCTCACGCTGACACTCACCCTAACCGTTACACTCACACTACACCCTAGCACTCACACTAATCCTAACCCTCACCCTAACTATAAACCTACCCCTCACATTAACCCTCAACCTAACCCTCACCCTCATCCTAAAACTCACCCTAACCCTAACATTAACCCTCACACTAACCCTAACCCTCACACTCTCCCTCAGCCTAACCGAAAACCAAAACCTAATACTAACCCTAAGCCTCACCCTCACCCTTACCCTAACCCTAACCCCAACCCTAAACCTCACCCTAACCCTATATCTAACCCTAACCCTCACCTAACCCTCTCCCTAACCATTACCCTCACCCTATCCCAAAACTTAGCCAACACCCTACCCTCACTAAAACAGTTACCCTCACCCTAAACCTAACCCTCACCCACATCTTATCCCTCACAATCACCCGAACCATCAGCATGTCCCTAACCTTCATCCTCACCCTATACATCAACCTAACCCTAACCCTCACCCTAACCCTAACTCTAACCCTAACCCTCACCCTAACCATAAACCTCACCCTCTGCCTAATCCTCACCCTAAACCTATCCCTAACCCTTACCTATCCAAAATCCTCACCCTCACCCTAACCCTCACTCTAAACATCACCCTCACGTAGCCCTCACCCTAACCCCAAAACTAACACTAACCCTAACCCTCACCCTCACCCTCAACCTCAGCTTAACGCTAACCCTAACACTCACAATATCCCTTACCGTCACTCTAACCCACAACCTAACCCTCAATCTAACCCTACCTCTCACCCTCACCCTCACGCACACACTCACCCTAACCCTCACCCTCACCCTAACACTAACCCTAAACCTAAACCTAACCCTAACACTAACCCTAATCCTAAACCTCAATCTCACCCTCACACTAACCCTAAAACTAAACCTAACAATAACCCTAACCGTAACAATCACCCTAAACCTAACCCTCACCCTAACCCCAACCTTCACCCTAAACCTAACCCAAACCCACAGCCCCACCCTCAGCCTAAGCCTAACCCAAACACTAATCCTAACCCTCAACCTAACCATCACCCTAACCCTAAACCTAACCCTAAACCTCACCCTCCCCTCATCCTAACCCTATCCCTAACCCTAAACCTCACCTTCACCCTAAATCTAACCCTAACCCTAACCCTCACCCTAATCCTAACCCTCACACTAACCCTCACCCTAACCATCAACCTCATCCTAACTTTCATCCTAACCCTATGCCTATCCCTCAACCTAACCCTCACCCTAACCTTTACCCTCACCCTAATACTAACCCTAAACATCAGCCTCACACTAATCCTAACCCTAATCCCAACTCTAACCCTCACACTAACTCTAAGGCTCACACTTACCCTAAACCTACCCCTCACCCTAAAACTCATCCTCACCCTAACACTCCCCCTAAACCTTACCCTCACCCTCACACTATCCTTAACCCTCACCCTAACCATCACTCTAAATCTAACCATCACCCTAACCCTAACTCTAACCCTCACACTAACGCTCACCCTAATCCTAACCTTAACCCTAATCCTAACCCTAACCGTTACCTAAACAAAACCCTCACCTCACCCTCACCCTCACCTTAAGCTTCCCCCTCATCCTAGCCCTCACCATAACTCTAACCTTAATTCTAACTCTAACTGTCACGCTCACTGTTACCCTAATCCTAACCCTCAACTTAAATCTCACCCAAACCCTATCCCTCACCCTCACCCTAACCCACACACTAAACCTAACACTTACCCTAACCCTAACTCTAACCCTCACACTCACACTCACCCACAGCCTAACCCTAACACTAACCCTAAGCCTCACCCCCACCCTAACCCTCACCCTCACCCAATCCTCACCCTAACCCTAACCCTCACCCTCACCCTCACCCTCAACCTAACCCTAACCCTCGCCCTCACCCTTACCCTAACTCTAATTCTAACTCTAATCCTCACCCTAACCGTCACCATAAATCCAATGCTAACCCTAAACCTCACCCGCACCCTAACCCTCACCCTAACCCTAACCCTAATGCTAATTCTCACCCTAACACTAACTCTAACCCTAAATCTCACACTACAACTCACCCTAACCCTAACCCTAACCCTAACATTTACGCTCACCCTAAACCTCACCCAAACCCTTACCCTCACACTAACCCTAACCCTAACCCTAACCATCACCCTAACCGTCACAATAATCCTAATCCTAACCCTAACCCTCAACCTAACCCTTACCCTAATCCTAACCCAAACCCTCAAACTCACCCTAACCATTAATCTCAACATAAACCTAACCCTAACCCTAACACTCGAACTAACCCGAACAATAACCCTCACCCTACCTCTAACCCTACCCCTCACACTAACCTTCAACCTAACCCTCATCCTAACCCTAAACCTCACCCTAACCCTAACCCTAACCCTAAACCTCACCCAAACCCTCACCCTAACACTTAAGCTAACCATAACACTCACACTCATTCTAACCCTCAACCTAAACCTTACCCTCACCCTAAACCTAACCTTAAGCCTCACACTAACCCAAACCCTCACCCTAACCCTAACTCTCACCTTCAACCTCACACTTGCCCTCACGCTGAGCATAACGCTAACCCTAATCCTAGGCCTAACCCTAACCCACACTCTCACCCTCACCCTAACAATAACCCTAACCCTAGTCCAAATCCTCAACCTCACCCTCACCCTAAAGCAACCCTATCCCTATACCTCACACGAACCCTAACCCTCACTCTACCCCTAACCCTAACCCTCACCCCAACCCTTACCCTCAAACTAAACCTACCCCTGAACCTAAACCTCACACTAACACTCACCCTAACACTAACGCTAACCCTAACCCTAACCTTCACCGTCACCCTAACCCTTACCCGAACCCGAAATATCACCCACGCCCTAATCGTCACCCTCACTGTAAACATCACCCTAAACCTAACCCTCACCTAACCCTAACCCTAACCCTCAACCTAACACTAAACCTAAACCTCACCCGCACCCTAAGCCTGACCCCAACCCTAACCCTAATCCTAAACCTAACACACCCCCTCACCGTCACCCTCACCTAAAATTCACCCTAACCCTAACCCTAGCTATAACCCTCAACCTCACCCTAACCCTTACCCTAACCCTCACCCTAACCCTAAACCTTATGGTAACACTAACGGTAACCCTCAACCTCAGCCTAAACTCAACCTCACCCTCACCCTAACCCTAAGCCTAATCCCAAACCTAACCCTAAGTTACAACCTCACCCTAACCCTAACACAAACCCTCATCGTCACCCTAACCCTCTCCCTAACCCTAAAGCCAACCCTTACCCTAATCCTAAACCTAACCCTCACACTCACCCTAAACCTCACCCTCATCCTAACCCTAACCCTAAACCAAAACTTAATCCTAACGCTCACCCTCACCCTCACAATCAGCCAAAACCTAACCATAACCCTAATCCTAGCCCTAGCACTCACCCTGATGTTCACCTTAAATCTAACCCTAACCCTAACCCTCAACCTCATCCTAAACCTAAAACTAACCCTAACCCTAACCTTCAACCTAACCCTAACCCTGACGCTAATGCTTACCCTAAACCTCACCCTCACCCTAAACCTCACCCTAAACTTCACCCTAACCCTATTCGTCACCCACAACCTAACCCTCACCCTCACCAGAAACCTCATACTCACCTGACCCTCAACCTCACCTTAAACATCACACAAACCCTAACCCTCACCCACACCCTAACCCTCACTCTAAACCTAACCCTGAACCTAACAATCACCCTAACACTTACCCTAACCCTAATCCTAAACCTAACCCTAACCATAACTTTCCACTAACCCTAACTCTCATCCTAACCCTAACCCTACCCCCCTCCCTAATACTCATCCCAACCCTAACCCTAATCAATAACCTCACCCTCACCCTCACACTCACCCTAACCCTCACCCTAGCCGTCAACCTAACACTAACCCTATCCCTCATCTTCACACTCAACCTCACGCTCAGCCTAACCCTAAACCTAAAACTAATCCTAAACCTAACCCTCACCCTCACCCTAACCCTAACGGTCACCCTAAATCTCATCCTAACCCTAACCCTCACCCACACACTAACCCTCACCCGAACCCTCATACTCACCCTAAGCCTCACCCTCACTCTAAACATCACACTAACCCTAACCCTCAACCTAAACCTAAACCTAACCCTCACCCTCACCTTCAACCTCACCCTAAACCTAACCCTAACCCTCAACTCACCCTAAACCTAATCCTAATCCTAACCCTAATCCTAAACCTAACCCTCACCCTCACCCTCAACCTAAACCTAACCCGAACCTTAACCCTCACACTAAACCTAAGCCTCACCCTAACAATAACCATACCCCTCACCCTTCCCCTCACCCTAACCCTCACCCTAACCCTAACGCTAAACTTAACCCTACACCTCAAACTAACTCTCACCTTAACCTTTACACTCACCCTAACCGTATCCCTATCCCTAATCCTAACTCTAACAATAACCCTAACCCTCACACTAACCTTAACCCAACTGCTCATCCTAACCCTAAACCTAACCCTAACCCTCACCCTAACCAAAACCCTCACCGTCACCCTCACCCTAACCCTAACCCTACCCTTCAGCCTAACCCTAACCCTAACCCTAAACCTCACCCTACCCCTCACCATAAACTAACCCTCAGGCTCACCCTAACCCTAACCCTAACACTAACCGTCACCCTAAACCTCAACCTAACGCTAAGCCTAAAGCTAACCCTCACCCTCACACTAACCGTAACCCTAACATTAACCCTAACACTCACCGTAACCCTAACCCTAACCCTAACCCTCACCATAACAATCCCCCTAAACCTAAATCTAACCCTAACCCTTAACCTAAGCCTCACGCTCACCCTATCACTCACCATTACCCTAACCCTAACCATAAAACTGATCCTAAATCTAACCCTCACCATCACCCTCACCCTCACCCTAATCCTTACCCTAACCCTAACCTTCACTCTCACCCTCACCCTAACTCTAAGCTTAACCCTAACACTCACCCTAATCTTAAGCCTCACCTAACGCTAAGCCTTACCCTCACCCTCACCCTAAGCCTAACCCTAACCGTAACAATAACCCTAAACCTAACCCTCACCCTAGACACCCCCCTAAACCTTACCTTCACCCTAATCCTAACCCTCAACCTCACCATAACCCTTACCCTAACCCTAACCCTACCCTCACCCTAACCCTAATGCTAAACCTAAATTTCACCCTCACCATAAACCTCACCCTAACACTTAGCCTTTCCCAAATCCTAACCCTCACACTGACCCTATCACTCACCCTAAACCTTACCCTCACCCTAAACCCAACCATAACCCTAACCCTCAACCTTGCCCTAACCCTACCCTCTCCCTAACCCTAATGCTAAACCTAAACTTCACCCTCACCATAAACCTCACCCTAACACTTAGCCTTTCCCAAATCCTAACCCTCACACTGACCCTATCACTCACCCTAAACCTTACCCTCACCCTAAACCCAACCATAACCCTAACCCTCAACCTTGCCCTAACCCTAACGCTAACTCTAACCCTCACACTAACCCTCACCCCAACCTTAAACCTAACCCTCACCCTAAACAAAACCCTCACCCTCAACCGCATCCTAAGCCTAATCCTAACCCTAACTCTGACCCTCTTCCTCACCATAACCCTAACACTTACAGTAACACTCACACTCATCCTAAGCTTCACCCTAATCCTAACCCTAACCCTAATCCTCACCCTCACCCTTACCCTCACCCTTACCCTAATGTTCACCCTAACAGTAATCCTCACCCTAAACCTAACACTACCCCTACCCCTCACCCTAACTTTAAACTAATCCTCACCCTCATCCTTATACTTACCCTAACCCTTACCCTCACCCTCACCCTAACCCTCACTTTAACCCTAACCCTAACTCTAACCCTCACCCTAAATCTCAACATAACGCTTAAACTCAACCTAACCGTAAACCTAATAGTAATCTTAACTCTCACACTAACCCTAACCCTAATGCTAACCCTAACTTTCACCCTCACTCTAAACCTCACCATATCCCTTACCCTCACTCTAACCCTAACCCTAACCCTAATCCTCACACTAACCCTCACCCTAACCATAACCCTCACCCTAACCCTAGCCTTCACCCAAAGGCTAACCCTAACTCTAACCCTCAAGCTCATCCTCACCTTAACCGTCACGGTCACCCTAACCCTCACCTTAACCCTAGCCCTCACACTAACCCTCACCTTCACCCTAAACATCACCCTAACCCTAACCCTAAACCTAACCCTCACCCTAACCCTAACCCTCAACATCACCCTCAACCTAAGCCTAAACCTAACCATAATCGTAACTCTCACACTAAAACTCAACCTAAACCTAATCTTCACCCTCACCCTAACCCTCACCGTAAAACATACCCTCAACCTAAGCCTAACTCTCAACCACACCCTAAACCTTACCCTAACCCTCACACTTACACTAACACTCACTCTCACCATAAACAACACCCTAAACATAAACCTCAACTTAACTTTTACCCTAAACCTCACCCTCACCCTAACACTCATGCTAACCCTCACCCTCAACCTAATCCTCACACTAACCCTAACTCTAATCCTTACCTAACTGAAATCCTCACCTTCACCCTCACCCTCACTCTACCCCTAAATCTCACCCTAGCACTCACCCTCACCCTAAGCCTAAATGTAATCCTCATTGTCAACCTCACCCTCACACTCAGCCTAAACTTAAACCAAACCCTAATCCTAAAGCTAACCCTCACCCTCACCCTCACCCTAACCCTAACCATAACCCTCACCCTAATCCTCACCCTCACCCTAAACTTCACCCTAAACTTTCAACTCACCCTAAAGCTAAACCTAAACCTAATCCTCACACTAACACTAAACTTCACCCTAACCCTAACCCTAATCTAACCCTAATCTTAATCCTAATCCTAACACTCACCTACACCCTCAGCCTAAATCTAACCTTAACCCTAATCATAAACCTAACCCTCACCATCACCCTCACCCTAAACGTAAACCTAACCCTAATCCTCAACCTAACCCTCACTCTCACCCTAACTCTAACCCTCACCCTAACCCTAACCCTAACCGAAAGCATAACCCTAACACTCACCCTAACCTTAAACCTAACCTTCACACTCACCATAACCCTAACACTAAAATTAACCTTCACCATAACCCTCACCCTAACACTCAACCTAACCCTAACCCTAACACTAACCCTCAACCTAACCCTTACCCTATCCCTACACTAACCCGTACCCTAACCCTAACCCTAACCTTCACCCTACCCCTCACCCTCAACCTAACCCTAAACCTACCTCTCACACTACCCTTCACCCTAACCCTCTCCCTAACCCTAAGACTCACCCTAAACCTAACCCTCACTCTCAACCTAACCCTCACCTTTACCCTAACCCTAACCCTAATACTCACCCTCACCCTAACCCTAAACTTATCCCTTACCCTCACCCTCACACTAACCCTCACACTAACCCTTACACTCACCCTAACTCTAACCCTCACCTTAACCCTATCCCTCACCCTAACCCTAACCCTCACCCTAATCCTCAAGCTAATCCTTACCCTCAGTATAACCCTAACCCTAGCCCTATCCTTCACCTTAACCCTCACCCCAACCCAAACTGTAACCTTCACCATAACCCTCACCCTAACCCTCACCCTAAAACTAACCCTCACCCACACCCTAAACCTCACCCTCACCCTAAACATCACCCTACCACTAAAGTAAACGCTAAACCTAAACCTCACTCTCACCCTATCCTTCACCCTAACCCTAAACCTAACACTAACCCTCACCCTCACACTAACCCTCACCCTAACCCAAACACTCACCCTAACCCTAACCCTAACCCTCACCCAAACTCTCAACCTAACCCTAAACCAAACCCTTACCCTTACGCTCACCCTAACCCTCAACATAACCCTAACCCTCAACCTAACCCTACCCCTAACCCTCCACAAACCCTAAACCTCACCCTCACCCTAACCCTCACTCTAACACTAACCCTGACTCTCACACTCACCCTACCTCTTAACCTAACCCTAATCCTTAACCTAACCCTAACCTTAACCCTCCACTAACCCTAAGTCTCATCCTAACCCTAACCCTAACCCTCTCCCTAATCCTCATCCTAACCCTAACCCTAACCGAAAAAATCAACCTAACCCTCACACTCACCATAATCCTCAACCTAGCCGTCAAACTAACTCAAACCCTATCCCTCACCTTCATATTCAACTTCACCCTCAGCCTAACCCTAAGCCTAAACCTAATCCTAACCGTAACACTCACCCTCAATCTAACCCTAAACCTAAACACAAACCCTAACACTCACCCTCCCTCTAACCCTAAACCTAAACACAACCGTAACTCTCACCCTCACTCTAACCCTAACCCTAACAATAACCCTAACCCTAACCCTAAACGTTACCCGAACCATAACCCTCACCCTAATCTTAAGCCTAACCCTCATACTAACCCTAACCCTCACCCTAACCCAAACCCTACACCTCAACCTAAACCTCATCCAAACCCTAAACCTAAATCTAACCCTCATCCTATCCCTATCCCTAACCCTAACCCTAACTCTCACCTTAACCCTAACACTCACCCTCACACTCACACTCAACCTAAGTCTAACCCTAACCCTAACCCAAACCCTCACACTCACTCTCACCCTAAACCTAACCATATCCCTAACCCTCACCCTAAACCTAACACTCACCCCAACGCTAACCCTAACCCTAACCCTCACCTTCACCCTAACCCTAACCCTAAACCTCTCCCCGACCCTCACCCTAACACTAATGCTTACCCTAACCCTCACCTTGACCCTAAAACTCACCCTGAACCTTACCCTCAACATAACTCCAACCCTAACGCTATCCCTAATTCTCACACTAACCCTAACCCTAACACTAAACCTCACCCTCACCCTAACCATAACCCTTCCCGCACCCTAATGCTTACCCTATTCCTAACCCTCACCCTCACCCTAACCCTAACCGTCACCCTAACTCTCACACAAACCCTAACCCTCACCCACAAACTAACCAACACCTAAACCCTCATACTCACCCTAGCCCTCACCATCACCCCAAACATTACACTAACCCTAACCCTCAACCTAACCTTAAACCTAACCCTCACCCTCACCCTCAACTTCACCCTAACCCTCACACAAACCCAACCCCTCACCCTAACCCTAACCCTCAACTCACCCTAAGCCTAATCCTAACCCTAAGCCTATTTCCTAAACCTAAACCTCACCCTCACCCTCACCCTCACCCTAACCCTAACCCTAACCCTCAAACTAAATCTAAGCCTCACCCTAACAATTACCCTAACCCTCACCCTACCCCTCACCCTAACCCTAACCCAAACCCTAAACCTCACACGAACCCTAACCATAAGCCTCACACTCACCCTAAACCTCAGAGTAACCCTAATCCTCACCATAAACCTAACCCTAACCCACACCCTCACCCTCACCCTCACCCTAACCCTAAAGCTCACCCCATCCTAAACATCACCCTAATCCTAATCCTAACCCTAACCCTCATTCTAACCCTAACCCACACCCTAAACCTCACCCTCAACCTAATCTACACCCTAACCCTAATCCTAACCCTTAACTAAACGAAACCCTCACCCTAACCCTCTCCCTAACCCTTATACACAGTCTAGCCCTCAATCTAACCCTAACTTTTACCCTCAACTTCACTCTCACCCTTATCCTCTGCCTAACCCTAACCCTAATCTTAATCCTACCCCTACCCCTCACCCTCTCCCTCAACATCACTCTAACCCTAAACCTAACCGTAACCCGCCTGCTCACCCTTATCCTCACCCTCACCCTAACACTACCAGAACCCTAACCCTAACCCTAACCGTTACCCGAAACCTAACCCTAACCCTAAAATTAACCATAACCCTAACCCTAACCCTCACATTAACCCTAACCCTCATGCTAAGCCTTAGCCTACTCCTCAGCCTAAACTTCATCCTAAACCTAAACCTAACCCTAACCCTCACCCTAAACTTAACCCTAATCCTAAATCTCACCCTCACCCTAACCCTAACCCTCACCCTCAACCTAACCCTCACCCTCACCCTAAGGCTAACATTAAACCTAGCCCTCAAACTCCCCATCACCCTAACCATAGACCTATCCTTAACCCTCACCCTAACCCTAACCCTCAAGCTCTGCCTAACCCTAACTCTCACCCTAACACTCACCACACCCTCACTCTCACCCTCACTGAACCCTCACACTCACCCTAACCTTCACCCTCACCCTAAACATCACACTAACCCTAACCCTCACCCTAACCCTAACCCTGAATCTCACCCTCACACTCACCCTCACATTGACCCTCACACAAACCCTAACCATCACCCTAATCTTAAACCTAACCCTCATATTCACCCTAAGTGTAATCTTAACCCAAACCCTAATCCTAAACCTATCCCTCACCCTCACCCTCACCCGAACCCTCACCCGAACCCTCACCCTCACCTTCACCGTAACCCTAACCATAACCCTCACCCTAACCCTAAAGCTAACCCTAATCCTAACCCTAACCCTCACCTCAACCTAACTCTAACCACAACCCTCACACTAATTACCACCCTAAACCTAAAGCTAACTTTAAAACTAATCCTAAGACAAACCCTCTCACCCTAACCCTCACCTTAACCCTTTTCCTCAACCTAATACTAATCTTAATCCTGACACTCACACAAAAACTTACCCTCGCCCAAATCCTTACCCTCACTCTAACACTAACCCTAAACCTAACCTTCACACTAAGCCTAATCCTCACCCTAACCCTAACCCTAATCCTCACCCTAACCTTCACCCTAACCCTAAACTTCACCCTAAACCTCACCCTATCCCTAATCCTAACCCTATCCCTAACCCTCAACCTAACCCTCACAGTGACTAACCCTCACCCAACCCTAACCCTAAACTTCACCCTCAAAATAACCGTCATCCTAAACCTAAAACTAAATGTCACCCTAACCCTAGCTCCCAACTTAACCCTAAAACTAACCCTAACCTTCACACTCACCCTAATCCTCACCCTAAACCTTTCCATCATCCTAACCCGAACCCTCACCCTAATCCTCAACCTAACACTCATTCTAACCCTAACCCTCACCCTAAACCTTAACCTCAACCTCATCCTAACCCTAATCCTAACTCTCACACTAAAACTAATCCTCACCCTAACCCTAAAACTACCTCTCAGCCTAACCCTCATACTAACCCTAACCCTAACCCTCACCCTCACCCTTACCAAACCCTAACCCTAACCCTCACCCTAACATTAACCCTCACCCTCACCCTTAAACTCACCCTCAGCCCAACCGTAACCCTAATCCTAATCCTAATCCTCACCCTCAACATCACCCTAACTCTAACCCTAACCCTAATCCTAACCCTAAACATCAACCCCACCCTAACCCTAACCCTATCCTAAACCTCACCCTAAACTTAACCCTAACCCTAACCCTCACACTCACCCTAATCCTCACCCAAAGTCTAACCCTAAATCTCACCCACACCCTAGCCTTCACCTAACCCTAAACCTAACCCTAACCCTCACACTCACACTAAGCCTAATCTTAACCCTAAAGCTCATCCTCACCCTAAACCTTAACCTCACCTTAACCCTAACCTTCACCTTAACCCTCGACCTAACCCTCACACTAACCCTAAACCTCAACCTAAACCTTACCCTCACCCTATTCCTGACCCTCACCCTAACCCTCACCCTAAAGGTAGCCCTCTCCCTACCCCTCAGCCTAACCCTCATCCTAATCCTAACCCTAAACCTCAACCTCAACCTAACCCTCACCCTAACCCTTTCCATCACCCTTACCCTAATCCTCACCTTAATCCTCCACCTAAACCTCACACAAACCCTAACCCACACCCTAACCCTTAACCTCAACCTAACCCTAACCCTAATCCTATCTCTCACACTAAAACTAATTCTCACCCTAACCCTAACCCTACCCCTCAGCTTAACGCTCATACTAACCCTAACCCTAACCCTAACCGTCACCCTTACGCTAACCCTAAAACTAACCCTAACCCTCATTCTTAACCTAACCCTCAGCCTAACCCTAACCCTAACCCTAATCCTAACACTAACCCGCACCCTCACCATCACCATAACTCTAACCCTAAACCTAATCCTAACCCTCAAACTCAACCCGACAAAAACCTAACCCTATGTCTAAACCTCACCCTAACCCTAACCCTAACCCTTACCCTCACCCTAATCCTCACCCTAACACTAAAACTAAATCTCACCCTCACCATAGCCTTCACCCTAACCCTAAACCTAAACCTAACCCTCACCCTCACAGTAAGCCTAATCCTAACCCTAAACCTCACTCTCAAATTAACCCTCACCCTAACCCTTAACCTCACCTTAACACTAACCCTCACATTAACCCTCAACCTAACCCTCACCCTAACCCTAACCCTCACCCTAACCCTTATCCTGACCCTATCCTTGACCCTAACTCTAACCCTCACCCTAAAACTAATCCTCACCCTACCCCTCATCCTAACCCTCATCCTAATCCTAACCCTAACCCTCACCCTAACACTAAAACTAAGCCTAACCCTCCCCCTAACCCTAACTGTCACCTTCAACCTCACCCTTACCCTCACCCTCAGCATAACCCTAACCCTAACCCTAATCCTAACCCTAACCAACACTCTCACCCTAACCCTAACAGTAACCCTAACACGATTCTTAAACCTCAACCTCACCCTCACTCTAAAGCAAACCTATCCCTAATATCTCACACTAACCCTAACCCTCACCCTAACCCTAAAACTCACCCTCATCCTAACCCTAACACTCACCCTAAACTTCACCCTAACCCTAACTCTTACCCTAACCCTCACACTAATCCTCACCCTCACCCTAACCCTCACAGTAACCCTGACAATAACATAAACCCTAACACTCACTGTAACCCAAACCCTAACCCTAGCCCTCACACTAACAATCCCCCTAACCCTAACCCTAACCCTAAACCTTACCCTAACCCTCACCCTCACCCTATCACTCACCATAAGCCTAAGACTAACCCTAACACTAATCCTAAATCTAACCCTTACCCTCACCCTAATCCTAATCCTAAACCTAACCCTCACCCTCACCCTCACCCTAATGCTAATCCTAACCCTCACACTCACCCTAACCCTAAACCTAACCCTAAATTTAACACTCACCCTAACCCTAACCCTGAACATCACCCTTATCCTAACACTCACTATCACCCTAACCCTCACCTTAACCCTAACACTCACCCACAACCTAAACCTCACCCTCACCCGAACCCTCACCCTCACCCTAAACCTGACCCTTACCCTAAATATCACCCTAAACCTAACCCTCAACCTAACCGTAACCCTAATCCTCACCCTAACCATAACCCTCACTTAACTCTAACCCTAACTCTAAACCTCACCCTCACACTAACCCTAACCTTAACCCTAACCCTAACCCTCAACCTCACACCAACCCTAACCCTAACCCTCATAATTACCCTAAACCACATTGTCACCATAACCCTCACCCTAACACAAACCCTCACCTTCACCCTCACCCTAAGATTAACACTAACCCTGTCACTAATCCTAAACCTAACCTTCACCCTCACCCTAACCATAACCCTAACCCTAATGCTATCCCTCACCTTAAAACTAACCCTCACCCTAAATTTAACCCTCAAACTCACACTCACCCCCACCATAAGCCTAACCGTAACCCTAACACTAATCCTAAAGCTAACCCTCACCCTCACCCTCACCCTCACCCACAGCCAAACCCTAACCTTAACCCTAATCCTAACCCTAACCCTCACCCTCATGCTCACAGTAAACGTAACCCTAACCCTAAACTTCACCCTCACCCTCAGCCTAACTCTAACCCTAACACTAACCCTAACCCAACCCTGACCCCCACACTCACCCTAACCATCACCCTCAACCTCAACCTAACCCTAACCCTAACGCTAACCCTTGGCCTTACCCTAGTCCTAACACTCACTCTAACCTTCACCCTAACCCTGAACCTCACCCTCACCCTAAAAATAAACCTAACCCTAACCCTCACCCTAACCCTCACCTTAACCATAACCCTATCCCTAACCCTCAACCTCACCCTATCCCTCACCCTAACCATTACCCTCACCCTCACCCAAACCCTAACCCTAACTCTAAACCTAACCCTAAACCTCACCCTCATCCTAAACCTTACCCTAACCCTAAACATAAACCTCACCCTAAACCTCACCCTAAACCTAACTCTAAACCTAACCCTAAACCTCACCCTAACTCTCACCCTAACACTTACCCTCACCTTAACCCTAACCCTATCCCTAATCCTAACTCTCACACTAACCCTAACCCTCACACTAACCGTAACCCAACCACTCACCCCAACCCTAAACCTAACACTAACCCTCAGCCTAACCAAAACCCTCACCCTCACCCTAACCCTATACCGACCCCTCAGCCTAACACTAACCCTAACCCTAGACCTCACCCTACCCCTCCCCATAAAACTAACCCTCAGGCTCACCCTAAACCTAACCGTCACCCTACACACCAACCTAACCCTAACCCTAACACTAACCCTCACCCTCACCCTACGCTTCACACTAACCCTAACCCTAACATTAACCCTAACCCTAACCCTAAACCTAACCCTTACCCTAACCCTCACCCTCACCCTCTCACTCACCATAAGCCTAACCCTAACAGTTACACTAATCCTAAATCTAACCCTCACCCTCACTCTCACCCTAATCCTAACCTTAAACCTAACCCTCACCCTCACCCTCACCCTAACCCTAAGCATAAACCTAACACTCACCCTACCCTTAAGCCTCTCCTAACGCTAAACCTAACGCTCAGCCTCACCCTTACCCTAACCCTAACCCTAACCCTAAATTTAACCCTAACCCTAACCCTAACGCTCACACTTACCCTAACACTCACTATCAACCTAACCCTCATCCTAAACCTAACCCTTAGCCACAAGCTAAACCTCACCCTCACCTGAAACCTCAACCTCACCCTAAACCTCACCCTCACCCTAAACATCACCCTAACCCTAACCCTCACACTTACCCTAACCCTAAACCTCACCTTCACCATCACCCTAACCCTAACCCTCACCATAAACATAACCCTCACGCTAACGCTAACCCTATCCCATATCCTAACCCTAACCCTCACCCTAACATTTGCTCTCACCCTAACCCTTACCCTAACCCTAATCCTAAACCACAACCTAACCCTCACCGTCACCCGAACCCTCACACTCACCCTGACTCTCAACCTCACCCTAAACTCCACACTAACCCTAACCCTCACCCTCACCTTCACCCTCACCCTCAGCTTAACCCTAACCCTAAACCTAAATCTAAACCTAAACCTACACCTCACCCCCACCCTCACCCTCACCCTAACTATAACCCTAACAATAACCCTAACCCTAACCCTAATCCTAAACCTAACCCTCACCCTAACCTTAACTCTAACACTAACGCTAACACTAACCATCACGATAACCCTCAACCTAACCCTAACCCTAACCTTATGGCTCACAACCCTAAAAATAACCCGAATCCTCACACTCAACCTAACCATCACTGTCACCCTAACCCTAAACCATACCCACACCCTAACCCTCACGCTAACCCTAACCCTACCCCTCAGCCTAACACTCATCCTTACCCTAACCTTAACCCTCTCCCCAACCCTAAACCTAACCCTCACCCTTAACCTCACCCTCAGACTAACCCTAACACTAACCCTAATCCAAACCCTAACACTCACCCTCACCCTAAATCTAACCCTAATCCTAATCCTAACCCTCAGCCATACCCTCTCCCTAACCTTAACCAATCCCTAAACTTAAACCTCACCCTAAACCGAAGCTGCAGCCTTACCCGAACCCTAACACTAACACTAACCCTAACCCTCACCCTAACCCTAACGCTAACCCTAACCCTCACCCCAATGCTCACCCTCACCCTAAACCTCACCCTAACCCTAACCCTACCCTTCAGCCTAAACCTAATCCTTACCCTAACACTCTCCCCAACCCTAATCCGAACACTCACGCTTAACCTCACCCTCAGAATAACCTTAACCCTAACCGTAATCCTAATCCTAACTCTCACCCTCACCCTAACTCTAACCCTAAATCTAATCTTAACCCTACCCCTCAGCCTAACCGTAACTCGAACCCTAAACCTCACCCTACCCCTCAACATAAAACTAACCCTCAAGCTCACCCTAACACTAACTCTAACCCTAACCGTCACCCTAAACCTCAACCTAACCCTAACCTTAACCCTAGCCCTCACTATTACATTAACCCTCACCCTACCCCTAACCATAACCCTCACCCTTAACCTCACGCTCAGACTAACCCTTACCCTAAACCTAATCCTAACCCTAACTCTCACCCTCACATTAACTCTAACACTAACCCTAATCCTAACCCTCACCCATACCCTCTCCCTAACCCTAACCAATCCTTAAACCTCACCCTAACCCTAAACCTCACCCTAACACTAACCCTACCCTTCAGCCTAAACCTAATCCTTACCCTAACCCTAACACTCTCCCCGAACCTAACCCTAACCCGCACCCTTAACCTCACCCTCAGAATAACCCTAACCCTAACCGTAATCCTAATCCTAACTCTCACCCTCACCCTAACTCTAACCCTAAATCTAATGATAAACCTACCCCTCAGCCTAACAATAACCCTAACCCTAAAGCTCACCCTACCCCTCACAATTAAACTAACCCTCACTCTCACCCTTAACCCTCACTCTAACCCTAACTATCACCCTAAACTTCAACCTAACCCTAACCCTAACCCTAGCCCTCACCATCACCCTAACCCTCACCCTACCCCTAACCATAACCCTCACCCTTAACCTCACACTCAGACTAACCCTTACCCTAAACTTAATCCTAACCCTAACTCTCACCCTCACATTAACTCTAACACTAACCCTAATCCTAACCCTCACCCATACCCTCTCCCTAACCCTAACCAATCCTTAAACCTCACCCTAACCCTAAACCTCACCCTAACACTAACCCTACCCTTCAGCATAAACCTAATCCTTACCCTAACCCTAACACTCTCCCCGAACCTAACCCTAACCCGCACCCTTAACCTCACCCTCAGAATAACCCTAACCCTAACCGTAATCCTAATCCTAACTCTCACCCTCACCCTAACTCTAACCCTAAATCTAATGATAAACCTACCCCTCAGCCTAACCATAACCCTAACCCTAAAGCTCACCCTACCCCTCACAATTAAACTAACCCTCACGCTCACCCTTAACCCTCACTCTAACCCTAACCATCACCCTAAACTTCAACCTAACCCTAACCCTAACCCTAGCCCTCACCATCAACCTAACCCTCACCCTATCCCTAACCATAACCCTCACCCTTAACCTCACACTCAGACTAACCCTTACCCTAAACCGAATCCTAACCCTAACTCTCACCCTCACATTAACTCTAACCCTAACCTTAATCCTAACCCTCACCCATACCATCTCCCTAAACCTAACCAATCCCTAAACCTCACACTATCCCTAACCCTCACCCTAAACCTAAGCCGCAGCCTCACCCTAACCCTAACCCTAACACTAAACCTAACCCTCACCCTAACCCTAACAATAACCCTAATCCTCACCCAAATGTTTACCCTCACCCTAACCCTAAACCTAACCCTAATCCTAACACTAAATCTAACCATAACCCTAAACCTAAACCTAACCCTCACCCTAACACTCACCCTACAATTACGGTAACCTTAAACTTAATGCTCACGGTCACCCTAAACCTCAGCCTAACACTAACCCTCACCGGCAACCTAACCCTCACCCTCACCCAAACCCTAGCCCTCACCCTAACACTCATCCTCACCCTAAACACCAACTTAACAATAATGCTCACCCTAACCCTAACACAATTCCTCAAACTAAACCTCACACTAACATTAAGCCTAACCCTCACTCTCACCCTCCCCCTCCCCCTAAGCCTAACAGTACCCAAAAACCTAATCCTAAATCTAACCCTTACCCTCGCCCTAAATCTAACCCTAAACCTAACCTGAAGCATCACCCTCACCTTACCACTAAACCTATCCCTAACCCTCACACAAACCCTAACCCTCACGCTAACGCTAACCCTGATCCTAACCCTTACTCTCACCCTAACCCTAACAATATCTCTCACAATAAAACTATCCCTCAACCTAACCCTAACCCTCAGCCTAACCCTCAGCCTAACCCTAAACCTAACCCTAACCCTCACCCTCACCTTAACCCTAACCCTAACCCTAATCATAACATTAACCCTCACACTAACAATCACACTAAACCTAACCCTAAACATCACCCTTACCCTAAACCTCACCCGAACCCTCTCACTGACCCTAAGATGAACCCTAAACCTAACACTAATCTGAAATCTAACCCTCACCCTCACCCTCACCCTAATCCTAACCCTAACCCTAAACCTTACCCTCACCCTAACCCTATCCCTAACCCTAACTCTCATCCTAACTCTAAGCCTCACCTAACCCTAACCCTAACCCTAACCCTCACCCTAACCCTAACCTTAACCCTCTCCCTCACCCTAACACTCACTGTTACCCTAAACCTCACCCTAAACGTAACCCTCACCAACACCCTAACGCTCACCCTCACCCGAACCCTCACTCTAACCCTAAACCTCAGCCTCACCCTATACATCACTGTAAACCTAACCCTCACAGTCACCCTAACCCTAACACTAACCCTAACCCTAACTCTCAAATAACCATAACACTAACCCTCACCCTCACCCTAACCCTAACCATAACCCTCACACTTACCCTCACCCTCACTATCAACTTAACCCTCACCCTTACCCTAACCCTCACCCTCATCCTCACCCTAAGCCTAACCCTAACAATTACACTAATCCTAAACCTAACCCTCACCCTCACCCTCACCCTCACCCTCTCCCTCACCCTCACCCTCAGCTTAACCCTAACCCTAAACCTAAACCTAACCCTAAAACTAGCCCCACCCTCACCCTCACCCTCACCCTAACTATAACCCTAACAATAACCCTAACCCTAACCCTAACCGTAACCCTAACCCTCACCCTAAACTTAACTCTAACCCTAACCCTAACCATCACCCTAACCCACAACCTAACTCTAACCCTACCTTTATGCCTCATCCTAACGCTAACCTTAAACCGAACCCTAACCCTAACCCTCTCCCTAACCCTAAAGTTAACCCTTACCCTAATCCTAAACCTACACCTCACCCTCAACCTAAGTTACCCACATCCTAACCCTAACCCTAAACCAAAACCTAATCTTAACCATAACCTTCACCCTCACAATCAGCATAAACCTAACCCTAACCCTAATCCTAACCCTAGCACTCACCCTCAACCTCACCCTAACTTTAACACTAACCCTCACCCTAATCCTAACACTAACCCTAACCCTAAACCTCACCCTAAACATAACCCTCACGCCAATGCTAACACTATCCCTCATCCTCACCCTAACACTCACCCAGAACTTACTCTCACCCTAACCTTCACCCTAACCCTAATCCTCACCCACAACCTAAACCTCACCCGAACCCGAACCCTCACACTCACCCTGACAGCTCAACCTCACCCTAAACTTCACATTAACCCTAAACCTCACCCTCACCCGAACCCTCACCCTCAGCTTAACCCTAACCATAAGCCTAAACCTAACACTAAACCTACCCCTCACACTCACCCTCACCCTAACTATAACACTCACAATAACCCTAACCCTAACCCTAACATTAACACTAACCTCACCCTCACCCTAACTCTAACCCTAACCCTAACCCTAACCATCACACTAACCCTCAACCTAACCCTAACCCTAACCTTCCGCCTCACCCTCAGGCTCACCCTAACCCTCACCGTCACCCTAACCCTAACCCATACCCACACCCTAACCCTCACCCTAAGCCTAAACCTAAACCTCAGCCTAACTCTCATCCTTACCCTAAACCTAACCCTCTCCACAACCCTAACCCTAACCCTCACACTTTACCACACCCTCAGACTAACCCTAATGCTTACCCGAATCCTAACCCTAACACTCACCCTAACCTTAACGCTAACCCTAACCCTCACCCTAATGCTTACCCTCACCCTAACCCTAATCCTAACACTAACCCTAACCCTAACCCTAAACCTAAACCTAACCCGAACCCTCACCCTCACCATCACCCTAAACGTAAACCTCACCCTAAACCTAAACCTACCTTTCAGCCTAAACCTAATCCTTACCCTAACCCTAACACTCTCCCCAACCATAACCCTAACCCTCACCCTTAACCTCAACCTCAGACTAACCCTAACCCTAACCGTAATACTGACCCTAACTCTCACCCTCACCCTAACTCTAACCCTAACCCTAATCCTAACCCAACCCCTCAGCTGAACCGTAACCCTACCCTCAACCTCACCTTACCCCTCACCATAAAACTACACCTCATACTCACCCTAACCCTAACTCTAACCCTAATCGTCACCCTAAACCTCAACCTAACCCTAACCCTAACCCTAGCCCTCAGCATCACCCTAACCCTCACCCTACCCCTAACCATAACCCTCACCCTTAACCTCACCCTCAAACTAACCCTAACCATAACCCTAATCCTAACCCTAACTCTCACCCTCATATTAACTCTAACCCTAACCCTAATCCTAAACCTCACCCATACCCTCTCCCTAAACCTAACCAAACCCTAAACCTCACCCTAAACCAAAGCCGCAGCCTCACCCTAAACCTAACACTAACACTAACCCTAAACCTCACCCTTAACCTAACGCTAAGCCTAACTCTCACCCTAAACCTCATCCTAATGCTTACCCTCACCCTAACCCTAACCCTAACCCTAATCCTAACAATAACCCTAACCCTAAACCTAAACCTAAACCTAACCCTCAAACTAACACTCACCCTGAACTTACCCTAACCCTAAACCTCACCCTAACGCTAACCCTATCTTTAACCCTAACACTCACCGTCACCCTAACACGCACCCTAACACCAACCCTCACCCACAACCTAAACCTCACCCTCACCCGAACCCTCGCCCTCATCCTAACACTCATTCTCACCCTAAACACCAACCTATCAATAACGCTCACCCTAACCCTAACACTATCCCTCACCCTAACCCTCACCCTAACTTTAACCTTAGCCCTCACCCTCACCCTCCCCCTACCCCTAAGCCTAACAATAACCATAAACCTAATCCTAAACCTAACCCTTACTCTCACCATAAATATAACCCTAGCCCTAACGCTAACCATCACCCTAACGGTAAACCTGTCCCTAACCCTCACACAAACCCTAACCCTCACGGTAACGCTAACCCTAACCCTCTTCCTCACCCTAACCCTTATTCTCACACTAACCCTAACAATATCCCTCAAAATAAACCTATCCCTCAACCTACCCCTAACTCTACCCCTCAGACTAACCCTCACCCTAACCCTAAACCTAAGCCTAACCCTCACCATCACCTTAAACATCACCCTAACCCTAATCATAACATTAACCCTAACCCTCATCCTAATCTTTTCCCTAACTCTAACACTAACCCTCACCATAACAATCACCCTAACCCTAACCCTAAACCTCACCTTTACCCGAAACCTCACCCGAACCCTCTCACTCACCAAAACCCTAACCCTCAACTTAACCCTATCCTTCACCCTAACACTAACCTTCACCTTAACCCTCAAGCTAATCCTTACCCTCAGCCTAAACCTAACCCGAACCCTCACCTTCAGCTTAACCCTCACCCTAAATCTAAACATAACCTTCACCATAACCCTCACCATAACCCTCACCCTAACCCTCACCTTAACACTAACCCTCACCCACACCCTAACCCTCACCCTCACCCTAAACATCACCCTAACCCGAAAGTAAACACGAAACCTAAACCTCAATCTCACCCTATCCTTCATCCTAAACCTAAACCTAACCATAAACCTCACCCTCACGCTAACCCTCACCCTATCCAAAACACTCACCCTAACCCTAACCCTCACCCTCACCCTAACTCTCAACCTAATCCTAAACCTTACCCTAACCCTAATCCTAAACCGAAACCTAAACTTAACCCTCCACTAACCCTAACTCTCATCCTAACCCTAACCCTACCACTCTCCCTAATCCTCATCCTAACCCTAACCCTCACTCTCACTCTCACACTCACACTCACACCCACTCTAACACTCACCCTAACCGTGAACCTAACCCTAACACTATCCCTCAACTTCACCCTCAACTTCACCCTCAGCGTAACCCAAAACCAAAACCTAATCCTAACCCTAAACCTCACCCTCAATCTAATCCTAAACCTAACCATAACTGTAACTCTCACTCTCACCCTAACCCTAAGCCTAACAATAACCCTAACCCTAACCATAACCGTTACGTGAAGCATAACCCTAAACCTAATCCTAACCCTAACCATCACCCTAACCCTAACCTGAAACCTAAACCTCACCCTCAACCTAATCCTCACCCTAACCCTAATCCTAACCCTTACCTAAACGAAACCCTCACCCTAACCCTCACCCTAACTCTAACCCTCACCCACAACCTAAATCTCACCCTCAACCGAAAACGAACCCTCACCCTAAACCTCACCCTCACCCTAAACATGACCCTAATCCTAACCCTCACCCTATCCCTGACCCTAATCCTCACCCTAACCGTAACCTTCACTTAACCCTAACCCTAAACCTCACCCTCACACTAACCCTAACCCTAAACCTAACCCTAACCCTCACACTCACCCTAACCCTAACCCTAACCCTCACACTTATCCTAACCGTCACTCTCACCATAACCCTCACCCTAAACCTAACCCCCACACTCACCATCACCCTAAGACTAACACTTACCCTATCACTAATCCTAAATCTAACATTCACCCTCACCCTAAACGTAACTCTAAACCTATCCCCCACCCTAACCCTAACCCTAATGCTATCCCTAACCTTAAACCTAACCCTCACCGTAAACCTAACCCTCAAACTCACCCTCAACCTCACCTCAAGCCTAACGTTTAACCCTAACACTAATCCTAAAGCTAACCCTCACCCTCAGCCTAACCCTAATCCTAACCCTAACCCTCACCCTCACCCTCACGCTCAACCTCACCCTCAGCCTAACCCTAACCTTGACCTTAATCCTAACCCTAACCCTTACCCTCACGCTCACAATAAATCTAACCCTAACCCTAAACTTCACCCTCACCCTCAGCCTAACACTAACCCTAACCCTAACCCTCACCCTCACACTCATTCTAAACCTCACCCTGAACCTCACCCTCAGCCTAACCCTAACCCTAACACTTAGCCTCACCCTAGACCTAACCCTCACCCTAACCTTCACCTTAACCCTCAACCTCACCCTCACCCTAAACATAACTCTAAACGTAACTCTCACCCTAACCCTCATCCTAACACGAATGCTAAACCTAACCCTCACCCTAACCTAACCCTCACCCTAACCCTAACCCCCACCCTAACTCTTATGCTTGCCCTAACATTAACCCTAACTCTAACCCTAAACGTAACCCTCACACTAAATCTATCCCTCACCCTAACCCTTACCCTACCCCTCAGCCTAACCCTCACCCTAACCCTAACCCTAACCCTAATCCTCACCATATCCCTAACCCTAACCCTCAACGTAACCCTATCTCTCACCCTAACCCTAACAATCACACACACCCTATCTCTAACCCTAACCCTCACTCTAACCCTAAACCTAAACATCATCCTAACCCTAATTCTAAGCCTAACGCTAACAGTAAACCTAAGCCTAACACTCACCCTAACCGTCACCCTAACCTTAAACCTAACTCTAACTCTCACCCTAACCCTAAACCTAAACCTTATACACAACCTCACCCTAATCCTCAACATGAAGATTACCCTCACCCTCATTCAAACCCTAAACTTAACCGTAACCCTCACCCTAACCCTTACCCAAACCCTAAACCTAACCCTCATCCTAACCCTCACCCTAACCCTAATGCTAACCCTAACCCTAACCCTCACACTCACCCTCACGCTAACCCTTACCCTCACCCTCACCCTAACCCTATCCCTAACCTTAACTCTCACAGTAACCCTAACCCTCACCCTAACCTTAAGCCTCACCCTAACCCTAACTGTAACCCGAACCCTCACCGTCTCCCCAAACCTCACCCTAACCCTAAACCTAATCCTAACCCTCACCCTAACCCTAGACGTCAACCTAACCCTAATCCTAAACCTAACCCTTTCACTAACCCTAACCCTCACCCTAACCCTTACCCTCACCCCAATCCTTACCTTCACCCTAATTCTATACTTAAACCTCACACTAAACCAAACCCTCGCCCTAACTCTAACCCTAACCTCACCCTAACCGTCACCCTAACTCTAAGCCTCACCCTAAACCTAACCGTAATCCTAACCCTCACCGTCACCCTAACCCTCAACGTAATACTAAACCTCACCCACACCCTACCCCTCACCCTCACCCGAAACCTCACAGTGAACCTAACCCTCAACCTCACTCTATACATCACCCTTACCCTAATCCTAACCCTAACCCAAACCTTAACCCTCACCCTAAACCTAACCCTCACCCTCAGCCTAATCCTCACAATAACCCTATCCCTAAGCCTTACCTAAACGAAATCCTCACCCTCACCCTCACCCTCATACTAGCCCTCACCCTAACCCTAACCATAACACTAACCCTAACCCTCACCCTCACCCTCACCCTCAACCTCAGCCTAACCCTAACCCTAACACTCACAATAACCCTAAACATCACACTAACCCTCAACCACACCCTCACCCTAACCCCCACCCTCACCCTAACACTAAACCTAACCCTAACCCTAAACCTAACCCTCACAATAACCGAAACCCTAAACCTCAATCCCAGCCCCACGCAAACCCTAAACCTAACCCTAACAATAACCCTAACCCTATCCCTCACCGTAACACTCACCGTAACCATTACCCTCACCCTAACCCTAACCCTCACACTCACCATAACCCTCACCTTAGTCCTAACCCTACCGTCACCCTAACCCTAATGCTAACCCTAAATCTCACCTTCACCATAATCCTCACCTTAACACTTAGCCTTTCCCAAATCCTAACCCTCACACTCACCCTAACCCTCACCCTAACCCTTACCCTCACACTAAACCTAACCCTAAACCTAACCCTCAACCTCAACCTAACCCTAACCCTAACTCTAACCATCACCCTAACCTTAAACCTAACGCTCACCCTAAACAGAACCCACACCCTCAACCTCACCCTAACCCTAACCCTAACCCTAACACTGACCCTCATCCTCCCCGTCACCCTAACACTAACCCTCACCCATACACTCATTCTAACCATCACCCTAATCCTAAATCTAACCCTAATCCTCACAATCACCCTAACCCTCACCCTAACCCTAATCCTCACCCTAACCCTAAACCTAACCCTAAGCCTACCCCTCACCCTAAACTTAACCCTAACCCTCACCCTCATCCTTATACTTACCCTAACCCTTACCTTCACCCTAACCCTCACCTTAACCCTAACCCTAACTCTAACCCTTACACTAACTCTCAACATAACCCTTAAACTCAACCTAACCCTAAACTTAAACCTAACCCTAACCCTCACACTAACCCTCACCGTACCCCTCACCCTAAACCTCACCGTAACCCTAAACCTAACACTCACCCTCAACCTAATCCTCACCCTCACCCTCAACCTAACCCTAAACCAACCATAACCCTAACCCTTACCTTAAGCGTAACTCTCACACTAACCCTCACCTTAAGCCTCACCCGAACCCTAACGCTAACCCTAGCCTTCACCCTCACCCTAAATCTCACCCTAACCCTTACCCTAACCCTATCCCTAACCCTAACCCTAATCCTCACACTAACCCTCAAGTTAAACGTAACCCTCGCCCTAACCCTCACACTATCCCTAACTTTCACCCAAAGGCTAACCCTAAACCTAACCCTCACATTCACCCTCACCTTAACCGTCACCATCACCCTAACCCTCACCCGAACCCGAAACCTCACCGTCAGGCTAACCCTCACCCTCACCCTAAACATCACCCTAACCTTAACACTCACCCTAACCCTAACCTCACCCTAAACCTCACCCTAATCCTAACAATAACTATAATCCAAACTCTCACACTAAACCTAATACTCACCCTAATCCTAACCTTCACTCTCACACTAAAACTTACCGTATCACTAAACCTCACTGTATCCCTAACCCTCAGCCAAACCCTAACCCAAACCCTCACCCAAACCTTTACCCTCACCCTCAGCCTAATCCTCACCCTAACCCTATACCTAACCCTTACCTAACCGAAGTTCTCACCCTCACCCTCACCTCACCCTAACCCTCACCCTCATCCTAGCCATCATCTTAGCACTAATCCTAACACTAACCCTAACCCTCACTCTCACCCTCAACTCAACCTCAGACTAACCCTAAACCTAAAAATCACAATAAGCCTTACCGTCACACTAACTCTCAACCTAACACTCACTCTAAACCTAACACTCACCCTCACCCACACCCTCAACCTAACCCTCACCCTCAACCTAACACTAATCCTAACACTAAAACTAAAGCTAACACTCACACTAACCCTAATCCTAAACCTCAATCCCACCCTCAACTTATCCCTAACCCTAACCCTAACAATAACCCTAACCCTCACCCTAAACCTCACCCTAAGCCTTTCCCTCACCCTAACCCTAACCTTCACCCTCACCCGAACCCTAACTGTCACCATAACTCTCACCCTAACCCTAACCCTCACCCACACACTGACCCTCACCCTCACCCGAACCCTCATACTCACCCTAACCCTCACCCTCACCCTAAACATCACACTTACCCTAACCCTCAAACTAACCATAACCATAACCCTCACCCTCACCCTCACCCTCACCCAAACCCTAACCCTAACCCTCACACAAACAGTAACCCTCACCCTAACCCTAACCCTCAACTCACCATAAGCCTAATCCTAACCCTAACGCTAATCCTAAACCTAACCCTCACTCTCAAACTCACCCTAACCCTAACCCAAACCGTAACCATAACATTAACCTCAAACTAAACCTAAACCTCACCCTAACAATAAACCTACCCCTCACCCTAACCCTCACCCTAACGCTAACCCAAATCCTAAACCTCATACTAACCCTAACCCTAACCATAAGCCTCACATTCACCCTATAACTCACAGTCACCGTAACCCTCACCATAAACCTAACCCTCACCTATACCTTAAACCTCACCCTCACCCTCACCCTAACCCTAACCCTACCCTCACCAAAACCCCACCCTCAACCGAACCCTCACCCTAATCCTCACCATAAACCTAAACATAACCCTTACTAACCGAAAAACTCACCCTCGCCCTAACCCTCACCTATCCCTTAACCCACACCCGAACCCTCACCCGAACCCTCACCCTAAAACTCACCCTCACCCTAAACATCCCCCTAACTCTAACCCTCACGCTAAACCTAAACCTAACCCTCACCCTAACCCTAACCCTCACTTACCCTAACCCTAACCCTAACGATCACCCTCCCACTAACCCTAAGCCTAAACCAAACCCTGACCCTAACCCTCACTCTCACCCTAACCCTAACCCTAACCGTCACACTTACACTAACCTTCACTGTCACCCTAATCCTCACTGTCACCCTAACCTTCACCCTAAACCTAACCCTCACCCTAACCCTAAAACTAACACTCAATCTCACCTTCACCCTCACCCTAAGCCTAATCCTAACCCTAACACTAACACTAAAGGTAACCCTCACCCTCACCCTCACCCTAACTCTAAACCTAACCCAACCCTAACCTTCATGCTCACCCTAACCCTAACCCTAAACATAACCTTAACCATAACCCTCACACTAACTCTAACCCTAACACTCAACCTCACCCTAACTCTAAACCGAACCCTCATCCCAACACTCACCCTAACACTAACCCTAACCCTCAAACTCACCCTCACCGTAGCACTTACCCTCACCCTAACCCTAACAATATCCCTAACCTTAACTCTCACACTAACCCTAACCCTCACCCTAACCCTAACCCTCACCCTAATCCTAACCGTAACCCTAAACCTCACTGTCTCCCCAAACCTCACTGTAACCCTAAGCCTAATCCTAACCCTTGCCCTCACCCTAGCCCTCACCCTAAGCCTAATCCTAACCCTAACCCTTACACTAACCTTAACCCTCACCCTCACTCTAAACGTTTCCCTAACCCTTACCCTCACCCTAATCCTATACTTAACCCTCACACTAAACCAAAACCTCACCCTAAGTCTAAACCTTCCCCTCACCCTAACAGTCACCCTAACTGTAATCTCACCCTAACACTAACCCTAACCCTAACCCTCACCGTCACCATAACACTCAACGTAATCCTAAACCTCACCAACACCCTACCACTCACCCTCACCCAAACCCTCACCCTCAGTCTATACATCAACCTAACCCTAACCCTCACCCTAACCCAAACCCTAACCCTCACCCTAACCCTAACCCTCATCCTAACCCTCACCCTCAGCCTAATCCTCACCCTAACCCTATCCCTAAGCCTTACCGAACCGAAATCCTCACTCTCACCCTCACCCTCATCCTAACCCTCACCCTCATCCTAGCCCTCACCCTAACCCTAAACCTAACACTAAACCTAAACCTTACCCTCACCCTAACCCTCAACCTCAGCCTAACCCTAACCCTAACACTCACAATAACCTTTACCGTCACCCTAACCCTCAACCTAACCCTTACTGTAAGCCTAACCCTCACCCTCACCCTCACCCACACTCTCACCCTAACCTTATCCCTCACCCTAACACAAACACTAACCCTAAACCTAAGCCTTACCCTAAGTCTCACCCTAAACCTAACTGTAACCCTAACCCTCACCATCACCCTATCTCTCAACGTAATCCTAAACCTCACCCAGACACTACCCCTCACCCTCACCCGAAATCTCACAGTGACCCTAACCCTCAACCTCCCTCTCTACATCAGCCTAACCCTAACCCTCACCGTAACCCAAACCCCAACCCTCACCCTAAACCTAAACGTAACCCTAACCCTCACCCTCAGCCTAATTCCCACCCTAACCCTATCCCTAAGCCTTACCTAACCGATATCCTCACCCTCACCCTCACCCTCACCCTAACCCTCACCCTCATCCTAGCCCTCACCCTAACTCTAACACTAACCCTAACCTTCACGCTCACCCTCACCCTCAACCTCAGCCTAACCCTAACCCTAACACTCACAATAACCCTTACCATCACACTAACCCTCAACCTTACCCTCACTCTAACACTAAACCTCACCGTCACCCTCACCCACACCCTCACCCAAAACCGCACCCTCACCCTAACACTAAACCTAACCATAAAACTAAACCTAATCCTCACACTCACCCAAACCCTAAACCTCAATCCCACCCCCACCCTAACCCTAACCCTAACCCTAACAATAACCCTAACCCTAACCCTAACCCTAAACTTCACCCTAACCCTTACCCTCACCCTAAGCCTAACCCTCACCCTCACCCTAACCCTCACCCTAGCACTAACCCTACCGTCACCCTAACCCTAATGCTAACCCTAAACCTCACCCTAACCCTAACCCTCACCCTCACCCTAACCCTCACCCTAGCCCTAACCCTACCGTCACCCTAACCCTAATGCTAACCCTAATCCTCACCCTCACCCTAACCCTCAACCTAACACTTAACCTTTCCCAAATCCTAACGCTCACACTCACCCTATCCCTCAACCTAACCCTTACATTCACCCTAAACCCAACCATAACCCTAACCCTCAACCTCACTCTAACCCTTGCTCTCACCCTAACCCTAATCCTCACCCTCATCCTAACCCTAACCGTCACCCTAACTCAACCCTAACAATAACCCTCACCCACACACTAACCCTCAACCTCAGCCTAAAGATCACACTAACCCGAACCCTCAATCTAACCTTAACCCTATCCCTCACCGTCACCCTCACCCTCACCCAAACAATAACCCTAACCCTCAAAAAAAAACCTACCCCTCACCCTAACACTAACCCTAACTCTAAACTCACCCTAAACCTAATCCTAACCCTAACGCTAAACCTAAACCTAACCCTCACCCTCACCCTCACCCTCACCCTAACCCTAACCCTAACCCTAACCCTAACCCTCACCCTAACAATAAACCTACCCCTCACCCTACCCCTCACCCTAACTCTAAACCAAATCCTAAACCTCACACTAACCCTTACCCTAACCATAAGCCTCACACTCACCCCAAACCTCACAGTCACCGTAACCCTCACCATAAACCTAACCCTCACCTACACCCTCATCATCCCCCTCACTCTCATCCTAACCCTCACCATCACCCTAAACATCACCCTAACCCTAACCCTAACCCTAAACCTCACCCTAAACCTAATCCTCACCCTCACCTTCAAACTAAGCCTAACCCTAATCATAATCGTAAAACTCACACTAACCCTAATCCTCATCCTAACCCTAATCTTCACCCTCACCCCAACCTAATCCTAACCCTAAACCACACCCTAAACCCATTCCTTTCCCGAAAACTCACCCTTACCCTAAGCCTCACCATCACCGTAAACATTGCCCTAACCCTAACCCTCAACTTAACCCTTACCCTAAACCCCACCCTAACCCTAACACTCATGATAACTCACATTCTAATCCTCACAGTAATATTAAACCTAATCCTTACCTAAACAAAATCCTCACCCACACACTCACCCTCACTCTAACCCTTAGGTCACCCTAGTACTCACCCTCAACCTAACCCTAAATGTAACCCTCACTGTCAACCTCACCCTCACCCTCAACCTAAACCTAAACCTAACCCTAATCCTAACGCTAACCTTCACCCTCACCCTCACCCTAACCCTAACCCTAACCCCAATCCTCACCGTCACCCTAACCTTCGCCCTAAACTTACCCTCACCCTAAACATAAACCTAAACCTAATCCTCACACTAACCCTACACTTTACCATAAACGTAACCCTAACCCTAATCCTAAACCTAATTCTCACCCTCACCCTCAGCCTCAATCTAACCTTAACCCTAATCATAAACCTAACCTTCACCTTCACCCTAACCCTAAACATAACCCTAACCCTAATCGTCACCCTCACCCGCACCCTAACCCTAACTGTAACTCTAACCCTCACCCTAACCCTAACACTAACCGAAAGCATAACCCTAACCCTGACCCTAACCCTAACCCTAACCCTCACACTCACCCTAACCCTAACACTAAACCTAACACTCACGCTAAAACTCACCCTAACACTCAGGCTAACCCTAACCATCACTGTCTCCCTAAACCTCACCCTAACCCTTACCCTCACCATAACCCTAATATTAACCCTAACTCAAAGCCTCATTTGAAACCTAACCCTCACACGAAGCTTAACACTACCGGTCACCTTAACCCTCACCCTAACCCTCACGCTAACCCCAACCCTCAGCCTCAACCTAGCCCTCACCGTAACCCTAATCCTCACCCTAACCCTAACCTTCACACTCACCCTAACCCTCACGCTAACAGTAACCCTAACTCTAAGCCGCAACCTAATCCTAACCCTAACTCTACCCTCACCCTAACCCTCACACCCACCCTAACCCTAAACCTAAACCTCACCCTCACCCTAACCCTCATCCGAATGCTTATCCTCGTCCTCAACCTAACCCTCACACTAACTCTAACCTTCACCATAACCCTCACCCTAACCCTAACCCTCTTCCTAACCCTAATCCTCACCCTAAACATAACACTCACCCTCACCCTAACCCTCACTCTTACCCTAAACGTAACCCTAATACACACCCTCACCCTAAGCATCACCTTACCCCTTATCCTCACCTTCACACTAACCCTTGCCCTCACCCTAACCCTTACACTCACCCTAACCCTATCCCTCACCCTAACCCTAACCCTCACCCAAACCCTCAACCTAACCCTTACCCTCAGCCTAACCCTAACCCTAACCCTCACCTTCACCTTAACCATCACCCTAACCGTAACCTTCCCCATAAACCTCACCCTAACCCTCACCCTAACACTAACCCTCACCCACACACTAAACCTCAAACTCACCCTAAACATCACCCTAACCCTAAAGTAAACGTTGAACCTAAACCTCACTCTCACCCTATCCTTCACCCTAACCCTAATCCAAACCCCAACCCTCACCCTCACCCTCACCCTCACCCTAACCCAAACACTCACCCTAACCTTAACCCTCACCCTCACCCTAACTCTCAACCTAACCCTAAACCTAACCCTTACCCTTACACTCACCCTAACCCTCCACTAACTCTAACCCTCACCCTCACCCTAACCCTCACTCTAACCCTAACCCTGAACCTAACACTCACCCTAACCCTTACCCTAACCCTAATCCTAAACCTAACCCTAACCTTAACCCTCCACTAACGCTAAATCCAATCCTAACCCTAACCTACCACTCTCCCTAATCCTTATCCTAACCCTAACCCTAACCGAAAACCTCAACTTCACACTCACACTCACCCTAATCCTCACCCTAGCCGTCATCCTAACCCTAACCCTATCCCTCAACTTCACACCGAACCTCACCCTCAGCCTAACCCTAAACCTAATCCTAATCCTAACCCTCACCCTCATTCTAACCCTAAACCTAACAATAACCGTAACTCTCACCCTCACCCTAACCCTAACCCTAACAATAAACCTAACCCTAACCCTAAACGTTACCCGAACCATAACCCTCACCCTAAACTTAAGCCTATCCCTATCCCTAACCCTAACCCTCACAGTAACCCTAACCCTCACCCTAACCCTAACCCTACACCTCAACCTAAACCTCATCCTAACCCTAAGCCAAAACCTAACCCTCACCCTATCCCTCACCCTAACCCTAACGCTAACCCTAACCCTAACCCTCACCCTAAAACTCACCCTAAACCTTATCATCAACATAACTCCATCTCTAACTCTATCCATAATTCTCACACTAAACCTAACCCTAACCCTAAACCTCACCCTAACCCTAACCATAACCCTACCCCTCACCCTAACCCTAACCGTCTCCCTAACTCTCACCCTATCCCTAACCCTCACGCACACACTAACCCTCACCCGAACCCTCATACTCACCCTTACCCTCACCCTCACCCTAAACATCACACTGAACCTAAGCCTCACCCTCACCCTCAACCTCATCCTAAACCTAACCCTAACCCTCACACAAACCCTACCCCTCACCCTAACCCTAACCCTAACCCTCAACTCACCCTAAGCGTAATCCTAACCCTAATCCTAAAACTTACCCTTACCCTCACCCTAACCCTAACCCTAACCCTAACCCTCACAATAAACCTAAGCCTCACCACAACAATAACCCTACCCCTTAGCCTATCCCTCACACTAACCCTAACCAAAACCCTAAAACTCATACTAACCCTAACCCTGACCATAAGCCTCACACTCACCCTAAACCTCACAGTCACCCTAAACCTCACCATAAACCTAACTCTCACCCACACCCTCACCCAAACCCTCACCCTAACCCGAAACCTCACTCTATCCTAAACATCACCCTAACCATAATCCTAACCATAACCCTAACCCTAACCCTTACCTAACAGAAACCCTCAACCTCACCCTCACCCTAACACTTACACTCAGTCTAGCCCTCAAGCTAACACTAAAATTCACCCTCACATTAACCCTCACCGTCATCTTCTGCCTAACCCTAACCCTAATCTTAATCTGACCCCTAAGCCTCATCCTCACCCTCACCATCACTCTATCACTAAACCTAACCATAACCTTCACCCTCACCCTTAACCTCACCCTAACCCTAACACTACCAGAACCCTAACTCTAACCCTAAACGTTACCCTAACACTAACCCTCACCCTAATATTAACCCTAATCCTAACCCTAACCCTCACACTAACCCTAACCCTCACCCTACACCTAAGCCTACTACTCAGCCTAAACCTCATCCTAAACCTAACCATAACCCTAAACCTCACCCTAAACCTAACCCTAAACCTAACTCTCACCCTCATCCTAACCGTAACCCTCACCCTAACCCTAAGACTAACGCTAAGCCTATCCCTCAACTTCCGCCTCACCCTAACCCTAACTTTATCCTTAACCCTCACCCTAGCCCTAATCCTCACCATCACCCTAAACCTAACTCTCACCCTAAACCTAACCCTCACAAACACCCTCACCCTCACCCTCACCCAAACCCTCATTCACCCTAAACTTCACCCTCACCCTAAACATCACACTAACACTAAACCTCACCCTAACCCTAACCCTAAATCTCACCCTCACCCTCACCCTCACCCTCACCCTCAACCTAAACCCAACCCTAACCTTCACACAAATGCTAACCATCACCCTAACCCTAACCGTATCACTCAAATTCACCCTAAGCCTAATCCTAACCCAAACCCTAATCCTAAACCTAACCCTCACCCTCACCCTAACCCTAACCCTAACCCACACCCTCACACTCACACTCACCCTAACCCTAACACGAACCCTAAACCTAAACCTCACCCTAACCCTAAACCTAACCCTAACCCTCACCCTCACCCTAAGACTAACACTAACCCTCACACTAACCAGCACCCTAAACCTAATGCTAACTTTAAAACTAATCCTAAGCCAAACCCTAACTCTCACCCTAAACCTCACGCTAACCCTTTTCCTCTCCCTTACCCTAATCTTAACCCTAACCCTCACAAAAAACCTTACCCTCACCCTAACCCTTACTCTCACTCTTACCCTAACCCTAACCCTCACCCTAACATTAACCGAAGTATAATCCTCACTCTAACCCTAACTGTCACCTTCAACTTCACCCTTACCCTCACCCTCAGCATAACCCTAACCATAACCCTAACCCTAACCCTAACCCACACTCTCACCCTCACCCTAAAAATAACCCTAACCCTCGTCCAAACCCTCAACCTCACCCTCAACCTAAAGCAACCCTATCCTTTAACCTCACACTAACTCTAACCCTCACCTTCATGCTAACCCTAAGACTAACCCTAGCAGTCACCCTAAACGTCACCCTAACCATAACGCTAACCCTAACCCTCACCCTAACCCTCACCCTAACCCTTAACCTCAACCTAAACCTAACCCTACAGCTAACCCTCACACTAACACTCAACCTAACCCTAATTCTATCCCTAACCCTCACCCTAATACTATCCCTTACCCTAACCTACACCGTCACCCTAACCCTTACCCGAACCCTAAACATCACCCACGCCCTAATCGTCACCCTCACCGTAAACATCACCCTAAACCTAACCATCACCCTAACCCTAACCCTAACCCTCAACCTAAAACTAAACCTCACCCTCACCCTCTCCCTCACCCTCACCAGAAGCCTGACCCTAACCCTAATCCTAAACCTAACCCTCCCAATCACCGTCACCCTCAGCATAAACCTCACCCTAACCCTAACCCTAACCCTCACCCTAACCATAACCCTTAGGGTAACACTAACGGTAACCCTCACCCTCAGCCTAAAACTCACCCTCACCCTAACCTTAGCCCTAACCCTCACCCTAACCCTAAACCTAAACCCAAATCTAACCCTAAGGCTCAACCTCACCCTAACCCTGACACAAACCCTAATCCTCAATCTAACCCTCTCCCTAATCCTAAAGCTAACCCTTGCCCTAAACCTAAACCTAAACCTCACCCCCACCCCAACCCTCACCCTCATCCTAACCCTAACCCTAAACCAAAACCTAATCCTAACGCTCACCCTCACCCTCACAATTAGCCAAAACCTAACCATAACCCTAATCCTAGCCCTAGCCTTCGCCCTGACATTGACCCTACATCTAACCCTAAGCCTAACCCTCACCCTAATCTTAACCCTAACACTAAACCTAACCCTAATGCTATCCCTAACGCTGACCCTCACCCTAAACCTCACGTTAACCCTTACTCTCACCCTAAGCTTCACCCTCACCCTAATCCTCAACCACAATCTAACCCTCAGCCTCACTCGAAGCCGCACACACATTCTGACCCTCAACCTCAACCTAAACATCACACAAACCCTAACCCTCACCCTCACCCTCAATCTCACTCTCAGCTTAACCCTAACCCTAAACCTAAACCTAATCCTAAACCTATCTCTCACCCTCACCCTAACCCTCACCCTCATTCTAACGCTAAAAATAACCCTAACCCTAAACCTAAACCTATCCCTAACCATAACCCTAACCCTAACCCTCACCCTCACCCACACACTCAGCCTAACCCTAAACCTAACCCTAATCCTAACCATAACCCTAACCCTCACCCTCATTCTAACCCTAAACTTAAACATAAACGTAACTCTTACTCTCACCATCACCCTCACCATAACCCTAACCCTAAAAATAACCCTAACCCTAACCCTAACCCTTAACCTAATCCTAACCCTCACCCTAATCTTAAACCTAACCCTATTACCCATAACCCTCACCTTAACCCTAACCCTACTCCTCAGCCTAAACCTATTCCTAACACTAACTCTCACCGTAACCCTCACCCTAACCCTATCCCTAACCCTAACCCTAACCCTCACCCTCACCCTAACCCTCACTTTCACCCTCACCCTCAACCAAAGGGTAACCCTAACCCTAACACTCACCCTCGCTCTCACCCTAAACCTAACCATTTCCCTAACCGTCACCCTCACCCTAACCCTCACCCCAACGCTAAACCTAACCCTAACCCTCACCCTCACCCTCACCCTAAACCTAACCCAAACCCTCACCCTAACCCTAACCCTAATCCTAACCCTAACCCTCACCCTCACCCTAACCCTAAACCTCACCTTAACTGCCACACAAACCCTAACACTAACCCTAAAACTAATCCTAAACTAAACCCTAACCCTCACCCTAACCCTCACCCTAACTGTTTTCCTCACCCTAACCCTAACCTTAACCCTAATCCTCACACAAAACTTTACCCTCACCCTAACCCTTATCCTCACCCTAACCCTAACCCTAAACTTAACGTTCACACTAAACCTAACACTCACCCTAACCCTAAACCTAAACCTCACTGTAACCCTTATCCTAACCCTAACAATCACACATTCCTCACCCAATCCCTAATCCTAAATCTATCCCTCACCCTCCACCTAACCCTTACTGTCACCCAAACCCTCACCCTAACCCTAACCGTAACCCTCACCCTCAAAATAATACTCATCCTAATCCTAAACCTATCACCCTAAACCTATCCCCCATCCTAACCCTAAAACTAACCCTACCTCTCGCCCTCACCCTAACCCTAAACCTAACCCTAACCCTCACCCTCACCCTAACCCTCACCCTAAATCTTACACTCACCCTAACCCTAACCCTCACCCTAACCATGAACCTAACCCTCACACTAACCCTAACACTCACCCTAACCTTTAACATCAAGCAAACCCTAACCCTAACCCTAACTCTCTCACTAACACTAATCCTCACCCTAACCCTAAACCTACCCCTCAGCCTAAGCCTCATACTAACCCAAACCCTAAACCTAAAACTCACCCTAACCCTAACCCTAACCCTCACCCTAACCATAACCCTCACTCTCAGGCTTACCTACAACCTCAGCCTAAACCTAACCCTAAACCTAAAGGTAACCCTCACCCTCACCCTCACAATAACTCTAATCCTAACCCTCAAACTCACCATCACCCTAAACCTAGCCCTATCCCTAAACCTCACCGTAAATGTAACCCTAATGCTGACCCTAACCCTAACCCTAACCCTAACCTTAACCCTAACCCTAACCCTAACTGTAACCCTCAACCACACCCTAACCCTCACCCTCAGCTCAAACCTCACACTCACGCTAACCTTTACACTCACTCTATCCCTGAACCTAACCCTTCCCTTACCGTAATCCTAACCCTAACCCACACCCTCACCCTCACCTTCACCCTCACCAAAAGCCTAACCCTAACAATGAAAATAATGCTAAACCTAACCCTCACCCTCACCCTCACCCAACCCTAACCCTAACCCTCACCGTCAACCTAACCCTAACTCTAACCCTCACCCTCACCCTAACCCTCATCCTAACCCTAATGCTAACCCTAATTCTCACCCTAACCCTAACCCTCACACTAACTCTTACCCTCACCCTAACATTAAACCTAACCCTAACTCTCAAACTAAACCTATCCCTCACCCAAACCCTAAACCTACAACTCAGCGTAACCCTAACCCTAACCCTCACCCTCACCCTAAATCTAACCCTAACCCTCACACTTACCCTAATCCTCACTGTCACATTAAACCTCACCCTAATTCTAACCCTCAACCTCACCCTCACCCTAACCCTAACCCTAACACTAACCCTAACACTCACCCTAACACTCAACCTAACCCTAACGCAAACACTAACCCTCACCCTAAACCTCCCCCTAACACTTATCCTCAACCTAAACCTAACCCTAAACCTAACCCTCACCCTAATAATCACCCTAACCCTAACCCTAACCCTAACTTTCACCGTCACCCTAACCCTTACCCGAAACCTGACCATAACCGATGCCCTAACCCTCACCCTCACCCTCACACTCACCCTTACCCTCAACCTCACCCTAAGCCTAAACCTAACCCTAACCCTAACACTAACACGCATGGTAAAACTAAAGGTAACCCTCACCTTCACCCTAAACTTAACCCTAACGCTAACCTTCACTGTCACCCTAAGCCTTACCCGAAACCTGACCATAACACATGCCCTAACCCTCACCCTCACCATAACCCTCAACCTCAACCTCACCCTAACCCTAAACCTAACCCTAGCCCTAACACTAACCCCAAACCTAACCCTGACTCTCAACGTCACCCTAATGCAAACACTAACCCTAACCCTCACCCTCTCCCTAACCCTAAAGATAACCCTTACCCTAATCCTAAACCTACACCTCACCCTCACACTCACCCTCATTCTAAACGTAACACTAAATCAAAAGCTAATCCTAACCCTCACCCTAACCCAAAACCTAACCCTAACCTTCACACTCACCCTAACGCTAACGCTAACGCTAAACCTAACCCTCAACCTCACCTTAACCCTCACCCTAACCCTATTCATAACATTAACAGTACTCTCACCCTAAACCTTTCCCTAACCCTAACACTAACCCTCACCCTAACAATCACCCTAACCCTAACCCTAACCCTCACACTAAATCTAACCCTCACCCGAACCCTCACCATCACCCTCACCCTAATCCTAACCCTAACACTAAGCCTAAACCTCACCATGACCCTAAACCTATCCCTAACCCTAACCCTCACCCTAGCTGTAAGCCTCACCTAACCCTCACCCTCACCCTAATCCTATCCCTAACCTGAAACTTAACCCTCACCCTAACCCTAACTTTAAACCTCACCCTCAACCTAACACTCACTGTCACCCTAACCCTCACCCTAACCCTAAACCTCACCAACACCCTAATGTTCACCCTCACCCGAACCCTCACTCTAACCCTAATCCTCACCCTCACACTAAACATCACATTAAACCTAAGCCTCACCCTCACCCTAACCCTAACCCTAACTCTAACCCTCACCTAACACTAACCCTAACCCTCGCCCTCACACTAACCCTAAACCTAATCCTGATCCTAACCAACACCCTCACCGTAACCCCAACCATAATCCTCACACTTACCCTAACCCTAACCCTCACCCTCAACTTAACCCTAACTCTAACGCTCACCCTCACACTAACCCTCATCCTAACCCTAATGCTCACCCTAATTCTCACCCTAACCCTAACCCTCACACTAACTCTTATCCTCACCCTAACATTAAACCTAACCCCAAATCTCACACTATACCTATCCCTCACCCAAACCCTACACCTCAGCCTAACACTCACACTAACCCTAAACCTCACTTAACCCTTACCCTAACCCTAAACCTCACGCTCACACTAACCCTAAGCCTAACCCAAACCCTAACCCTGACCCTCACCCTAAATGTAACCCTAACCCTCACACTTACCCTAATCCTCACTGTCATCCTAAACCTCACCCTAATTCTAACCCTCACCCTAAAATTAATCCTCACCCTATCCCTAACCCTAACCCTCACCCTCACCCTCAACCTAGAACTCACCCCAACCCTAACCGTAACCCTCACCCTAACCCTATCTCTCACCTTAAACCTAACACTCACACTCACCCTAACCCGCACCCTAACCCTCACCCTAAACATAAACCTAACCCTCATCCTAACCCTCACTCTGAGCCTAATGCTAAAGCTAACCCTAAACCTCACCCTCACCCTAACCCTCACCCTAACCTTAAACCTAACACTAACTCTCACCCTAACCCTCATCCTTACCCTAAAACTAACCCTAATCCTCAACATCACCCTAATCCTCAGCATAAAGATTACCCTCACACTCAACCAAACCCTAACCCTAAACCTAACCCTCACCCTAAACCTTACCCTAAACCTAAACCTAACCCTCATCTTAACCCTCACCCTTACCCTAACACTAACCCTTACCCTAATCCTCAACCTCACCCTCACCCTAACCCTTATCCTCACCCTAACCCTAACCCTATCCCTAACCTTAACTCTCACACTATCCATAACCCTCACCCTAACCCTAACCCAACCCCTCACTCTAACCCTTACCCTATCCCTAACCCTAACCCTAACCCTAACCCTCACAATAAATGAAACCCTAACCGACACCCTCACCCTAACCGTTACCGTCACCCTAAACTTCACCCTTACCCTAACCATCACCCACACCCTAACCTTCACTCTCACCCTCACCCTCACCTTAATCCTCAGCTTAACACTAACACTAACCCTTACCTAACTGAAATACTCAAGCTCAACCTCACCCTCACCGTAACTTACCCGTCACCCAAATCCTAACACTAGCCCTCAGCCTCATTCTAACCCTAACCCTAACACTCCCCCTAACCCTCATCCTAACCCCAATGCTAACCGTAACCCTCATCCTAAACCTAACCCTCACCCTAACTCTTACTCTCACCCTAATAGTAAACCTAACCCTAACTCTCACACTAAACCTATCCCTCACCCAAACTCTAAACCTACCCCTCAGCCTAATACTCACCCTAACCCAAACCCTAACCCTAACCCTCAACCTAACCCTAACATTCACCCTAACACTAACCCTCACCCTCAACCAAAACCTCACCCTAACACTCAACTTAACCCTAATCGTAACCCTCACCCTCACCCTAAACCTCACCCTAACCCTAAACCTAACCCTAACCCTCACCATAACCCTCACCATAACCCTAACCCTTACCCTAAACCTAACCATCACCCACACCCTAACCCTCACTCTCACCCTCACCATAATCCTCACTCTAACACTAACACTAACACTTACCTAACTGAAACACTCAACCTCACCCTCACCCTCACCCTAACCCTACCCTTCAACCAAATCCTAAACCTAGCCCTCACCCTCACCCTAACCACAACCCTAACACAAACCCTAACCCTCATACTAACCCTAATGCTAACCCTAACCCTCACCCTAACCCTAACCCTCACCCTAATCCTTACTCTCACCCTAATATCAAACCTAACCCTAACTCTCACACTAAACCAATCCCTCACCCAAACCCTAAAACTACCCCTCAGCCTAACCCTCACCCTAACCCTAACCCTAACCCAAATCTTCACCAAATCCCTAACCCTAACCCTAACCTTCGGCCTAGAACTCACCCTAACCCTCAACCTAACCCTAACCCTCAACCTAACCCTAACCCTCACCATAACCCTAACCCTCACCCTCAACCAAAACCTCACCCTAACCCTCACCCTAACCCTAATCCTAACCCTCACCCTCACCCTAACCCTCACCCTAACCCTAAACCTAACCCTCACCATAACCCTAACCCTTACCCTAACCCTCACCCTCACCCTATACATCACCCTAACCATTACCCTCACCCTCACCAAAATCCTAACCCTAACTCTAACCCTCACCCTAAACCTAACCCTAACACTCAACCTCACCCAAACCCTCAGCACAAAGATTAACCTCACCCTCAACCAAAACCTAACCCTAACCATCATCCTAAACCTAACACTAACCCTCACCCGAACCCGAACCCTCACCGTCACCTTAAACCTAAACCTCACCCTAACCCTAACAATAACTGAAATCCTAACCCTCACCCTCACCCTCACCCTAACCCGCACCCTCAACATAACACTAAACCTAACCCTATCCATCACCCTAAACCTAATGCTCATCCTAAACCTAACCGTCAACCTTACCTTCATCCTCACCCTAAGCCTAACCAGAACCCTAACACTATTCTTAAACCTAATCCTCACCCTCATCCTCAACCTAACCCTAACCCTTAACCTAACCCTAACTCTAAACCTCACCCTCACCCTCAGCCCAACCATAAACCTAACACTAATCATAACCACATCTCTCAACCTCACACTCACCCTAACACTCAACCTCACCCTACCCCTCACCATCACCCTAAACCTAACGATACCCTAACCCTCATCCTAACCCTAATCCTAATCCTAACCCTAACCCTATCACTGAGCCTAACCCTCACCATAACCCTAACCCTAAACCTAATCCTCACCCTATCCCTTACCCTAACACTAACCCTCACCCTCAACCTCACCCTCGACCTAGACCTCACCCTAACCCTAACCCTCACCCTAACCATATCCCTCACCCTAACCCTAACCCTCACCCTCAACCTAACCCTCACCCCAAACCTCACCGTAACTCGAAGACTAACCCTAACCCTCACCCTCACCCTAAACCTCACCCTAACCTTAAACCTAACTCTAACTCTCACCCTACCAATCACCCTAACCCTAAACCTAACCCTAACCCTCACCCTCATCCTAACCCTCAGCATAAAGATTAACCTCACACTCACTCAAACCCTAACCCTAACCCTCACCCTAAACCTAACACTAACCCTCAGCCTTACCCTAACCCTTAGGCTAACCCTAAGCCTAACATTCATCCTAACCCTCATCCTAAACCTAACAGTAATTTAACCCTAACCCTCACCCTCACCCTCATGCTAACCCTTACCCTCAACCTAACCCTAACCCTAACCCTAACCGTAACCCTAACCGTCACCTCACCTTAACAATTACCATCACCCTAACCCTATCCCTAACATTCACACTCACCTTAACCCTCACCGACACCCTAACCCTCATGCGAGCCCTAAAACTAATCCTCAACCACACCTTCATTCACCCTCACCCTCACCCTCACCCTAACCCTCACCCTCACTCTCAACATCACCCTAAACCTAACCTTCACCAAAATCCTAACCCTCACCCTAACCCTAACCCTAACCCTAACCCTCACCCTCACCCTCACCAGAAGCCTAAAACTAACCCTAAAACAATCCTAAATCTTAACCTCACCCTCAGTCTAAACCTAACCCTAACCCTAAACCTAAACCTCACCCTCACACTCAGCCTAACCGTAAACCTAACCCTAACACTATACCTCATTCTAAACCTAACCATCACCCAAACCCTAAACCTAACCCTCAGTCTCACCATCTACCTTAACCTATCCCTATCCTTAAAACTCACCTTCACACTCAACCTCAACCTAAGCCTAAGCCTAACCCTCTTCCTAACCTTAACCCTAACCCTCACACTCACCATAACCCTAACCCTAACCCTCACCCTAACCCTCATTCTAAACCGAATGCTAACCCTAAACTTCACCCTAAACTTTTCCCTCACCCTAACATTAACCCTAACCCTAACCCTAACAATCACACTAAACCTTTCCCTCACCCTAACCCTAAACCTACCCGTCAGCCTAAGCCTCATCCTAACCCTAAACCTACCATTATTCCTCACCCTGTCGTAACCCTCACCCTAACCCTCAGCATAACCATTAACTGCACCCTCACCTAAACCCTAACCCTAAGCCTAAACCTCACCCTAAACCTAACCCTAACCCTCACCCTCACCCTAACTCTTACCCTAACGCTAAACCAAACCTTCATCCTAACACTTACCCTAATCCTAACACTAACCCTAACCCTAACCCTCACCCTCATCCTCACCCTAACACTTTCCCTCACCCTAAACCTAACAGTATACCTAACCGTAACTCTCACACTAACCCTAACACTCAACCTAACCTTAAACTAACCCCTCAACGTAGCCCTTACCCTATTCCTAAACTTAACCCTTACCCTCACCCTAACCCTAACCGTAGCCCTGTCACCCTCAAGCTAACCCTTACCGTCACCCTAACCTTCACCTAACCCTAACCCACACCCACACCCTAAACCTCACCCGAACCCGAACCCGAACCCTAAAACTAACCCTAAATTTTACCCTAACCTTTACCTAACTGAAACACTCACCCTAACCCTAACCCTACCCCTCAGCCTAACCCTAACCCTAACCCTCCCCCTTCTTCTCACCCTAACCCTAAACCTCACCCTCACCCTAAACCTCACTGTAACCCTAACCCTATACCTCACCCTCATCCTATCACACACCCTAACCTTAAACCAAACTAAATCTCACCCTAACACTAAACCTAACCCTAAACCTCATCCTCACCCTCACCCTAACCCTAACCCTAACCTCACCCTAAACCTAACCCTAACATCACCCTCACCCTAACCCTTACTCTAACCCTAATCCTCATCCTCATGCTAACCCTGACCGTGCACCTAACCCTAACCCTATACCTAACCTTAACTCTCACACTAACCCTAATCCTCACCCTAAAGCTAACCCAACCTCTCACCCTAACCCTCACCCTATCCCTAACCCTAACCTTTACCCTCACCCTAAGCCTAACCCTAACACTAACCGTCACCCTCACCGTTACCCTTACCATCACCATAACCTTCACAATAAACCTAAACCTCACCCACACCCACAACCTAAACCTCATCCGAACCCGAACTCGAACGTTAATCTTCAAACTAACACTAACACTAAACCTTCCGTAACTGAAACACTCACCCTCACACTCAACCTAACAATAACCCTACCCCTCAGTGTAATCCTAACCCTAACCCTAACCCTAACCCTCACCCTTCCCTTCATCCTAAACCTAACCCTCAATCTCACCCTAACCCTCACCCTGAACCTTAACCTCACCCTAACCCTTACCCTAACCCTAAACCTAAAACTAACCCTCACCCTAACGCTCACCCTAATCCTGACCCTAACCCAGGCCCTCACCCATACACTAACTCTCATCCTAACCCTAACCCTAACCCTCACACTAACCCTAAACCTCACCCTAAACCTTACCGTCACCATAACCCTAACCCTAATTCTAAACCTAACCCTCACATGAAACCTATCGCTCACCCTAACCTTAAACCTACCCCTCACCCCAACCCTCATCCTAACCCTAACTCTAACCCTAACACTCACACTAAACCTAACCCTAACCCTAACCCTAACCCTCACCCTAAAACTAACTTTCATCCTCACTCTAACTCCCAGCCTAAACATAAACCCAAAACTAATCCTAACCCTAACACTCACCCTCACCCGAACTCTACCCCAAACCCAACCCTAACACTCAGCCTCACCCTCACCCTAATCCTAACCCTACCCGTCAGCCTAACCCCCACCCTAATCCTCAAGCTACCCCTAATCCTCACACAATCCCTAACCCTAACCCTCACCATCACCCTAACCCTTAGCATAACCATTACCCTCACCCTCACCCAAATCGTAACCCTCACCCTAAACCGAACCCTAACCTTAACCCTCACCCTTACCCTTACCCTAACCCTAAACCTAACCCTCATCCTAACACTCACTCTAACATTAACCCTAACACTAACGCTAACCCTCAAAATAAACCTTTCCCTCACATAACACTAAACCTACTCCTCAGCCTATCCCTCATCCTGACCCTAACCCTAACCCTAATCCTCACACTATAGCTAACCCTCACACTCAAGCTCCCCCGAAACCTAAACCTAAACCTAATCCTCACCCTCACCCTCAGCCTAACCCTAAACCTAACCCTAACCGTAACCCTCACCCTCACCCTAACCCTCACCCTAAACCTAAAACTAACATTAACCCTAACCCTCAACCTAACCCTCACCCTAAATCTAAACGTAACCCTAACCCTCACCCTAACACTCACCCTAACCCTAACGCTAAACCTAACCCTCACCATCACCTTAACACACCCTAAACATAATCCTCACCCACACCCTAAACCTAACCCTAAAAATCACCCTCAGCCTAATCCTAACACTCAACCTCACCCTAACCCTTCACCTAACCCTAAACCAAACCTCACCCAAGCCCTCACCCTAACCCTAATGCTAACCCTAACCCTCACCCTCACCCTGAACCTCACCCTAAACCTTAACCTCACCCTAACCCTAGCCCTAATCCTAACCCTCACACTAAACGTAACTCTCGCCCTAACCCTCACCCAACCCCTCACCCTAAACTTCACCCTATCCCTAACCCTAAACCTAACCCTCACCCTAAGCCTCACCGTTACCCTAACACTCACCCTAAGCCTAACCCTCAAGCAAACCTTAACCCTTACCCTCACCCGTACCCTCACCCTCACCCAAACCCTCACCTCACTCTAACCCTACCCCTCAGCCTAAGCCTTAACCTAACCCAGGCCTCACCCTAAACCTAACCCTAACCCTAACCCTCACCCTCACCCTAACCCTCACCTTAACCCTTAACTTCACCCTAGACCTAACACTAACCCTAAACCTAACCTTTACCCAAACAATAACCCTAACCCTCACCCTAACCCTAACCCAACCCAGCACCCTAATCTTCACTCTATCCCTAACCCTAACCCTGAACCTCACACTAACCCTAACCATTAGCCTAACACTCACCCTCATGCTAACCCGCACAGTCACCCTAACACTCACCCTAAACCTAAACCTCACCCACACCTAAACACTCACCCTCACCCTAAACATCAATGTAACCCTTACCTCCCTCGTACCCTAACCCTAACCCTCACCCTAACCCTAAACCTCAACCTAAACCTAAACCTACCCCTCATCCCTACACTCACCCTCACCCTCAGCCTAACCCTAACCCTAACCCTAACCCTAACCCTCACCCTCACGCTCACCCAAAAAGTAAGCCTAATCCTAACCCTCACACTCAACCTCAGCCTAAACCTAACCCTTACCCTAACCTTAATCCTAACCCTAACCCTCACCTCAGACTCACCCTAATACTCACCTTCACACTCACCCTCACCCTGCCCCCAACTGTAAATATCAGCCTCACCCTAACCTTAACCCTCACCGTTATCTTAACCCTAACTCTCACCCTCAACCTCACCCTCACACTAACTATAACCCTAACCCTAACCCAAACCCTTACCCTCATTCTAAACCTAATGCTAACCCTAAACCTCACCCTATCAATAACCCTAACCCTCACCCTCATCCTCACACTAGCCCTCACCCTACCCCTAAACCTAACCCTAACCCTTCCCATAACCCTAACCCTAACCCTAACGCTCACCCTCAAACTAACCCTAACTGTAACACTTACCCAAAAACCTAACCCTCACCCTAACCCTAAGCCTAACCCTCACCCTAATCCTCATGCTAACCCTCACTCTAACCATAACCCTCATCCTAAACCTAACACTCAACCTCACCCTCACACTCACCCTAAGCCTCACCCTAACCCTAACACTAATACTAAACCAAACCCTCACCATCACCCTCACCCTAACCCTAACCCTACCCCTAACGCTCAACCTCACCATATCCCTAACCCTAATCCTAACACTCAACCTAACCCTAACCCCCACCTAACCCTAATCCTAACCCTCACCCTCAAACTAACCCTAACCGAAACCCTAATTCTAACCCTCACCCTAAACTTAACCCTAATCCTCACCCTTATCCTAACTCTCACTGTCAAACTAAACCTCACCCTAACCCAAACCCTAACCCACACCCTAACCATCACCCTAACCCTAAACCTAACCCTCACCCTAAACCTCTTCCTAAAACTTAACCTCACCCTAACCCTAACCCTAACCCTAAACCTCACACTAAACCTATCCCTCAGCCTAACCCTAACCCAACCCCTCACCCTAACCTTCACCCTATCCCTAACCCTAAACCTAATCCTCACCCTAATCCTCATCATCCCCCTAACACTTACACTAACCCTAACCCTCAACCCTACCTTAACCCTTACCCTCACCTTAACCCTCACACTCACCCTCACCCTACCCCTCAGACTAAGCCTCAACCTAACCCAACTCTCACCCTAAACCTAACCCTAACCAGAACCCTAACCCTCAACCTCATACTAACCCTCAACATAACGCGTATCCTGACGCTAACCCTAACCCAAACCCTAACCATAACCCTCACACTAACCGTAAACCTCAACCTAACCCTAGCCCTTACCCTCACCAAAACACTAATATTAACCCTAACCCTAACACTCACACTAATACTAACCCTCACCCTCACCCTAACCCTAACAGTAACTCTAACAGTAATTCTCACCCTCACCATAACCCTAACCCTAACCCTCACCCAACCCTCACACTAAACCTAACGCTAACCCTCATCCTCAACATAACCCTCACCCTAAACCTTACCCTCAAACTACCCCTCACCTTAACCCCAAACCAAACCCTAACCTTAAGCCTCACCCTCACCCTAACCCTAACCCTCACCCAAGCCCTCAAACGTACACTAACCCAAACATTAAGCCTAACCCTCACCGACACCCTAACCCTCAACCTAACACTAACGTAAACCCTCATCCTAACCCTCACCTTAACCTAACCCTAACCCTCATCCTAACCCTCAACCTAACCCTCACCCTAACCCTAACAATCAACCTAACCCTCACACAAAACCTAACCCTAAACCTAAACCTCAACTTCACCCTTTCTCTCACCCTAACCCTCACCCTCACCCTTTCCCTCACCTTAACCCTAACCCTAACCCTAATCCTAACCCTCACCCTAACCCTAACATTCACATTCACCCTAACCCTTTATCTAACCCTAAACCTAAACCTCACCCTAAACCTCACCCTATCCCTAAAGCGAAACCTAATCCTCACCCTCAACCTAACCCTCACCGTAACCCTTAACCTCACACTAGCCCTAACCCTAACAATAACCCTAACCCTAACCCTCACAATAACCCTAACCCTCACCCTAACCCTAACCCAACCCAGCACCCTAGCCCTCACTCTATCCCTAAACCTAACCCTAAACCTCACACTAACCCTAAACATTACCTTAAAACTCACCCTCACCCTAATCCTCACAGTCACCCTAAAACTCACCCTAAACCTAAACCTCAACCACACCCTAACCCTCACCCTCACCGAAACCTCACTCTCACCCAAACCCTCACCCTCACCCAAAACATCAATGTAACCCTAACCCTCACTCTAACGCTAAACATAACCCTAAACCTAAACCATAGACCTCAATCTAAACCTAAACCTACCCTTCATCCTCACACTCAACTTCACCCTCAGCCTAACCATGACCCTAGCCCTATCCCTCACCATAACCCTCATCCTAACGTTAACCCTATCCCTAACGCTGACCCTCGTCCTAATGCTCACCCTAAACCTTACCCTCACCCTAACCCTAACTCTAACCCTAAACCTAACCCTCACAATAACCATAACCCTCACCCTAACCCAAACCCTAACCCTCACCCTAAACCGCTTCCTAACCCTTAATCTCACCTTAACCCTAACCCTAACCCTAACCCTCACACTACCCCTAACCCTCACCCTAACCTTCACCCTATCCCTAACCCTAAACCTAACCCTCACCCAAACCCTCACCGACACACTAACACTTACCCTATCCCTAACCGTAACCCTAAGTGTCACCTTCACCCTAACCCTTACCGTTAGCTTAACATTCACCCTAACCCTAACCCTCACACACAACCTAACCCTCACCCTCACGGAACCCTCACCCTAATCCTCCCCCTAAACCTAAACCTAACTGAAACCCTCACCCTTACCCTCACCCTAACACTAAGCCTCCCACTCAGCCTAACCCTAACCCTAACCCTAACCCTCACCCTTACCCTCACCCTAACCCTAACCCTCACCCTAACCCTCACACTAAACCTTCCCCTCACCCTAACCCTCACCCTAACCCTAAACCTAACCCTCAACTTAATGCTCACCCTAACCCCAACCGTAAATCTAGCCCTCACCCTCACCCTAACCCTCATCCTAACCTTAACCCTAACCCTAACCCTAACCCTCATCCTAATGCTCACCCTAAACATTACCCTCAACCTAATCCTAACCCTAAACCTAATCCTCACAATAACCCTAACCCTCACACTAACCCTAACTCTACCCCTCACCCTAACCCTCATTCTAACCCTAACCCTAACCCTAACACTGACACTAACCTTAATCCTACCCCTAACCCGAACACTCACACTAAACATAACCCTCATCCTCACCCTCACCCCCAGCCTAAACCTAACCCTAACCCTCATCCTAACCCTAACCCTCACCTCATCCTAACTCTAACACTAACCCAACCCTAACCCTCACCCTCACCCTCACCCTAACCCTAAACCTAACCCTAACCCTCACCCAAATCCTAACCCTCAAACTAAATCTAACCCTAACCCTTAAACTCAACTTATCCTTAATCCTAACCATCACCCTCAATCTCACCCTAACCCTAACACTCAAACTAACCCTCACCCTCAACCTAATCCTCACCCTAACCATAACCCTAACCTTTACCTAACAGAAACCCTCTCCCTCATACTCACACTCACCCTAACACTCACCATCACAGTAGCCCTCTCCCTAAACCTTAACGCCACACTAACCCTCACCCTCACCTTCACCCAAACCCTAACCCTAACCCTAACCCTCACTCTAACCCTCACCCTAACCCTAACGATAACCCTTACCATAACTCTCACCCTAACGCTGACATTATCCTAACCCTAACCCTAACACTAAATCTCACCCTAACCCTATCCCTAAACCAAACCCTCACACTCACCCTTACCTTTACCCTAACCCTTACCCTAATCCGAAACCTCACACTAACCCTAATCCTAACCCTCACCCTAACCCTTAACCTCACCCTAGCCCTAACCCTAACCCTAACCCTAAACCTCACACTAAACAAAGCCTTCAGCCTAACCGTATCCCTAACCGTCAGCCTAATACTCACTCTAACCGTAAATCTAACCCTAATCCTCACCCTATCCCTAACCGTAACCATCACCCTCACCCTCACCCTAACCCCCACCCTAACCCTAAACTTAACCCTAACCCTCACCCTAACCCTAACCCTCAACCTCACCCTAACCCTCACCTTAACTCTAACCCTAACACTAACAAAAACGCTTACCCTAACCCTCTCACTAACCCTAAACTTAACCCTAATCCTCCCCATAACCCTACTCCTAAATACCTCTCACCCTCACCCTAACCCTCACGTTAACACTTATCCTCACCCTAACCCTCACACTAACCCTAACCCTTAGCCTCATCCTAACCCTCATCCTAAACCGAATGCTAACCCTAAACTTCACCATAACGCTAACCTTCACCCTAACCCTTACCCTAACCCTAATATTAACACTAAACCTAACCTTAACCCTCACACTAAACCTATCCCACAGCCTATCCCTAACCGTACCCATCAGCCTAAACCTCGCCCTAACACTAAACCTAAACCTAATCCTCACCCTATCCCTAATCCTAACCCTCAACCTCACCCTCACCCTAGCCCCCACCCTAACCCTAAACTTAACCATAACCCTCACACTAACCCTAACCCTCACCCTAAACCTAACCCTGCCCCTCAACCTAACCCTCACCCTAACCATAACCCTAAGCCCCAACCTAACTCTCATCCTAACCCTAACCCTAACCCTAACACTCACCCTAACCCTAACACTAAACCTCACCCTAACCCTCACTCTAAACCTAACCATAACCCTCACCCTCACCATAAACCTCACTGTCAACCTAACCCTAATCATAGCCCTAACCCTCACACACACGCTAAACCTGACCCTCACCCAAACCCTAAAGCTCACCCTCACCCTCAAAATCACTCTAACCCTAACCCTTACCCTAACCCTAACCCGAAAACTGACCCTAACCCTAACCCTCACCTCCCACTCACCCTCAACCTAAAAGCCTAACCCTAACCCAGCACTAATCCTAAACCTATACCTCACCCCAACCCTAAACCTAAACCTAACCCTCACCCTAACTCTAACCTTAACCCTATCCCTCACCCTAACCCTAAACCTCACTCTAACCCTAAACCTCACCCTCAGCCTCACCCTCACCCACAGCCTAACCCTCACCCTAACCCTAATCCTAACCCTAGCCCTCACCCTCACACTCACCCTAACCCTCATCCTAACCAAAACACTAAACTTAACCTAACCCTCAACCTCACCCTCACCCTAACCCTAACCCTAAACCTAACTTTCACCATAACCCTCATTCTAAACCTAAAGCTCACCCAAAACCTCACCCTAACCCTAACCATCACCATAACTCTTACCCTCGCCCTAACCCTAACCCTAACCCTCACCATCATCTTAACCCTCACCCTAAACATAACCTTGACCCATATCCTAAACCTAACCCTAACCCTCACCCTCAGCCTAAAACTAACACTCACCATCACCCTAACCCTTAACCTAACCCTAAACCTAATTTCAACCTAACCCTCATCCTAAACCTAATTCTAACCCTAAACCTCACCCTAACCCTAACCATCACCCTAAATCTTACCCTCACCCTAAACTTAACCCTAATCCTAACCCTCACTATCACCTTAACCCTCACCCTAAATATAAATCTCACCCATATCCTAAAACTAATGCTAACCCTAACCCTCACCTTCACCCTAACCCTCAACCTAACCCTTTACCTCACACTAAACCTAACCCTCACCCTAACCCTAACCCACCCCCTCATAATAACATTCACCCTATCCCTAACCCTAAACCTAACCCTCACCCTAAACCTCAATGACACCTTAACACTCACCCTAAACCTAACCCTGAACCAAACCCTAACCCTTACCCTCAACCGAAACCTCACACTCATTCAAACCCTAACCCTCACCCTAAACCTACACCTCAGCCTAAGCCTCAACCTAACCCTAACCCTAACCCTAAAACTAACCCGAACCCGAACCCTAACCCTAACGCTCACACTAAACCTAACCCTCATCCTATCCCTAACCCTTACCCTCACCCTAATTTCAATATTTACCCTAACCCTTACCCTCACACTAATCCTAACCCTCACCCTAACCCTAAAACTAACCCTAACCCTAACCCACACCATAACCCTAAACCTAACCCTCACCCAACCCCTCACCCTAAACTTAATCCTAACCCTCACACAACCCCTCAACCATACCCTAAACTTAACCCTAAGCCTAACTCTCATCGTCACTCTAACCCTCACCCAAACACTAAACCTAACCCTCAAATTCACCCTCACCCTAAATGTAACCCTAACCCGAACCCTCAACCTAACACTCAACCTAACAGTCACCCTAACACTAAACTTCAACCTCACCCTAACCCTCACCCTAATCATTACCCTCACCCTCACCCTAACCCTAACCCTAACCCAAATGCTCCCCCTAACGCTCACCCTAAACATTACCCTAACCCTCACCCTAAACATTACCTTCACCCTCACCCTAACCCTAACCCTAAACCCAACCCTCACCCTAACACTCACTCTAATCCTCACTCTAACCCTTAACCTCACCCTAGCCCTAACCCTAACCCTAACCCTCACACTAACCCTAACCCTCACCCTAACCCTAAACCAACCCAGCACCCTAACCCTCACTCTATCCCTAAACCTAACCCTCACCCTCACACTAACCCTAACTGTAACCCTAACACTCACCATTACACTAATCCTCACCGTCATCCTAACACTCACCCTAAGCCTAAACCTCACCCACACCCTAACCTCAACCTAATGGAAAACTCACCATTACCCAAACCATCACCCTCACCCTGAACATAAATGTAACCCTAACCCTCCCTCTAACCTTATCCCTCTCCCTCACCCTAAGCCTAACCCTAAACCTAAACCTAAGCCTAAACCTAACCCTCACCCTCACGCTCACACTAAATGTAACATCAACCCTAACCCTCAACCTCACCCTCATCCGAAAACTAATGCTAACCCTAACCTTCACACTAAACCTATCCCTCAACTTAACCCTAAGCCAACCCGTCAACCTAACCCTCACCCTAACCCTAACGCTAACCATAATCCTCACCCTATCCCTAACCCTAACCCTCACCTTCACCCTCACCCTAGCCCTCACCCTAACCCTAAACCTAACCCTGACCCTCCCCATAACCCTAACACTAACCCTAACCCTAACCCTCACCCTCACCTTAAGCCTTAAAACTAACCCTCACCCTAACATTAACTAACCTAACCCTATCATTAATCCTAATCTTCATCCTAACCCTCACTGTAACCCTAAACCTAACCCTCACCCTAACACGAAACCTAACCCTCACCCTAACCTTAACCCTCACTCTCAGCCTCACACTCACCCTAAGCCTCACCCTAACCCTAACACTAATCCTAAACCTAACTCTCACCATCACCCTCACCCTAACCCTAACCCTAACCCTAATGCTCACCCTCACACTATCCTTAACCCTAATCCTACCCTCACCCTAACCCTAACCCCACCTAACCCTAAACCTAACCTTCACCCTCAAACTAACCCTAACCCAAACCCTAACCCTAACCCTCACCCTAAACCTAACCCTAATCCTCACCCTCACCCTAACTCTCACTGTCAACCTAACCCTCACCCTATCCCAAACCCAAAACCACACTCTAACCCTCACCATAACCCGAAACCTCACACTCACCCTCAACCTCACCTTCACCTTAAACATGACACTAAAACGAACCCTCCCTAAACCTAACCAGAAACCTCACCCTAACCCTAACCCTCACCCTCACACTCACCCTCACCCTCAGCCTAACCCTAACCCTCACACTAATCCTAAACCTAACCCTCAAACTCACTCTTACCCTAAACCTAACCATCACCCTAATCCTAACCCTATCCCTCACCCAAACACTAACCCTCACCGTAACCATAACCCTCACCCTCACCCTTTCCATCACCCTAAGCCTACCCCTAATCATAACCTTTAACCTCACCCTAACCCTAATATTAACACTAACCCTCACCCTCAGCTTCACCCTCACACTCAGCCTAAATCTCACCATAACCCTAATCCAAACCCTAACTATCATCCTCACTCGCAACCTAAACCTAATCCTAACCCTAACACTCATCTTCACACTAAGCCAAACCATAAACCTAACCATAAACCTAAAGCTAATCCTCACCCTCATACTCACCCTAACCCTCCCCCTAACCCTAACACTAACCCATAGCGTCACCTTAACCCAAAACCTCACCCTAGCCTTAAACCTAACCCTCACCCTCACAATAACATTATCCCTCACCCTAACCCTAGCCCTGCCCCTCAGCCTAACCCTCACCCTGACACTAACCCTAACCGAAATCCTCACTCTATCGCTAACCCTCTTGCACAAGCTCACCCTAAACCTAACACTAACCCTAACCCTCACACTCAACCTTAGCCTAACCCTAACACTAACCCTCATCCTAAACCTAACCCTCACCCTCACACTCAACCTAACCCTCACCCTAAACCTTACCCTCACCTAAACCTCAACATAAACCTATCCTTTATCCTAACCATATCCCTCACTGTCACCCTAAACCTCACCCTCACCCTAACCCTGGTATTAACCTTAAACCTCAACCTAACCCTCACTCTAAACCTAACCTTAACCCTAATCCTCACTCTAACCCTCATCCTCACCCTAAAACTAACCCTAACCCTCACCCTCACCCTTAACTGAACCCTAATCCTAATCCTCACCCTAACCCTCTCCATAACTGTAACACTAACCCTAAACTTCACCCTCACCCTAACACTCACCCTAACCCTAAACTTCACCCTAATCCTAACCCTAACCCTAACACTCAAAATAACACTAATCCTCACACTAACCCTAACGCAACACCACACCCTAACCCTCGCCCATTCCCTAATCCTAACCCTAACCCTAACCATAACCCTAACACTCACCGTCACCATCACCCTAACACTCACCCTAACCCTAACCTTCACTCACAGGCTAAACTTCACCCTCAACCGAACCCTCACTCTCACACAAACCCTTACCTTCACCCTCACACTAAACCTAAACTTTGCCCTAAACATAACCCTAACCCTAACCCTCACCCTAACATTAACCCTAACCCTCACCCTAACCCTAAATCTCACTCTCAACTTCACACTCACCCTAAGCCTAATCCTAACCCTAACATTAATCCTAATCCAAAACATAACTGTCACCATCACCCTAACCCTAAAAATCACTCTAAACCTAACCCTAACCCTCAACCTCACCCTAACCCTAAACCTAACCCTAACCCTAACGCTCACGCTAACCTTCACCCTAACCCTCACCCTAACCCTGACCCTCATCCTAACCCTAAACCTAACATGAACCCTAACCATAAACCTCACATGAACACTAACCCTCACCTTGAACCTAACCCCAACCCTCAGCCTAATCCTCAACCTAAGCCTAACCCTCACCCTAACCCTAACCCTAACCCTCACCCTCACCCTCAACCTAACCCTCACCTTAACCTATAACCTCAACCTAACCCTAACATTAACGCTAACCCTAAACCTCACACTAACCCTAAACCTCAACCTAACCCTAACCCTAACACTAACCTTAACTCTCACCATAATCCTAACCGTAACCCTCACCCAACCCCTCACCTTAACCCTAACCCTAACCCTCATCCTCACCCTATCCCTCACTCTAAATCTTACCCTCACCCTAACCCTCACATTAACTTTATCCCTAACCCTAAACCTAAGACTCACCCTCACCCTAACCCTAAACCTCAACCAACCCCTCACCCTAACCCTAAACCTACACCGCAGCCTAACTCTCAGTGTCACCCTAACCCTCACCCTAACATTAATCTTAACCCTCAACCTAATCCTCACCCTAAAACTAACCCTAACCTTAAACCTCACCTCAACCCTCAACTTAATCCTCACCCTAACCCTAACCCTGACTCTCCCCCTAACCCTAACCCGCACCTTAACCCAAACCCTATCCCTCACACTAAACCTCGCCCTAAACTTTACCCTCACCCTAAACCTAATCCTAACCCTCACACTAATCCTAACCCGCACAATAACCCTAGGCATACCCCTCACCCTAACCCTCACCCTAACTCTAACCCTAACCCTCACCCTAAACCTAACCCTAACCCTAATCATAAAGCTAAACCCAACCATAGGCTCACTCTAAACCTAACCCTAACCCAAACCCTCACCCTCAACCTAACACTAATCCTAACGCTTAGCCTAAACCTCACCCTCACCGTCACCTTCATCCTCAGCCAATTGCTCAAACTAAACCTAAAACTAACCATCACCCTAGACCTCACCATAACCCTAACCCTATCCCTAACCCTAAACCTCACACTAACCCTACCCTCACTCACACCCTAACTCTCACCCTCACCCAAACCCTCACTCTATGCCTAACCCTCACCCTCACCCTAAACATCATCCTAACCTTAACCCTCACCCTAACCCTAACCCTAACCCTTACCGTAAACCTCATCCTAACCATAACCTTAACCCTAACCATAACCCTCACCCTCACCCAAACCCAAATCTCATCCTAACCGTAACCCTAACCCTAAGCCTAACCCTAACCCAAATCCTCACATTCAATCTCACCATCAGCCTAAAGCTAATCCTAACCCTAACACTAACCTTCACCCTAACCTTTACCCTAACTGTAAAGCTAAACCTAAACCTCATCCTAAACCTAACCCTAACCCTAACCCTCAACCTCACCCTAAACCTCACACAAAAACTTCCCTCACACTAACACTTACCCTAAACCTAAACCTTAACCCTAAACCTAAACCTCACCCTAATTCTAACGCTAAGCCTAACTCTCACCCTCACACTAAACCTCACCCAAACCCTTACCATCACAGCAACCCTCACCCTAACCCTAACATTAACCATAGCACTCAACCTAACCCTCACCTTAACACTAAACCTAACCCTAAACCTCACCCTCACCCTAAACCTCACCCAAAACCTTACCCTCACCCTAACCCTAACCCTCACACTAAACATAACCCTCACCCTTACCCTTACCCTAACCCTAACACTCACCCTCACACTAACCCTAAACTTAACCCTAACCATCAACCTAACCCTCACCCTAGCCCTAACCCTAAACCTAACCCTTATCCTCAGCCTAACACTCACTCTCACCCTAAACCTAAACCTAATCCTAACCCTCACACTAACCCTAACCCTCACACTAACCCTTACCTTACCCCTTACCCTAACCCACAACCTAAACCTAACCCTAATCCTAACGCTCATCCTAACCCTAACACTCACCCTCACCCTTACCCTCATCCTAACCCTAACCCTCACCCTCAACCTCAACCTCAACCTAACCCTAACCCTCACCCTAGATGTTACCCTCACACTACCCTAACACTAACACTAACCCGAACCCTCACCCTAACCCTAACACTCACCCAAAACCTAACCCTAACATTAACCCTAACCCTCACCCTAAACCTCACCCTAAACCTAAACCTAAACCTAACCCCAAAACTAATCCTCACCCTACAGCTCACCGTAACCATAATCCTAATCCTAACCCTCACCCTCGCCCTAATACTCACCCTAACAATTACCATCACCCTAACCCTCACCCTCATCCTATACCTAAACCTAAACCTAACCCTCACCCTTACCCTCACACAAACCCTATCCCTAACCCTCACCCTCACCCCAACCCTCACCCTCACCCTAACCCTAACCCTCAACCTCACCCTAACCCTCACCCTAACCCTAACCCTACCCCTCTCCCTAATCCTCATCCTAAACCTAACCCTAACCCTAACACTCATTGTAACCCTAAACCTAACCGTAACCCTCACCCTCACCCTCATCCTCACCATCACCCTAAACCTAACCCTCACCCTACCCCTTACCCTCACCCTACCCTAACCCTAACCCTCACCCTAACCCTCACCCTAAAACTAATCCTAACCCTAACTGTAACAATCACTCTACCCCTTAGCCTAACCCTAACAGTAACCCGAAATCTCACCCTCACCCAAACACTCACCCTAACCTAACCTTAACCCTCACCTTAGCCCTCACACTTAACCTAACCCTAACCCTCACCCTAAAGCTAACCCTCATCCACACCCTAACCTTTACCCTCACCTGAACACTCACCCTCACATTAATCCCCACTCTCACCCTAAATATCACCCTTACTCTAACCCTCACCCTAACCCTAACCCTAACCCTCACCCTATCCCTAACATTCACCCTCACCCTCACCCTCACCCTAAGCCTAAACCTAAACCTAAGACTAACCCTAAACCTAACTCTCACCCTCAACCTCACCCTCAGTCTAACAGTAACCCTAACCCTAATCCTCATCATCACCCTCACCCTCACCCTCACCCTAACCCTCATCCTCACCCTAGATCTCACCCTAACCCTAAACCTCACCCTCAGCCTAACCCAAACCTTAATCCTTATCCTTACCCTAACTGTAAATCTTACCCTATCCCTAACAGTCACACTAAACCTAACAATCACCCAAACCCAAACCCTAATTCTAACCTTATCCTTCAACCCCACCCTCACTCTTACCCTCAGCCTAACCCTAACCCTAACCCTAATCCTAACACTAAACCTCATCCCCATGCTAGCTCTAACACTAACCCTAAACCTCACACTAAACCTATCCCTCACCCTTACCCTAACACTCAACCTAACCCTAACCCTAACCCTAACCCTCAATCTTACCCTAATCCTCAACCTAAACCTTACACTCACACTCACCCTTACCCTGAAACTAAGCCTAACCCTCAACCTAACCCTAAACCTAAACGTCACCATCACCCTCACCCTCAGCCTAACCCTAACCGTAACACTAATCCTAACACTAACTCTCACCATCGCCCTCACCCTTACCCTAACCCTAACACTAAGCCTAACCCTAACCCTAACCCTCACGCTAACCCTAACCCGAACCCTGAGCCTAACCCTCACACTACACTAAGCCTAATGCTACACCTCACCCTATCCATAACCCTAAACCTAACCCTATCCCTCACCCTCATATTCACCCTCACCCTCAGCCTATCCCTACCTCTAAACCTAATCCTAACCCTAAACTTCATCCTCACCCTCAACCTAACCCTAAATAGAACCCTAACCCTAAATCTAACCCTCACCCTTCCCCTCACCCTAACCCTAACCCTAATCCAAATCTTCAACCTAAATCTTATCCTCACCCTAACTCCCATCCTAAACCAAAACCTAAACCTAATCCTAACCCTCGTCTTAACCCTCAACCTAACCCTAACCTTAAACATCACCCTAAACCTCACCCTAACCAAACTCTCACCTTCATACTAACACTCATCCTAACGCTTACCCTCACCCTAACTGTAAACCTAAACCTAACCATCATACTAACCCTAAACCTCACCCTAACCCTAACCCTACCATTCACCCTAACCCTCACCCTAACCCTAAACTTAACACTAATAGTCACCCTAAACCCTAACCCTAACCATTACCCTCACCCTCACACTAACCCTCACCCTAAACCTACTGCTCAGCCTAAGCCTCACTATAACCCTATTCCTCACCCTCAAACTCACTCTAAACCTTAACCTAAACCTTACCCTAACCCTTACCTAAACCCTCACCCTAAAACTTATCCTCACCCTAAACCTAACCCTCACAATAACCCTAATCCAAAACCTCACCCTAATCTTCACCCTCACCCTTACCCTCAACCTAACCCTCACCTTAAACCTAACCCTAACCCTAAAACTCCCCCTAAATCTCACCCTCACCCTAACCCTAACCCTAACCCTAAACATCACTGTAACCCTCACCCTAATCCTAACCCTAATCCTAACACTATTCCTCAACCTCACCCTCACCCTAATTGAAACCCCAAACCTAACCCTAAACCTCAACTTCACCCTAACCCTAACTCTAACTCTGATTCTAACCCTAAACCTCACACTAAACCTCACCCTAACTTTCAAGCTAACCCTAACTCTAACCCTAACCCTCAACCTCATCCTAACCCTAACCCTAACCCTAACCCTCACCCTAACCCTCACCATAAAGTTAACCCTAACCCTAACCCTCACCTCCACCTTAACCCTCACCTTGACCCGAACTCTCACCCTAACCCTCACTGTAACCCTCACCCTAAACCTTACCCTCACTCTAACACTCACACTAAACCTAAACGTCGCCCTCAACATCAACCTCACCCTAACCCTAACCCTCACCCTAACACTAAACCTCACACTAACCCTAACACTCACCCTAACCCTAAACCTTAACCTAAACCTCAACCTCACCCTAACCTTCACCCTAACCCTTACCCTCACCCTAACCCTCACCCTAACCCTAACCCTCACCCTAAACCTAGCCCTGCCCCTAACTCTCACCCTCACCCTAAACTTCACCCTAACCCTTACCCTTACCCTACCCTCACCCTCACCCTCACCTTCACCGTACCCCTTACCCTCACCCTAATCCTCACACTAACCCTAGCTCTAACCCTAACCCTAACCCTCAACCTAAACCTCAACATAACCCTAACCCTAACCCTAATCCTAATACTAAACATCACCCTAACACTCACCCTCACCCTAACCCTAACACTCACCCTCATCCTAACACTCACCCTAACCATTACCCTCACCCTAACCTTATCCCTAACCCTAACCATAAACCTAACCCTCAGAATAACCCTAAAGCTCACCCTAAACCTAACCCCAAACCTCACCATACCTCTCATCCTACCCCTAATACTCACACTAACTCTAAACCTAACCCTAACACTCACCCTCACCCTAAGCCTTACCCTCACCCTAACCCTCAACCTAACCCTAATATTCACCCACACCTTAACAATCAACCTCACCCTCACCCTCACCCTAAACCTCACCCTCAACCTAGCCCTCACCATAACCCTAACACTAACCCTAACACTTACCTAACTGAAACCCTCACCCTCACCCTCACCTTCACCCTAACCCTAACCCTAACCCTATCCTAATCCTAACCCTCACCCTGACCCAAACCCTCACCCTAACCATCACTGTCACCTAATCCTCACCCTAAACCTAACCCTAATATTTACCTAACCCAAACCTTCACCCTCACACTCACCCTAAACCACACCCTCAACATAATCAAAAGCCTAAACATACCCCTCACCCTAACCCTCACACTAACACGAACCCTAACCCATACCCTCACCCAAACCCTCACCATAACCCTAACCCTAAGACTCACCCACAACTTAAACCTCACCCAAAACCTCACCCTCACAGTAACCCTAGCCCTCACCCTAACTCTAACCCTAACCTTAAGCCTAACCCTAAACCTAACACTCACCCTCACACTCTCCCTCACTTTAACACTAATCCTAACCCTCACCCTTACCCTAACACTCACCCTAACACTTACCCTAACACTCACCCTAATCCTCAGCCTAACGCTAACCCGCAACTTAACCCTAGCCCTCACCAGCACCCAAACCCTAACCCTAACCCTCACCCTAACCCTCACCCTAATGCTAACACAAACCCTAAACCACACTCACCCTAAACCTCACCCTAACCCTTACCCTCACCCTAACCCTCACACTAACCATAACCCTTACACTAAGACTAACGCTAAACTTCACCCTACCACTCACCCAAACGCTAATGCTCACCCTAACCCTCACCCTAAACCTAACCCTAACCCTCATCCTTACCCTAACCCTTACCCTCACCCAAACACTCAACCTCACGCTAACCCTCACCCTCACCCAAAACTTCACGCTAACCCTAAACCTCACCCTAACCCTAAACCTAACCCTCACCCTAAACCTAACCCTCCCTCTAACACTCAAACTCAACCAAATCTTCACCCTAATCATAACACTAACCCTTACCAAACCCAAACCCACACCCTCAAACTAACCCTCACTCTCACTCTAACCTTCACTTTAACCCATACCCTCACCCTAACCCTCACCCTAACCCTAAATCTAAGCCTAACCCTAAAGCTCAACCTAACCCTCACCCTAACCGACACCCTCACCCTAACCCTAAACCTCACCCTCATCCTAACCCTCACCCTAACACTTACGCTCACCCTAACCCTAACCTTAAACCTAACCCTAAGCCTAACCCTCACACTAACCTGAAACCTCACCCTAACCATGACCCTAACCCTCACTCTACCCCTCATCCTAACCCTAACCCTAACCCTAAACCTCATCCTCACCCTAACCCTCACGTTTATGCTAACCCTCAACCTAACCCTAACGCTCACTCACACCCTAACACTCAACCTCACCCTCATCCTCACCCTCAGCCCAACACTCACCATAACCTTAACACTAACCCTAACGCTTACCTAACGGAAACCCTCATCCTCACCCTCACCCTCACCCTAACCCTAACCCTCAACCTCACCCTAACACTTACCCTCACCCTAACCCTCACGCTAACCCAAACACTCACCCTCACCCTCACTCTCATTGTCACTTTCACCCTAACCCTAACCCTCACCCTCACCCTAACCCTTAACTTCACCCTAACCCGAACCCTCACATGAACCCTCACCTCACGGTAACCCTCACCATCACCAAAAACATCACCTTAAACCTAACCCTAACTCTCACCCTAAAGCTCACAATAACCCTAATACTAACCCTAACACTCACCCTGACCCTAAACCTCACCCTCACCCTAACCCTCACACTAACCCTTACCGTTACCCTAACAATAACCCTACACCTCAATAACCGTAATGTTAACCCTAACCCTCACCCTTTCCCTAACCTAACCCTCATCCTCACCCGAACCCTTAACCTCACCCAAACTGTCACCCTCATGCTAACCCTCACCCTCACCCAAAACATCACACTAACCCTAACCCTCACCCTAACCCTAATCCTAACACTCACCCTAACCCTAACTCTCTTTCGAACTCTCAAACACAACCTTATCCTCACCCTAAACATAACACTAACCCTTACCTAAGCCAAACCCTCACGCTCGACCTAACACTCACACTCAACATAGCCCTTAACCTAACCCTAACCCTAACCCTAAACCTCACCCTCACCCTCACCCTACCTTCACTTTAACCCTTAACCTTACCCTATCCCTCACACTAACACTAACTCTAACCCTAACCCTAAACCTCAGCCTAACCCTCATTCTAAACCTAACACTAACCCTAACCCTAAACCTAAACATTACCCTAACCCACACCCTCAAACTAACCCTAACCCTCACCCTCATCCTAACTCTCACCCTAACCCTTACCCTCACCCTCACCCTAACCCTAACCCTAAGCCTAACCCTCAAACTAACCCTAAACCTCACCCTAACCCTAACCCTAACCCTCACACTACCCCTCATCCTAACCCTAATACTCAACCTAACCATAACCCTAAACCTAACCCTCACCCTAACCCTCATGGTTACCCTAACACTCACCCTAACCTTAACGCTCACCCACCCCCTAACCCTCATCCTCACCCTCATCCTCACCCTAAACCTCACCCTCAACCTAGTCCTCACCATAACCGTAACACTAACCCTAACCCTTACCTAATCGAAACCCTCATCCTCACCCTCACCCTCACCTTAACCGTAACCCTCACCCTCATCCTCACTCTCACGGTCACCCTCACCCTAAACCTAACCCTCACCGTCACCCTAACCCTTCCCTTCGCCATAACCCGAACCCTCAAACGAAACTTCACCTCCCAGTAACACTCACCCTCACCCAAAACATCACCCTAACCCTAATCCTCACCCTCACCCTAACCCTAACCTTCACCCTAAACCTAACCCTCCCTCTAACCCTCAAACTCACCCTAATCCTCAACATAACCATAACCATAACCCTTACCTAAGCGAAACCCTCACCCTCACCCTAACCCTAACCCTAACCCAAACCCTCACACTAAACCTAACACTCACCCAAACCCTAACCCTTACACTAACCCTAAACTTAACCTTAACCCTTACCCTAACCCTACCCTCACCTTACCCTCACCATAAGCATAACTGTAAATCTCACCATCACCCTAACACTCAGCCTAAAACTTAGCCTAAGCCTAACCCTCAACCTCACCCTAACCCTAACCCTAACCCTCACCCTAAACCTCACCCTAAACCTCACACTCACCCTAACGCTAACCTTCACCGTAACCCTAACCTTAACCCTAACCCTAACCCTCACACTAAACCAAACCCTCACCCTAAACTTTACCATCACCCTAATCCTCAGCCTAACCCTACCACTAACCCTTACTCTAACCCTCACCCTTACCCTCATACTAACCCTAAACCTAACCATAATCCAAACCTAACCCTCACCCTCACCTTCACCCTAATTCTAACCCTAACCCAACCCTAACCCTCTCCCTAATCTTATCCTTAAACTTAAACTTTACCTCACCATCAGCCTCACTCTATTTCTAACACTAACCCTAAAACCTAAGCCTCACCCTAACACTAAAACTCACCCTAAACTTCACCGTAACCCTCACTCTCACCCTAACCCTTACCCTAAACCTCTCCCTCATCCTAACCCTCACCCTAAACCTTACCCTCACCGTAACCCTAACCTTTACCTTACCCTAACCTTCACACTAACCCTAAAACCAACCCTCTCCCTAACCCTAACCCTAAACCTCACCGTAAATCTAACCCTCAGCTCACCCTCACCCTCACCCTAAGCCTAACACCATAACCCTAAACCTAACCCTAACCCTCAACTTAAACCTAACCCTAACCCAAACACTCAACCTCATCCTAACCCTCACCTTAACCCCAACACTCAAACCTCACCCTCACACTCACCATCACCGTAACCCTCACCCTAACCCTAACCCTCACCCACAGCCTAACCCTCACCTTCACCTGAACACTCACCCTCACATTAAATGAAACCCTAACCCTAAACATCACCCTACCTCTACCCTCACCCTAACCTTAATTCTAAACCTCACCCTAAACCTAACCCTCACCCTCACCCTCACCCTAAGCCTAACTTTAACCTAACAGTAACCCTAAACCTAACTCTCACCCTCAACCTCACCCTAACCTTAACCCTAACCCTAACCCTAAAACTCACCATCACGATTACACTAAAACTAACCCTAACCCTAACCCTCACCCTAACCCTCACCCTCACCCTAACCCTATCCCTCACCTTCACCCTCACCCTAACCCTAACCATAACCGTAAACCTAACACTCACCCTAACACTAACCCTCGCCATATCCCTAACCCTCACACTGACCCTAACCCAAACACTAACACAAACACAAACCTAACCATCAACCTAAACCTTACCCTAACCCTAACCCTAACCCTAAACCTCACCCTACGCCTCACCCTTACCCTTGCCGTCACCCTAAACCTTACCCTCACAATATCCCTCACCCTAACCCTTATCCTTACCCTGACCCTGACCCTAACTCTAACCATAACCCTCACACTAATCCTAACACTAACCCTAAATTACACCCTAATCCTCACCCTCACCCTAATCCAAACCCTAACCCTAAACCTCACCCTCACCCGAACCCCCACACTCACCCTAACCCTAAACATCAGCCTAAACCGAACCCTCATCCTAAACCTAACCGTAACCCTCACCCTAAACTTAACCCTCACCCTCGCCCGCAACCTAATCCTATCCCTCACACTAACCCTATCCCTAACCCTAACACTAACACTAACCCTCACACTCAACATAACCCTAACCCTCAAGCCAAACCTAACCCTAACCCTCAACCTCACCCTAACCCTCAAAGTCAACCAAACTCTCATCCTAAACCTAAACCTAAACCACACCCTAACCGAAACCCTCACTCGAACACACCCTCACACTAACCCACAACCTCACCCTAAACCTAACACTCACACTGACCCTCACCCTCACCGCAAACCTAACGTTAACCCTAAACCTAACCCTCACACAAACCCTAACCTCACCCTAACACAAAACTAACCCTCACCCAAACCCTCAACCTCAACCTAAACCTAAACCTAATACTCACCATAAACCTTACCCTAACCCTCAATCTCACCCTAGTCCTCACCCTAACCCTAAACCTACCCCTCAGCCTAACCCTCATCCTAACCCTAAACCTTACCATGAGAATCACGCTATCACTATCCCCAACCATAAACCTAAGCCTCAACCTCAACCTCAGCCGAACCCTAACCCTAACCTTAATCCTAACACTAAACCTCACCCTCACCTTAATTCTAACCCTAACCTTAAAAGCTAAACTTCACCCTAAACCTAACACTAACCTTAAAATTCACCCTCACCCTAATCCTCACCCTAACCCTACCAGTAACCCTTACCCTTACCCTCACCCTCACCCTCATTTTAACCCTAACCCTATCCCTAATCCTGACCCTCCCCTTCACCCTAACTCTAACCCTACCCAACCTTATCCCTAATCTTATCACTAACATTAAACTTTACCCTAACCCTCATTCTCAACTTAACCCTAACAATAAACCTCACCCTCATACTAAAACTCACCCTAACCCTTACCCTCACCGTATCCCTAACTTTAACCCTAACCCGTATCCTCACACTAATCCTAACCCTCACCCTAACCCTTACCCTAATCCTCACACTAGCCCTCAACCTAAACCTAAGACAAAAACTAACCCTCACCATAATCCTAACACTAACCTTCAATCTCACCCTCACCTCACCCAAACCCTAACCCTAACACTCACTCTAAAAATAATCCTAACCATAAACCTCACCCTCAATCTCACCCTCAGCCTAACCCTAACCCTATCCCTAATCCGAACCCTAAACCTCACCCTCACCCTAATTCTAACCCTAACCCTAAACCTAAACCTCACCCTAACCCTAACACTCACCCTAAACTTCACCCTCACCCTAATTCTCACCCTAACCCTACCACTAACCCTTACCCTAACCCTCACCCTCACCCTCATTCTAACCCTAACCCTAACCCTATTCCTAACCCTAACCCTAACCCTCATATTCACCCTAATTCTAACATTAACCCAACCATAACCCTCACCCTAATCCTATCCCTAACCCTAAACTTTACCCTAAACCTCATTGTCACACGAAACCTAACCCTAAACCTAACCCTCACCCTAACCCTCACTCTAACACTAATGCTAACCCTAAACCTCACCCTCACCCCAAACCTCAGCCTAACCCTTATCTTCACCCTAACCCTGACTGTAACCCTAACACTAACCTTCACACTAATCCTAACCTAACCCTAATTTTAACCCTAAATTTCTCCCTTACACTCACCCTAACCCTAACCAAACCTAAACCAAACCCTCATCCTAACTCTAACCCTAACCCTAACCCTCACGCTCAAACTAACCCTCACCATCACCCTAACCCTCACCCTAAACCTAGCCCTCAACCACACCATAAAACTCACCCGAACCCGAACCCGAACCCTCACCCGAAACATCACCCTAAACCGAACGCTCTCCCTAACAATAACCCAAACCCTCACCGTAAATCTAACCCTCACCTCACCCTCACCGTCAACCTAAGCCTAACACTCACCGTAAACCTAACCGTAACCCTCACCCTAGCCCTAAACCTAACCTTAACCCTAACCCTCACCCTCACCCTCAGCTTAACACTAACCCTAACACTAAACCTCACCCTCAGCCTCACCATAACCCTAACCCTAACCCTCACCCTCACCCTAACCCTAACCCTCACGCTCAACCTGACCCTACTCCTTATCCTAACCCTTAGCCTAACCCTCACCATCACACTAACCCTCACCTTAACCCTTACCCTCACCTTAACCAAAACCTAACCCTAACCGTAACACTCATACCAACCCTAAAACTCTCCATAACCCTAACCCTAACAGTAAACCTAAACCTCACACAAACCCTCAACCTAACCATAACCCTAATCCTAACCCTAAACCTGACCCTCACCCTACCACTCACCCTAAACCTAAACCAAAACCTAACCCCCACCCTCAGCCTAACGCTTATCCTAAACCTTGTCCTCACCCTAACCTAAGCCTAATCCTAAACCTAACCCGAACATTCATCCAAATCCTAAGCCTAACGCTAATCCTAACCCTTACTCTAACCCTCACCCAAACCCCAAGCCTAACACTAAACCTAACCCTAAACCTCACCCTCACTCTAACCCTAAACCTTACCCTCACCCTACACGTCACCCTAACCCTAACACTAAACCTATCCCTCACCCTCACCTGAACACTCACCCTAACCCTTAACCTCACGCTAACCCTCACCTCACCCTAACCCTAACCCTAACCCTCACCCTAACCCTCACCATAACCCTAACCGTAAACTTCGCCCACACCCTAACCCTCTCCCTAACCCTAACCCTAACCCTCACTCTCACCCTAACCCTAACCCTTAGCCTCATCTTCACCCTCACCCTAATCCTAACCCTACCACTCACCCTAACCTCATCCTAAAACTAAAAATAAGCCTAACATTTACCGTAACACTAAATCTAACACTTACCCTCACCTTCACTCTCACCCCTCAGCCTAACCCTTACTCTCACCCTAACCCTTACCCTCACCCTAACATAACCCTAACCCTAATCCTCACACTAACCCTAGCACTCACCCTAACCCTGACCCTTACACTAACACTAACCCTAAACTTAAACCTCACCCTATCCCTAACCCTAACCCTACCCCTCACCCTAACTTCACCCTAACCCTAACCATAACTCTAAACCTCACCCGCACCTAACACTCACCCTAACCCTTAGCCTAACCCTACCCTCAAACTCACACTAACCCTAACCCTAACCCTCACACGAAACCTCACCTTAAACCTCACACTCACTGAAACCCTCAACCTCACCGTAACCCTAAATTTAACCGTAACCCTAAGCCTCACACTAACCCTAACCCTCACCCTAACACTAAACCTAAACCTAATCGTAACCCTAACCCTCACCATAACCCTAAACCTAACCCTCAATCTCACCCTCATCCTCACCCTAACGCTAACACTTCCCCTCACCCTAACCCTCATCCTAACCCTAACCCTCACCCTAAACCTGACCCTAACCTTACCACTAACCCTTACCCTAACCCTCACCCTCATCCTCATTCGAACCCTAACCCTAACCCTAATCCTAACCCTATCCCTCACCTTCACCTTCACCCTAACTCTAACCCTAACCCAACCCTAACCCTCACCTAATCCTATCCCTAAACCTAAACTATACCTTACCCTCAACCTCACCCTAATTCTAGACCTAAACCTAAAACCTAAACCTCACCCTAACCCTAACACTCACCCTAAACTTCACACTAACCCTCATTCTCACCCTAACCCTAACCCTAAACCTCACCCTCATTGTAACCCTCACCCTAAACGATACCCTCACCGTAAACCTAAACTTAACCCTAACCCTAACCCTCACACTAACCCTAACCCTAACCCTCACCATAAACCTCAACCTAAACCTAAGCCTAACCCTAACCCTCATCATAACCCTAAACCTAACCCTCAATCTCACCCTCATCCTCACCCTAACCCTAAACATGACACTCACCCTAACACTAACCCGAACCCTAAACATCACCCTTAACCTCACCCTCAGCCTAACCATAAACCTAACCCTAAACCTACCCCTAAACCTCAATTTCACCCTAATTCTAAACCAAACCCTAAAACCTAAACCACAGTTTAACCCTAACACTCATCCTAAACTTCACCCTCACCCTAACCCTACCACTAACCCTTACCCTAACATTCACCCTCACCCTCATTCTAACCCTAACCCTAACTCCAATCCTAACCCTAACCCTGGCCCTAACCTTCACCCTAATTCTAACCGTACCCAAACCTAACCCTCACCCTAATCCTAACCCTAACCCTAAACTTTACCCTAACCCTCATTCTCACCCTAGCCCTAACCCTATTACTCACCCTCATCCTAATCACACTAACCCTTACAGACACCATACCCCTAACCTTAACCCTATCCCTAACACTCACAATAACCCTAACCCATACCCTCACCGTAACCCTAACTTTTACCCTAACGCTAACCCTCACCCTAACCCTAACACTAACCCTCACCCAAAGCCTCAACCGAAACCAAACCCTAACCCTAACCCTCACCCTAACCCTAACCCTAACCCTCAATCTCACCCTCATCCTCACCCTTACCCTAAACCTTCCCCTCACACTAACCCTCATTCTAACGATAACCCTAACACTAACGCTCACACTAACACTAACCCTAACCCTAAACCTCACCCTCAAACTCACACTCACCCTAACCCTAACCCTAACCCTAATCCTAACCCAAAACCTCACCCTCACCCTAATTCTAACCCTAACCCTAAAACCTTAATCTCACCCTAACCCTAACACTCACCCTAAACTTCACACTCACCCTAATCCTCACCCTAACCCTACCACTTACCCTTACCCTAACCCTCACCCTCACCCTCATTCTGACCCTAACCTTAACCCTAATCCTCACTCTAACCCTCACACTCACCTTCACCCTAATTGTAACCCTACCCAATCCTAACCCTCACCCTAAACCTATCCCTAAACCTAAACTTTACCCTAACCCTCATTCTCACCCTAACCCTAACCATAAACCTCACCCTCATCCTAATCCTCACCCTAAATCTTACCCTCACCGTAACCCTAACCTTAACCCTAACCTTAACCCTCACATTAATCCTAACCCTCACCCTAACCCTCAACCTAAACCTAACCCAAACCCTAAACCTCACCATAACCCTAACACTAACCGTCAATCTCACCCTGATCCTCACCCTAACCCTAACCCTACCCCTCACCCTAAACCTCATCTTAACCCTAATCCTAACACTAAAACTTACCCTAACACTAACCCTAAACCTAAACCTCACCCTCAACCTCACCCTCACTCTAACCCTAACCCTAACCCTAAACCTCACCCTCAACCTAATTTAACCCTAACCCTAAACCTAAACCTCACCCTAACCCTAACACTCACCCAAAACTTCACCCACACCCTAATTCTCACCCTAACCGTAACACTCACCCTAAACTTCACCTTCACCCTAATTCTCACCCTAACCTACCACTCACCCTTACACTAACCCTCACCCTCACCCTCATTCTGACCCTAACCCTAACCCTAATCCTAACCCTAACCCTCACACTCAACTTCACCCTAACTGTAACCCTACACAAACCTTACCCTCACCCTTATCCTATCCCTAAATCTAAAATTTATCCTAACCCTCATCCTCACCCTAACACTAACCCTAAACCTCATCATTATCCTAACCCTCATCCTAAACCTTACCCTCACAGTAACCCTAACCTTAACCCTAACCCTAACCTTCACACTAATCCTAACCCTCACCCTAAACCTAAGCCTAACCCTCACCCTAACCCTCAACCTAACCCTAACACAAACCTTAACCCTCACCATAACCCTAACACTAACCATCAATCTCACCCTGATCCTCACCCTAACCATAAACCTAACCCTCACCTTAACCCTCATCCTAACCCTAACCCTAACCGTAAAACTCACCCTAACACTAACCCTAACCCTCAATCTCACCCTCATCCTCACCCTAACCCTAAACCTACCCCTCACCCTAACCCTCATCCTCACCCAAACCCTAACCCTAACAGTCACACTAACACTAACCCTAACCCTAAATCTCACCCTCAACCTCACCCTCCGCCTAACCCTAAACCAAACCGTAATTCTAACCCTAAACCTCAACTTAAACCTAACCCTCATCATCACCCTAAACCTAACCCTCACCCACACCCTAACTCTCACCTTCAACTGAAAACTCATCCTCACACTAAACGAAAACCTAACCCTAAAAATCACCCTAACCCTAACCCTCACCGTAACCCTAACCCTAAACCTCCCCCTAACCCTAACCCTCACCCTCACCCTCACCCTAAGCCTAACCTTAAACCTAACAGTAACCCTACACCTAACTCTCACCCTCACCCTCACACTAAGGCTAACCCTAACCCTAACCCTAATCCTAACACTCATGATTACCCTAAACCTAACCCTAACCCTCACCCTCACCCTCACACTAACCCTATCCCTCACTCTCACTCTCACCCTAACCCTAACCCTAATCCTAGCGCTAACCCTCACCCTCACCCTAAGCTTAACGCTAACCCTCACCCTCACCCTCAAACTCACCCTAACCCTATCCCTCACCCTAAACTTAAACCTGACCCTCAACATCTCCCTAACCCTCACCATTACCCTAACCCTCAACCTAACCCTAACCCTCACCAACACCCTAACACTCACCCTCACCCGAACACTCACCCTTACACTTACGAGCAACCTCACCCTAAACCTCACCCTCACTCTAACCCTCACCCTCACCCTAACCCTAACCCTCAACCTAACATTAATACTCACCCTCAGCCTCACCTTCTCCCTAAGCCTAACCCTAAACCTATCACTAACCCTAAACCTAACTCTCACCCTCAAGCTGACCCTAACGTTAACCCTAACCCTCACCCTACGCCTCACCCTTACCTTAACCCTAACCCTAAAACTTTCCCTCACACTATCCTTCAACCTAACCCTTATCCTCACCCTAACCCTGACCCTAACTCTAACACTAACCCTCACACTAATCCTAACCCTAACCCTAAATTGCACCCTAAAACTCACCCTCTTCCTAACCCAAACCCTAACCCTAACCCTAAACCTAACCCTTACCCTCACCTTCACTCGAACCCTCACTGTCACCCTAACCCTCACCCTAACCCTAACCCTCAACTACAACCTAAACCTCACCTCACCCAAACCCCCATCCTCACCCTAACCCTAAACATCACCCTAAACCGAACCCTCATCCTAAACCTAATCGTAACCCTGACCATAAACCTAACCCTCACCCTCGCCCTCACCATAAGCCTAACACTCACCAAAACCCTAACCCTAACCCTAACACTCACCCTAACCCTAACACTAACCCTCACACTCAACCTAACCCTAACCCTCACCCTAATGCTCAACCTCACCCTAACCCTCACCGTCATCCTAACCCTCAACCTAAGCCTAACCCTAAACCTTCTAAACCTCACCCTTTCCTTCACCCTTACCCTAACACTATTCCTCAACCTCACACCCACCCTAACCCTAACCCTAAACCTAAACCTAAATCTAATCCGAACCCTAACCCTCACCCTCACCCTAACTCTAAACCTCACACTCACCCTGACCCTAAGCCTAAAACTAAACCTACTACAAACCCTAAACCTAACTCTCACACTCACCCTCACCCGAAGGTTAACCCTAATCCTAACTGTAACCCTCATTCTCTTCCTCGCATTAACCTTAACCCCAAACCTCACCCTATCCGTCACCCTCAACCTAACCCTATTCCTTACCCTCACCCTCACCCTAACCCTAAACCTAAACTTAACCCTCAACCTATGCCTATCCCTAACCCTAAACCTAACCCTCACCCTCACCCTAATCCTAAACCTAACCCTCTCCCTCATGTTCACCCTCAGCCTAACACTTACCCTAACCCTTACCCTCACGCACACCCTCAACTTCACCCTACCCCTCAGCCTCACCCTAAAACTCAGCCTCACCCTCACCTTCACCCTAACCCTAACCCTAAACCTCACACCATCCCTAACCCTAATCCTTATCCTCAGCCTTACCCTAAAGCTAGCCATAACCCTAACACTCACACTAACCGTAACCCTCAACCTAAACCTAACCCTCACCCTCACCCTAACCTTCACCCTAACTCTTACCCACACCCTAAACATAACTCTAACCCTAACCCTAACCCTCACACTAAACCTAACCATCACCCTAACCCTAACCCTAAGCCTAAAATTAACCCTCACCCCCAACCTCAACCGTACCCTCAGCCTAACCCTAACCCTAATCCTAATCCTAACCCTAACCCTCACCCTCATGCTCACCCTAAACCTAACCCAACCCTAACCCTTACATTACTCTAAAGCTAACAATAACCCTAACCATAAACGTAATGCTAAACCACACCCTAAACCTAAACCTAACCCTAAGCCTCACCCTAAACTTAATTAACCCTAACCCTAAACCTACCCTAACCCTAACCCTAACCCTCACACTAACCCTCATCCTGACCCTAATACTCACCCTAAACATAACCCTAACCCTAACCCTCACCCTCACAATAAGCCTCATGTTTACCCTATCCCTCACCCTAACCCTAACACTCACCCACCCCCTAACCTTCAACCTCACCCTCATCCTCACCCTAAAATTCACCCACAACCTAGCCCTCACCATAACCGTAACACTAACCCTAACCCTTACCCAACAGAAACCCTCATCCTCACCCTAACCATCACCCTCACCCTAACACTTACCTTCACCCTAACCCTCACGCTAACCCTAAACCTCACTGTCACCCTCACTGTCACGGTCACCCTCACCTTAAACCTAACCCTCACCCTCACCCTGACCCTTAACTTCAACCTAACCCTCAACCTAAACCTAACCCAAAACCTAACCCTTACCATAACCCTAACACTAACCGTCAATCTCACCCTGATCCTCACCCTAACCCTAACCCTACCCCTACCCCTAACCCTCATCTTAAACCTAACCCTCACCCTAACCCTAACCCTCCCTCTAACCCTCAAACTCACCCTAATGCTCACCATAACCCTAACCCTAACCTTTACCTAAGCGAAAACCTCACCCTCACACTCACCCTAAACTAAACCCTCATCCTAACCCTAACTTTAACCCTAACACTCACCCTAACCCTAACACTAAATCTCACCGTTACCCAAACCCTAAAACTTACCCTAAACATTATCCTCACCCTAACCTAAGCCCAACACTAAACCTAACCCTAACACTCACCCAAACCCTAAGCCTAACACTAAAAGTAACCCTGAACCTAAACCAAACCCTAACACTAAACTTCACCTTACACCTCACCATAACCCTAATCCTAACCCTAACACTCACCCTAACCCTAACCTTATCCCTAAACCTAACCCTAAACCTCACCCTCACTCTAACCCTAACCCTCACCCTCACCTTCACCCTCACTCTAATCCTAACCCTACCACTCACCCTACCACTCATCCTAACCCTAAACCTAAGTCTAAGACTTAACCTAACACTAACCCTAACCTTTCCCCTCACACTCACACTCACCCCTCAGCCTAACCCTAACCCTCAACCTAACCCTTACCCTCACCCTACCCTAACCCTAACGCTAACCCTCACCCTAACCCTAACATGCACCCTACCCCTAACTCTTACACTAACCCTAAACCTAAACTTAAACCTCACCTTAACCCTACCCCTCACCCTACATCACCCTAACCTTAACCATAAGTTTAAACCTCACCCTCACCCTAACACTCACCCTAAACCTTAGCTTAACCCTAACCCTCAATCTCACCCTAAACCTAAACCTAACCCTCACCCTAAACCTCAGCCTAAACCTCACACTCACCCTAACCCTCACCCTCACCCTAACCCTAACGTTAACCCTAACCCTAACCCTCACACAAACCCTAAAATTCACCCTAACACTAAACCTAACCCTCACACAAACCCTCAACCTAAACGGAAACCTAACCCTAACCCTCACCATAAGACTAACCCTAACCCTCAATCTCACCCTCATCCTCACCCTAAACCTAACCCTACCCCTCACACTAACCCTAATCCTAACCCTAAACCTTACCATAAGACTCACCCTATCATTAACCCTAAACCTAAACCTCAGCCTCAACCTCACCCTCAGCCGGACCATAACCCTAACACTAATCCTAACCCTAAACTTCACACTCACCCTAATTCTAACCCTAACCCTAAACCTAAACCTCACCCTAACCCTAACACTCACCCTAAACTTCACCCTCACCCTAATTCTCACCCTAACCCTACCACTAACCCTTACCTTAACCCTCACCCTCACCCTCATTTTAACCCTAACCCTAACCCTAATCCTAACCCTAACCCTCACCCTCATCTTCACCCTAATTCTAACCCTAACCCAACCCTAAACCTCACACTAATTCTATCCCTAACCCTAAACGTTACCCTAAACCTCATTCTCACCTGAATCCTAAACCTAACCCTAACCCTCACACTAAACCCTCACCCAAACACTAATGCTAACCCTAAACCTCACCCTCACCCTAAACCTCAGCCTAACCCTTACCCTCACCCTAACCCTGACCCTAACCCTAACCCTAAACTTCACACTAATCCTAACCAAACCCTAACTCTAACCCTGTATTTCACCCTAACCCTCACCCTAACCCTAAACCTAACCCAAACCCTCACCCTAACTCTAACCCTAACCCTAACACTCACGCTCATACTAACCCTCACCGTCACCCTAACCTTCACCTTAACCCTCACCCTCAACCAAACCATAAAACTCACCCTCACCCGAACCCGAACCTTCACCCGAAACATCACCCTAAACCGAACGCTCTCCCTAACAATAACCCTAACCCTCACCGTAAATCTAACCCTCAACTCACCCTCACCCTCACCCTAAGACTAACATTCACCGTAAACCCAACCCTAACCCTCACCCTAACCCTCAACCTAAGCCTAAACCTAACCCTCAACCTAAGCCTAAACCTAACCCTAACCTTAACCATCACCCTAACCCTAACCCTAACACTTCCCCCCACCCTACACTCACCCTAACCCTGACCATATTTCTAAACCTCACCGGCAACTAACACTCAAGCTAACCCTTAGCCTAACCCTAACCCTCAACCTAACCCTAACCCTAACCCTAAGCCTCACCCTAATCCTCACCCTAAACGTCACACTCACCGTAACCCTCACCCTCACCGTAACACTGACTTTAACTGTAACCCTAACCCTCACCCTAACCCTAACCCTAACTCTCACCCTAACCCTCAAGCTAAACCTAACCGTAACCCTAACCCTCACCATAACCCTAAACCTAACCCTCAATCTCACCCTCATCCACATCCTAACCCCAACCCTTTCCCTCACCCTAATCCTCATCCTAACCCTAACCCTCACCCTAATCCTCACCCTAACCCTACCACTAACCCTTACCCTAACCCTCAACCTCATCCTCAGTCTAACCCTAACCCTAACCCTAATTCTAACCCTATCCCTCACCTTCACCTTCACCCTAACTCTAACCCTAACCCAACACTATCCCTTACCCTAATCCTATCCCTAAACCAAAACTTTACCTCACCCTCACCCTCACCCTAATTCTAACGCTAAACCTAAAACCGAAACCTCACCCTAACCTTAACACTCACACTAAACTTCAACCTAACCCTCATTCTCACACTAACCCTAACCCTAAACCTCACCCTCATCCTAACCCTCACCCTAAACGATACATTCACCATAACCCAAACCTTAACCCTAACATTAACCCTCACATTAACCATAACCCTCACCCTAAACGTAACCCTCACCATAACCCTCAGACTAAACCTAAGTCTAACCCTAACCCTCAACCGAACATTAACCCAAACCTTATCCCTCACCATAACACTAAAACTAACCGTCAATCTCACCCTGATCCTCACCCTAAACCTAACCCTACCCCGCACCTTAACCCTCGTCATAACCCTAACCCTAACCCTAAAACTCACCCTAACACTAACCCTAACCCTCAATCTCACCCTCATCCTCACCCTAACCCTAAACCTACCCCTCACCCTAACCCTCATCCTCACCCTAACCCTAACCCTAACACCCACACTAACACTAACCCTAACCCTAAACCTCACCCTCAACCTCACCCTCAGCCTAACCCTAACCCTAACCCTAATCCTAACCCTAAACCTCACCCTCACCCTAATTCTAACCCTAACCCCAAAACCTTAATCTCAACCTAACCCTAACTCTCACCCTAAACTTCACCCTCACCCAAATCCTCACCCTAACCCTACCACTAACCCTTACCCTAACCCTCACCTTCACCCTCATTCTGACCCTAACCCGAACCCTAATCTTAACCTAACCATCACACTCACCTTCACCCTAACTGTAACCCGACCCAACCCTAACCCTCACCCTAATCCTACCCCTAAACCTAAACTTTACCCTAACACTCATTCTCGCCCTAACCCTAACCATAAACCTCACCCTCACCCTAACCCTCACCCTAAACCTTACCCTCACTTTTACCCTAAACTTAACCCTATCCCTATACCTCACACTAATCCTAACCCTCACCCTAAACCTAACCCTAACCCTCACCCTAACATTCAACCTAAACCTAACCCAAAACCTAACCCTGACCATAACCCTAACACTAACCGTCAATCTCACCCTGATCCTCACCCTAACCCTAACCCTACCCCTAACCCTAACACTCATCTTAACCCTAACCCTAACCCTAAAACTCACCCTAATACTAACCCTAACCCTAAACCTCACCCTCAACCTCACCCTCAGCCTAACCCTAACCCTAACCTTAAACCTAAGCCTAAACCTCACCCTCACCCTAATTTTAACCCTAACCCTAAACCCAAACCTCACCCTAACCCTAACACTCACCCTAAACTTCACCCTCACCCTAATTTTCACCCTAACCCTAACACTAACCCTTACCCTAACCCTCACCCTCACTCTCATTCTAACCGTAACCCTAACCCTAATCCTAACCCTAAACCTCACCCTCACCTTCACCCTAACTCTAACCCTAACCCAAACCTAAACCTCACCGTAATCCTATCCCTAACCCTAAACTTTACACTAAACCTCATTCTCACCCGAAACCTAACCTTAACCCTAACCCTAACCCTAACCCTCACCGAAACACTAACACTAACCCTAAACCTCACCCTCGCCCTAAACCTCACCCTAACCCGGACCCTAACCCGAACCCTAACCTTCACACTAATCCTAACCCTAACCCTAACCCTAACCGGAAATTTCACCCTAACCTTCACCCTAACACTAAACCTAACCCAAACCCTCACCCTAACTCTATCCCTAACCCTAACCCTCATGCTCACACCCTAAAACTCATCCTCAAACGAATCCTCACCCTCACTCGAATCATCACCCTACACGGAACCCTCTCCCTAACCCTAACCCTAACCCTCACCATAAATCTAACCCTCACCTCACCCTCATCCTCACCGTAACCCTACCACTCACCGTAAACCTAACCCTAACCCTAACCCTCACCCTAACCCTAACCGTCACCCTAACACTCAACCTCACCCTAACCCTCACCCTAACCCTAACCCTCAACTTAACCCTCACCCTCACCATCACACTAACCCTCACCCTAAACCTAACCCTCACCCACACCGTAACCCTCACCTTCACCTGAAAACTCACCCTCACACTAAAGGAAACCCTAACCCTAAACATCACCCTAACCCTAACCCTCACCCTAACCCTAACCCTAAACCTCACCATAAACCTAACACTAACCCTAACCCACACGCTCACCCTAAAACTTACCCTAATCCTTATACTCACTCTAACACTGACCCTAACCCTAACCTTAACCCTCACACTAATCCTAACCCTACACATAACCCTAACCCTAAATTTCACCCTAACCCTCACCCTAACCCTAACCTAACCCAAAACCTCAATCTAACCTTAACACTAATGCTAACCCTCAGCCTCATCCTAATCCTCACCATCACCCTAACCCTCACCCTAACCCTAACACTCAACCACAACCTAAATCTCTCCATCACCGGAACTCTCACCCAAACCCTAACCCTTAACATCACCCTAAAACGAACACTCAACCTAACCCTAACACTAACCCTCACACTAAATCTAACCCTCCCCCTCCCCCTCACCTTCATCTAAGCCTTACCCTCAACTTAATCCTAACCCTAACACTAACACTCAGCCTAACCCTAACCCTCACCCTCACACTATCCCTAACGCTCAACCTCACCCTAATCCTCACTCTCCTCCTAACCCTCACCCTAAGCCTAACCCTAAACCTAACACTGTCCCTAAAACTAAATCTCACACTTATCCTCACCTTTACACTAACCCTAACCCTAACCTTCACCCTCACAATCACTCTAAACCTAACACTAACCCTAACTCTCACCCTAACCTTCACCCTCACTCTAAACCTATCCCTAACCCTCAACCTCACCCTAACCCTAACCCTAACCCTAAACCTAAACCTAACCCTCAACCTATGCCTAACCCTAACACTAAACCTAACCCTCACCCTCAAACTAATCCCAAACCTAACCCTCTCCCTCACCCTCACTCTCAGCCTAACACTTACCCTAACTCTAAACCTCACCTGCACCCTCACACACACCCTAAACTTAAACCTCACCTTAACTCTCACCCTCACCCTCACCCTCACACTAACTTTAACCTAAACCTCATACCATGCCTAACGCTAATCCTTATCCTCAGCCTAACCCTAAAGCTAACCCTAACCCAAACCCTCACACTATCCCTAACCCTCAACCTAACCCTAACCCTCACCCTCACCCTAACACTCACCCTAAACCTTACCCACAGCCTAACCGTAACTCTAACCCTAACGCTAAACCTCAAACTAAACCTAACACTCACCCTAACCCCAAACCTAAGCCTAACCTTAACCCTCAGCCCCAACTTTAACCTCACCCTAAACATAAACATCACTCTAACCCTAACCCTCACCCTTAACCTAAGCCTAAACCTAAACCTACCACTAACCCTAAATCTAACTCTTACCCTCACCCTCACAAGAACGTTAACCCTAATCCTAACCCTAACTCTCACCCTCTTCCTCACCCTAACCCTAATCCTAACCCTCACCCTATCTGTCACCCTCACCCTAACACTATTCCTCACCCTCACCCTCACCCTAACCCTAACCCTAAACCTAAACCTAACCCTCAACCTATGCCTAACCCTAACACTAAACCTAACCCTCACCCTCCCCCTAATCCTAAAGCTAATGCTCTCCCTCACCCTCACCCTCAGCCTAACACTTATCCTAACACTAAACCTCATTTGCACCCTCACCCTCCCCCTAACCTTAAACCTCACCCTAACTCTCACCCTCACCTTCACCGTCACCATAACCTAATCCTAAACCTCACACCATCCCTAACCCTAATCTTTATCCTCAGCCTAAACCTAAAACTAAGCCTAACCCTAACCCTCACACTAACCCTAACCCTCAACCTAACCCTAACCCTCACCCTCACCCTAACCCTCACCCTAACCCTTACCAACAGCCTAACCGGAACTCTAACCCTAATGCTAACCCTCACACTAAACCTCACCATCAACCTAACCCTAACTCTAAGCCTAACCTTAAGCCTCAACCCCAAACTCAACCTCACCCTAAACCTAACCCTCACCCTCACCATAAACCTAACCCTCACCCTCACCCTCACACTCACCCTAAGCCTAAACCTAAACCTAAACCTACTACTAACCCTAAACCTAACTCTCACCCTCACCCTCACCCGAAGGTTAACCCTAATCCTAACCCTAACCCTCACCCTCTTCCTCACACTAACCCTAACCCTAAACCTCACCCTATCCGTCACCCTCACCCTAACCCTATTCCTTACCCTCACCCTCACCCTAACCCTAAACATAAACCTAACCCTCAAATTATGCCTATCCCTAACCCTAAACCTAGCCCTCACCCTCACCCTAATCCTAAAGCTAACCCTCTCTCTCACCCTCACCCTCAGCCTAACACTTACCCTAACCCAAACCCTCACCCGCAACCACATCCTCATGCTAACCCTCAGCCTCACCCTAACCCCCAGCCTCATCCTCACCTCACCCTAACCCTAAACCTAAACCTCACACCATCCATAACCCTAATCCTGATCCTCAGCCTAACCATAAATCTAACCCTAACCCTAACCATCACACTAACCCTAACCCTCAACCTTACCCTAACCCTCACCCTAACTTTCACCCTAACCCTTACCCACACCCTAAACTTAACTCTAACCCTAACCCTAACCCTCACACTAAACCTAACCGTCACCCTAAACCTAACCCTAAGCCTAAACTTAATCCTCACCCACAACCTCAACCTTACCCTTAGCCTAACCTTAACCCTAAACCTAATCCTAACCCTAACCCTCACCCTCATGCTCACCCAAAACCTAACCCTAACCCTAACCCTCACATAACTCTCAAGGTAACAATAGCCCTAACCCTAACACTAATGCTAAACCACACCCTAAACCTAAATCTAACCCTAAGCCTCACCCTAAACTTAACTCTAACCCTAAACCTCTCTTTAACCCTAACCCTAATCCTCACACTCACCCTAACCCTAACAATAACCCTAACCCTCACACTAAACCTATCCCTCACCCTCACCTAATCCTCACCCTAAATCTTAACCTCACCCTCACCATTCCCCTCACACTACCCCTCACCCTCATGCTCACCCAAAACCTAACCCTAACCCTAACCCTCACATAACTCTCAAGCTAACAATAATCCTAACCATAACCCTAAAGCTAAACCACACCCTAAACCTAAACCTAACCCTAAGCCTCACCCTAAACTTAACCCTAACCCTAAACCTCTCCCTAACCCTAACCCTAATCCTCACCCTCACTCTAACCCTAACCATAACCCTAACCCTTACACTAAACCTATCCCTCACCCTCACCCTAATCCTCACCCTAAATCTTACCCTCACCCTCACCCTTACCCTCACACTAACCTTAACCCTCAACCTAACCCTAAACCTAACCCTCACCATCAACATCACCCTCAGCCTAACCCTAAACCTCACTCAAAACCTAACCGTAACCATTACCCTCACCATCACGCTAAACCTCAACCTCACTCTCACCCTCACTCTAACACTAACCCTAACCCTAACCCTCACCCTAAACGTAACGCTCACCATAAAATCCTAACCCTGAACTTAACCCTTACCCTAAACCTAACCCTAACCCTAACCATCACCTTAACCCTCTCCGTAACCGTAATACTAACGCTAACACTCACCATCACCCTCAACCTCACCCGAAACCTTACCCTCACCCTAACCCTAACCCTAAACCTAACCCTCACACTAAACCTAACCTTCACCCTGACACAAACCCTAACCATAACCTAACCCTCACAATAAACCTAACCATCATGGTAACCCTAACCCTACTCCTGAGCCTAATAGACACACTAACCCTAACTATAATCCTACACCTCACCCTATCCCTAACCCTAACCCTAAACATCAACTTCACCATTGCCCTCAGCTAACACTAACTCTAACCTTAATCATCACCTTCACCGTCATCCTAACCCTCACCCTAACCCTAACACTAAACCAGACCCTAATCCTCACCCTCACCAGAACCCTCCTTCTCACCCTAATCATAAACATCACCCCAAACCGAACCCGAACCCTAACTCTAACCCTAACACTCACCCTAAAACTAACCCTCACCCTCACCCTTACCCTGCCCCTAATATTAACGTTAACCCTAACCGTAATCCTCACCCTAACCTTAACCCTAACACTCAACCTATCCCTAACCCTCACCCTAATCCTAACCCTAAACCTCAACCTCACCTGAAGCCTCACTGTAACCCTAACCCTCAACCTAACCCTCACCCACACCCTAACCATCACACTCACCCAAACACTCACTCTCACACTAACCTACACCCTCACCGTAAACATCACCGTAACTCTAATCCTCACCTTCACCCTAACCCTAACCCTCACCCTAATGCTAACCCTATCCCTCACCCTCACCCTCACCCTAATCCTAACCCTAATCCTAACCCTCACATAACTCTAAAGCTAACAATAACCCTAAACCTAACCCTAAACCTCACCCTAACCCTAAGCCTAAACCTCACCCTATCCCTCACCCTTACCCTAACCCTCACCCTAACCCTAACCCTAACACTAACCCTCACCCTCACCCTAATCCTCAACCTAGACCTTACCCTCACACTCACCCTTTCCCTCACACTAAGCCTAACCCTGAACCTAACCCTAAACCGAACTCTCACCATCACCCTTACCCTCAGCCTAACCCTCAGCCTAACCCTATACCTAACACTAACCCTCACCCTCACCCTCACCCTAACTCTCATCCTCACCCTCACCCTCACCCTAACACTACCCCTAACCCTAAACCTCACGCTAAACCTAAAGGTCACCCGAAACTTAACCCTAACCCTCACCCTCAACTTCACCCTAAACCTAAACCTAACCCTATCATTCACCCTCACCATAACCCTCATTTGAAACCTTACCCTCACCCTAACCATAACCCTCACACTAATCCTAACGCTCATGCTAACACTAACCCTACCTCTGAGCCTAACCCTCACACTAACCCTAACACTAATGCTATACCTCACCCTATCTCTAACCCTAACCCTAACCCTCAAACTCACCCTAGCCCTCAGCTAACAATAACCCTAATCCTAACCCTCACCCTCACCCTCACCCTAAAACTCAACCTAACCCTAACCCTCACCCTGAACCTAACTCTCAGGCTAACCCTAACCATAAACCCAACCCTCCCACTAACCCTCACTCTAACCAAACCCTAACTCTAACCCTAACCCTACGCCTAACCACAACAATATCTCTAAGCCTAACCATCATCCTCACCCTAACCCTCACGCTAACCCTTACCCTCACACTAACCCTCACCCTAACCTAAACCTAATTTTCACCTTAATACTCACCCTTACCCTAACCCTATCCCTAACCCTCATCCTAACCCTAATACTTACCCTAACCCTAACCCTCACCCTAAGATTAAACCTAACCCTAACTCTAACCCTCACCATCACCCTAATCCTAAACCTAAAACTCACTCTCAACCTCACCCTCAGCCTAACACTAACCCTAACCATAACCCTCCCCCTTCCCTTCCCCCTAACCCTAACTCTAACCTTACCCTCACCCTCAGCCTCAACCTCACTCTCACCCTAAACCTAACCCTAAACTTCACACTATCCTTAACCCTAATTCGTATCCTCACCCTAACACTAATACTAACCCTAACCCTAACCCTCACACTAACCCTAACCCACACCCTAACCCTAACCCTCACCCTCACCCTCACCCTCATCCAAACCCTCACCCTAACCCTTACCCTCAGCCTAACCCTAACTCTAACAGTAACCCTAACACTCGCCCTAAATATAACCCTCTCCCTAACCCTATCTGTAGTCCTCAAACCCAAACTCAGCCTAACCCTAACCCTAACACTAATCCTAACCCTAACCCTCACCCTCAGGCTCATCCTAAACCTAACACTAACCCTAACCGTCAGCCTAACTCTAAAGCTAACATTAACCCTATCCCTAATCCTAACCCTAAACCTCACCCTAACCCTAATCCTAACCCTAAACCTAACCCTAACCCAGCCCTAACCCTAATCCGCAACCTTACCCTAACCCTAATCCTCACCCTCACCATAAACCTAACCCTAACTCGCTCAGTAAATGTATCCCTCACCCTTACCCTAACCCTCACCGTAACCCTAACTCTATTCCTCACCCTCACCCTAATCCTCATCCTAAACCCTACCCTCACCCTCCCCTTACCCTGAAACTAACGCTAAACCTCACCCTAACCCTAACCTTCACCCTAATACTCACCCTAACGCTAATACTTACCCTCACTTACCCTCAACCTAAACCTAACCCTAAACCTCACAATAACCCTAACACTGACCCTAACCCTAACCCTCACCCTAAACCTAACCCTCATTCTAAACCTAAACCTAAACTTCACCCTAACCCTAAACCTAACCCTCACCCTAACTCTCACCCTAAATCTCAACCTAACCCTCACCCTAACCCTATCCCTAACCCTAACCCTAACATAACCCTAGACCTCACCCTAACCCTAACTCTAACCCTCAGCCTCACAAATAGACTAACCCTCAACTTCACCCGAACTCTCACCCTCACCCTGACACTCACCTTCACCCTAAAGCTCACCGTAAACCTAACCATCAGCCTAACCCTAACCCTAACCCTCACCCTGACCCAAACCCTGACCCTAACCCTCACCGTCACCTTAATCCTCACCCTAACCCTACCTCACCCAAACCTCACCCTCACCCTAAACTTCGCCCTCACCCTAGCCCTCACCATTAACCCTAACCCTAAACTTAACCCTTAAACTAAACCTAATCCTCACCCTCACCCTCACACAAACCCTCCCCATAACCCTAAAACTAACACTAACCCTCACCCTAACACTCACCCTTACGCTTACCCTCACCCTAACCCTCACCCTCACCCTAACCCTAACTCTAACCCTCAACCTAACCGTCTCCCTAACCCTCACCCTAATCCTAACCCTCACCCTCACCCTCACCCTCACCCTCACACTAACCCTACACCTCACACTCACCCTCACCCTTACCCTAAACCTAACCCTCACCCTAACCCTAACGCTCACCCTAACACTAATGCTAACCCTAATCCTCACCCTAAACCTAACCCTAAACCTAATCCTCACCCTCACCCTCAACCTAACCCTCACCCTAACTCTAACCCTAACGCTCACCCTAACCCTCACCCTAAACTTAACCCTAACCCTCATCCTAAATCTAACCCTAAACCTAACCCTTACCCTAACCCTCACTCTAACCCTAACCCTCACCCTAAACCAAACCCTAACTCTTACCCTCACCATAACCATAACCCTAACCCTAAAGTTCACCCTAACCCTCAACCTAACCCTTACACTAACCCAAACCCTCGCCCTTACCTTAAACCTCACCCTAAACCTTACCCTCACCCTAACCCTAAAGCTAACACTAACCCTCCCACTAATCCTAACCCTCATCCTAAACGTAACCCTAACCCTCACAGTCACCCTAACCCTCACCCTAACCCTAACCATCACCCACACCCTAACCCTAACCATCACCCACACCCTAACCCTCACCCAAAACTTCACCCTCACCATATCCCTCACTCTCACCCTAACCCTCACCCTGACCCTAAGCCTCACCCTAACACTCACCGTCACCCTAATCCTTACCCTAAACATAACCATAACATTTACCTAACCCAAACTCTCACCCTGACCCTCACCCTAAAACCCACCCTTACCCTTTACATAACCCTAACCATACCCCTCACCCTAACCCTCACCCTAACACGAACCCTAACCCACACCATCACCCTAACCGTCACCCTAGCACGAAGACTCACCCACACCCTAACCCTAACACCCTAACCCACACCCAAAACCTAATCCTCACCCAAACCCTAGCCCTCACACTAACCCTCACCCTCACATTAACCCTAACCCTCACCCTAACCCTCACCCGAACCCTAACACTATCCCTAACCCTCAACCCTCTCCCTAACACTCACCCTAAAACTTACACTCACCCTAACCCTCACACTAACCCTAACACTTAACTTAACACTACCCCTCCCCCTACCCCTCCTCCTCACCCAAACCCTAACGCTTAGGGTTAGCCTCACCCTTAACCTAAGCCTAATCCTCATCCTCACCCTAACCCTTACCCTCACCCAAACACTCAAACTCACGCTAAGCCTCACCCTCATCCAAAACATCAGTCTAAGCCAAACCCTCACCCTAAACCTAACCCTAACCCTCACCCTATCCCTAACCCTCCCTTTAAATTTCAAACTCAGCCTATTCCTCACCCTAAACATAACCCTAACCCTTACCTAACCCAAACTCTCACCCTCACTCTCACCCTAACCCTCAACATCACGCTCACCCTCATCCCTATGCCTAACCCTCACCTTCAAAGTCACCCTCACCCTCAGCCTATCCCTAAATCTAAACCTAATCCTAACCCTAAATTTCACTCTGACCCTCATCCTCACCCTCAACCTAACCCTAACCTTAACCCTCACCCTAACTCTTAACCTCACCCTAACCCTTAGCCTAACACCAACCCTAACCCTCACCCTCACCCTACCCCTCACCCTAAACCTAACCCTAACCCTAACATTCATCCTAACCCTCACCCTTACCTTAACCCTAACCCTAACCCTTAACATCACTCTAACCCTCACCCTAAACTTAACCCTAATCCTAAACCTATTCCTGAACCTCACCCTCAACCTAACCCTAACTCTAATTCTAAACCTAACCCTAACCGTCACCCTAAACCTAACCCTAACTTCACCCTCACCCTAACTCTAAACCTCAACCTAGCCCTCAACCTCACCCTAACCCTAAACCTACCACACACACTAACCCTTATCCTAACCTTAACCTTATCCCTAATACTCACCCTAACCCTAAACCTAACCATAACACTCACCCTCACCCTAATCCTCACCCTCACGGTAACCCTCACCCTAACCCTAACCCTCACCTTAGGCCTCAACCTAAGCCTATCCCTAAACCTAACCCTAACACTCACCCTCAACCTAACCCTTACCCTCATCCTAACCCTCACCCTCACTCTAACCCTAACCGTAAACATCACCCTAAACCTCACCCTAACCCTAACCCTTAACCTCACCCTAACCCTAACACTAACCCTCACCATAAAACTCACCCTAACCCTACTGCTCACCCTAACACTCACCCTAACGCTATTCCTCACGCTCAAACTCACCCTAAAACTTACACTAACCCTAACCCTAATGCTCACCCTAAAACTTATCCTCACCCTAAATCTAACCCTCAACCTAACCCTAACTCTAACCCTAAACTTCAACCTCACCCTAAGGCTAACCCTACCACTCACACTAACCCTCATCCTAACCTTAACCTTAACCTAATACTCACCCTATCCCTAACCCTAACCAAAACACTCACCCTCACCCTAATTGTCACCCTCACGTTAACCCACACCCTAACCCTAACCCTCACCTTAGGCATCACCCTAAGCCTAACCCTAAACCTAACCCTAACCCTCAACCTCAACCTAACTCTTAGCCTCACCCTAACCCTCACCCTCACCCTAACCAGAACCTTAACCCTAACATTAAACATCACCCTAAACCTCACCCTAACCCTAACCCTTACCCTCACCCTAACCCTAACACTATCCCTCACCATAAACCTCATCCTAACCCTACTGCTCAGCCTAACACTCACCCTAACGCTATTCCTCACCCTCAAACTCACCCTAAAACTTGCACTAACACTAACCTAACGTTCACCCTAAAACTTATCCTCACCCTAACTCTAACCCTCAACCTAACCCTAACCCTCACCCTCATCCTAAACCTCACCCTCACCCTAGGCCTCACCCTAAGCCTAAACCTAACCGTAAACAGAAACCTCACCCTAACCCTCACCCTCACCCTGAATCTCACGGTCACACTCACCCTAACCCTAACCCTCACCCTCACGCTAACCCTTAACTTCAACCTAACACAAACCCTCACACGAACCCTCACCTCAAACATCACCCTAAACCTAAGCCTCACCCTAACCCTAACCCTCCCTCTAACCCTCAAACTTACCCTAATCCTCACCCTTACCATAACCCTAACTCTTACCTAAGTGAAACCCTCACCCTCATCCTCAAACTAACCCTCACCCTCATCCTAACACTTACCTTAACCCTAACACTCACCCTAACCCTAACCCTAAACCTCACCTTCACCCAAACCCTAAGGATATCCCTAACCCTAACCCTCACCCTAATCCTCACCTTAACCCTAACACGAACCCTAACTCTCACCCACCCTCACCCTAACCCTCACCCTCACACTAACCCTTAACCTCAACCTAATCCTCACACTAACCCTAACCCTAACCCTCATCCTCACACTAACCCTCACCCTCAACCTAATCCTTACCCTCACCCTAACCCTCACCCTAACCCTATCCCAACCCTAATCCTAAGCCTAACCCTCACCCTAAACCTAACCCTTACCCTCACCATAACCCTAAACTTAACCCTCACCCTAATCCAAATGCTCAGCCTAACCCTCACCCTCACCCTATTCTGCAACCTCAAACTCACCCTAAAATTTACCCTAACCCTCACCCTAATGCTCACCCAAAAACTTATCCCCACCCTAACTCTAACCCTCACACTAACCCTAAAACAAAACCTCAAACTTCACCTCACTCAAACCCTAACCCTAACCCTCAACCTCACCCTCAATCTCACGGTCACACTCACCCTAACCCTAACACTCACCCTCACGCTAACCCTTAACTTCACCCTAACACGAACACTCACACGAACCCTCAACTCACGGTAATCCTCACCCTCACCAAAAACATCACCCTAAACCTAACCGTAACCCTCACCTTAACCCTAAGTCTCCCTCTCACCCTCACCTTAACCCTAACCCTCCCTCTCATCCTCAAACTCACCCTAATCCTCTCCCTAACCATAACCCTAACTCTTACCTAAGCGAAACCCTCACCTTCACCCTCAACCTAACCCTCACCCTCATCCTAACACTTAACTTAACCTTAACACTCACCCTAACCCTAAACCTAAACCTCACCGTCACCCAAACCCTAACGCTATCCCTAACCCTAACCCTCACCCTAACCCTCACCTTAACCCTAACACGAACCCTAACCCTCACCCTCACCCTAACCCTCACCCTCACACTAACACTTAACCTCAACCTAATCCTCACACTAACCCTAACCCTAACCCTCATCCTCACCCTAACCCTCACCCTCAACCTAAGCCTTACCTCAGCCTAACCCTCACCCTAACCATAACCCAACCCTAAACCTATACCTAACCCTCACCCTAACCCTCACCCTAAACCTAACACTTACCCTCACCATAACCCTAACCTTAACCCTCACCCTAATCCTACTGCTCAGCCTAACCCTCACACTAACCCTATTCTGCAACCTCAAACTCACCCTAAAACTTACCGTAACCCTCAACCTAATGCTCACCCAAAAACTTATCCCCACCCTAACTCTAACCCTCACACTAACCCTAAAACAAAACCTCAACCTTCACCTCACTCAAACCCTAACCCTAACCTAACCCTAACCCTAACCTTCACCCTCACCCTTACCCTCAACCTAAACCTCAGCCTAACCCTAACCATAACCCTAATCCTAACCCTAACCCTCACCCTCACCCTAACCCTAAACCTAAGCGTTACCCTAACCCTCACATTCACCCTCACCCTAACCCTAACCCTAACCCTCAAACTAACCCTAACCCTAACCCTCACCCTAATTTTCATCCTAACCCTAACTCGAACCCTAACACTAACCCTCACCCTACACCTCACCCTAACGTTAAACCTAATACTAACCTTCACCCTCAACTTAATCCTGAGCCTAACAAATACCCTCACCCTCATTCTAACCCTCACCCTAACCCTCAAACTCACGCTAACTCTCACTTTCACCCTAATCCTCACCCTAAGCCTAACCCTCACCCACACCCTAACCCTCATCTTCACCCGAACTCTCACCCTCAACCTAACCCTCACCCTCACCCTAAACATCACCCTACCCCTAACTCTCAGCCTAACCCTAACCCTAACACTCACTCTAACCCAAAACATCACCCTAACCCTCACTCTCACCCTAACCATCAACCTAACACTCACCCTAACCCTTACCATCAACCGAACACTCACACTAACCCTAAACGTCGCCCTCACCTTCAACCTCACCCTCACTCTAACACTAACCCTCAACATAACCCTAACCCTCACCCTAACCCTAAGTACACATCTAAACTTCAGCCTCACCCTAATCTTCACCATAACCCTTAACCTCACCTTAACCCTCATCCTAACCCTAACCCTCAGCCTAACCCTAACACTCACCCTAACCCTCACCCTCATCCTAAACCTCACTGTAACCCTTACCCTCACCCTAACCCTAACTCTAACCCTAACCCTCACACTAACCCTAAACCTCACCCTAACCCTAACCCTACCCCTCACCCTACACCTCCCACTAAAGTTAACCTTATTCCTAACCCTCACCCTCAACTTAATCCTCAGCCTAACAATTACCCTCACCCTAAACCTAACCCTCACCCTCACCCTAACCCTCACCCACACACTAACCCTCATCTTCACCCGAACTCGCACCCTCACCCTAACCCTCACCGTCACCCTAAACATCACATTACCCCTAACTCTCAGCCTAACTCTAACCCTAACACTCACTCTAACCCAAAACCTCGCCCTAACCCTCACTCTCAACCTAACCATCAACCGAAAACTCACCCTAACCATTACCCTCAAACTAACCCTCACACTAATCATAAACGTCGCCCTCAACTTCAACATCACCCTCACCCTAACACTAACCCTCAATGTAACCCTAACCCTCACCCTAATCCTAACTACAAACCTAAACCTCAGCCTCACCCTAATCTTAACCATATCCCTTACCCTCACCTTAACCCTCACCCAAACCCTAACCTTCACCTTCATCCTAACCCTCACCCTAACCCTTGCACTCACCCTAACTCTAACTTTAACCTAAACATCACACTAACCCTAACCCTCACCCTAACTCAAATCCTACCACTCACCCTAACCCTCATACTAACCCTAACCCTAACTCTAATCCTCACCCTAACCTTAAAACTAACCCTAAACCTCAACCTCATCCTAACCCTCACCTTCACGTTAATCCTCAACCTGATCCTAATCCGCACCCATACCCTAACCCAAAACCTCACCCACACCCTCACCCTAACCCTCAGCCTCACCCTAGCCCTCACCCTCAACCTAACCCTTACCCTCTCCCTAACCCTCACTCTACACATAACCCTAACCCTAACCCTAACCTTAAACATCACACTAACCCTGACCCTAAACCTAACCCTCAACCTCATCCTAACCCTCACCCTAACCCTAAACCTAACCCTCACCCTATCCCTTAGCCTCACTCTAACACTATCCCTAACCCTAACCTCAACCTAACCCTAATTCTAACCCTAACCATAACCCTAATCCTAACTCTGACCCTAACCCTAACACTAACACTAACCCTAACCCTCACCTTTACCCTAACCATCACCGTCACCCTAACCCTCACCCTACCCTAAACCGCACCGACACCCTAAGCCTCACCCTCACACTCACCCACACCCTAACCCTCACCCTCAACCTAACCCTAACCCTAACCCTAACCCTAACACTCACCATAACCCTCATCCTAACCCTAAACCTAACCCTCACAATAACCCTTACCCTCACACTAATATTCACCCTTACATAACCCTAACCTTAACCCTAACCCTAACCCTCACCCTAACCATAAACTTAACCCTAAACTTCATCCTCACCCTAACCCTCACCCTAACCCTAACCCTCACCCTCATCCTAACCCTCACCCTTAATCTTCCCCCCACCGTAAGCCCCTAACCCTCACACTAAAGCTAACGCTCACACTAACCCTAACACTACCCCTCACCCTAAACTTCATCCTAATCCTAACCCTAAACCTCACCCTCAATGTAATCCTAACCCTAACCCTCACCCTAAACCTAAACCTAAACCTCACCCTCACCCTCACCCTCAACATAACCCTTCCCCTACCCCTCATCCTAACGCTAACCCTAACCCTAACACTCACACTAAACCTAAACCTAACCCTAAAACTCACCCTCACTCTCAACCTCATCCTAACACTAATAGCCACCCTGACACTTACCCTCACCCTAACCGTAAACCTAACACTAACCCTAACCCTCACACTAACCCTAAAACTCACCCTAAACCTAACCCTAACACTAACCCTAAAGCTCACCCTAACCCTGACCCTACCCTAACCATAACGCTAACCCTACCCCTCAACCGAACCCTAAACCTAACCCTAACACTCCACCTTATCCTAACCCTCACCCTTAAACATAACCACACGGTAACCCTAACCCTCACAATAACTCTAACACTCACTATAACTCTAACCCTACTCCTCACACTAAACCTAACCATAACACGAACCCTCACCTCAACCCTCACCCTCACCCTAACCCTAACCCTAACCCTCACACTAAATCTAACCCTCACACTAAACCTAACCCTAATACTAACCCTAAACCTCACACTTAACCTAACCCTAAGAGTATCCCTCAGTGTAACTCTCACACTAACCCTAAATCTAACCCTAAACCTCACCCTATCCCTAACCCTCAACCTTAACCTCACCCTCACACTAGCTCTCACACTAAAACTAACACTAACCCTAACACTCACCCTAACCGTCACCCTCACCCTAACAGTAACCCTCACCTTCACCCTCATCCTCAGCCTAAACCTAACACTAACACTAATCGCAACCCTAAACCTCACCCTCAGGCTCACCCTAACTCTAAACCTAACCTTAACCCTAACACTCACCCTCAACCTAAACCTACCCCTAACCCTCACCCTCACCCTCACCTTCACCCTCACCCTAACCCTCAAACTAACCCTAAACCTAACCCTCACCCTAACCTTCACCCTAACCCTCACCCTAACCCTCACCTTAAGAATAACCCTAACCGTAACCCTAACCCTCACCCTAGTCTTCACCCTAACCCTAGCCCTAATCCTAATCCTCATCCTCACCCTAAAACACACCCTAAGACTTACCCTCACCCTAACCCTCACCCTAAACCTAGCCCTACTCAAACCCTAACAATAACCTTAACCCTAACAAAAAACCTAACTCTCATGCTCAAGCTCAACATCAGCCTAAGCCTAACCTTAATCCTAATCCTAAGCCTAACCCTCACTCTCACCCTCACCCTAAACCTAACCCTAACCCTAACACTCCACCTCCCCCTCCCCCTCCCCCTTAACCTAACCCTGAAAATAACCCTAATCCTAACCCTAATCCTCTTCCTAACCCTAATCCTGACCCTAACCATAACCCTAACCCTAAACCTTACCCTAACCCACACCCTCACCCGACAACTAAACCTAACCCTCAGCTTAAAACTCACCCTAAGGCTAATGCTAACCCTAAACCTCACCCCTACACTAATCCTAACAGTAACCATAACCCTAAATTAAATCCTAAACCTCACCTTAACCCTAACGCTAATGCAAACCCTCACCCTAACCCTAAACCTAACCCTAAATCTCACCCTCACCCTAACCCTCACCGTCACCCTAACCCTCACCCAAACCATAATCCTCAACCACACCCTAAACATCACCCTCAACCGAACCCTCACCCTCACCTTCACCCGAAACATCACACTAAACCGAACCCTCACCCTAACACTAACCCTTTCCCTCACCCTAAATCTAACCCTCAACCTCACACTCAACCTCACCCTAAGCTTAACCCTCACCCTAACCCTAACCCTAACCCTAACCATAACCCTAAACCTCACCCTAAACATAACCCTAACCCTAAAACTCAACCTAACCCTAACCCTCAACCTCACCCCCAGAATCACCCTAAATCTAACCCTAACCCTCACCCTCGCCCTAACCCTCACGGTCACCCTAACCCTCACCATCAACCTAACCTTCAACCACACCCTAAACATCACCCTCAACTGAATCCTCACCCTCACCCTCACACTAAACATCACCCTAAACCGAACCCTCACACTAACCCTAACCCTAAACCTCACCCTAAACCTAACCCTAACCCTAAAACTCAACCTAACCATAACCCTCAACCTCACTCCCAGAATCACCCTAAACCTAAACCTAACCCTCACCCTCACCCTAACCCTATCCCTCACCCTAAGCCTAACCCTAAACTTAAGAGTAACCCTAAACCTAACTCTCACCCTCACTTTCACCCTAACGCTAACCCTAACCCTCACACAACACCTCACCCTCAGAATCACCCTAAACCTAACCCTAAACCTAAACCTCACCCTCACCCTAACCCTACCGCTCACCTTCACCCTTACCCTATACCTAAAGCTAATCTTAACTCTAAGCCTAACCCTCACCCTAAGCCTAACCCTAAGTCTAAACCTAAACCTCACCCTCACCATAATCCTATCCCTAACCCTCTCCCTAATCCTCACCCTCAGCTTAACACTAACCCTAACACTAAACCTGACCCTCAGCCTCAAACTAAACCTTACCCTAACCCTCACCCTCATCCTCACCCTAACTCCAACCCTACCCCTCAGTCTAACTCTCACCCTAACCTAACCCTCATCCTCAACCTGAACCTAATCCATACCCTAACCATAACACTCACCTTAAACTTCACCCTCACCCTAATCCTCACCCTAACGCTAACACTAAACCTTACCCTAACCCTCACCCTCACCAACATTCTAACCCTAACCCGAAGGTTAACCCTAAACCTAATCCTGACCCTTACGCTCTTACTAACCCTAACCCTAACCTTAAACCTCACACTATCCCTCACCATCACCCTAAACCTTTTCCTCACCCTCACCCTCACCCTAACCCTAAACCTAACCCTAAACCTAAACCTAACCCTCACACTCATGTTAATCCTAAACTAACCCTCTCCCTCATACTCACCCTCAACCTAGCCCTAACCCTAACCCTAAACCTCACCCGCACCCTCACCCTCACCCTAACCCTAAACCTCAACCTCACCCTCAACCTCATCCTCACACTCACCCTAACCCTAAAGCTCACACGATCCCTAACCCTAAACTTTATCCTCACCCTAATCCTAATGGTAACCCTAACCCTAACCCTCACACTAAGCCTAAACCTCACCCTAACCCTAACTCTAAACCTCACCCTAATCCCCACCCTAACCCTTATCCACACCCTAACCATAACCCTAACCCTAACCCTAACCCTCACACTCAACCTAACCATCACCCTAACCCTAACACTAAGCCTAAACTTAACCCTCACCCCCACCCTCAACCTTACCCTCAGCCTAACCCTAACCCTAATCCTAATCCGAACCCTAACCTTGTCCCTCATGCTCACCCTAAACCTAACCCTAACCCTATCCCTCACATAAAGCTAAAACTAACAGTTACCCTAACCCTAATCCTAAACATCACCCTAACCCTAACCCGAATCCTAACCCTTAACCTGAACTTAACCCTAACCCTCTCCCTAAACCTAACCCTAAACCTCACCCTCACCCTAACCCTAACCATAACCCTAACCCTCACACTAAACCTATCCCTCACCCTCACCCTAATCCTCACCCAAAATCTTAACCTCACCCTTACCCTCACACTAACCCTAACCCTCAACCTAACCTTAAACCTAACCCTCACCATCAATCTCAACCTCAGCCTAAACCTAAAACTCACTCTAATCCTAATCCTAACCCTCACCATCACCCTCACCCTAACACTCAACCTCACCCTCACCCTCACCCTAACACTAATCCTAAACTTAACCCTCACCCTAACCCTAAAGCTCACCATAAAAACCCACACTTTCACCCTCATCCTCACCCTAAACCTAACCCTAACCCTACCCCTCACCCTAACCCTAAGCTTAACCCTAATACTAACGCTAACACTCTCCCTCACCCTTACACTCACCTGAACCCTTATCCTCACACTAACGCTAAGCATAAACCTGCCCCTCACACTAAAGTTAACCCTCACCCTAACACAATCCCTAACCCTAATCCTAAAACTAACACTAAACCTAAAGCTCACGCTAACCCTAACCCTACACCTGAGCCTAACTCTCACACTAACCCTAACTCTAATCCTATACCTCACCCTATCCCTAACCCTAACCCTAAACGTCAACCTCACCTTAGCCCTCAGCTAACACTAACCCTAACCCTAACCCTCACCCTCACCCTAATCCTAAGTCTAAACCTCACCCTCACCCTCATCCTCAGCCTAACACTAACCCTAATCCTAACCCTCACACTCACCCTCACCCTAATCCTAAACCTAAACGTAACCCTCACTCTCGTCCTCACCCTAATTCAAACCCAAACCAATCTCTAAACCTCAAACTAACTCTAACCCTAACCCAAATCTTACCCATCCCTAACCTTAACCCTAAGCCTAAACCATACCCTAACCCTCACCCTCACCAGAAACCTAACCCTAATACTAATCCTCACCTTAACCCTCACCCTAACCCTCAACCTAACCGTAACTCTAACCCTAACCCTCACGCTCACCCTAAACCTCACCTTAAACCTTATCCGTACAATAACCCCGAACCTAACCCTAACACTAACCCTCACACTAATCCTAACCCTAACCCTAACCCTAACCCTAAATTTCACCCTAACCCTCACCCTAACCCTAACCCTAACCCAAACCCTCACCCTCACCCTAAACTTAATCCAAACCCTGACCCTCACCCTACCCCTCACCGTGAACCTAACACTCACCCTAACCCTAACCCTCACCTTAAGAGCATCCCTCACCCTGACACTAACACTAACCCTCACCCTAATCTTAAACCTAAACCTCACTGTCCCCCTAACCCTCACCCTCACCCTAACCCTCACCCACACCCTATATCTCACCCTCACCCGAACACTCACCCTATCCCTAACCCCAATCCTAACCCTAAACCTCACCCTAACCATACCCCTCACCCTCACCCTCACCCTCAGCCCAAGCTTAACCCTAAAACTAACACTAACCCTTAACCTAACTCTCACCCTCAACCTCACCCTAACGTTAACCCTAACCCTAACCCTAACCCTCACACTCACAATCACCCTAAACCTAACACTAACCCTAACCCTCATCCTCAACCTCACCCTCACCCTAAACCTATCACTCACATTCACCCTCATGCTAACCCTAACCCTAATCATAAAACTCACCCTCACCCTAAGCCTAACCCTAACGCTCTCCCTCACCTTCACCCTCAGCCTAACACTAAAAATCACCCCAACCCTAACCCTAACGCTCAACCTCACCCTAACCCTCACCGTCACCCTAACCCTCAGCCTAAACCTAACCCTCACCCACACCCTAACCCTCACCCTCACACTAATGCACACCTTCAAACTAAACATCACCTTAAATCTAACCCTCACCCTAACCCTAACCCCAACCCTCACCCTAACCCTAACCCTCAACCTCACCCTCACCCTCAGCATAATCCTAACCCTAAGACTAAACCTCACACTCACCCTAAACCTTAACCTAACCCTCTTCCTCACCCTCACCCTCAGCCTAACAGTAACCGTAACCCTAAACCTCACCCTCGCCCCCACCCTCAACATAACCCTAAACCTCATCCTAACCCTCACCCTAACCCTTTCCCTCACCCTAACCCTAACCCTAAACTTCACACTAACCCTAAACCTAATCCTTATCCTCACCATAACTGTAATACTTACATTCAACTTAGCCCTCACCCTAACCCTTGCCCTCAAGCTAACCCTAAACTTAACCCTCACCCAAACCCACAACCTAACCCTTACCCACACCCTAAACGTAACTCTAAGCCTAACCCTAACCCTCACACTAACCCTAACCCTCACCCTCACCCTAGCCCACACCCTAACACTTATCCTAATCCTTACCCTCACCCTACCCTAAGCCTGACCCTAACACTAACCCTAACACTCACCCAAACCCTAAGCCTATCACTAACACTAACTTTTACCATATCCATCACTCAAACCCTAAGTTTAACACTAACCCTAACCTTCACCCTAACCCTCACCCTAACCCTAACCATCACCCTAACCCTCACCCTAACCGTAACATTAATCCTAACCCTCACCCTCACCCTAAAATCACCCTAACCCTTAACCTCACCCTGACCCTCACCCACACACTAACTCTAATCCTAGCGCTCGCACTAACCCTCACCATAACCCTAACCCTAACCCTAACCCTCACCTTAACCCTCTCCCTAACCCTAACCCTAACCCTCAACCTCAACCTAATCCTAAAACTCACCATCACCTTCACGCTCACCCAAACACTCACCCTAACCCTTATCCTAACCCTAACCCTCAACCTCACCCTAACCCTAACCCTCACCCTCACCCTAAACCTAACACTCACCCTAAACCTCACCCTCAACGTAACCATCACACTAACCCCTACCCTAAACCTCACCCTCATCCTCACCCTAAACCTAACCCTTACCATCACTGTAACCCTAACCTTAACCCTAACCCTAAACCTCACACTAATCCTAACACTCACCTTAAGCCTAACCTTAACCCTAACCCTAACTCTCAACACGAATCCTAACCCTCACAATAACCCTAACCCTAACCCTCACCCTAACCATCAACCTAAGCCTAACCCTAACCCTAACCCTCACCATAACCCTAATCCTAACCCTCAATCTAACCCTCATCCTCACCCTAACCTAACCCTAACCCTCACCCTAACTCTCAACCTAACCCTAACCCTAAACCTAACACTCACCCTAACACTAACCCTAACACTAAACCTCACCCTCAACCTCACCCTCAGCCTAACCCTAACCCTAACCCTAATCCTAACCCTAAACCTCACCCTCACCCTAATTCTAACCCCAACCCTAAACCTAAACCTCACCCTAACCCTAAGACTCACCCTAAACTTCACCCTCACCCTAATTCTCACCCTAACCGTAACACTAACGCTTACCCTAACCCTCACCCTCACCCTCATTCTAACCCTAACCCTAACCCTAATCCTAACCCTCACCCTCATCTTCACCAGAATTCTAAAACCTAACCCAACCCTAACCCTCACCCTAATCCTATCCCTAACCCTAAATTTTACCCTAACCCTCATTCTCACCTAAAACCTAACCCTAACCCAAAACCTCACCCTAACCCTAACCCGAACACTAACTCTAACACTAACCCTTACCCTCACCCTAAAACTCTCCATAATCCTTATCCTCCAAATAAGCCTGACCAGAAACCTAATCCTAACGTTCACACTAATCCTAACCCTAACCATAACCCTAACCCTAAATTTCACCCTAACCTTCTCCCTAACCCTAAACCTAACACAAACATTCACCCTAAATCTAACCCTAACCCTAACCCTCATGCTCACCTTAACACTCACTGTCACCCTAACCCTTAACCTAATCCTAACCCACAAATACACCCTAAAACTCACCCGAACCCAAACCCTCACCCTCACCTGAAACATCACCCTAAACCGAAATCTCAACCTAACCCTAACCCTAACCTACACAGGAAATCTAACCCTCACCTCACCCTCACCCTCACCTTAAGGCTAACATTCACCGTAAGCCTAAACCTAAACCTAACCCTCACCCTATCCCTAACCGTAACCCTAACACTCAATCTCACCCTAACCCTCACCCTAACCCTAAACCTAACCCTCAACCTCACCCTCATCCTAACACTAACCCTAACCCTCACCCTCACCCTAACCCTCACCATCACCCTAAACCTCACCTTAACCCAAATCCTCAACCACACCCTAAACATCACCCTCAAACGAACCCTCACCCTCACCCTCACCCGAAACATCACCCTAAACCGAACCCTCACCCTAACACTAACCCTAACCCTCACCCTAAACCTAACCCTGACCCTCACCCTCACCCAAAGCCTAACACTCACCCTAACCCTAACCCTAACCCACAACCTCACCCTCAGAATGACTCTAAACCTAAACTTAAACGTAATCCTAACCCTAACCCTCACCCTCATACTAAACATATCCCTCACCCTCACCCTCACCCTCACCCTAAGCCTAACTCTATACCTAACAATTACCCTAAACCTAAATATCACCCTCACACCTTCACCCTAAATCTAACCCTAAACCTAACCCTAATCCTCACCCTCAGAATCACCCTAAACCTAACCCTAAACCTAACCCTCACCCTACCCTATCCTACACCCTCACCCTCAACCTATCCCTAAACCTAACCTTAACACTAATCCTAACCCTCACCCTAATCCTAACCCTAAGTCTATGCCTAAACCTCACCCTCACCCTAAGCCAAACCGTAACCCTCTCCCTCACACTCACCCTCAGCTTAACACTAACCCTAACACTAAACCTCACCCTCAGCCATAACCTAACCCTTACCCTAACCCTCACCCTCATTCTCACCCTCACCCTAACCCTAAATCTAAACCTACCAATCACCTAACCCTCACCCTAACCCTAATCCTCAAGCTCAACCTAAACCTAATCCATACCCTAACCCTGACCCTAACCCTCACCATCACCCTAACACTCACCCTAAGCCTTACCCTCACCCTAACCCAAAACCTAACCCTAACCCTAACCCTCATACTAACCTTAACACTCACTCTAACCCTAACCCTAACACTAAACCTAAACCTCACACTAACCCTCACCCTTACCATAAACCTTACCATAAACCCTTTCCCTAAACTAATCCTCACCCTACCCAAAGCCTAACCCTAACACTTACCCTTAACCTCACCTAAACCCTAAACCTAAAACTAACCCTAACCCTCACCCTAAACCTGACCCTAACCCTAACCCTAACCCTAACCTTCACCCTACCCCTCACCCTAACCCTAACACTAAACCTAACCCTCAACCTCACCCTAACACTAACCCTAAATATTAACCTCACGCTAACACTAACCCTCACCCTTACCCTAACCCTAACCCATACCGTAACCCTCACCATAATCCTAATCCTCACTCTAACCCTCTCCCTCACCCTAACCCTAACCCTAACCCTCACCCTCACCCTCACCCTATCCTTAATCCTCACCCTAAACCTACCCCTCACCCTACCCTCACCCTAACCCTAAACATAACCTTCACACTAATCCTAACCCTAACCCTCACCCTAAATTTCACCGTAACACTCACCCTAAGCCTAAACCTGACCCAATCCCTCACCCTAACTCTAACCCTAACCCTAACCCTCATGGCACCCTAACCCTCAACGTCACCCTAACCCTGACCGAAACACTAACCCTCAACCACACCCTAAAACTCACCCTAACCCGAACCCTCACCATCACTCGAAACATCACCCTAAACAAAACCCTCACACTAACCCTAACCCTAACCCTCACCTTAAATGTAACCCTCACCTCACCCTTACCCGCAGCCTAAGCCTAACACTCACTGTAACCCTAACCCTAAACCTAACCCACACCCTAACCCGAATCCTCACCAACACCCTAACCATCACCCTCAACTGAACACTTACCCTCACACTAACCAACACCCTCACCCTAAGCATCAACCTCACTCTAACCCTCACCCTCATCCTAACCCTAACGTTCACCCTTACATTAATCGTCACCCTCACCCTCACACTCTCCCTAAGCCTATCCGTAAACCTATCACTAACCCTAAACCTAACTCTCACCCTCACGCTGACCCTATCGTTAACCCTAACCCTAACCCTCACCCTCACCCTCACCCTCACCCTAACCCTAAACCTAAACCTAACCCTAACCTCACACTAAGCCTATCCCTAACCCTAAACCTAACAATCACCCTAACCCCAATGGTCACCCTATCCCTAACCCTCACCCTGACCCTAACCCAAACCCTAACCCAAACCTAAACTTAACCCTCACCCTAATCGTAATCCTAACCCTAACCCTCACCCTACGCCTCACGCTTACCCTAACCCTAACCCTAACACTCACCCTAACCCTAACCCTCACCCTAATACTTATCCTCACCCTATCCCTCACCATAACCCTTATCCTTACCCTAAACCTGACCCTAACCCTAACACTAACCCTCACACTAATCTTAACTGTAACACTAAATTACACCATAAACCTCACCCTAACCCTAACCCTCACCCTAAACCTAACCCTAACACTCAACCTAACCCTAACCCTAACCCTAATGCTCAACGTCACGCTGACCCTCACCGTCACCCTAACCCTCATCCTAAACCTAAACCTCACCCACAACATAACCCTCAAACTGACCCGAACACTAAGCCACTCCCTCACACTAAACCTCAACCTAGACCTAACCCTCAACCCCACACTCACACTCACCCTAAGCCTAACCCTAAACCAAACACTCACCCTAAACCTAACTCTCACCCTCACCTTCACCCTAACTCTAATCCTAACCCTAAAACTCACCCTCACAATCACCCTAAACCTAACCCTAACCCTAAACCTCACCCTCAACATCACCCTCACCGTAACCCTATCCGTCACCCTCACCCTCACCCTAACCCTAACACTAACCCTATCTTGAAACCTCACGCTAAGCCTAACACTACCCCTAACCCTAACACTCACCCTCACCCTAAGCCTTACACTATCCGTCTCCATCACCTTCATCTTCAGCCTAAAATTAACCCTAACCCTAACTCTCATCCTCACCCTAAACGTAACCCTAACCCTAACCCTAACCCTCAACCTCACCCTAACCCTCACCGTCACCCTAACCCTCACCATAACGCTTACCCTCACCCACTCCCTAACCCTTACCCTCACCTGAACACTCACCTTCACACTAACCCACCCCCTCACCCTAAACATAACCTAACTCTAAACCTCACACTCACACTCACCCAAAGCCTAAACCTAGACCTAGGACTAACCCTAACACTTACACTCACCCTCACCCTCACCCTAAGCCTAACCCTAAACCCAACACTAACCCTAAACCTAACCCTAAACCAAACACTAACCCTAAACCAAACTCTCACCCTCAACTTCACCCTAACTCTAACCCTGACCCTAAACCTCACCCTCACAATCACCCTAAACCTAACCCTAACCCTAAACCTCACTCTCACCCTCACCCTCACCATAACCCTATCCCTCACCCTCACCCTCACACTAACCCTAACACTATCCCTATCCCGAACCCGAACCCTAAGCCTAACACTAACCCTAACCCTAACACTCACCCTCACCCTAAGCCTTACACTATTCATCACCCTCACCCTCCCCTTCAGCCTAACATTAACCCTAAACCTAACTCTCACCATCACCCTAACCCTATCTCTAACCCTAACCCTAAACCTCAACCTCACTCTCACCCTCACCCTCACCCTAAGCCTCAACTTAAACCGAACACTAATGCTAAACCTAACTCTCACCCTCACCTTCACCCTAACTCTAACCCTAACCCTAAACTTCACCCTCACAATCACCCTAAACCTAACCCTAACCCTAAACCTCACCCTCAACCTCATCCTCACCATAACCCTATCCCTCACCCTCACCCTCACCCTAACCCTAACACTAACCCTATCCCGAACCCTCACCCTAAGCCTAACACTAACCCTAACCCTAACACTCACCCTCAGCCTAAGCCTTACACTCTTCATCTCCCTCACCCTCACCTTCAGCCAAACATTAACCCTAACCCTAACTCTCACCCTCAACCTAACCCTAACCCTAACCCTAATCCGAACCCTAACCCTCAACCTCACCCTAACCCTCACTATCACCCTAACCCTCACCCTAACGCTAACCCTCACCCACACCCTAACCCTTACCCTCACCTGAACATTCACCCTCACACTAACCCACACCCTCACGCTAAACATAACCCTAACTCTAACCCTCACACTCACACTCACCCAAAGCCTAAACCTAGACCTTGGACTAATCCTAGACCTTACACTCACCCTCCCCCTCCCCGAAGGTTAACCCTAAATCTAACCCTAACCCTCACCCTCTTCCACACCCTAACCTAACCTTAACCCTCACCCTCACCCTCACCCTCAACCTAACCCTATTACTCACCCTCACCCTCACCCTCACTCAAACCCTAACCCTAACCGAAAACCTAAACCTAACCTTCAACGTATGCTTAGTCCTAACCCTAAATCTAAACGTTACCCAAACCCTAATCCTGAACCTAACCCTCTCCCTCACACTCACCCTCAGTCTAACACAAATCCTAAACGTAACCCTCACCCACACCCTCACCCTCACCCTATCCCTAAACCTCACCCTAACCCTCACCCTCACCCTAACCCTAACTCTATACCTCACACCATCCCTAAACCTAATCCTTATCCTCATCCTAACCCTAATGCTAACCCTAACCCTAACCCTCACACTAACCCTAACCCTCACACTAAACCTAACCCTCACCCTCACCCTAACCCACACGCTAAACCTTACCCACACCCTAACCGTAACCGTAACCCTAACCCTCACACAAAACCTAACCATCACACTAACCCTAACCCTAAGCCTAAACTTAACCCTCACCCACACCCTCAACCTTACGCTCAGCCTAACCCTAACCCTAATCCTAATCCTAACCCTAACCCTCACCCTCATGCTCACCCTAAACCTAAACCTAACCCTAACCCTCACATAACTCTAAAGCCAACAATAACCCTAACCCTAACCCTAATCCTAAACATCACCCTAACCCTAACCCGAACCCTAACCTTAACCCTAACCCTTTCCTTAACCCTAAACCTAATGCTCACCCTCACCCTAACCCTAACCCTAACCCTCACACTAAACCTATCCCTCACCCTCACCCTAATCCTCACCATAAATCTTAACCTCACCCTCACCCTTACCCTCACACTAACCCTAACCCTCAACCTAACCCTAAACCTAACCCTCACCCTCACACTAAGCCTAACCATAACCCTAACGCTAATCCATCCATAACCCTCACCCTCACCCTCACCCTACCCCTAACCTTAACACTCACCCTAACCCTAACCCAAACATTAACCCTAACCCTCAACCTAACTCTAACCCTAACCTAAACCTTATCCGCATGCTAACCCTCATCCTAACCCTAAACCTAAACCTAACCCTAACTCTCACCCCTACACTAAATCTAAACTTCACCCTAACCTTAACCCTACCCCTCACCACAAACCTCACCCTAAACCTAACCCTCACCCTAACCCTTATCCTAATCCTACCCTAACACTAACCCTCACCATAACCCTATAACTCACCCAAACCTTAAGCCTAACACTAACACTAAACTTCAACCTAACCCTCAACCAAACCCTAACCTAAACCTCACCCTCACCCTAAACCTAACCCTCACCCTCACCTTCACCCTCAACTTAATCCTAACCCTACCCCTCACCCTAACCCTCATCCTAACCCTAACCCTAAGTTTAACACTTACCCTAATGCTAATCCTAACCATAATCTTCACCCTCACCCTAAACCTAACCCTAACCTTAACACTCACCCTAACCCTCACCCTAACATTATTGCTAAACCTCAACCTAAACCTCAACCTAACACTAACCCTAACCCTAACCCTCACCCTCACGCTAACCCTAAACCTAACCCTAAAAATAACTCTCACACTAAATCTCAGCCTAACACTCACACTAACCCTAACCCTCACTCTCACCCTAAAATTAAACCTAACCTTTACCCTCACCCTAAACCTAACTCTAACCATCACACTAAACTTAACCTTCACCCTAACCCTAACCCTACCCCTCACACTAACCCTCACCCTATACCTAACCCTCACCCTAAGCCTTATCCTAATCCTACCCTCACACTAACCCTCACCATAAACTTAACACTCACCAAAACCCTGACTAACACATAACCTACCCCTCACCCTAACCCTCAACCTAAACCTAACCAAACCCACACCCTCACCTTAATCCTAACCCTACCCCTCACCCTAAACCTCATCCTAACCCTAACCATAAGCCTAACACTAACCATAACACTAACCCTAACACTTACCCTCACCCATACCCTCACCCTCAGCCTAACCCTAACACTCACCCTAACCCTTACCCTCATACTACCATAACCTTAAACCTAACCCTCACCCTAACCCTAAAAATCACCCAAAACCTAACCCTAACCCTAACCCAAACCTCACCCTAACCCTAACCCTACCCCTCACCCTACCCTCACCCTGACCCTAACCCTAACTCTAAACCTCACACTCACCCTAACACTCACCCTAAACCTCACCCTAAAACTCACCCTCACCCTAATCCGCACCCTCAAATTAAGCCTCACCCTAAACCTGAAACTACCCGTCGCCCTAATCCTCCCTCTAGCCCTCAAACTCACCCTAACCCTAACCGTAACACTCACACTAAAATTAAACCTAACCCTCACCCTCACCCTAGCCCTAACCCTCATACTAATCTTAACCCTCATCCTAACCCTAACCTTAACACTAACACTCACCCTAACCTTCACCTTAACCCTAACACTAAACCTAACCCTCAACCTCACCCTCACCCTCACACAAACCCTTAACCTCTACCTAATCCTAAACCTCATCTTAATCCTAACCCTAACCCTCACCCTAACCCTAACCCTCCCTCTAACCCTCAGACTCACCCTAAACCTCACCTTAAACCTAAACCACACACTAAACCTCAAACCCTAACACTCACGGTAACTCTCACCCTAACTTTCACCCTCACCCTTACCCTCAACCTAACCCTCACACTAATGCTAACCCTAACCCTAACACTCACTCTAACCCTCACCCTCACCCTAACCCTAAACCTAAACCTAAATATCACTCTAAACCTCACCCTAACTCTAATCCTAATCCTAACCCTAATCCTCAACCTCACCCTCACCTTAATTCGAACTCCAAACATAACCCTAAACCTCACCCTCACCCGAACCCTAACTCTAACTCTCACCCTAACCATAACCCTCACCCTAACCCTAACCCTAAGGCTCACCCTCAACCTAACTCTAAACCTCACCCTAACCCTCAACCTAACCCTAACTCTAACACTTACTCTCAACCTCACCCTAACCCTAACCCTAACCCTAGCCCTCATCCTAACCCTAACCTGAACCTGAACCCTAAACCTCACCCTAGACCTCACCCTAACGTTAACCCTAATCCTAACCCTCATCCTCCACCTAACCCTCAGCCTAACACTTACCCTCACCCTCACCATAACCCTAACCTTAAACTAACCCTCACCCTCACACCAACCCTAACACTCACAATAACCATAACCTAACCCTTCACCCTAAACCTAACCGTAACCCTAATGCTAACCCTAACCCTCACCCTCACCCTAACCTTCACTTTAACGTTTACACTCACCCTAACCCTCACACTACCCCCAACTCTAACTCTAACCCTAAACCTCAACCTAACCCTCACCCTAAACCTTAACCTAACCCTAAGCCTAACATCACCCAATCCCGCAATGTCACCCTAACCCTAACCCTCAACTTCATCCTCAGCCTAACACTAACCCTAACCCTTACCCTCACCCTAACCCTAACCCTAACCCTAAGACTAACCCTCACACTAACACTAAACCTCACCCTACCCCTAACCCTCACCCTCATGCTAACCCTCACCCTAACCCTTACCCTCACCCTAACCCTAACCCTAACCCTAACCCTAAGCCTAACCCTCACACTAACACTAAACCTCACCCTAATCCTAACCCTCACCCTCATCCTAACCCTCACCCTAAGCCTTACCCTCACCCTCACCCTAACCCTAACCCTAACCCTAACCCTAACCCTCACACTAACCCTAAACCTCACCCTAACCCTAATCCTAACCCTCACACTACCCCTCATCCTGACACTAATACTCACCGTAACCCTAACTCTCACCCTCACCCTCACCTTCATGGTCACCCTAACCCTCCCCCTCACCCTAACCCTAACGCTCATACAAACCCTAACCCTCAACATCACCCTCATCCTCACCCTAAACCTCACCCTCAACCTAGCCCTCACCATAACCGTAACACTAACCCTAACCCTTATCTAACTGAAACCCTCACCCCAACCCCCACATTCACCCTAACCCTAACCCTCACCCTCATCCTAACTCTTACCCTCACCCTAACCCTCACTCTCACGGTCACCCTCACCCTAACCATAACCCACACCCTCTCCCTACCCCTTATCTTCACCCTATCCCGAACCCTCACCTGAACTTTCACCTCATGGTAACCCTCAACCCCACCCAAAACATCACCCTAAGCCTAACCCTCACCCTAACCCTAACCCTAACCCTCACCCTAACTCTAACCTTAACCCTCACCCTAACCCTAACCATCACCCACACACTAACCCTCACCCTCACCCGAAAACTCACCTCACACGAACGCACACCCTCACACTAAACATCACCCTAAACCTAACCCTCACCCTAACTCTAACCCTAACCCTCACCCTAATCCTAACCCTCACCCTCACCCTCACCCTAAGCCTAACCCTAAACCTAACACTAACCCTAAACCTAACTCTCACCCTCACCTTCACCCTAAAGCTACTCCACAACCTAACCCTAAACCTAACCCTAAACTTCACCCTAAAACTTACCCTCACCCCTACCCTTACCCTCACCCTAACCGTAACCCTAAACGTAACCCTCACACTAACGCTAACCCTCTCCCAAACCCTAACCCTACCACTCACTTTAACCCTCATCCTAACCCTAAACATAACCCTAATACTCACCTTAAACCTAACCCTAACCATAACCCTCACCCTAACCCTCACCCTCTTCCTAGCCCTCAGCCTAAACCTAAACCTAAACCTAACCCTAAACCTCACCCTTAACATTCAACCTCACCCTAACCCTTATCCTCGCCCTAACCCTCAACCTAACCCTAACCCTAACCCTAACCTTAAACCTCACCCTAACACTCACCCCAACCCTAATCCTTCCCCTCATCGTAACCCTCACCCTAACCCTACTGCTCAACCTAACCCTCACCATAATCCTGTTCCTACCCTAAAACTCACTCTAAAACTTACCCTAAGCCTTACCCTAACCCTCACCCTAAAACTTATCCTCACCCTAACCCTAAACCTCACGCTAATCCGAAACCTAAACCTCACCCTACACCTCACTCAAACCCTAAACCTAACACTAACCCTAACCCTAACCTTCAACCTCACCCTTACCCTCAACCTAAACCTCACCCTAACCCTCACCCTAACCCTAACACTCACCCTAACCCTCACACTAACCCTAAACCTAAACCTAAACATCACTCTAACCCTCACCCTAAACCTAACCCTAATCCTAACCCTATTCCTCAACCTCACCCTCACCTTAATTCGAACCCCAAACCTAACCCTAACCCTCACCCTCAACCTACCTCTAAACCTCACCCTAACCCTCAACCTAACCCTAACTATAACCCTAACCCTTACTATAACCCTAACCCTCAACCTCACCCTAACACTAACCCTAACCCTAAGCCTCACCTTGACCCTCATCATAACTCGAATCCTAACCCTAACCCACACCTGACGCGTCCAGCAGGTTCAGTTATTCGTTAGGCTCGAGGAGGCGCCTCCTAAAAACCAATGGGGGCGAGAGAGAAAAGAGACCAAACGCATAAAGGAAGACAAAGTCAGTCTGAATCGCGTCAATGTCTGCTTTATTAAAGTGAGGCAGGGTTTATATACCCAAAGGCACAGGGGAAGGGAAAGAAAGAAAAAACTTTGCAGAAGCAAGTGTGAGAAGTCCCGGGGTCAGGGATGGGTCATGCTTTTCCTTTGGCCATTGTGCTAGTCTTTCTAAGGAATATTTATGGTTAGCCAGGCGCCGTTTGCTTAGGGCTGGAGATAAGAGAAATATTTATGGTTAGTCAAATGTTGTCTGCTTAGGGCTGGAGGAATATTAATGGTTAGCCAAATGTAGTTTGCTTAGGGCTGGAGGAATCTTATCTTTCCATACACTTTCTTGGCTCCCAACAAATCCCCCTTTCTTATTTAGAAAATTGACCATCAATTGTTGGCTGCTCTTTTTAAGGGGGTGACAGAGGCTCTGTTCCTCTAAGGGCCCAGGGTTTTTCTCCGCTCCTGAGAGAGTGTCCTCACTCAGGGAGAGGAGTTTTACAGGCCTTGGCATGTTTTTTGAGGAGACGGCTCGTGGGTATGCATGCCAACCGTCATGCACCAGAGCTTGCCACTCAGGGGTCTTGGGTTTTGGGATCTCGCGGATCCATCTCCCTGCAGTCCTACCTGCACCCTTGATTAGAGCATTTCTTCTTCCTCCCATAGGTGCATCCTCCCCCAAGCGGAGGAGCCTATAGGAGGAGGGGCGAACCTATCCCTTATGACAATAGGTCTTGCCCGTTGAATGGTCAGAAGTTACGAATAAGAAGAAAGATTTTCTAAATAAGAAAAAGAAAAAAGGGGGGCTGTTTCCCACTGGAACAAGCTCATGGCAAAGCACTAATTAAAAGCCTAGGGTAAATTCTCAATCTCAATGCCTTATTCCGCCATATCGAGGTGATGATGATGAACCTGTATGGGCTTAGAAGACCAGAGATTAATCTGTTATTTAATAAATTCAAACAGGAAGGTCCAAGTCTGGAGTTCTAGCTGCATCTGTAAGAGAAAAGGCATCATCCTCGGGGGGAAGGTTTCCCCTGGGTTGTGGTAAGCCATTTACCTGTTTTATCAACAAATTTTCCAAAGGTAGGTTATGAGAAAACATCCTGTCTTAGGCTACTGGCTACATGCCTTGTTGAGCCAGCCTGTATGGCCTCTGTGTGTAGTGCTATTCAGGGTAAGCTTCCTAATACTCCCGTTATTGGATATTTTCTAGCTTTCTAGGAATCATTAGGGAAGAAGTGTATGGAATTACAGTCCTTCTTTAGGGGTGACAGCGGTGTGCTCCGTGGGGTCCTCCTGAGTCTCTAAGCAATGATAATGCACCGAGATCAAATTTTTTTGGAAGAACAGAATCTATTTGATTTTTTATAAAGCACATAAGGCACTGAAAAGCCCAAGGGAAAAAGGAAACAAGCAAAAGTAATCCAACAAGAGGCCCCAGGAGGGGAAGAACATAGGGTAAAAGTCCCCCCCAAGCAGCCCAAATAGGGTGCTCAAAATCTCATGTCGCCGTCTTTCAATCTCCTCCTGATGTTTTTTAACTCGATCTCTTACAATGCCAGACTTATTGGCATAAAAACAGCACTTTTCCTGTAAAGTTAAGCAAATGCCACCTCTGTCAGCAGTTAAAAGATCTAAACCTCTGCAATTTTGTAAAGCCACCTCAGCTAATGAATCTAACTGATCCTGAAGATCTTTAACAGATTGATAAACTTTAGTATTATCATCAGCTAATTGTTGTGAAAGCTTGGAGTATGAGGAGACAGCAGTGGCTAATCATGCAGTCCCAGTGCCTAAAGCACCAGCCTCTCCAAGTCCTGTCAGTAGGGGAATAAATTGTACCACCCTTTTATGTCGGGGAACAAAATAATCTAAGGCAGGAATGGGTACTGGCTCATCTCCGGAAATCAACTCAATGTCTGGGAGCAAAATAGCTTGAATACAGAGCCCTGTCCAATTTTGGGGAAGTATAGTGTAGGCCATATTATTGCCACAAACAAAAACCTGGCACTGTTGTGAGCATAGGGAGGCAGAAACATTAATAACATTGTTGCACAGGGAAAAGGAGGATATCCCAACATCAATGTCATACTACCTGGGGACGTTTATAACACTCTTTGCAATAAAACAATTAGCACGGATGATCAAACTGAGGTAGTCACTCTGGGAGGTAAGGGTTAGGGAATCTACAGTGTTACAGGCTTGTGATTGATTAACACTTGGCCTAGTCTGCTGGGCTCATCAAATGGCCCTTATCTTGAGCCCCCTAAATCGGGAATTTTTACACAGGAATGCGGAGGAACATACTCTTTGTTCCTTATCTTTGGTCCCATTTGGCCATTTGGGGCATTTACTTGTTAGCCCTTTATTTAGGACTACAGAGCTTGTCCCACGGCCGACATCTAGACTCCGAAACTTTTTATATATCTCCAGGGAGGGGAAGGGTCAGTGCTAGCGCAAGCAAGTTTACAGAAGCAAAACCAGCAGTTAGCAATTGTAAAATATAACTCTAATTTTTAATCTTTTATTCCCCCATTTTTCTTTGGACTAATATTAATCTTAAAATTTAGGGGGTTCTTATCTCATTCGTAGGGGTGTCTCTATATTATCTTGTGGGGTGTCAGTTGTTCTCAATGCTTGGTATTTGGATCTCAGAACTAATAGACGGACTACGCTGATCTTTTTCTTTTACAAAAGATACCAGTCTGTTGAGTATACAAGGTCCGATTGTAACAAAAGTAACAGTACCAGAGCCCCCCCTTTTTTTTTCAAGGCTTTCTTCACTATCCTCTTTTTTTTATGATTTTTTGAGCATCTTTGTGGCTGTAGTTTAAAACTGCCCAATTTTCCTTTGGCTTGCAGAACCTTTATCTTAGAACAGCGTTAAGGCACCACTGTGATGCAGAAGCTTGCTAGATTTTAAGGCTAAGAGTATTACCTTCATTGATAAAACACTCAGGTTATTACCATATCAGAGTCAAACTAGGCTGTGACCCTAGAGTGAATTTCCAGTCACTATGCACTGAAGTGCCTAAGACAAACAAGCCAGTGATATCCTTGTCCCACTGTGGGAAGAGAGGGTTTCTGGATATCACCCAAAAGAATGTCCCACAAGATCTTAGATTTAGCAGCAGTCAACCAGGAAGCCGACTCAGGTGATGGAATCAGGCAGGAGTTCCTCCAGGTGGCTGTCAGGCCATTAGGGTATGTAGCAGCAGCAGCAGCAGCAACAGCAGGGTCTCTCAGTAGCTCCAAGGGACTGTCACACCTCATGCTGGACTGTAAATTCCTACACAGACTGGTTAAGGATACATTGCATAGGCTTGGCAGGCTTTGATCCTGCTGGTTTTTAAGATCTTTAAACAATAGCCCAGGACAATTTACCAAAATCACAACTCTTTTTACTAACCAGATATTTTTGTAAATAGACACAGAAGGCTCAAAAGGCTTAGTCTTGTAGCCATCTCTGACAGATGCAGTCTCCACACCTTGAACACCTACAACAATTACATTATTCTTTATGACTTTTTTTCATCTATTTTGCCTCATTTCTCCAAAATTTCTGACTCTGGACCCTTGATCTTAAAAATGGGGGTAGAAGGGCAAAGATCCATCTTCCATAACTTCTTCAAGCTGACTTTAGGGGCGTTGATCTTACCTAGCCAGGAACCTATAACTTTAGCCTAATTTACAAAGAGGCTATCAGGGTTAGATGTCATTAAGAACACTATTTTAACTTTTGAAAACTGCACAGATCTTTTCTCCGGCTACAGCAGTGTAGCTTGTTTAGCACTCTGGTTTGCAAAAGCATCTTCCTAGATGGCTTAGGAATGTGATCTCTAATGATCCCAAATAATGTCTATGTTACCTTTGCAGGCCTTGAGACAGATATCAATAGAAACACTCTCTCAGGTTTACAAACTTTTTCCTGAGCAGATGAATTTCCTGTAACTAGTGTCAGCTCAATTAGAGCTGCCAATTAGAGTTTTTGGCACATAAAGGGGTTGAGATTTAAACTATTCCCCACATTTTATAACATTATCTTTTTACTATTACAGAGGACTGGCAAGTTTCTGTCCCTTACAAGGTAGATGGTCATGGACATTTGGCATGCTTACAAACTCTTTTTATGACCTCCCGGCTCTGACCAGTTTTGAAGGGCCACAAAATGACTCTAGGATCTGACATTTCTGCCATCCAAGCAGTGGCCTGCCTCTGAATGCTCCTCCATTTCTTTTTTCCCAGGAGTGTCTTCTCCACATTGGGATAAATGCCTCATTGGCATTTTCCTTAGCTGGTTGCTGGACTTGAACTCGGGGCCTGAGCACTGTCCCTCAGCTCTACAGCTTAAGGCTAGCACTCTGCCATTTTGAGTCCCAGACTCGGGGCTTGAATGCTGTCCCCTAACTCTTCAGTCCAGGGCTAGTACTCTGCCACTGTGAGTCTCGAGCTTGGGGCTTGAGTAATGTCCCCTGGCTCTTTAGTCCAGGGCTAGTACTCTGCTGGCTGAATAGAGGTGACAGTCTCACAGGAACCTTTTTGTGCCCGGGCTGGCTTTGAACCAGTTTCAGATCAATGAGTCTTATAGAAGGCCACTTTACTCCAATTAAAAGCAACATGGTCGTCAACATAGAAGTAGCTTTTAAGCATGCTCTTACCTGAAACTTATTAAGAGTCAAAGTTACATCTGACAAACTTGTAAGAATCCTCTGTGCTTTGCTATGGACATACTGGAAACTTAAAAAACCTATAAGAGCAAACTAGAATAGCAATTATTTTGGTAATCCTAATTTTTCCTTTGTGCACATTGAGGCCAATGTTAAGAACACCTTTACAGTTAAACTTTATATCCAAAAATCGATTTCTAATAATTTTTTAAAACCTCTTATTAATCACCTTTAATATTTTATACTTTAGTTTTCATTTGCATTTTGAAAAGATCCCTTGAAATCTTGAGGCAAAGTGTCACTCATTGCCACTTGGTTGCTTGTTTTATTTTATTTTATTTTTTATTTTATTTTATTTTATTTGAGAACATACTGTACAGAGGGGTTACAATTACATGGGCAGGATAATGCATACATTTCTTACCAAGCATTGCAGCCTCCTCCTTTGTTTACCCTTCACCTCCCTTCCCAACCTCCCCCCTCCCCACCACCCAATCATAACCCCTCCCCCCCACACCGACATTGTAAAGCTGGTTTTGACATGACATTTTGTACTTCTCATTGTTGCAACAGGTCCACCTGAATCCTTAAACGATTTGTTTGTCCCCATCTCCTCCACATGTTATACTGACATCAAATATAGTGAAAGCGGGGGTTACAATGTGGGGGAGGGACATACACAGCAACAAAGAAATAATCTTATAAATGCGTTAGAAACACATGCATGAAAGAAACGAAAACATTAAAATACATATTTAAGGGTTCATTTTCCTAACATCACATTATCTGATCTTTTCCGCTTGACTCATACCTATACTAGATATTGCAAATAAGGGAAGCCATGGGATCTATGTTTCTTTGGGCCTGGCTTACTTCACTTAATATAATTTTTTCCAAACCTTTCCATTTCCTAACAAATGGGGAAATGTCATTCTTTCTGATGGAGGCATAGAATTCCATTGTGTATATATACCACATTTTCTTGATCCATTCATCTACTGAGGGGCATCTGGGTTGGTTCCATATCTTAGCTATGGTAAATAATGCTGCAATAAACATAGTTGTGCTGGTAGCTTTAGTGTGGTCTTGTTTGTAAACATTTGGGTAAATGCCCAAAAGTGGGATTGCTGGATCACAGGGGAGATCTATGTGAAGTCTTTTGAGGAACCTCCATACTGCTTTCTAAAGTGGTTGAACAAGTTTACATTCCCACCAAAAATGAAGTAAGGTTCCTTTCTGTCCACATCCCCTCCAGCATCTGTTGTTGTTAAGAGTTCTTGATTTTTGCTGTTCTAACTGGAGTGAGGTGATATCTCAATGTTGTTTTGATTTGCATTTCTTTTATGGCTAGGGATGTTGAACATTTCTTCATGTGTCTATTGGCCATCCTTCTTTCTTCTTCAGAGAAGTTTCTCTTTAAGTCTTTCGCCCACTTATTTATTGGGCAGTTGTTTCTTTGAGGATTTGTTGTTGGGTGGTTTAATTTTTTGAGTTCCAAGTATATTTTAGATATGAGACCCTTGTCCGTTGTATGGCTAGTAAAGATCTTCTCCCAATCGTTGGGCTTTCTATTGATCTTGCTAGCTATGTCATTTGCCCTGCAGAAGCTCTGCAACCTTATGCAATCCCATTTGTCCAACCTTCCTTTGATTTGTTGTGTTTCCGGGTCTCTATTCAGAAAATTTCGGCCTAAGCCAAGGAGAACTAGGGTTTCTCCTATTCCATCCTGTAATGTTTTCAGAGTGTCTGCTTTGAGTTCAAGGTCTTTGATCCATTTGGAGTTGATTCTGGTGCAGGGTGATATATAAGGATCTAGCTTAAGTTTTCTACATGTAGTTAACCAATTTTGCCAGCACCATTTACTGAAGAGGCTGTCTTTCTTCCATTCCGTTGTTTTAGCTTCCTTATCGAAGATTAGATGGCTATAGGTCTGTAGGTTCATTTCTGGGTTTTCAATTCTATTCCATTGGTCCTGAGGTCTGTTCTTATGCCAATACCAAGCTGTTTTGATTACTATGGCTTTATAGTAGAGTTTGAAATTTGGTATTGATATTCCTCCAGCAGTGTTCTTTCCGTTGAGGAGCGTTTTTGCTATTCGGGGTCTTTTATTGTTCCATATGAATTTTTGGATTGCCTCTTCTATTTCCTTGAAGAATGAGGGTGGAATATTGATAGGTATCGCGTTGAATTTGTAGATAGCCTTGGGAAGTATTGCCATTTTCACGATGTTAATCTTGCCAATCCAGGAGCATGGGAGGTTTTGCCATTTTTTAAGTTCTGTGTTGATTTCCTTTTTCAAGATTTTAAAGTTTTCATCATAGAGGTCCTTCACTTCTTTAGTTAAGTTAATTCCTAGGTATTTTATTTTTTGTGGGGCTATTACAAATGGAGTTGCTTTCCTAATTTCAGCCACACTTTTCTCATTGTTGGCATACAGAAAAGCCATTGATTTTTGGGGGTTAATTTTATAACCTGCTAATTTGCCAAAGTTTTGAATCAGATTGAGTAATTTGGGAGTGGAGTCTATGGGATTCTTTAAGTACAAGATCATGTCATCTGCAAAGAGGGAGAGTTTTATTTCTTCTTTCCCTATTTGGATCCCCTTTATATCTGCATCTTGTCTTATTGCTGTAGCTAGGCATTCTAATACTAGATTGAAGAGAAGTGGAGAGAGTGGGCATCCTTGTCTTGTTCCTGAGTTAAGAGGAAATGGCTTTAGTTTTTCATCATTGAGTATAATGCTGGCTGTAGGTTTGTCATATACAGCCTTTATTGTATTGAGGAATGTTCCATGGATTCCTAATTTTTCCAAAACCTTCATCATAAAGGGGTGTTGGATCTTGTCGAATGATTTTTCTGCATCTATTGAGATAACCATGTGGTTCTTATTCTTGCTCCTGTTGACGTGATGAATAATATTAATTGATTTGCGTATATTGAACCAGCTTTGCATCCCTGAAATGAATCCTGTTTGATCATGGTGTATGATTTTTTGGATGAATTGTTGAAGTCGATTGGCCAAAATTTTGTTGAGAAGTTTTGCATCAATGTTCATCAAAGAAATGGGTCTATAGTTCTCTTTCTTTGATGAGTCCCTGCCTGGTTTTGGGATGAGGGTTATGATGGCTTCATAGAATGTGTTCGGTAGTGAGCTTTCTCTTTCAATTTCATTGAAGAGTTGGAGGAGTATTGGTGTGAGCTCTGCTTTGAAGGCCTTGTGAAATTCCGCTGTAAAACTATCTGGTCCTGGAATTTTCTTAGCTGCGAGGTCTCTTATTGCTGTTTCTATTTCAATGCTTGATATGGGCCTGTTAAGCTGGTTTAACTCATCTTGGTTTAGTTTTGGCATGTCAATATTTGCTAGGAAAAGGTCAATTTCTGTCAAGTTCTCAAACTTATTAGCATAAAGTTTTGAGAAGTATTCCCTTATAATGTTCTGAATCTTGGTTGTTTCCGTGGTGATGTTTCCATTCTCATCTCTGAGTTTATTAATTTGGGTTTGTTCTCTCCTTTTTCTGATAAGGTTTGCTAAGGGTCTCTCAATTTTAAGTTTTTTGAAGAACCAACTCTTTGTTTTGTTGATTCTTTCTATAGTTTTTTTTGGATTCTAATTCATTTAATTCTGATTTAATTTTGATTATTTCTTTCCATCTACTGGATTGGGTTTATCTTCCTGCTCTTTTTCAAGGAGGTTTAGATGTGTCATTAAATTGTTAGTTTCAGATCTCTCCAATTTGTTGATGTAGGAGCTCAGAGCTATAAACTTGCCTCTGAGTACTGCCTTTGCTGTGTCCCAGAGGAGCTGGTAATTTGTGTGTTCATTTTTGTTGAATAGCATGAACATTTGAATTTCCTTTCTAATCTCTTCCATGACCCACTCATGATTCAGCAGTGTGTTGTTCAGCCTCCATGTGATACCGGACTTGCTTCGGTGGCTTTTGGTGTTGAGTTCTAATTTTATACCCTTGTGGTCAGAGAGAATGCAAGGTATAACTTCAGTGTTTCTGAATTTAGACAAGTTTGCTTTGTGGCCTAAAATGTGGTCTATTTTAGAAAACGTTCCTTGTGCTGCTGAAAAGAACGTGTATTCTGATGCTGCTGGGTGAAATGTTCGGTAAATGTCTGTTAAGTCTAGTTGATCTATGCAGCTGTTTAGATCTGCGGTTTCTCTGTTGAGTTTTTGCCGAGTTGATCTATCTAGTGGGGAGAGTGGTGTGTTAAAATCCCCAACAATTAATGTCTTTGGATCTATATGGGATTTGAGGGAAAGTAGTGTTTCTTTGATAAATTTGGGTGCTCCATTGTTTGGCGAATAGATATTTAGAATTGTAATATCCTCCTGAAGGAGAGATCCTTTAATTAGCATGTAGCGACCTTCTTTATCTCTTCTCACGAATTTTAATTAGAAGTCTATTTTATCTGATATTAGGATTGCAACTACCGCCTGTTTATGAGGGCCGTTTGCTTGGTAGATTTTGTTCCAGCCTTTAACATTGAAAATGTGTTTGTTTTTATGGGCAAGATGTGACTCCTGCAGGCAGCAGATAGAAGGGCCTTGTTTTTTAATCCAACTAGACAGTCTATGTCGCTTAATTGGAGAGTTCAGTCCATTAACGTTAAGAGATAGGACTGAGAGGTATTTAGGAGTTCCTGCCATGTTATCCACCTTCTTGGGGGCTGTGAAAACTGGGTTCTTCCTATGGTTCTTGGATTGTCAGTTTGGGTGCAGTTTGTTGGCCTTTATTGTGGTCTTGTTGGTTTTCTATGTGTAGGACATCTTTAAGAATCTTTTGTAGGGCTGGTTTGGTGGAGATATATTGTTTCAATTTTTCTTTGCTGTGGAAGGTTTTTATTTGGCCTTCAGTTATGAAGGAGAGTTTAGCTGGGTACAGTATTCTTGGTTGATAGTTGTTTGTTTTTAGGGCATGGCATACATCATTCCAGGCTCTTCTTGCTTTGATTGTCTCTGCTGAGAAATCTGAGGTGATTCTTATTGGTTTCCCTTTATAGGTGATTACCCTTTTCTCCCTGACAGCTTTAAGGATCTTTTCCTTGTTCTGAGTTGATCCTGTGTGGATTATAATGTGAGGGTGGTATGTTCTATTCTGGTCTGGTCTATTTGGGGTTCTAAAGGATTCTTGTATCTGAATAGGCCTATCTTTTTGCATGTTTGGGAAGTTCTCTGGTAGGATCCTGTTAAACAAATTTCCTAGACCATTAACTTCTGTTTCTAGGTGCTCCTCTACACCCATTATCCTTAAGTTAGGCCTTCTGATGGTGTCTTCCAGGTGTTGAATAGATCTATCATATTTCTTGGACTTGTCTTGGATGGTTGTATGTTCTTTCTCTATAATATCTATGCTGTCTTCAATCCCTGAGATTCAATCTTCTGCATGGTCTAACCTGCTGTCATGACTCTCTACTTTGTTTTTTATCTCTTTTCCTTCTAATTGGTCAGCTTTGATGGCTTCAAGTTCTTTGTTGAAGCTCTGTTTTAGGTCTTGTATGAATCTCTTTACTTCCTTAATTTGGTGTTCACTGTTTGTCCTCAAATCACTTAGTTGGATGGATATGGTTTCTTTGGACTCCCATTCCTTCTGTTGGGTTCCATTCAGCTTTCCCTTTGTGGTCTCCCTGACTTCCTTCAGCTCTTTGTTAATGGGTTCTATGGATGCCTTTAGTGATCTTTGTGTGTTCTCTACCTGGTCTCTCAATTCCTGTATTACTTTTTGATTAGCTTCCTCGCGTTCGTGGGATTCCTACAGTTCTCTTTGAGTGTTCTCAGCCTGCTCACGCCATTCCTCCCTTTCTCTTTGAGTATTCTCAAGTTGTTCACGCAAATACTGTATCAGTTTTTGAGTAGCTTCCTCACGCTTATGATATTCCTGTATAAACTTCTGGGATGCCTCCTCTCTCTCCCTATCACGCTCATACAGAGTCCTTTGTACATTGTGAAACTTCTCATTTATCATGTTTGCTAGTAGTGTTTGTAGAGCTATTTGGGAACTCTCCTCTGGATTATTCTTTATCAGTTCTAATCCCTGATTATCAAGATTGGGAATTCAGATACCCGAATTTGCCATTTTTCTTGTGTTTTTCCGGCTTACTCTGCCCATTTGAGATGAAGATAGCACCAGTTTTGTGCTAGAACACTATCTTAAGGAAACCATCAACCAAAGTTTGCATTTGTACAGTCAATTGTCTACAGATACAATCTAGTTCAACAGATACATCTATTCAACATCAAACAACTATATGTTAAAGGACTTCGAACCGCAGAAAAGAATTTGGAAAACCAGAAATTATTAGGATTAGGGAGAGATGTAGGTAAAAACAGGAATAGATTGGTGTGGGGAGGCACAGGGAGAGTTAACTATGTCCTAATCACAATGCAGGAAATGGGTTGGGTAGGATGCAAGTAGAGAGAGAGAGAAAAAGAAGAGACGGAAAGGGGAATGAAAAGAGACCAGAAAAAAATAGAAACGTAAAAATTAATGTTATTATAGAGATTAAAATACCATCTATTTCGAGAGGAATGTGAATATGTTGAGAGAAAGGGAGGGACATAGAGGAGATGTGAAAAACTTTGAGGATGGGAAAGGGAGAAGAAAAGATCAGAAGTTCAGTAGAGCTAGACAAAAAACAAAAAGATGATTAAGAAAGAAAGAAAAAGAGAAAGAAGACAAGAAAAGAAAAGAAAACGCTCATTCACATATTCCTAAAATAAAAATTATAAGAGGAGAAAGAAAAAAAAGTTACTGGAAAACAATTATTTTTTCAGAAGAGGCAAAAATTAAATATTAATAAAAGTTTTAGAAGAGAAAAAAAAATATATATATAAGGTAACAAAAAACAAACAAAAAAAGAAAAGAAGAAGAAGAAGAAAAAAGAAAAAAAAGTCCTTTTTTGGGGGGGGGAGGAGTGGGAAGAATCCTGTATCTCCCTTTTGTTTGTAACCAGCCTCTTGTTGGTTGGAGTCTCTGGTCAGCTTGTGGTCCTGTGGCTTGATTGGTTTCTTAAGTCGGTTTGTTGGAAGAGGCAGAAAAATGCTCTGCTTTACCCAAGATTTTGAGGTCCCCCTCCCAGGTTAGTTTTTTGGGAGGGTGATCAGCTTTGAGAATCACAAAAGAGGGGGATGCAGTGATGAGGCTAGGTTCTGGGTAGAGTTGAGGCCTTTCAACTAACAGTAGTTTTTCCCTGGGGATATTTTGTGATAAAACTCACAGTGCCCAGCCTGGAGCCATTCTCAGGGTTTCTGTTTTTCAATTGATTGTGGTGGCTGCTAGAGGGACGGGCAGCCTCTGGCTCTGGTTACCCAGTGAGGAAAGCCACTCCAATGGCTGGCGCCTGAGCTGGGTGACTTTTCCCTGGATGGAGCTGAGTCTGGCAGGTCACTTCGCTGTTAAGTTCTTGTGACCTGCTAAATGACTCATTTTATTCCAAGGCCTGAGCTGGAGCTAGCAGCTCCTCCGAGCTTTGTCAGTATCCAAGATGGAGATCACCGGTGCTGGGGGTGGAGGGGTGGCCTTCCCTCCTCTGCTCCCTGAGAAGGAGTGAGGACGTCGGGCTTGTACTCATGCCGAGTCTTGGATCCTGGGTCGTCTCTGGTCTGCAAACTGCAGGATGAAGATGTCCGCTCCTTGTCAGTTCTTGTTGGTGTTGAGTAGAATCCGCTCATCCTTCGTCCCAGACTCTCTGTGTCTCAGGTATGACCCCGCGGCGGTGGTCGCCGCCGCAACCCCGCCACCGCAGAGGCAGCTGCTGGCAGGCGCTCAGATGTGTCTCCTTGGCTTCCCCTCTCTTGACTAACTCTCTGTCCTGTGATGGCACACTTGGTGTGATTCTCTGGCTTAGGACTGTTCACTGGAACTCTATGCGAGAGCTTGTTCAGATTCTAGCTTCTCCTCCGCCATCTTCCCGGAACTCTGGTTGCTTGTTTTAAAACAGACACACATTAAGATTCTTAAACTCAAATGACAATTTTTCCTTAATGCAAGAATTATAGTCACCTTCACTATATCACAAAGCAAGACTTAACACCTTTATACCATTTAAAAGCATCCTAATTGTGGAACATAATTGAAAGTAAGCCACATTATATAAATAAATTTTTAGCCCTCTTTTAAGGCCTTCCTAATTTTAATGTTAACACATCCAAGGGGAGGTTTTAGCAATACTAATCAGATCATCATATCACTCATTTTAACCATCATGTTTTCTGTGTCTATCTGCAGAGAAAAAAGAGAACAAAGATGGGCCACTCAGCCCCTTCTATGGAATGGCCACACACCAAATCTGACTCTTTAGGGTTAGATGAACTGTGTTTGCGTCAGCTTGCCCTCTTTCTCCATGCGTGGACCCCTCCCAGGGCCTGTCCCAACATGCATGACCAGCTGAACTGCACTTCGGCTTGTTCACCCCTCACCCCTAAAGGTCTTCTGTTGGCTTCTAAGTTTCTCTCCATCTCTTCTCTTGGTTTTCAAATGGAATACACAGTTTTAGACAGACAGAACAGGTAACATCTTTGACAGTGTTAAACTAACCTGTACATTTAAACTTTTAATATTTATCCCAAATTTTACCCAAGGGAACTAGATCCCAAACAGCGAATGCATTTTTGTTAAGCCAGATAACTTGATTACAGTATAAACAGTCTTATGCATTTTAAAACATTAGTCTTTAAATACCAGATTTTCTAATTTGCAAGTTAAAGAATCCTTACAAAGCCATTTAAAACAATGCAAAGATTTTTTTTTTGGTCAATGTCCAAACCTCATAACTTTTTGAATTTTAAATTTAAACTCACCCAATTGTTACAGCATGCTGACAATTTTTATCTTTGAACACGTTCACAGACACACACAAAACACTCACACAGATCTTAAAGTGCGAAAAAATCAAAATCAGTTGTACGTACACCTTTTAAAGTTTTTAAACAAAAATTTAAGACAGTATTTCTTTTAACTAGGTACCTTTGTTGGGCGTTATTTTCCCAGAGCTTGCTTATCTAGCAAGGCAATTCACTAATTAGTCTTTTGAATCTTTGTGCTGTTCTCATTCAGCAAGCTGAATCCAGAGTCTGCCGAGTGAGCCTGCCACACTCACCCAAATCTTCCCTACCTCAGAAAACATAAAATGAACACACACACTAAACAAGACAAACAAGTGGCCACAAAGACAAAATCAGGTCTTAGTGAATGGGGCGACATCTCACCACCATTCACTTACTAGGGGAGTCAACAACCCTACTCTCCTCCGGAGGATTTTTTTTTCTTTTTTCTTTTTTCTAGATTCCTGCAAGCATTGACCGAGGGGCCTTCCAAGGCGGAGGAGAATTCCCAGTCATCTTGGGGCAAGGGAAAACAAAAATACCTAGCGGCCGTCCCCTCAGACTGTCAGGTTCTCCCCCACGCTCAGACCCCCTGAACCAAGGCCCAAGGCTGAGATCTAACTGGGGCCACTCACAGGTGGTCAGTGACAATTTCATAATTGACAAACTAGCAAGTTCCTAAAACCTGACAATCTGAGCTCGAGCTGTAACTTTTTTCCAGTGATCTAAAGTCAGACTTAAGGGGGTTGTTAGTTGCCCCCCCTTCCCTTTAAGAACAACAAGACAGACAACAGAGACAATTAACACTAAACAAAAACAGAGGAAACCAGGACTGCAACAGAAAAAGCAACTTCAGATGGTAGTGGCCATCTGAACATGTTTTTTGTTTATGATAGCCTGAAACTCTGCCTTATCTATAAATTCAGCCTTCCAGGTTAAATATTGACCTCTGGTCAGGACCGATTGTACAATCTTATTCCATTCATGAGGCAGCAGGTGTCCTCCGTTAAAATCAATAAGCGGGCACCATCTCTTCCCTTTTCTACCTCTTTTAAAATGTCCCTGATAATCCCATAAAAACTAAAAAAGGCCTCGGGAATTTCTTCTCCTTTAGCCGCTAAATCATTAATATTTTTCCCTACTTTACTCCAGGGAAGGGGATGAATGTCTGAGCCATTCAAAATTAGCCAAGGACATTTTTCCGACGACAAAACAAAAAAAATTTTACAATATCCTTTCTTTTTACTCTTATTCCTCTCTCTTTAAGAGTTTCCTTCATTTCCTTTATAAGTAATGGCTCTTTAGACAACGTCTTGCCCATGGTTTATGGGACGGCAAACTTACCTCAAGACTTAAGGCGGTGTACGAGTGATGCGATGTGGGCGTCTCTACCCTTAGATTTTTGGGGATCCCCGTCTCCAGCGCCGTCTGGTAGGCCACCGTGCCTCGAGCCCCACGTTGGGAGCCACTTGACCCGTCCAGCAGGTTCAGTTATTCGTTAGGCTCGAGGAGGCGCCTCCTAAAATCCAATGGGGGCGCGAGAGAAAAGAGACCAAGCGCATAAAGGAAGACAAAGTCAGTCTGAGTCGGGTCAAGGTCTGCTTTATTAAAGTGAGTCAGGGTTTATATACCCGAAGGGACAGGGGAAGGGAAAGAATGAAAAAACTTTGCAGAAGCAAGTGTGAGAAGTCCCGGGGTCAGGGATGGGTCATGCTTTTCCTTTGGCCGTTGTGCTAGTCTTTCTAAGAAATATTTATACTTAGCCAGGCGCCGTTTGCTTAGGGCTGGAGATAAGACAAATATTTATGGTTAGTCAAATGTTGTCTGCTTAGGGCTGGAGGAATATTTATGGTTAGCCAAATGTAGTTTGCTTAGGGCTGGAGGAATCTTATCTTTCCACACACTTTCTTGGCCCCCAACACACACACTAACCCTAACCCTCACCCTCACCCTAAAACATCACCCTAACCCTAACCCTCACCATAATCCTAAAACAAAAACTCACCCTAACACTAACCCTCACCCTAAATTTCACCCTCACACTAAGCCTAACCCTAACCATAACTCTAACCCTTACCCTAACCCTCTCAACCTCACCCTCACCCTCAGCCTAACCCAACCCTAACCCTAATCCTAAACCTAACACTCACCCTCACCCTAACCGTAACCATTACTCTAACCCTCACCCTCACCCTCACACTAAACCTAACCATAAAACTAACCCTAACCCTCAAACTAACCCTAAACATAACCCTCACCCTAACCCTCATCCTAACTCTAACCCGAACCCTAAAATTAACCCTCACCCTAGACCTCATCCTAACGTTAAACCTAATCCTAACCCTCACCCTCAGCCTAACACTTACCCTCACCCTCACCATAACCCTAACCCTCAAACTAGATCTAACCCTCACATTAATCCTAACGCTCACAATAACCCTAACCCTACCCCTCACCCTAAACCTAACCATAAGCCTAACGCTAACCCTAAACCTCTCCCTCACCCTCACCTTGAATTTAACACCTACCCTCACCCTAACCCTCACACTAACCCTAACTCTAACCCTAACCCTAAACCTCAACCTAACCCTCACCCTAAAACCTAACACTAACCCTAACCCTAAACATCACCGTAACCCACACCCTCACCCTAACCCTAACCCTCACCCTCATCCTAACCCTCACCTAACCCTAACCCTCACCCTAAACCTAACCCTAACCCTAACACTAAGCCTAACCCTCACAATAACCCTAAACCTCACCCTAACCCTAACCCTTACCCTCATCCTAACCCTCACCCTAACTCTTGCCTTCACCCTAACCTAACCCTAAACCTAACCCTAAACCTAACCCTCAGACTAACCCTAAACGTCACCCTAACCCTAAACCTAACCCTCACACTACCCCTCATCCTGATCCTAATTCTCACCCCAACCCTAACCATAACCCTAAAATTCACCCTCACTCTAACACTCACGGTCACCCTATCCCTCACCCTAAGGCTAATGCTCAACCACAACCAAACACTCAACATCACCCTCATCCTCACCCTAAACCTCACCCTCAACCTAGCTCTCACCATAACCATACCACTAACCCTAAAACTTACCTAACAGAAACCCTCACCCTTACCCCCACCATCACCCTAACCCTAACCCTCACCCTCACCATAACACTTACCCTCACGCTAACCCTCACGTTAACCCTAACCCTCACTCTCCCCCTCACTCTCATGGTCACCCTCACCCTAACCATAACCCTCACCCTCTCCCTAACCCTTACCTTCACCCTATCCCAAACACTCACCCGAACCCTCACATCATGGCAACCCTCACCATCATCCAAAACATCACACTAACCATAACACTCACCCTAACCCTAACCCTAACACTCACCCTAACCCTAAACCTCCCTATAGCTCTCAAACTCACCCTAACCCTAACCCTAACACTCACACTAAAACTAAACATAACCCTAAACCTCACCCTAACCCTCACCCTCATCCTAAAGCTAACCCTCATCCTAACCGTAACCTTAACACGAACACTCACCCTAACCCTATCCCAAACTCTCACAGTCACTCAAACCTAACCCTCACCCTAACCCTCACCTTAACCCTAACCCTCACCTTAACCCTAACACTAAAACTAACCCTCAACCTCACCCTCACACTAAGACTAACCCTTAACTTCAACCTAATCCTCACACAAAACCCTAACCCTAAAACTCATCTTCATCTTAACCCTAAACCTCAACCTAAACCTAACCCTCCCTCTAACACTCAAACTCACCCTAATCCTCACCATAAACCTAAGCCTCACCCTACACCTCAAACCCTAACCCTAATGGTAACCCTCACCCTAACTTTCACCTTCACCCTTACCCTCAACCTAACCCTAACCCTCACCCTAACGCTAAGCCTACCACTCTCCCTAACCCTCATCCTAACCCTAACCCTAAACTTAATCCTCACCCTAACCTTAACACTAACCAGAACCTTCACCCTCATCCTAACCCTCACCTTCACGGTAATCCTCAACCTGACCCTAACCCTCACCCATACCCTAAACCTAACCCTCAGCCTCACCCTAGCCCTCACCCTGAACCTAACCCTCAACCTAAGCCTAACGCTCACCCTAATCCTCACCCTCATCCTAACCCTCACCCGAACTCTTACCCTCAACCTAACCCTAAAGCTAAACCTAACCCTCACAATAAACCTTACCCTCACCAAAACCATCATCCTCACCCTAACCTTCACCCTAACCCTAAGCGTAACCCTCAACCTAACTCTAAACCTCACCTACACCCTCACCCTCAATGTAACCCTAACCTTACCCATCACCCTAAAACTCATCCTCACTTTAACTCTAACCCTAACACTCACACTAAACCGAACCCTAACCCTAAATATCACCCTAACCCTCACCCTCATCCTAACACTAACCCTCACCCTAACCCTAATCCTCACTCTAACCCTAAACCTAACCCTAAACAAACCCTCACACTAACCCTAACACTCACCCTAACCCTAACCCAAACACTAACCCTAAACCTCACCCTAACCCTCACTCTAACATTAACCCTAACCGTCACATTAAACCTAACCCTCACCCACACACTAACCCTCACCCTCACCCGAAAACTCACCTCACATGAACCCACACCCTCACACTAAACACCACCCTAAACATAAGCCTCACACTAACCCTAATCCTAACCCTCACTCTAACCCTAAACCTCACCCGAACCCTCATCCTCACCCTAAGCCTAACCGTAAACCTAACACTAACCCTAAACCTAACTCTCACCCTCACTTTCAACCTAACGCTACCCCAGACCCTAACACTAACCCTAACCATAAACTTCACCCTAAAACTTACCCTCATCCCTACCCTTACCCTCACCCTAACCATAAACCTAAACCTAACCCTCACACTAACCCTAACCCTCTCACTAACCCTAACCCTACCTTTCACCTTAACCCTCATCCTAACCATAACTTTAACCCTAATGCTCACCCTAAACCTAACCCTAACCATAACCCTCACCCTCACACTAGCCCACACCCTGAACCTAACCCTAACCCTAAACCTAAACCTCACCCTAACCCTCAACCTCAACCTAACACTTACCCTCACCCCAACCCTCAACCTAACCCTAACGCTAACCCTAACCCTAACCTTAAACATCACCCTAACCTTCACCCTAACCCTAATCTTTACCCTCATCCTAACCCTCAACCTAACCCTTACCCTCACCCTAACCCAAAACCTAACCCTCACCCTCACCCTAACCCTTACCCTAACCCTAACCCTAAACTTAACGCTCACCCTAACCCTACTGCTCAGCCTAACCCTCACCCTAACCCTATTCCTTACCCTAAACCTAACCCTAAACCTTACCCTAAACCTTAACCTAACCCGCACCTTAAACCTTAACCTTAACCCTTACCCTAAAACTTATCTTCACACTAACCCTAACCCTCACACTAATCCTAAACCTAAACCTCACCCTAACCCTAACTTAAACATCACCCTAACCTTCACCCTAAACCTAATCTTTACCCTCATCCTAACCCTCAACCTAACCCTTACCCTCACCCTAACCCAAAACCTAACCCTCACCCTCACCCTAACCCTTACCCTCACCCTAACCCTAAACCTAACGCTCACCCTAACCCTACTGCTCAGCCCAACCCTCACCCTAACCCTATTCCTTACCCTAAACCTAACCCTAAACCTTACCCTAAACCTTAACCTAACCCGCACTCTAACCCTCACCCTAAAACTTATCTTCACACTAACCCTAACCCTCACACTAATCCTAAACCTAAACCTCACCCTACACCTCACTCAAACTCTAACCCTAACAGTAACCCTCACCCTAACCTTCAACCTCACCATTAGCCTCAACCTAACCATCACCCTAACCCTAACACTCACCCTAAACCTCACCCTCACCCCAACAATAATCCTAAACCTAAACATCACTCTAAACCTCACCCTAACTCTAACCCTAATCCTAACCCTATTCCTCAACCTCACCCTCACCTTAATTCGAACCCCAAACCTAACCCTAAACCACACCCTCACCCTAACCCTAACTCTAACTCTCACCCTAACCCTAACTCTCACCCTCAACCTAACCCTAACCCTCACCCTCAACCTAACTCTAAACTTCACCTTAAACCTCAACCTAACCCTAACTCTAACAATAACACACAACCTCACCCTAACCTTAACCCTAACCTTAACCCTCACCCTAACACTCGCCATAACCCTAATCCTAACCCTAACCCACACCCTAACCCTAACACTCACCTTCACCCTAAACCTCAACCTAACTCTAACCCTCACCCAAATCCTAAACCTAAACCTCACCCTAGCTCTAACCCTCACCCTAAATTACACCCTCACAGTAATCCTCACACTAACTATAACCCTAACCCTTACCCTAAACCTCTCATCCTCACATTCACCGTCAGCCTAACCTTAACCCTAAACCTAATCTTAACCCGATCCCTCACCCTCACCCTAACCCTAACCGTTACCTTAAAACTCACCCTCACCCTCACCCTCACCCTAACCCTAACCATCATCCTCACCCTAACCTTAATCCTAGCACTCACCCTAACCCTAACCGAAAACATCTCCGTCACACAAACCCTAACTCTAACCCTCAACTTAACCCTAACACTAAACCTAATACTCAACCTCACACTCACCCTCACACTAACCCTTAACCTCAACCTAATCCTCACACTAAACCTAACCCTAACCCTCATATTCACCGTAACCCTAACCCTCACCCTAAACCTAACACTCCCTCTAACACTCAAACTCACCGTAATCCTCACCCTAATCATAGCCCTAACCCTCACCAATCCCAAACCCTCAGCCTCACTCTCACCCTAACCTTCACCATCACACTCACCCTCACCCTCAGCCTATCCAGATGCCTAATCCTCACCCTCAAACTCACCCTCATCCTCAGCCTATCTCTAACCCTAAACCTAATTCTAACCCTAAACTTCACCCTGACCCTCACCCTCACCCTAACCCTAACCCTCTATCAACACTTAACCTCACCCTAACCCTTACCCTAACCCTAAGCCTAAACCTAACCCTCACCCAACTCTTCACCCGAATCCTAACCCTAAATCGCACCACCACCCTAACATCCTAAACTTTACCCTCACCCTAACCGTCACCCTAAACCTAACCCTAACTCTAGCCCTCACACTAAAAATCACCCTAACCCTAACCCTAACCTTAACATCACCCTAACCCTTGCCCTTTCCCTCACCCTACCCCTAACCCCAAACTCACCCTAACCATAATCCTAACCCTAACCCTAATCCTAATCCTCACCCTAACCCTAACACTAACCCTAAACTTCACCCTCACCCTAACAGTCACCTTCACGGTAATCCTCGACTTAACCCTAACCCTCAACCATACCCTAAAACTAAACCTCCACCTCCCCCTTCCCCTAACCCTCACCCTCACCCTAGCCCTCACCCTAAACCTAACTCTCACCCTAAGCCTAACCCTCACCCTAATCCTCACCCTCATCCTAACCCTCACCCTAAACCTTACACTCAACCTAACACTAAACCTAAACCTAACCCTCACAATAACCCTTACCCTCACCATAACCCTCATCCTCACCCTAACCCTCACCCTAACCTTAACCCTAACCCTCATCCTAAACCTCACCATCACCCTTCCCCTCATGGTAACCCTAATCCTAATCCTAACCCTAACCCTAACGCTCACACTAACCCGACCCTACCCCTCACCCTAACCCTCATCCTAAACCTAACCCTAACACTCACCCTCATCCTAACCCTAAGCCTAACCCACAACCTAACCCTAAACCTCACCCTCAATCTCAAACTAAACGTTACCCTAAACTTACCCCTCACCCTAAACCTCATCCTCACCCTAACCCTAACCCTAACACTGGCACTAAACCTAAACCTAACCCTAAAACTCACCCTAAAACTCAACCTCATCCTAACACTAACACTAACCCTCACCCTAAACCTTACCCTAACCCTAAACCTAACCCTAACCCTAACCCTAAACTTAACCCTAACCCTAAACCTCACACTAACCCTAACACTCACCCTAACCCTAACCCAAACACTAACCCTAAACCTCACCCAAACCCTCACCCTACCCTTAACATAACCCTAACCCTAAACCTCAACCTACCCCTCACCCTAATCGAAACCCTAATCCTAACCCTTACCCTCATCCTAAACCTCACCCTTACACTTACCCTCACGGTAACCCTAACCCTAATCCTAACCCTCACACTAACTGCAAACCTCACTATATTCCTAAACCTATCCCTCACCCTAACCCTAAATCTAACACTAACCCTCACCTCAATCCTCACCCTAACCCTAACCTAACCCTAAACCTAACCCTCACACTAAACCTAACACTCACCCTAACCCTAACCCTAAACCTAACCCTAACCCTCACACTAAACCTAACCCTCACGCTAATCGTAACCCTACCCCTCAGCCTACCCCTCAGCCTAACACTAAACCTAACCCTAAACCTCACCCTTTCCCTAACCCTAACCCTTACCCTCACCCTCACACTAGTCCTCACCCTAACACTAACACTAACCTTAACCCTCACCCTAACTGTCAACCTCACCCTAAGAGTAATCCTCATTCTCACCCTCACCCTCAGCCTAAACCTTACCCTAACACTAATCCTAACCCTAAACCTCACCCTCATCCACACACTAACTCTAACCCTAACCCTCACCCTAAACCTCACCAAAACCCTTACCCTAACCTAACCCGAACCCTAAACCTAAACCCAACACTCACACTTATCCTAACCCTCAGCCTAACCCTAATCCTTCCCCTCACCCTAACCCTCACCCTAACACTAACCCTAATTCTAACCATCACCCTACCTCTAACCTTAATCCTCACCGACAGCCTAACTTTCACCCTAACCCTCACCCTGTACCTCACCAAAACACTTACCCTCACCTAACCCGAACCCTAAACCTAAACCCAACACTCACACTTATCCTAACCCTCACCCTAACCATAGTCCTTCCCCTCACCCTAACCCTCACCCTAACACTAACCCTAATTCTAACCCTCACCCTACCCCTAACCTTAATTCTCACCTTCAGCCTAACCCTCACTTTCACCCTAACCCTCACCCAAATCTTAACCCGCACCCACACCCTAACTCTCACCCTCCCCCCAACTCTCACCCTCAACCTAACCCTCAGCCTCAACCTAAACATCATCCTAACCATAAGCCTTACCCTAACCCAAAACCTAACCCTCACTCTAACCATAACCCTCACCCTAAAACTCATCCCCAACCGAATCCTCTCCCTAAAGCTAAGCCTAACCCTGACCCTAACCCTAACCTTCACCCTCACTGTCACCCTCACCCTAGTCCTCACACACACTCTAGCCCTAACACTAACCCTAACTCTAACCCTACCCCTAACCCTCACCCTCTCACTCAGTCTAACCATAAATCTAACGTTAATCCTAACCCTAACCCTCATCCTCACCCTAACCCGAACCCTAAACTTAACTCTCACCCTAACCCTAACTCTAACATTAATCCTAACCCTTACCCTAACACTAACCCTAACCCTAACCCTTACCATCACGCTAACCCTCACACTAACCCTAAACCTAACCCTCACACTAACCCTCACCCTAACACTCACGCTAACCCTAAACCTCAATCTCACCATAACCCTCACCCTAACCCTTACCCTCACCCTAACCCTAACCCTCACCCTGACCTTAACCCTAACCCAAACCCTAAACCTAACCCTCACCCTAAAGCTCACCTTAACCGTAACCCTAAACCTAACCCTCAACCTACTCCTCACCCTTACGCTAAACCTAATCCTCACCCCTACCCTAAACATAACCCTAAATTTTATCCTATCCCTATACTTTTCCCTAACCATAATCCTAACCCTAACTCTCATGCTAACCCTCATCAAACCCCAAAATTTAACTTTCAATATTACCCGCCCCCTAACCATAACCGTACCTCTCACCCTAACCCTCATAATGACCATTACCCTAACCCTTACCCTCACCCTAACACTCACAGTAACCCTAACTCTAACCCTAACCCTCACCCTCAGTCTAACCCTAAACCTAACCCTAATAGTAACCCTAACCCTCACCCGCAGCCTCAACCTAACTCTAACCATAAACCCAAACCTAAACCTCACCCTAACTCTAACCCTAACCCAACACTATCCATCACCCTAACTCTAACCCTAACCTAAACCTTACCATAACACTCACCCTCACCCGAAACCTAACCCTAACCCTCACCCTAAGCCTCACACTAACCCTAACACTAACCCTAACTCTCAACTTCACCCTAAACCTTACCCTAATTTTATCCTCACCCTAACGCTGACCCTAACCCTAACCCTAAACCTCACACTAATTCTAATCCTAACCCCAAAACTAATCCTAAACCTAAACCTCACGCTCACCCTAACCCTCACCATCACCCTAACCCTCAACCTAACCCTCACCCTATCACTAACCCTCAACCTAACCCTAATCCTAATACTAACCCTAAGCCTCAGCCTTACCCTCACCCTAAGTCTAACCCAAACACAACTCTAACCCTCAACATACCTCTAACCCTAACCCAAATCTAACCCTCCCTTAACCCTAACCATAACCCTAAACCATACCCTAAACCTCACGCTCACCAGAAACCTAACCCTAACACTAACCCTAACCCTAACCCTAACATTCACCCTCACACTAAACCTCATCCTAACCCATATCCTTACAATAACCCTGACCCTAACCCTAACACTAACCCTCACAGTAAACCTAACCATAACCCAAACCCTCATCCACACCCTAAACCTAATCCTAGCCCTGAAAATCACCCTACCCCTCACGGTCACTCTAACCCTAACCCTCACCCTCAATCACATCCTTATCCGAACACTCACCCGAACACTCGCCCTCACACTAACACACTCTCTCACCCTAAATATCACCCTAACCCTAAACCTAAACCTAAACCTCACCCTAACCCTAACCCTCACCCTCACCCTCACCCTAAGCCTAACCCTCACCCTAACTCTAACCCTAAACCTAACCCTAACCCTCACCCTCACAATCACCCTAAACCTAATCCCAACCCTAACCCTCACCCTCAACCTCACCCTAAGCCTAAGCCTATCGCTCACCCTCACCCTCACCAAAACCCTAACCCTAACCCTATCCCTAACCCTCACCCTAAGCCTAACACTAACCCTAAACCTAACACTCACCCTCACCCTAAGCATAACCCTAACACTCTCCCTCACCCTCAGCCTCAGCCTAACACTAACCCTCACCCAAACCCTAAACCTAACACTCATCCTAAACCTAACCCTCACCCTAATCCTAACCCTAACGCTCAACCTTACCCTAACCCTCACCAACACCCTAACCCTCACCCTAAAGCTAACCCTCACCCACACCATAACCCTTACCCTCACCCGAACACTCACCCTCACAATAACCCACACCCTCACCCTAAACATCACACTAACTCTAACCCACACCCTAAACCTAAACCTAACACTCACCCTAAACCTAACCCTCACCCTCACCCTAAGCATAAACCTAAACCTAAGACTAACCCTAAACCTAACTCTCAACCTCACCCTCACCCGAACCTTAAACCTAACCCTAACACTATCCCTCACCCTCACCCTCACTGTAAACCTAACCCTCTCCCTCACCCTTACCCTAAGCCTAACCTTCACCCTCACCTTAATCCGAAAACTAACCCTCTCCCTCACCCTCACCTTCAGCCTAACACTAACCATAACCCTAAACTTCACCCTCACCCTCAACCTCAACCACACCCTAAACCTCTTCCTCACCGTAAGCCTCAACCGAACCTTAACCATAAACATCTCCCTAAACTGAACCCTTAACCTAACCTAAAACCTAACCCTCAAGCTAAATCTAATCCTCACCCTCATCCTAAGCCTAACCCTCACCCTAACCCTAACCCTAACCCTCACACTCAACCTAACCCTAACCCTCACCCTCAAACTAACCCTAACTTTCAACCTCACCCTAAACCTCACCGTCACCCTAAACCTCACCCTAATCCTAACACTCTCTCTAACCCTAATCCTAAACCTCACCCTAACCCTAACCCTCACCCTCACCCTCACCCTCACCCTAAGCCTAACCCTAAACCTAACACTAACCCTAAACCTAAATCACACCCTCACCCACATCCTTATGCTAACCCTAACACTAACCCTAACCCTTACCATCAAAATCACCCTAAACCTAAACCTAACCCTAACCTTCACCCTCACCCTAACCCTATCCCTCACCCTCACCCTAACCATAACCTTAAACCTAACCATAAATCTAACCATAACCATAACCTTCACCCTAAGCCTAACCCTAACCCTCACCTTAACACTCACCCTCATCGTATGACTAATCCTAAACCTCTCCCTCACCCTCACCCTCACTTTCTGCCTAACACGAACCCTAACCCTAACCCTCACCCTAACTTTAACCCTAACCCTAACCCTCACCCTAATACTAACCCTCAACCGTGTGGTCAGCATCACCCTAACCCTCAACCTAACTCTAGCCCTCACCCACACCCTAACCCCTACCTTCACCCGAACCCTCACTCTCAAACTCACCCCCACCCTCACCCTAAACATAACCCTAACTGTAACCCTCACCCTCACCCTAACCCTAACCCTCACCATAACCCTAACACTCACCCTCACCCTCACGCTAAACCTAAACCTACGACTATCCCTAAACCTAAAACTCACCCTCACCCTCAACCGAAGGTAAACCCAAACCTTAAACCTACCCCTCACCCACACCCTCACCCTCACCCTAACCCTAACCTTAAACCTCACACCATCCCTTACCCTAATCCTTATCCTCACCCTAACCCTAAAGCTAACCCTCACACTAACCCTAACCCTCACCCTAACCCAAACCATCACCATCACCATAGCCCACACCCTAACCCTTACCCGCACCCTAAGCATAACCCCAATCCTAACCCTAAGCCTCACACTAAACCTAACCATCTCCCTAACCCTAAACCTAAGCCTAACCTTAACCCTCATGCCCAACCTCAACCTTACCCTAAACCGAACCCTCACCATCAACCTCCCCCTAAGCCTAACCCTAAACCTCACTCTAACCATAACACTAACCCTAACAATAACCCTCACACTAAACCTAACTATCACCCTAACCCTAACCCTAAGCCTAACCTTAACCCTCACCCCACCCTCCACTTTACCCTAAACCTAACCCTCACTATCAACCTCAACCTAAGCCTAACCCTAACCCTCACTCTAAATCTAACCCTAACCCTCACCCTCACCCTAAGCCTCAAACTCACCATCACCCTGACACTAAGCCTAACCCTAACCCTCCTCCTAACCCTAATGCTAAGACCAAAAATCCTAACCCTCAATCTCACCCTCACCCTAAACCTAACCCTCGCTCTAACCTTAACCCTACCTCTGAGCCTAAAACTCACACTAACCCTCACCCTAAACCTAAACCTCGACCTCACCTTAGCCCTCAGCTTAAACTAACCCTAACCCTCTACCCTCAATCTCACTGTCACCCTAACCCTCACCCTAAACCTAACCCACAACCACACCCTAAACCTCACCCTCACCAGAACCCTAATCATAAACATCACCCTAAACCGAACCCTCATCCTAACTCTAACCCTAACCCTCACCCTAAACCTAACCCCTCACTCTCACCCTCACCCTCACACAAAGCCTAACCCTCACCCTAACCCTAAACCTAACCCTCACCGGAACATTAGCCCTAACACACAACCTATCCCTAACCCTCAACCTAACCCTAACCTTAAACCTCAAACTCACCCTAACCCTCACCATCACCCTAACCCTCATCCTAAACCTAACCCTCACCTCACCGTAATCCTAACCTTAACCCTAACCCTAACCCTCACACTAACCCACACCCTCACCATAAACATCACCCTATCCCTGACCCTAACCCTCACCCTAAACCTAACCCTAACTTTCACCTTCATCCTCACCCTTACCGTACCCCTATCCCTCAACCTCACCCTAACACTGACCCTAAACCTAATCTTCACCCTCACCCTAATCCTAACCCTAAACCTCATGCTCACCCTCAGCCTAACACTAACCCTAATCCTAGCCCTCACCTTCACCCTCACCCTAATCCTAATCCTAACCCTAAGACTCACCCTCATCCTCACCCTAACTCTAACCCAAACCCAACTCTAACCCTCAACCTATCTCTAACCCTAACCCAAATCTAACCCTCCCTTAACACTAACCCTAACCCTAAAACATAGCTAACCGTCACGCTCAACAGAAACCTAACCCTAACACTAACCCTCAGCCTAACCCTCAACCTAACCCTCACACTAACCGTAATGCTAACCCTAAACCTCACCCTCACCCTAAAACTCATCCTAAAAATTATCCTTACAATAACCCTGAGCCTAACTCTAAAACTCACCCTAACACTAATCCTAATGCTCACCCTAACCCTATCCCTAACCCAAACCCTCATCCTCACCCTAATCCTAATCCTAACCCTGATAATAACCCTACCAGTCACCGTCACTCTAACCCTCACCCTAACCCTATCCCTCACCCTAAACCTAACCCTCAATCACGCCCTAACCCTCACACTCACCGGAACACTCGCCCTCACACTAACGCACTCCCTCACACCTAACATCACCCTAACCCTAAAACTCACCCTCCCACTCACCCTCAACTTAAGCCTAACCTTCACCCTAACTCTAACCCTAACCCTAACCCTAACCCTCACCGTCACAATCACCCTAAGCCTAACTCCAACTCTAACCCTCACCCTCACCCTCACCCTCACCCTAACCCTAAACCTAGCCCTATCCCTAACCCTCACCCTAAGCCTAACACTAACCCTAACCCTAACACTCACCATCACCCTAAGCCTAACCCTAACCCTCTCCCTCACCCTCACCCTCAGCCTAACACTAACCCTCACCCTCAGGCTAACACTAACCCTCACCCTCACCCTAACCCTAACACTCAACCTAACCTTAACCATCACCCTAATACTAACCCTAACGCTCAACCTCACCCTAACCCTCACCGTCACCCTAACCCTCACCCTAAAGCTAACCCTCACCCACACAATAAACCTTACCCTCACCCAAACTCTCACCCTCACACTAACCCACACCCTCACCCTAAACATCACACTAACTATAACCTACACCCTAAACCTAACCCTAACCCTAAACCTAACACTATCCCTCACCCTCACCCTCACAGTAACCTTTTCCCAAACCCTCACCCTAAGCTTAACCCTCACCCTCACCCTAATCCTAAACCTAACCCTCTCCCACACCCTCACCTTCAGCCTAACACTAACCCTAAACCTAACCTTCACCCTCACTCTCACCCTCAACCACACCCTAAACCTCATCCTCACAGGAACCCAAACCCGAACCCTAACCATAAACATCTCCCTAAACCGAAGTCTTAACCTAACCGTAAAACTAACACTCACGCTAAATCTAATCCTAACCCTCACCCTCACCCTCATCCTAAGCCTAACCCTCACCCTAACCCTAATCATAACCATCACCCTAACCCTAACTCTAACCCTCACAGTCAACCTAAACGTAACCCTCATCCTCACCCTAACCTAAACGCTCAACCTCACCCTAACCCTCACCGTCACCCTAACCCTCACCATCACAATAACCCTAACCCTCACTCTAACCCTAATCCTAAACCACACCCTAAACCTAACCCTCACCCTCACTCGCACCCTCACCCTAAGCCTAACCCTAATTCTAACACTAACCCTAAACCTAAATCTCACACTCACCCTCATCCTTACGCTAACCCTAACCCTAATCCTCACCCTCAACATCAAAATCACCCTAAACCTAACCCTAACCCTAACATTCATCCTCACCCTAAACCTATCCCTCATCCTCACCCTCACCCTAATCTTAAACCTAACACTAAACCTAGCCCCAACCATAACCCTCACCCTAAGCCTAACGCTAACCCTAAACTTAACACTCAGCCTCACCGTATGACTAATCCTAACCCTCTCCCTCACCTTCACCCACAGCCTAACACTAACCCTAACCCTAACCCTCAACCTCACCCTAACCCTAACCGTAACCCTAACACTAACCCTAACCCTCAACTTCACCCTCATCCTCACCATCACCCTAACCCTCACCCTAACGCTAACCTTCACCCACACCCTAACCCTTACCTTCACCAGAACCCTCACCCTCAGACTAACCCACAACATCACCCTAAATATAACCCCAACTGTAACCCTCACACTCACCCTAACCCTAAACCTAAACCTCACACTAATCCTAACCCTCAACCTAACCCTAAACCTAACCCTCTCCCTCACCCTCACCCTCAAACTAACCCTTACCCTGACCCTATCCCTCACCTTAACCCTAACCCTAACCATAACCCACAGCCTAACCCTAAGGCTATGCCTCACGCTAACCCTCAACCTATCCCTAACCCTAACCCTCACCCTAATCCTCACCCTCACCCTAATGCTCTGCCTATCCCTAAACCCAAACCTTACTTAACCGAAACCCTCACCCTCACCCTCACCCTAACCCTAACCATAACTCTAACCTACACCTCAGCCTAACACTCACAATAACCCTAACCCTCACCCTCATCCTGAACCTAATCCTTATCCTAACCCTTAGCCTAACCCTCACCCTCACCCTAACACTCACCCTAACCCTCACCCTTACCCAATCCAAAAACCTACACAATAACTCTAACACTCACCCTAACCCTATCCCTAACACTAAACCTAAACATCACTCCAACTCTCAACTAAACATAACCCTACCCCTAAACCTAAACCTCACCCTTGCCCTAACCCTAACCCTAAACCTAAACCCAACCCTCCCCCTCCTGCTCACCCTCACCCTACCCTAATCCTAACCCTAACCCTCACCATAACCTTAAACCTAACACTCACCCTAACCCTAACCCTAACCCTAACCCTCACACTAACCCTAACTCTAACCCTAAACCTACCCCTCACCCTACCCTCACACTAACCCTAACCCTAACTCTAAAACTCACACTAACCCTAACAATCACCCTAACCCTTACCCTAACCCTAACCCTCACCCTCACCCTAACTCTAAACCTAACAATCACCCTAAACCTCACCCTAAAACTCAACCTCAGCCTAACCCTCACCCTCAACCTAACCCTCACCCTAACCCTAACCCTAAACCTCACCCTCACCCTAACCCTCACCCGAACACTTAACCTCAACGTAACTCTAACCTTAACCCTAACTCTAACCTCACACTAACCCTAACCCAAACCCTAACCCTCACACGCCCCCTCACCTTCAGCCTAAACCTAACCCTAACTCTCATCCTAACACTAACCCTCACACTCAACCTCAAGCTAACTCTAACCTTAACCCTAAACATAAACCTCACTCTAACCCTCACCCTCACCCTCACGCCAAACCTCACCCAAAACCTTACCTTCACCCTAACCCGAACCCTAAACCTAACCATAAACCTCATACGAATCCTAACCCTCAACCTAACCCTAATCCTACACCTCACCCGAACCCTCACTCTAACACTAACCCTAACCCTAAACATCATCATAACCCTAACCCTAATCCTCACCCTCACCCCAACCCTCATTTTCATACTAACCCTCACGCTAATCCTAACCTTAACCCACACATTAACTCTCACCCTCAAAGGAACCCTCACCCTCACACTAACCCTCACCCTCACCTTGAACATCATCCTAACCAAAACCCTCACCCTAACCTTAAACCTATCCCTCATCCTAAGCCTAAACCTCACCCGATTCCTCACGCTCAATCTAATTCTCTCCCTAACCCTGACCCTAACCCTTACAAAAACCTTAATCCTCACCCTCACACTCACCCTAAACCTAACCCAAACCCTAACCCTCAACTTCAACCTCACCCTCACACTCAACCTAACCCTAACCCTCACCCTAATCATACCATAACCCTCACTCTCACAGTAACCCTAAACTTAACCCTAAGCCTCACCCGAAGTCTAACCCTAACATTAATCACAACACTCACCCTAACCCTCACCCTAACGCTAACCCTCACCCTCAGGCTAACCATCACCCTAAACCTAACCATCACCCTAACCATACCCCTCGACATAACCCTCATCCGAACCCTAACCCTAACCCTCACCCTAAACCTAACCCTAAACCTTCCCCTAACCCAAACCCTCACCCTCACCCTCAGACAAAACCTACTCCTAACCCTAACCCTCACCCTCAACTTCACCCTAACTCTAAGCCTAACCCTAAGTCTAACACTCACCCTAACCCTAACACTCACACAAACCCTAACCCTAACACTAACCCTAACCCTCACCCTAACCCTCACCCTAACCCTAACCATAACCATAACCCTAACCATCACCCTACCCTTCACCCTACCGCTAACCCTAACCCTCAAACTCACCCTAACACTCACCCTAACACTCACCCTAACCCTTATACTACCCCTAACCTACAACTTCACTGTCACCCTAACACTCACACTAACCCTAACCCTCACCCACAACCTAACCCTCACCCTCATCCTGACCCTCACCCTCACCCTAAACATCACCCTAAACCTAATCCTCACACTAACCCTAACCCTACCCCTCAACCTAAAGCTAACCCTCACCCTAACCCTAACCCTACCCTCACCCTAACCGTCACCCTAAACCTAATGTTAACCCTAAACCACAGCCTCATCCTGACACTCACGCTAACCCTTACCCTCACCCTAACCCTAATCCTATCACTAAACCTAACCCTCACCCTAACACTAACCCTCACGCTAATCATAACCCTACCCCTCATGCTAACCCTCAAACAAACGCTAATCCTCTCACGAAACAGAAACCTAACCCTTACATAAAGCAAACCCTGACCCTCACCCTCACCCTAACCCTAACCCTAACCCTCACCCTCACCCTAACGCTCACCCTAACACTTACTCTCACCCTAACCCTCACCCTAGTCCTAATCCTAACCCTCACACTAACCCTAACACTCACCCTAACCCTAACCCTAACACTAACCCTAAACCTCACCCTAACCCTCACACTAACCCTAACAATAACCCTAAACCTAACACTCACCCTACCTCTCACCCTTTCCCTAACACTAACCTTAACCTTCACCCTCACCCTAACTCTTACACTCACCCTAACCCTCACACTTGTCTTCACCCAAAACCTAACCCTAAACTCATCCTATCCCTAACCCCAACCCTCATCCTAACCCTACCCCTCACCCTAACACTAACCCTCACCCTCATCCTCACCCTAACAATCACTCTCACCCTAACCAGAACCCTAACCCCCATGCTCACCCTAACCCTCACACGTAACCTTAACCTCTCGGTAACCTTAACCCTAATCCTAAACCTAACACTCACACTAACCCTAACCCTCACCTTAACCCTACCCTACCCCTCAACCTACCCCTCAATCTGACCCTAATCCTCACCCTAACCCTAACCCTAACCCTCACCCTCACCCTAAGGCTATCACTCACCATCACCCTAGCCCTCAACCTCACGCTCACCCTCACAATAAAACTCACCCGGAACATAGCCCTCACCATAACCCTAACACTAACCCTAACTCTTACCTAACCGAAACCCTCAACCTCACCCTAACCCTAACCCTAACCCTCACCCTAACACTTACCCTCATCCTAACCCTCACACTAACACTAACACTCACCCTCAGCCTCACGATCACCCACACCCTAACCCTAACCCTCACCCTCACCATAAACCTCAACCTCACGCCCACCCTCACCCAAAACATCACCCTAAACCTAACCTTCACCTTGACCCTAACACTAACCCTCCTTCTAACCCTCAAACTCACCCTAATCCTCACCCTAACCATAAACTTAACCCTTACCTAAGGGAAACCATCACCCTCACCGTCACCCTCACCTAACGCTAACCCTCATCCTAACCCTAACACATTAATCCTTACACTCACCCTAAGCCTAACACTAAACCTCAACCTCCCCCAAAACCTAACACTCACCCTAACCCTCACCCTAACCCTAACACTAACCCTAACCCTCACCCTCACCCAAACCCTCACCCTAACCCTAACCCTAACCTCACGGTAAAACTCACCCTCACAAAAAACATCACCCTAAACCTAATCCTCACCCTCACCCTAACCCCTAGCCTCACCCTAACCTTAATGCTAACCCTAACCCTAACCCTAATCCTCACCCTGACCCTAACCCTAACCCTAAACCTAACCCTCAACTTAACCCTCACCATCACCCTAACCCTCACCCTACCCTAAACCTCACGCTCATCCTAACCCTCACCCTAACCCTTACCCTCAACCTAACCCTAACCCTAAACCTATCCCTCACAATAAACCTTACCCTCACCCTAAACATAAACCTACCTCTCAGGCTAACCCTCACCCTAACCCTAATCCTAACCCTCACCCTCATCCTAAACCTCACCCTTACCCTTACCCTCACGGTAACCCTAACCCTAAACCTAACCCTAAACCTCACACCAATCCTAACCCTCACACTAACCCTAACCCTACCCCTTACAATAACCCTCCTCCTAAACCTAACCCTAACCCTCACCCTCACCCTAACCCTAACCCTAACCCTCACCCTAGATTTCACCCTAACCCTAAACCTAATCTTAACCCTCAACCTCACCCTAACACTCACCCAAACCCTAAACCTAACTCTTACACTAAGCCTCATACTAACCCTCACCCTCACCCAAAACTTAACCCCAACCCACTCCATCACCCTACCCCTCACCCTCACCCTAAGCCTAACCCTAACCATAACACTAATCCAAAACCTAACCCTCACCCTCATCCTAACTCTAAACCTCACCCTCATCCTAACCCTCACCCTAACACTTACCCTCACCCTCACCCTAATCCTACCCCTAAACCTAACCCTCACACTAAACATAACCTTCAACCTAACCATAACCCTACCTCTCACACTAACCCTCAACCTATCCCAAAACCTAATCCTCTCCCTAACCCTAAAACTAACCCTTAATTAACCGAAATCCTCACCCTCACCCTCACCCTAACCCTAACCCTAACCCTACCCCTCAGCCTACCCCTCACACGAACCCTAACGCTCACGCTCACCCTGACCCTAATCCTAAACTTAAACCTTGCCCTAACCCTCACCCTCTCCCTAAACCTCACCCTAACCCTTACACTCACCCTAACACTAAACCTAACCCTAACCCTAACACTCATAATAACACTAACACTCAACCTAAACTTAACCCTAACACTAACGCTAAACCTCACCCTAACCCTCACCCTACACTAACAATAACCCTAACCATAACCCTCATCCTAACCCTAAACCTAACTCTAAGCCTCACACTAACCCTAACCTTCCCATTAACCCTAACCCTACCCCTCACCCTAACCATCATCTTAAACCTAACACTAACCCTAACACTCACCCTAACCCTAACCCTCACCCTCACCCTCAACCTAACCTTAATCCTATCCCTCAACTGATCCCTCATCCTAAACATAACCCTAACCCTTACACTCACCCTAACCCTAAACCTAACCCTAAACCTCAACCTCACCCTCACCCTCAGCCTGAAACTAACCCTCACCCTAAACCTTACCTCAACCTACACTAACCCAAACCGTAATCCTAACCCTAACACTCACACAAACCCTAACACTAACCCTAAACTTCACCCTAACCCTAACCCTCACGCTAACACTCACCCTTACCCTTACCCTAAACCTAACCCTCAAACTCACCGTCATCCTAAAACTCACCTTAACACTAACAGTCACACACACCATAACCCACACCCAAACCCTCACACCCACCCTAACCCTCACCCTCACAGTAAACATCACCCTAACCCTAACCCTCGCCCTCACCCTAACCCTAACCCTCACCATAACTGTAACCCTCACCTTCATCCTAACCCTATGCCTAACCCTAACCCTAATCCTAAACCTACCACTCACCCTCACACTCACCTTTACCCTAACCCTAACCCTCACCCTCATTCTAATCCTAACCAAAACCCTAAACCTAACCCTCACCCTACACCTCGCGGTAAACCTTAACCTAACTCTAACCCTCACCCTCTCCCTGACCCTAAACCTAACCCTAAACCTAAACCTTAACCCTCATCCTCACCGTACCACTCACTCTCACCCTTAACCTAAACCTAAACCTAACCCTCACGCTATCCCTCACCCTAACCCTAAACTTAGCTTCAACCTCACCCTAACACTCACCCTCACCCTAACCCTAACCCTAACCCTCACCCTCATCCTAACTCTCACCCTTACCATTACCCTCACGGTAACCCTCACCCTAAACCTAAACCTAACTCTCGCACTAACACTAATGCTCACACGTACCCTAACCCTACTCCTCACCCTAAGTCTCAACCTAAACCTAATCCTAACCTTAACAGTCACCCTAACCCTTACCCTAACCCTAACCCTTAACCTAAACCTCACCCCTACCCTCACCCTAACTCTCTCCCTAACCCTCACCCTAACCCTAAGCCTCACCCTCTCCCTAACCCTCAACCTAACCCTAAACCTCAACCTCACCCTAACCCTAACCCTCACCCTCATCCTAATCCTAACCCTATCCCTCACCTAACACTCATCCTAACCTTAACCCTAAAACTAACACTCACCGTAACCCTAACCCTAACCCTCACCCTCAGCCTAACCCTAACCCTCACCCTACCCCTTACCCCCACCCTACCCAAACCCTAAACCTAAACCTAACACTCACCCTAACCCTAACTCTCACCCTCACCAAAACCATAACACTAACCCTAAACCTCACCCTAACTCTACCCTTAACCCTAACCCTAACCCTAACCATCACCCTAATCATCCTCCTAAACCTAACACTAACCCTAACACTCACCCTCACCCTAACCATAACCCTAACCCTAATCCTCATTCTAACCCTCAAACTAACCCTAACGCTAACAGAGAACCTCACCTTCACCCTAAACCTCACCCTAAACTTTACACTCACCCTAACCCTAAACAATACCCTCACACTAATCCTAATCCTCACCCTAACCCTAATCATACCCCTCACCCTTTCCTTCACCCTAACACGAACACTAACCCTCACCCTCAACCTAACCCAAACCCTCAAACACATCCTATCCCTCACCCAAACCCTCACCCTCACCCTAATCCTCACCATCTCCCTAAACATCACTCTAAACCTAACCCTCATGCAAACCCTAAACCTAAACCTCACACTAAAGCTAACCCCCACCCTCACCCTTATCCTAATCCTAACCCTCAACCTCGCCCTCACCCTTAGCCTAAACCTAAAACTAACCCTAATCCTCACCCTAATCCTAATGCTAATCCTAACACTCACCCTCACCCAAACCATAACCCTAACACTAATCCTCACCCTAAACCTAAAATTAACCATCAACCTCACCCTAACCCTAACCCTAACCCTAACCCTAACGCTAACGCTCATCCTCAACCTATCACTCACTCTCACCCTAACCCTAAACCTAAACCTAATCCTCACCCTAACACTAACCCTAACCTTCACCATAACCCTAAGCCTAACCCTAACCGTAACACTAAATCTAAACCTAACCCTCAACCACACCCTCACCCTAAACCTAACCCTATACCTCACACTCACACTCACCGTAACCCTAACTGTAAACCTAACCCTCACCCTAACCCTAACAATAACCCTCACCCTAACCCTAACGCTAACCCTAAACCTCACCCTCATCCTAAAACTCACCCTAACTCTTAACCTCAACCTAACCCTAATCCTATCACTAAACCTAACCCTTACCTAACCGAAACCCTAATGCTCACCCTCACCCTAACCCTAACCCTCAACCTAGCCCTAACACTTACCCACACCCTAACCCTCAAACAAACGCTAATCCACTCACTAAACCAAAACATAACCCTTACTTAAACGAAACCCTCACTCTCAACCCCACCTTAACCCTCACCCTCACCCTAACCCTCATCCTAACCCTTATCGTCACCCTATCCCTAACCCTAACCCTAATCCTAAACTGCACACTAACCCTAACACTCACCCTAAACCTAAACCTAACACTAACCATAAACCTGACCCTAACCCTAACCCTAACCTTCACCCTCACCCTAACTCTTACACTAACCCTAATGCTCACCCACGCCCTCACCTAAAACCTAACACTAAACTCACCCTAAATCTAAACCTTATCCTAACCCTCATCCTAACCCTAACACTCACCCTCACCCTAACCCGAAAACTAACCCTATCCTTCACCCTAACCCTCACCCTAATCCTAACCCTAACCCTAGCCCTCATCCTCACCCTAATACTCTCTCACCTTAACCCTAACACTAAACCCCACGCTCAACCTAACCCTCACCCTCAAACTTAACCTCACAGTAACCCTAACTCTAACCCTAACACTAACTCTCACACTAACCCTAACCCTCACTCTAACCCTTACACTACCCCTCACCCTACCCCTCAACCTAAACCTAATATTAATCTTAACTGTCATCTTCACCATAACCCTCACCCTAACACTCACCCTCACCCTCAATCTCACGCTCACCCTAACGCTAAACTACTCCTCACCCTAATCTTCATCCTCACCATAAACCTAAACCTAATGCTAACCCTAACTTTCAGCCTAACCCTAACCCTCACCCTAACCCTTAACCTCACCCTACCCTAATTCTAACACTAAACCGATCCCTCAAACTTACCCTAACACTTACCCAAAACCTAACCCTAACACTAACCCTAACCCTCACCTTAAACGTCACCCTAACCCTAACCCTAAACTTAACCCTAATGCGAACCCTCACCCTCACCCTAACACTTCCCCTCACAATCACCCACACCCTAACCCTCTCCCTAAACCTACACCTAACCCTAACCCTCACCCTCACCGTAACCCTAACCCTCAACTTTACCCTCACACTAACCCTAACCCTACACCTCAACCTAACCTTCATCCTAACCCTAACCTAACCCTAACACTCACCTTAACCTTAACCCTAACCCTAACCCTCACCCTCAACTTCACCCTCAGCCTAACCCTAACCCTCACCCTACCCTTTACAACCACCCTACCCTAAACCTAAACCTAATCCTCACCCTAACCCTAACACTCACCCTAAATGTAACCCTATCCCTAACCCTAACCCTCACCCTCACCTTAACCCTAACACTCAACCTTACACTCACACTAACCCTAACCCTACAGCTCACCCTAAACCTCATCCTAACCCTAACACCCACCTTAACCTTAACTCTAACCCTAACCCTCACCCTCACCTTCACCCTCTGCCTAAACCTAAACCTCACCCTACCCCTTACACTCACCCTACCCTAAACTTAACCCTAACTCTCACCCTAACCCTAACACTCACCCTAAATGTAACCCAAACACTAACCCTATCCCTCACCCTAACCCTCACTCTAACCCTAAACCTAACCCTAACCGTAAACATGACCCTACCCCTCACCCTAACCCTAAGCCTAACCCTAAATTTCACCCTCACCCTAAACCTTATCCTCACCCTAACCATGACCCTCACCCTAATCCTCACCCTAAACCTAACCCAAACCCTAACCCCCACCTTCACCCTAATCATAACCCTAACCCTAACCCTCATCCTAGCCCTCAACCTAACCCTAATGCTAACCCAAAACCTCACCCTCACCCTAAACCTCACCATAATCTTTACGCTCACCCTAACCCTAAAACTAACACTTACCTTCACACTAATCCTAACCTTCACCCTAACCCTAAACATACCCCTCACCCTAACACTCAGCCTAACACGAACCCTAACCCTAACCCACACCCTAACCATATCCCTAAACCAAAAACTCACCCTAACTGTCACCATCACCCTAACCCTCACCCTAACACTAAACCTCACCCACATCCTAACCCTGACACTAACCCTAAACCTAAACCTTACTCTAAACCTAACCTTCACCCTAGACCTCACCCTAACCCTAACAATCACACTAACTGTAACCCTAACACTAACCCTAACCCTAACCCTCACCCTAACCCTAACCCTAACACTAACCCTCACCCTAACCCTCACCCTAACCCTAACCCTAAAACTAACCCTCACACTAACCCAAACCCTCAGCCTCATGCTAAACCTCACCGTAACCATAACCCTCACCCTAATCCTAAATCGAACCCACACCCTAAACCTCATCTTCACCCGAACTCTCACCCTCAACTTAACCCTCACCCTCACACTAAACATCACCCTAAACCTAACCCTCAGCTTAATCCTAAAACTAAACCTCACTCTAACCCTAACTCTCACCCTAACATTCACCCTCACCCTAATGCTCATCCTAACCCTAACCCTAACCCCTACACTAACCCTAAACCTCAACCTAAACCTAACCCTCACACTCACCCTTACCCTAACCCTAACCCTAACCCTCACGCTAACTCTAAACCTCACCCTAACCCAAACCCTCACACTCATCCTAACCCTCACCCTAACCCTAACACTAACACTAAACCTCACCCTAAACTTCACCCTAACCCTCACCCTTACTCTAGCCCTAACCCTAACCGAAACACTAACCCTAACGCTCACCCTAACCCTAACCCTAATTCTCACTCACACCCTCACCCTAACACTCTCCCTAACGCTAACCCTAACCCTCACCCAAACCCTAACCCTCACCCTAACCCTAACCCTCACACTCACCCTAACCCTCACCTTAAACCTAACCCTAACCATCACCCTAATCCTAACCTTAACCCTAACCTTCACCAAAAACCTAACCCTAAACCTAACCCACACACTACCCTAACCCTAATCCTCACCCTCAGCCTAACCCTAACCCAAAAGCCAAACCTCACACTAAACCTATTCCTCACCCTTACCCTAACCCTCACCCTAATCCTAACCCAAACACTAACCCTCATCCTCACCCTCACCCTAATCCTTACCCTCAGCCTAACACTAACTCTAACCCTAACCTTCACTCTAACCCTAACCCTCACCCTAACCCTAACCCTAACCCTATCTGTAACACTCACCGCCACCCTCACACATACCTTCAGCCTAACCCTAACACTAACACTAATCCTAACCATAACCCTCACCCTCAGGCTCACCCTAACCCTCACCCTCACCCTAACTCTAAAGCTAACAATACCCCTATCCCTAATCCTAACCCTAAACCTTACCCTAACCCTAACCCTATACCTCACACTAAACCTATTCCTCACCCTTACCCTAACGCTCACCCTAATCCCAACCCTAACACTAACCCTCACCCTGACCCTAATCCTCACCTAAATCTTACCCTCACCCTCAAACTTACCCTCACATTAACCCTAACCCTCAACCTAACCCTAAACCTAACCCTCACCATCACACTCATCCTCAGCTTAACCCTAAAAACTAACAGTAATCCTAACCCTAACCCTCACACTCAAGCTCACCCTCAACCTCATCCTCACCCTCACCCTAATACTAACCCTAAACTTAACCCTCACCTTAACCTTAACGCTCACCCTACACTTAAACTTAACCCTCACCCTCACCCTCACCCTAAACCTAACCCTAAACCTAACCCTCACCCTAACCCTCACCCTAACCCTAATACTAACCCTGACACTCACCCTCACCCTAAACCTCACCTGAAACCTTACCCTCACCCTAACCTGAACCCTAACGCTAACCCTCACACTAAACCTATCCCTCACCCTAACACTAACCCTAACCCTATTCCTAACCCTCACACTAAACCTAATCCTCATGCTAACCCTAAACCTACCCCTGAGTCTAACCCTCACACTAACCCTAACCCTAACCCTAAACCTCACCCTATCCCTAAACCTAACCCTAACCCTCAACCTTACCCTAGCCCTCTGCTAACATTAAAACTAACACTAACCCTCACCCTAACCCTAACCCTAACCCTTATTCTGACCCTTACCCTCAGCCTTACCCTAACCCTCACCCTCACTCAAATACTAACCCTTACTCTAACTGAAAACCTAACCCTCACCCTCACCCTATATCTCACCATAACAATAACAGTAAGCCTAACCCTCACACTCATCCTAACCCTCACCTTAACCCTTACCCGCACACTAACCCTCACCCTAACCTAAACCTAACTTTCACTTTAATCCTCACCCTTACCCTAAACCTATCCCTCACCCTCACCCTAACCATAACCCTAACCCTCACCCAATGCCGAACACTAACCCTAACCCTCATCCTCACCCAAAACCTAACCCTAACCCTCACCCTCACCCTCGCCCACAGCCTAACACTAACCCTAACCCTAACCCTCACCCTAACCCTCACCCTAATCTTAACCCTAAACCTCACACTATCCCTAACGCTAATCCTTATCATGACCCTAACCCTAATGCTAAACCTAACCCTACCACTCACCTAACCCTACCCCTAACCCTCACCTTCACCCTAACCCTCACCCTAACCCTTACCCTCAGCCTAAAACTAACTCTAACCCTAACCCTCACACTAAACCTAACCCTATCTGTAACCCTCACCCCCCTCACCCATACCTTCAGCCTAACCCTAACCCTAACTCTAATCCTAACCATATCCCTCACCCTCAGGCTCACCCTAACCCTCACCCTCAACCTCACTCTAAAGCTAACAATAACCCTATCGCTAATCCTAACCTAAACCTTACCCTAACCCTAACCCTAAACCTCACACTAAACCTATTCCTCACCCTTACCCTAACTCTCACCCTAATCCTAAACCAAACACTAACCCTCACCCTCACCCTAATCCTCACCCTAAATCTTACCCTCACCCTCACACTTACCCTCACACTTACCCTAACCCTCAGCCTAACCTTAAACCTAACACTAATCCTAACTCTAGCCTTCACCCTCAAGCTCACCCTCAACCTCAACCTCACCCTCACCCTAACACTAACCCTAAACCTAACCCTCACCTTAACCCTAATGCTCACCCTAAACTTAACCCTAAACCTCACCCTAAAACTAACCCTAACCCTAAACCTCACCCTAACCCTCACCCTAAACCTAATACTAACCCTAACACTCACCCTCACTCTAAACCTCACCCAAAACCTTTCCCTCACCCTAACCTGAACCCGAAAACTAACATTCACACTAAACCTAACCCTCACCCTAACACTAACCCTAACCCTAATCCTAACACTCACACTCAACCTAACCCTCATGCTAACCCTAATCCTACCCCTGAGTCTAACCCTCACACTAACCCTAACCCTAATCCTACACCTCACCCTATCCCTAACCCTAACCCTAATCCTCAACCTTACCGTAGCCCTCAGCTAACACTAACCCTGACCCTAACCCTCACCCTCACCCTAACACTAACCCTTACCCTGAACCTAAACCTCAGCCTAACCCTAACCCTCACCCTCACCCTCACTCTAAATCTTACTCTAGCCGAAACCCTAACCCTCACCCTCACACTAACCCTTTCTCTAACCAAAACCCTAACCCTCACCCTCACAGTATGCCTCAAAACAACAATAACCCTAAGCCTCACCCTCACCCACACCCTAACCCTTACCCTAACCCTTACCTTCAAATTAACCCTCACCCTAACCTAAACCTAACTTTCACTTTAATCCTCACCCTTACCTTAACCCTAACCCTAACCCTCACCCTAAGCCTAAACCTAACCCTAACCCTAACACTCACCCTCACCTAAACCTAACCCTAACCCTCGCCCTCAGCCTAACACTAACCCTAACACTAACCCTCAACCCCACCCTCACCCTTACCTTCAGCCTAACCCTAAAACTAACACTAATCCTAACCCTAACCCTCACCCTCAGGCTCACCCTAACCCTCACCCTCACCCTAACTCTATAGCTAACAATACCCCTATCCCTAATCCTAACCCTAAAACTTACCCTAACCCTAACCCTAAATCTCACACTAAACCTATTCTTCACCCTTACCCTAAGCCTCACCATAATCCTACCTCTAACACTAACCCTCACCCTAAACCTTACCCTCACACTAACCCTAACACTAAAACTAACCCTCACCATCACACTCACCCTCAGCTTAACCCTAAACCTAACACTAATCCTAACCCTAATCCTCAGCCTCAAGCTCACCCTTAACCTCATCTTCACCCTCACCCTAACACTAACCCTAAACCTAAACCTCACCTTAACCCTAAAGCTCAACCTAAAATTAAATCTAACCTTCACCCTCACCCTCAGGCTAACACTAACCCTAATCCTAATCCTCAACCTCACGCTAACCCTAACCCTAAACCTCACACTATCCCTAGCCCTAATCCTTATCCTCACCCTAACCCTAATGCTAACCGTAACCTTACCTCTCACCCTAAACCTAACCCTAACCCTCACCCTCACCATAACCCTCACCCTTACACTCAGACTAACACTAACTCTAACCCTAACCCTCACACTAAACCTAACCCTCACCCTAACCCTATCTGTAACCCTCACTCCCACCCTCACCCTTAACTTCAGCCTAACCCTAAACCTAACACTAATCCTAACCCTAAACCTCACCCTCAGGCTCACCTTAACCCTCACCCTCACCCTAACTCTAAAGCTAACAATAACCCTATCCCTAATCCTAACCCTAAACCTAACCCTAACCCTAACCCTAAACCTCACCCTCACCCTAAACCTAACCCTAACCCTAACCCTCACACTAAAACTAACCCTCACCCTTACCCTAACCCTCACTCTAACCCTAATCTTAATCCTAACCCTAACCCTAATCCTAATCCTAACCCTAACCCTCATCCTCACTCTAATCCTCACCCTAAACCTTAACCTCACAGTCAACCTTACCCTTAAACTAACCCTAACCCTCAACCTAAACCTAATCCTAACCCTCACCATCACCCTCACACTCACACTAACCATAACCCTAACCCTCGCCCTAAACCTAAGCCTAATCCTAATGCTCACCCTCACCCTAGCCCTCACCCTAACCCTAACCCTAAACCTCACACTAACCCCAAACCTCACCCTTACCCTAAACCTCAACCACATCCTAACACTTACCCTAACCCTAACCCTAACATTAACCCTAACCCTCACCCTAAACCTAACCCTGACGTAAACCTAAACCTAAACCTAACCCTAAACCTTACTCTCACCCTAACCCGCAAACTAACCCTTGCCCTCACACTCACGCTAAGCCTCACACTAACACTAACCATCACCCTAACCCTAACCCTAACCCTTACCTCACCCTAAAGATCACCCTCAGCCTAATCCTAACCCTCACACTAATCCTAACACTAACACTCACCCTCATCGTCAACCTCACCCTAACCCTAAACCTAACCCTAACCTTCTCCCTCACACTCACCCTCAATCTCACCTTAACCCTCAGCCTCACTCTCACCCTCACCCTAAACCAAACCCTAACCCTACACCTCAACCAAACCGTCAATGTAACCCTAAACCTATCCCTAACCCTCACGCTAACCCTAACCCTAACCCTAACACTCAGCCTGTCACAAATCCTCACTGTCATCCTAACCCTCACCCTCACCCTAAACGTAAACCTAACCCTAACTCTCACCCTAAACCTAACCTGCACCCTCACCCTCAGCCTAACCCTAACCCTAAACCTAAACCTAACCCACTCCCTCACCTGCACCCTCACTCTCAGGCTAACCCTAAACCTTACCCTAATCCTAAACCTAAACCTCACCCTAACGCTAACCCTCACCCTAAACTTCACCCACACTCTAATACTCAACCTAAACCTAACCCTAATCTTCACCCTAACCCTAACCCTAACCCTCACACTAGACCTAACCATAAATTTAACCCTAATCCTAACCCTGTTCCTCACCCTAACACACAGCCTAACAATTACCCTCACCCTCACTCTAACCCTAACCCTCACTCTAACCCTAAACTTCACCCTAACCCTCATGCTAACCCTAATCCTCCCCCTCACCCTAACCCTAACACTAACCCTAATACTAACCCTCACCCTAACACTAAGCCTCACCCTCACACTAACCCTCACTGTAAAACTAACCCTCACCCTAATCCTAACCCTCACCCACACAGTAAATCTCATCTTAAACCGAACCCTCACCATCACCCTAACCCTCACCCTCAACCTAAACATCACCCTAAGACTAACTCTTTTCCTAACACTAACCCTAACACTCACCCTAAACCAAAACCTCACCCAAACCTCACTCTCACCCTAAACCTCAACCTAACCCTCACCCTAACCCTAATGCTAACCCTAATCCTCACCCACACCCTAAAGCTCACCCTAACCCTTACCCTCACCCTAACCCTAACACTAACCCTAATCCTCACCCTCACATTCAACCTCACACTAACCCTAGCCTGACCTAACCCTCAACCTAACACTAACCCTCAATCTAAACCTAACCCTCATCCTAACCCTAACCCTAACCCTCACCTTCACCCTAACCTTCACCCTAACCCTTACCCTCACACTAACACTCACACTACCCCTAAATCTAACCCTCACACTAACCCTAATCCTAACCCTAATCCTAACCATAAACATCACCCTAACCCTCACCCTCACCCTAACTCTAACCCTCACCCTCAACCTAACGTTCACCCTAACCCTTACCCTCACCCTAACCCTAAACCTAAACCTATTCCTCACACTAACCCTAAACCTCACCTAACCCTAACCCTGCCCCTCACCGTAACCCACATCCTGACCCTAATCCACACCCTAAACCTAACCCTAACCCTAACCCTCTGCCTGACACTAACAATCACCGTCACTCTAACCCTCACACTAACCCTAACCCTCACCTTGGCCCTAACCCTCAACCTCACCCTCACCCTCACCCAAAACCTCACCCTTAACCTAGCTCTCACCATAACCCTAACCCTAAACCTTACCTAACCAGAGCCCTCACCCTCACCCTCACCCTCACCCTAACCCTAACCTTCACCCTCACCCTAACACTTACCCTCACCCTATCCCTCACGCTAACCCTAACCCTCATCCACACCCTCAAGGTCACCATCACCCCAACCCTAACCCTCACCCTCACCCTAACCCTTACCCTCACCCTAACCCTCACCCTCACCCTCACCCTCACCTCAGGGTAACCCTCACCCTCACCCAAAACATCCCCCTAACCCTAACTTTCACCCTAACCATAACCCTGAATCTCACCCTAAACCTAACCCTCCCGCTAAATCTCAAACTCACCCTAATCTTCACCCTAAACCTTACCTAACCGAAACCCTCACCCTCAACCTAACCCTAAATCTCATCCTAACCCTAACCTTAACCTTAACACTCACACTAACCCTAATCCTAAACCTCACCCTCACCCAAACCCTAACCTTAACCCTCACCCTAACCCTCACCCTAACCCTAACACTAACCCTAACCCTCACCCTCAACCTAACCCTCACCCTAAACTTTAACTTCACACTAATTCTCAAAAAAACCTAAACCTAGCCCTCATCCTCACCCTAACCCTCACCCTCAATCGAACCCTCACCTCACGGTAACCCTCACCTTCTCCCAAAATATCACCCTAACGCTAATCCTCACCCTAACCAAAAACCTAACCATCGCCCTAACGCTAACCCTCCCTCTAACCCTCAAATTCACCCTAATCCTCACCCTAATCATAACCTTAACTCTTACATAACCAAAACTCTCACCCTCACCCTCACTCTCACCCTAACCCTCACCCTCTCCGTAGCCCTGAGCTTAACCCTAACCCTAACCTTAATCCTCACCCTCACACTCAACCTCACCCTCAGACTATCCCTAACCCTAAAACTAATCCTAACCCTAAACTTCACCCAGACCCTCACCCTCACCCTAACCTTAACCCTCACCCTAACCCTAACCCTAACCCTAACCCTCACCGTAACCCTTACCCTAACCCTAACTCAAGACCTAACCCTCACCCTACCCCTCACCCTAACCCTAACCCTAACCATCACCTTCACTCTAACCTTCACCCAAACCCTTAACCTCAACCTAACCCTCATCCTAAACCTAACTCTAACACTAACCCTAAACCTCACCCAAACCCTCACCCTAACCCTAATCCTAACGTAAAACATCACCCTAAACCTAACCCTCACCTCATCCTAACCCTCAACCTAACCCTTAACCTCACCCTAACTCTAACCCTAAACCTCACCCTCACCCTCACCCTAACCCTAACTCTAACTCTCACCCTAACCCTAACCCTCACCCAAAACCTAACCTTAACCCTCACCCTCACCTGAACTCTAAATTCACCCAAACCCTAACCCTAAACCTCAACCTCACCCTAACCTTCACCATAACCCTTACCCTCACCCTAACACTCACACTAACCCTAACCCTCACAATAACCCTAACCCTAACCCTAAACATCACCCTCACCCTCACCCTCACCCTAACCCTAACCCTTACACTAACCCTAACCCTCACCCTAACCCTAATCCTACCCCTCACCCTAACCCTCATGCTAACCCTAACCTTAACAGTAATACTCAAACTGACCATAATCCTAAACCTAACCCTAACTCTAAACTGCACCCTCACCCTAACACCCTAACACTCACACTACCTTAATCTTCACCGACACCCTAACCCTCACCCTCACCCTCACATTAACCCTCACCCTCACCCTAGCCATCAGCCTAACCCTAACCCTAACCTTAACACTCACCCTAATCCTAATCTTCACCCTAACCCTCACCTTCATCCTAATCTTCACAATAACCCTAAGGTTAGGGTGAGGGCTATTGTGAGGGTGAGGGTGAGGGTGAGGGTTTCTGTTAGGTAAGGGATAGGTTTAGGATGCAGGTGAGGATTAGGGTGAGGGTGAGGATTTGGGTTAAGTTGAGGTTTAGGGTTAGGGTTAGGGTGAAGGTTAGGGTTCGGTTTATGTCTAGGATGAGGGTGAGGGTTAGGGTGGGGGTGAGTGTTCGGGTGCGGGTTAGGGTTACGTTGAGCGTTAGGTTGAAGGCTATGTTGAGGGGAATGGTTAGGGTTAGGGTGAGGTTTGTTTGGTCTGAGGGTTAGTGTTAGGGTTAAGGTTAGGGTTAGTGTGAGGTTAACGGTTAGGGTGAGGGTTAGGGTGAGGGTGAGGGTTAGGGTTAGGGTTAGTCTTAGGCTGTGAGTGAGCATGTGGGTGAAGGTGAGGGTTAGGTTTAGGGTGATGCTTAGGGTTAGGTTTAGGGTCAGGGTTATGTTTAGGGTGATGTTTAGCGTGAGGGTCCCTGTCAGGGTGATAGTGAGGGTTAGGGTGTGGGTGGGGGTTAGGGTTATGGTGAGGGTTAGGGTGACGGTGAGGTTTAGGGTGAGTGTGAGGATTAGGGTTAGTTTTGAGTGAGGGTTATGTTTAGGGTGATGTTTAGCTTGAGGGTGAGGGTCAGGGTGAGAATGAGGGTTAGGGTTGGGTTAGGGTTAGAGTTAGAGTGAAGGTTAGGGTGGGATTAGGGTTAGAGTTAGGGTGAGGGTGAGGTTGAGGATTAGGCATAGGATAAGGGATAGGGTTAGGGTTAGACTGAGGGTGACGGTGAGGGTGAGGGTGACGGTTTGGGTTAGGTTGAGGGTTAGGGTTAGGGTTAGGGTGAGGGTATGCATGAGGGTTAGGCTTAGGGGTAGTATGAGGGTTAGGTGGAGGGGTAGGTTTATGATGAGGGTGTGCGTTAGGGTTACTTTGAGGGTTAGGGTTAGGGTTAAGGTTAGGGTTAGGGTGACGGTAAGGGTTAGCGTGAGGGTTAGGTTGAGGGTGAGGGTTAGTGTTATGGTTAGGGTGATGGTTAGGGTGAGGGTTAAGGTTAATGTTAGGGTTAGGGTTAGGGTGAGGGTTTGGGTGAGGGTAAAGGTTAGGGTGAGGCTTAGGGAGAGTGAGGGTTAGTGTTAGGGTTAAGGTTAGGGTTAGGATGAGGGTTAGAGTAAGGGATTGGGTTAGGGTTAGGGTTACTGTTAGGGTGAGGATTAGGGTAAGGATGAGGGTTAGGTTTAGGGTGAGGGTTAGGGTGAGGGTTAGGTTTCGTGTGAGGTTTAGGGTTAGAGTTAGGGTTAGGGTTAGGGTGAGGGTGAGGGTTAGTGTTAGGGTTAGGATTAGTATTAGGGTGAAGGTGAGAGTGAGGGTGTGGGTGAGGTTTAGGGTTAGAGTTAGGTTTAGGGTGAGGGTGAGAGTGAGCTTTATGGTTAGGATTAGAATTAGGGTTAGGCTTAGGCTCAGGTTTAGTGTGAGAGTAAGAGGGAGGGTTAGGGTTAGGGTTCGGTTTAGCATTAGGGTGAGGGTGAGGGTTAGGGTTATGGTGAGTTTTAGGTTTAGGTTGAGGGTTAGGGTTAGATTTAGGGTTATGGTGAGGGTGTGGGTGAGGTTGAGGTTTAGGGTTAGGGTTAGGGTTAGGGTTAGGGTGAGGTGATTGTTAGGTTTAGGATTAGGTTTAGGATTAGGGTTAGGATGAGGTTTCTTGAGTGGTTGATCGTTAGAGTTATTGTTAAGTTTAGGGTGAGGGCTAGGGTGAGGGTCACGGTGAGGGTGAGTGTGAGGTTGAGGCTTTCGCTTATGTAAGGGTTAGTTTTTGCGTTAGGTTGTGGATTAGGGTGAGGGTGAGATTTAGGTTGAGTGTTAGGGATAGATTGAGGGTTGGGGTTAGGGTTAGTGTGAGGGTTAGGGTTAGGCTTAGGGTGATATTTAGGATGAGGGTGAGGGTTAGGCTGAGTGTGAGGGTTCGGATGAGTGTTATGGATAGGGTTAGAATTAGGGTGTGGGCTAGGGTGAGGTTGAGGGTTAGGGTTAGGTTTAGGGATAGGTTGAGAATTATAGTTAGGGTTAAGTTTAGGGTGAGGGTTAGGCTGAGGGGTAGAGTTAGGGTTATGGTGAGGGTTAGGGTTAGGTTAGGGTTTGGGTTAGGGGTAGGGTAAGGGTTAGGGTGAGGGTTAGGGTGAGTTTGAGGTTTAGGTTTAGCATGAGGGTTAGGGTGAGGGATAAGGTGAGGGTTAGGGTTAGGGTTATGGTTAATATGAGGGTGAGGGTTAGGGTTAGGGTGAGGTTTAGTGTTAGGGTGAGGGTTAGGATTAGGGTTAGGGTTAGGGTGAGGTTGAGGGTTAGGGTGAGGGTGAGGGTGAGGGTGAGGTTTAGGGATAGGGTTAGGATGAGGGTGAGGCTGAGGGTTAGGGTTAGGATTAGGGTTACGGTTAGTGTTAGGCTGAGGGTGAGGGTGAGGGTGAGGATTAGGGTTAGGGTTAGGGTGAGGGTTAGGGTCAGTGTGATTCTTAGTGTGAGGGTGAGAGTAAGGGTTACGTTGATAGTTAGGGTGAGGGGGAGGGTTAGAGTTAGGTTTAGGATTAGGGTCAGGGTGACGGTTAGGGTTAATGATAGGGTTAGGATTAGTGTAAGGTTTAGGGTGAGGTTTTGCGTTAGGGTGAAGTTTAGGGTTTGGGTGAGGGTTAGGGTTTGGATTAGGGTTAATGTGAGGGCTAGCGTCAGTCTGAGGGTTAGGGTTAAGCTTAGGGTGAGAGTAAGGTTTAGGTTTAGGATTAGGGTTAGTGTTAAGTGAGGGGTAGGTTTAGGGTTAGTGTGAGGTTTAGGGTTCGTGTGAATGTTAGGTTTAAGGTTAGTGTTTGGATTAGTGTGTGGGTGAGGGTGAGGTTGAGGGTTAGGGTGAGGGTTTCGGTTAGGTAAGTGTTAGGGTTTGGGTTTGGGTGAGTATTAGAGTGAGGGTGAGGGTTAGGGTTAGGATTAGGGTTAGGTTGAGGGTTTCATTAAAGTAAAGGTTAGGGTTAGGGTTAGGGTAAGAGTTAAGGTGAAGCTTAGAGTTAGGTTGAGGTTGAGGGTGTGGGTGAGGGGGAAGGTTAGTGTTAGGGTTAGCGTTAGGTTTAGTGTGAGGGTGATGGTTAGATTAGTGTGAGCCTTAGGGTTAGGGTTAGGGTTAAGGTTAGGGTTAGTGTTAGTATTAGTGTATGGGTGAGGGTGAGGGTGAGGGTGAGGGTTAGGGTTAGGGTTAGGTTGAGTGTTTGAATGAGGGTGAGTGTTAGGGTTAGGGTTAGGGTTAGGGTAATGGTGAGGATTAGGGTTAGGATTAGAGTTAAGGTTAGGGTTAGGCTGAGGGTGACGATGAGGTTGAGGGTTAATGTTGGGTTAAGGTTAGGGTGAGGGCTATTGTGAGGGTGAGGATTAGGGTGAGAGTGAGGGTGAGGGTGAGGGTTTCTGTTAGTTAAGGTTTAGGTTTAGGGTTAGGTTGAGGATTAGGGTGAGGGTGAGGGTTAGCGTCCTCACGCTAAGGTGAAGTTTAGGGTTAGGGTTAGGGTGAGGGATAGGCTTAGGGTGATGTTTAGGATGAGGGTGAGGGTTAGGGTGAGGGTCAGGTTTCAGGTGCGGGTTAGGGTTACAGTTAGCGTTAGGATAAGGGCTAGGGTGAGGTGAATGGTTAGGTTTAATGTGAGGGTTAGGTTTAGTCTGAGGGTTAGTGTTAGGGTTCGAGTTAGGGTTAGTTTGAAGTTAAGGGCTATGGTCAGGGTTAGGGTGAGGTTGACGGTTAGGGATAGGGTTAGGGTTAGGCTGAGTGTGAGAATGAGGGTGAGGGTGAGGGTTAGACTTAGGGATAGGGCCAGGGTTAGTGTTAATGTGAGGGTTAGGGTGAGGGCGAGGATAAGGGTTAGGTTGATGGTTAATGTGAGTGGGAAGTTTAGGATGAGGGTTAGGGTGAGTGTTAGGTTTAAGGTTAGGTTAGGGTTAGGGTGAGGGTTAGGGTTAATGTTAGGGTTAGGGTTAGGGTAAGTGTTCGGGTGAGGGTTAGGGTAAGGGTGAGGGTTAGGTTTAGGGTGCGGGTTAGGGATAGATTGAAGGTTAGGGTTAGGGTGAGGTTTAGGGTTAGGATTATGGTTAGGGTTAATGTGAGTTGTAGTTTTAGAGTTATGGTTAGGGTTAGGTTTAGTGTGAGTGTTAGGGTTAGGCTTAGGTTTAGGGTGAGGATAAGGGATAGGGTGAGGGTGAGGTTTAATGTGAGAGTGAGTGTTAGGGTTAGCGTGAATGTTAGGGTGAGGATTAGGGTGAGGGTTAGTGTTCGGGTTAGGGTTAGGGTTAGGGTTAGGGTGAGGGTGAGGGATAGTGTTAGAATTAGGATTAGGGTTAGGGTTTATATTAGGGTGAGTTTGAGGGTGAGGGTTAGGTTTAGGGTGACAGTGCGGGTCAGGGTGAGGGTTAGGGTTAGGGTTAGGGTTAAGGATAGGGTGAAGATTAGCGTTAGGGTTCTGTTTAGTGTGAGGTTTAGGCTGAGGGATAGGGTTACGTTTAGGGTTAGGGTAAGGTTTAATGTGAGGTTTTGGGTTAGGGTTAGTGTTAGGGTGAGGTTTAGGGTTAGGGTTAGGTTTAGATTTGGGTTTATTGTTAGGGTTTGGGTGAGGGTGATGTTGACAGTGAGGCTGAGGTTTAGGGATAGGGTTAGGATTAGAGTGAGGATGGGAGAGAGGGTTAGGGTTAGAATTAGGATTAGGGTTACAGTTAGGCTGAGGGTGAGTGAGAAGGGGAGGGGAAGGTTAGGGTTAGGGGGAGGTTTAGGGTTAGGGTTACTGTGAGAGTTAGGGTTAAATTTATTGTTAGGATTAGGATAAAGGTGAGGGTGAGGGTTCAGGTGAGGGTTAGGTTTAGGGATAGAGAGGATGAGGGCTAGGATGAGTGTGAGGGTTAGGGTTATGGTTAGGGATAGGGTGAGAATTGGGGTTAGGGTTAGGGTTAGTGTGAGGGTGAGGTTTAGTCTGAGGGTTACGGTTAAGTTTAGGGTTAGGTTTAGGCTTAGGGTGAAGGTAAAGGTTAGGGTGAGGGATGGGGTGAGGGTGAGGTTTAGGGTTAGGTTAGGGTGAGGGTTGATTGTGGGTTAGGGTTAGTGTTAGGTTTAGTGTGAGTGTGAGGGTTAGGGTTAGGGTGAGGATGACGGTGAGATTGAGGCTGAGCGTTAGGGTGAGGGTGAGGGTGAGGGTTAATTTGACGGTTAGGGTTAAGGTGAGGGTAAGGTTAAGGATTGGGGTAAGGATTTGGGTTAGGATTAGGTTTAGGCTGAGGATGAGCTTGAGGGTGAGGGTGAGGGTTAGGGTTAGGGTTAGGGGGAGGGTTAGGGTTAGTATGAGGGTTAAGGTGAGTGTAAGGGTAAGGTTTAGATTGATGTTAGGGTGAGGGGGAGGGTTAAGGTTAGGGTGAGGATGAGGGTGAGGGTTAGGATGAGGGTTAAGTTTAAGGTTAGCATTAGGGTTAGGGTGAGGGTTAGGGTTAGTGTGAGGGTTACGGTTAGGGTGAGGTTTTGGTTAGGATTAGTTATTAGGGTTAGGCGTAGGGTTAAGGTGAGGGTTAGGGTTAGTCTTAGGGTTAAGGTGATGGTTAGGGTTGGGTTGAGGGTTAGGGTTAGGGTGAGGGGTAAGTTTAGGGTTACAGTGAGGCTTATGTTTAGTGTGAGTGTTAAGGTGAGGGAATGTTTAGGGTGAGGGTTTGCTTGAGAATTAGGGTTAGGGATAACGTAAGTGTAAGGATGAGGGTTAGGTTGAGGGTGAGGGTTAGGTTGAGGTTTAGGGTTAGGGTTAGGGTGAAGGTTAGGGTTAGGGTTAGGGTTAGGGTTATTTTTAGGGTTATGTTAAGGGTGAGGGTGAGGGTGATGTTGAGGTTTTGGTTAGGTTTAGGGTTAGGGTGAGGGTGAGAGTGAGCGATAGGGTTAGGTTTAGAATTAGGGTTAGGGTTAGGCTGAGGGTGAGGGTGACGGTGAGGGTTAGGATTAGGGTGAGTGTTAGTGTTGGGGTTAAGTTGAAGTTTAGGGTTAGTGTGAGGGTGAGGCTTAGGGTTAGGGTGAGGGGTAGGGTTACGTTTAGGATGAGGGTTAGGGTTAGTTTGAGGGCAAGGGTTAGGGAGAAGGTTAGGGTGAGGGTGAGGTTTAGGGTTAGGGTTAGGGAGAGTGCTAGGGTGAGGGGGAGAGTTAGGGTTAGGTTTAGCGTTAGGGTTAGCCTTAGGGTGAGTGTGAGGATGAGAGTTAGGTTTAGGATTAGTATTAGGTTTAGGGTTATACTTTGGGTGAGGGTGAGGGTGAGGATGAGGGTAAGGGTTAGGATGAGGGTTAGGGTTAGGGTTAGGTAAAGTTTGATGTTTAGGGTGAGGATTAGGGTTAGGGTTAGGGTTAGGATTAGGGTGAGTGTTAGGTTTAGGGTTAGGGTTAGGGAGAGAATGAGGGTTAGGTTTAGGGTTAGGGTTAGAGTTAGGTTGAGGTTTACGTTTAGGGGGAGTATTTGTGTTAGTGTTAAAGTGAGGGTGAGGATGAGGGTTAAGTTTAGGATTAGTGTTAGGGTTAGGGTTAGTCTTAGGTTGAGGATTACTATGAGAGTGAGGTTTAAGTTTAGGGTGAAGGTTAGTGTGTGGGTGAGGGTCAGGGTTAGGGTGAGGATTAGGGTGACAATGAGGGTTATAGTGAGGGTGATGGTTAGGCTTAGGGTTAGGGTGAGGGTTAGGGTTAATGTCAGGGTTAGGGTGAGGGTGAGGTTAAGTGTTAGGCTGAGGGTTAGGATGAGTGGGAGGTTTAGGGTTAGTGTTAGGGTTAGGGTTAGGGTGAGAGTTAGGGTTAAGGTTAGGTTAGGGTTATGGTGAGGATTAGGGTTATTGTTAAGTTTACGGTTAGGGAAACTTTTAGGGTGAATGTCAGGATTAGGGTGAGGGTTAGGTATAGGGTGTGGGTTAGGGTTAGAATGAAGGTTTGGGTTAGGGTGAGGTTTAGGGTTAGGATTATTGTTAGGGTTAGGGCTAGGGTGAGGGTGAGTGTTAGGGTTAGGCTTAGGGTTAGGGTGTGCATTAGGGTTAGGGTTAAGGTTATGGTTAGCATGAGGGTTATTTTTAGGATTAGGGTGTGTATTAGGTTTAGTGTGAGGCTTAGGGTTAGTGTAAGGTTTAGTGTGAGTGTTAGGCTGAGGGTTAGGGTGAGGGTTATTGTTAGGATTAGTGTTAGTGTTAGTGTTAGGGTTAGGGTTAGGGTGAGGGTGAGGGTGACGGTGAGGGTGAGGTTTAGGGATAGGGTTAGGTTTAGAGTGAGGGTGGGAGTGATGGTTAGGGTTAGTATTAGGATTAGGGTTAGGGTTAGGCTGAGGATAAGTGGGAATGAGAGGAGGAGGCTTAGGGTTAGGGGTAGGGTTAGGGTTACAGTGAGAGTTATGTTAAAGTTATTATTAGGATTAGGGTGAGGGTGATGGTGAGTGTGAGGGTTCGGGTGAAGGTTAGGGTTTGGGATAGAGTTAGGGTGAGGGCTAGGATGAGTGTGAGAGTTAGGGTTATGAAGAGGGATAGCGTGAGATTTAGGGTTAGGGTTAGGTTTAGGCTGAGGGTTAATCTCAGGTGTAGGGTTAGGGTTAGGGTGAGGGTTATGTTTAGTCTGAGGGTTACGGTTAGGTTTTGGGTTAGATTAGGCTTAGGGTGAGGGTAAGGGTTAGGGTGAGGGTTAGGGTGAGGGTGAGGCTTAGGGTTAGGTTTAGGGTGAGGGTTGGGTGAGGGATAGGTTTAGGGTTAGGGTTAGGGTGAGGGTGAAGTTTATTGTTAGGGTTAGAATTAGGGTGACTGTGAGAGTGAGGCTAAGGGTTAGGGTGAGGGTGAGGGTGAGGGTGAGTTTGAAGGTTAGGGTTAAGGTGAGGGTAAGTGAGGATTATAGTAAGTATTTGGTTTAAGATTAGGGTTAGGTTGAGGGTGAGCTTGAGGGTGAGGGTGAGGTTTAGGGGTAGGTTTAGGGTGAGGGTTACGGTTAGGTTTAGGGTTAGTGTTAGGGTGAGTGTGAGGGCTAGGGTCAGGGTGAGTGTTAGGGTTAGGGTTAGGGTTAGGGTGTTGGCTAGGGTGAGGGTGAGGGTTAGGCTGAGGGTGAAGTTTAGGGTGAGGGTGAGGGTTAGGGTTAGCATAAGGTTTAACTTTAGGTTTAGGGTGAGGATTAGGGTGACTTGAGGATTAAGGTGATGGTAAGTGTTAGTGTGAGGGTTAGCTCTAGGGTTAGGGTGAGGGTGAGGTTTAGTGTGAGCGTGAGGGTTAGGGTGAGGGTGACGGTTCGGGTTCGGGTTAGGGTTAGGGTTAGGGTGAGGGTGAGGGTTAGGGTTAGGTTAGCATTAGGGTTAGGGTGAAGGTATAGGTGAGTATTAGTGTGTGGGTTAGGGTTAGGGTTAGAATTAGGGTAAGGATGAGAGTGAGAGGTAGGTTTAGGATTAGTGTTAGGTTTAGGGTTAGCCTTAGGGTGAGGGTGAGGGTGAGGTTTAGGGTTAGGGATAGGGTTAGGGTAAGGGTGAGTGTTAGGGTTAGGGTGATGTTTAGGGTTAGTGTTAGGGTTAGGGTGAGTTTTAGGGTTAGGGGGAGGTTATGTTTAGGGTTAGGTTTAGGGTGAGGGATGGGTTAGGGTTAGGCTTAGGCTGTGAATGAGGGTGAGAGTGAGGGTTAGGTTTAGGGTGAGGCTTAGGGTTAGGGTTAGGGTGAGGGTTATGTTTAGGGTGATGTTTATGGAGAGGGTGAGGGTTATGGTGAGAGTGAGGGTTAGGGTGTGGGTGAGGGTTAGGGTTAGGGTGAGGGTTAGGGTTAGTTTTAGGGTTAGGGCGAGGGTTAGGGTTAGTTTTAGCATTAGCATTAGTGAGAGGGTTAGGGTTAAGGTTAGGGTGAGGGTGAAGGTTAGGTTTAGGGATAGGATGAGGGTTAGGGTTAATGCTAGGGATAGGGATAGGGTTAGGGTGAGGGAGAGGGTTAGGGTTAGTGTTAAGATGAGGGTAAAGATTAGGGTGAGGGTTAGAGTTAGGGTTAGGTTTAGGGTGAGTGTAAGGGTGAGTGGTAAGTTCAGGATTAGTGTTAGGATTAAGGTTAGGCCTAGGGTGAGAGTGAGTGAGAATATGAGGGTTAGAGTGAGGGTGAGGCTTAGGTTTAGGATTAGGGTTAGGCTGAGGGTTAGGGTTAGGGTTAGGGTTAGTGTGAGGTTTAGGGTGAGGTTTAGGGTTATGGTTAGGCTTAGGATTAGTTTGAGGATTAGGGGGAGGGTAAGGGTTAGGGTCCTGGTTAGGAATCGGGTTAGGGTTATGGTTAGGTTTAGGGTGCACTTTAGAGTCAGGGTTAGGGTGAGGATTAGGCTGAGTGGTAGGGTAAGTGTTAGGGTGAGGGTTAGATTTCTTGTAAGAGTTAGGGTTAGGGTTAGTGGTAGGGTGAAGTTTAGGGTTAGGGTTAGGGTGAGGGTGAGGGTTAGGCTGAGGGGTAGGGTAAGGTTTCGGGTGAGGGTTAGCATTAGGGTAGGGTTAGGGTTATTGTTTGGGTTAGGGTGAGGGTGAGGGTGACGTTGAGGGTGAGGGTGAGGTTGAGGCTGAGGGTTAGGGTGAGGGTGATGGTTAGGGTGAAGTTTAGGGTTAGGGTTAGGGTTAGGCTTAGGATTAGTGTGAGAGTTAGGGTGAGGGTAAGGGTTAGGGCTAGTGTTACAGTGAGGCTTAGGATTATGGTTAGGTTTAGGGTGCATGGTAGGGTCAGGGTTAGTGTGAGGTTATGCTGAGGGGTAGGGTAAGGTTTAGGGTGATTGTTAGATTTAGTGTGAGGCTTAGGGTTAGGGTTAGGGTTAGTGTTAGGGTGAAGGTTAGGGTTAGGGTGAGGGTGAGGGTTAGGCTGAGTGATAGGGAAAGGTTGGGGTGAGGGTTACTTTGAGGTTAAGCGTTAGGGTGAGGGTTAGGGTGATGGTGAGGGCTAGGTTTAGGGTGAGGGTTAGCTTTAGGGTGAGGGTTAGGGTGAGAGTTAGGGTTAGGGTGAGGTTTAGGTTTAGGGTTAGGGTTAGGGTGAGGGTTATGTTTAGGATGATGTTTAGAGTGAGGGTGAGGGTCAGGGTGAGAGTGAGGGTTAGACTGTGGGTGAGGGTTAGGGTTAGGATTAAGGTGACGGTGAAGTTTAAGGTGAGGGTGAAAAATAGGGTTAGGGTTAGGGTGATGGTTAGCGTTAGTTTTAGAGTTAGGTTGAGGGTCAGTTTGAGGGTTAGGGTTAGGGTTAGCATTCGGATTATTGTGGGGGTTAGGTTTAGGGTGAGGGTAAGGGTTAGGGTGAGGGTCACGGTTAGTGTGCGAGTTAGGGTTAAGGTTAGGGTTAGATTGAGGTGGAGGGTGAGGGTTAGGTTTGGGTGAGGGTTAGAGTTAGAGTGAGGTTATGGTTGGATTAGGGTTAGAGTTAGGGTGATGCTGAGGGTGAGGGTTAGGGCTAAGATTAGGGTTAGTGTTAGGGTTACACTGAGGGTGAGGGTGAGGGTGAGGGTGACGGTTTTTTTTAAGGTGAGTGTTAGGGTTAGGGTGAGGGTGAAGGTAAACGAAAGGTTTAGGGTTAGGGGTAGGATGAGGGTTAGATTGAGGGGTAGGGTTATGGTTAGGGTGAGGGTTAGGGTTACTGTGAGAGTTAGGGTTAGTGTTAAGTTTAGGGTTATGGAGAGGGTAAGGCTTAGGTTAGTGTGAGGGTTAGGGTTAGGTTTAGGGTGAGGGTAAATGTTAGGATGAGGTTTAGGGTGAAGGTGAGATTTAGGCTTAGGGTTAGTGTTAGGATTAGTGTGGGGGTGGGGGTGATGGTGAGAGTTAGTGTGAGGTTTAGGGTTAGGTTTAGGGTTAGGGTTAGGGTAAAGGTTTGAATGAGAGTGAGGGTTAGGGTTAGGCTGAGGGTGAGGGTGAGTTTGAGGGTTAGGTTTAGGGTTGGCTTAAGGTTAGGGTGAGGGCTATTGTGAGGCTGAGGTTTAGGTTGATTGTGAGGGTGGGGCTGGGGGTTTCGGTTATGTAAGTGTTAGGGTTAGGGTTAGGGTGAGGATTTGGTTGAGTGTTAGGGTTTGGGTTAGGGTGAGGGATAGGGTCGGGTGATATTAAGGATGAGGGTGAGTTTTAGGGTGAGGGTGAGGGTGAGGGTGCGGGTTAGGTTTACGGTTAGAGTTAGGTTGAGGGCTACGGAGAGGGTGAGTGTTAGGGTTAGGGTTAGGGATAGGGTGAGAATTAGGGTTAGGGTTAGGGTTAGGCTGAGGGGAATGGTTAGGGTTAGGGTGAGGGTTAGGATTAGTCTGAGGGTTAGGATTAGGGTTAGGGTTAGTGTGAGTTTAAGGGATAGGGTGAGGGTCAGGGTGAGAGTGAGGTTTAGGGTGTGTGTGAGAGTTAGGGTTATGGTGAGGGTTAGGGTGATGGTGAGGGTTAGGGTGAGTGTGAGGATTAGGGTTAGGTTTAGGGTGAGGGTTATGTTTAGGGTGATGTGTAGCGTGAGGGTGAGAGTCAGGGTGATAGTGAGGGTTAGGGTGTGGGTGAGGGTTAGGGTTATGGTGAGGGTTAGTTTGATGTTGAGGGTTAGGGTTAGGGTGAGTGTTAAGGTTAGGTTTAGGGTGAGGGTTAGGTTTAGGGTGAGGTTTAGGGTTAGGGTGAGGGTTAGGTTTAGGTTTAGTGTGAGGGTTATGTTTTGGGTAATGTTTAGCATGAGGGTGAGGGTCAGGGTGAGAGTGAGGGTTAGGGTGTGGGTTAGGGTTAGGGTTATGTTGAGGATAAGGGTGATGGTGAGCGTTTGTGTGAGGGTGAGGGTTAGGGTTATGTTTAGGGTGAGGGTTAGATTTAGGGTGAGGGTTAGGTTGAGGGTAAGTGTTAGGGTGAGGTTTAGGGTTAGGGTGAGAGTTAGAGTTAAGATTAGGGTTAGAATGAGGTTGAGGTTGAGGGTTAGAGGTTGCGTGAGGATTAGAGTTAGAGTGAGGGTTATGGTTGTATTAGGTTTAGAGTTAGGCTGGGGGTGAGGGTGATGGTTAGGGTTAGGTTTAGGTTTAAGGTTAGGGTTAGACTGAGGGTCAGGGTGATGGTGAGAGTGATGGGTTTTTTTTAAGGTGAGGGTTAGGGTTAGGGTAAACGAAAGGGTTAGGGTTAGGTGTAGGATGAGGGTTAGATTGAGGGGTAGGGTTATGTTTATTGTGAGGGTTAGGGCTACTGTAAGGGTTAGGGTTAGGGTTAAGTTTAGGGTTAGGGAGAGGGGAAGGGTTAGGTTAGTGTGAGGGTTAGGGTTAGGGTTAGGTTTAGGGTGAGGGTAAGGTTTAGGGTGAGGTTTAGGGTGAGGGTGAGAGTTAGGTTTAGGGTTTGTGTTAGGGTTAGGGTGTGGGTGAGGGTGAGGGTGTGAGTTAGTGTGAGGTTTAGGGTTAGGGTTAGGGTTAGGGTTAGGGTGAGGGTTTGAGGGAGGGTGGGGTTTAGGGTTAGGGTTAGGGTTAATGTGAGGGTGAGGGTTAGGGTTGGGATTAGGGTTAGGGTTAGGGTTACGCTGAGGGTGAGGGTGAGTTTGAGGGTTAGGGTTAGGGTAAGGGCTATTGTGAGGGTCAGGATTAGGGTGAGGGTGAGGGTGAGGTTTTCTGATAGGTAAGTGTTAGTGTTAGGATTAGGGTTAGGGTGAGGATTTGGTTGAGGGAGAGGGTTAGTGTGAGGGTTAGGGTTATGGTGAGGGTTAGGGTTGAGTTAGGGTGAGGGATAAGGTTAGGGTGATGTTAAGGATGAGGGCGAGGGTTAGGTTCACGGTGAGGGTGAGGGTGTGGGTTAGGGTATCGTTTAGAGTTAGGTTGAGGGATAGGTTGAGTGTGAGGGTGAGGGTTAGTGTTAGGGATCGGTGAGAATTAGGGTTACGTTTAGGGTTAGGGTGAGGGTTAGGCTGAGGTTGACAAAGAGTGTGAGGGTAAGGTTTATGCTTATGGTTAGGGTGAGGGTTAGGGTTAATGTGAGGGTTAGGCTGAGGCTTAGGATAAGGGTTACGTTGAGGGTTAGGGTGAGTGGGAGGTTTATGGTTAGGTTTAAGTTTAGGGTGAGGTTTAGGGTGAGGGTTAGGTTTAAGGATAGGTTAGGGTTAGGGAGAGGGTTAAAGTGAGAGTGACAGTTTTAGCATTAGTGTTAGGTTGAGGGTCAGGCTTAGGTTGAGGGTGAGGTTGAGGTTTAGGGTTAGGGATAGCTTTAGGGTTAGGGTGAGGATTAGGGTTAGGGTGAGGGTTAGGATTAGGGTTAGGGTGAGGGTGAGGGTTAGGGTTCAGGTTAGGTTTAGGCTGTGAGTGAGGGTGAGGGTGAGGGTTAGGTTTAGGGTTAGGGATAGGCTGAGGCTGAGGGTGAGGGTAGAGGGTGAGGGGTAGGGTTCAGGTTAGATTTAGGCTGTGAGTGAGGGTGAGGGTGAGGGTTAGGTTTAGCGTTAGGGATAGGCTGAGGCTGAGGGTGAGGGTAGAGGGTGAGGGTTATGGTGAGGGTGAGGGTGAAGGTTAGGTTTAGGATTAGAGTTTATTTCAGGGTCAGCGTGATGGTTAGGTTTAGGGTTAGGGTGAGGGTTAGTGTGAGTGTTAGGGTTAGAGTTAGGGTTAGGGTTAGGTTGAGGTTTAGGGTGAGGAGTATGTTGAGGGTTAGTGTTACGGTTAAGGTTAGGATGAGGTTTAGGGTGAGGGTGAGTGTTATGGTTAGGGTGAGTGCTAGGGATAGGGAGAGGATTAAGTTTAAGGTTTGGTTTAGGGTGAGGGTTAGGCTGAGGGGGTAGGTTTAGGGTTAGGTTGAGAGTTAGGTTTAATGTGAGGGTAAGTGTTCTGGTAAGTGTTAGGGTGAGGGTTAGGCTTAGGGTTAAGGTTATTGTTAGGGTTAGGGTGAGGGTGAGGGTGAGGTTTAGGGATAGGGTTAGATTTAAGGTGAGGGTGAGAGTGAGGGTTAGGGTTTGTATTAGGATTAGGGTTGAGGGTTAGTGTTTGGGTTAGGGTGAGGGTGAGGGATCGGGTGAGGGTTAGGGTTCGGGTTAGCATTAGGGTTATGATGAGGGTGAGGGTGAGGGTTATCATTAGGGTTAGGGTGAGGTTTAAGGTGATGGAGATTGTTAGGCTGAGGGTGAGTGTTAGGGTTAGGGTTAGGGTGAGGGTGAGGGTGAGTGTGAGGGTTAGTGTGAGGTTTAGGATTAGGGTTAAAGTTAGGGTTAGGGTGAGGGTTAGGGTGCTGGTGAGAGTTAAGGTTACCGTTATGATCAGGGTGAGGATTAGAGTGAGGTTTAGGTTGAGAGTTAGGGTTAGCTTTAGGGTTAGGGTGAGGCTGTGGAATAGGGTTAGGGTTAGGGTGAGGGTGAGTATTAGGGTGAGTGTTAGGGTGAGGGGTAAGTTTAGGGTGAGGGTTGGTTTGAGCGTGATGTTTTGGGGGTAGTGTGAGGGTGCGGGTTACGGGGAGGGTGAGAGTTAGGGGGAGGGTGAGGATTAGGGTTAGGTCAGGTTTAGGATGAGGTTGAGGGTGAGTGTGAGGTTTGGAGTTAGGATTAGGCTAATTGTTAGTGTATGTGGGAGGGTTAGGGTGAGGGTGAGGGTAAGGGATTGGGTGAGAGTTAAGGTGAGGCTGAGGGTTAGGGCTAGGATTAGGGTGAGGGTGAGGGTTAGGGTGATGTTTAGGGTGACAGTGAGGGTTAAGTTGACGGTGAGGGCTCGGGTGAAGTTGAAGCATAGGGTGTGGTTGAGGGTTAAGGTTATGGTGAGGGTTAGGGTGACAGTGTTTCTTTGGGTTAGGGTTAGGGTGAGGGTGAGGGTGAGGGTTAGGGTGAGGTGAGGTTTAGCCTTAGCATTAGGGTTAGAGTGATGGTAGGGTTAGGTTTAGAGTGAGGGTTAGGGTGAGATTGAGGGTTAGGGTTAGGGTGAGTGTAAGAGTTAGGGTGAGGGTTAGGGTTAGGGGTAGGGTGAGGGTAAGTATTATTGTGAGGGTTAGGGTGAGGGTTAGGGTGAGGATTATGGTGAGGCATAGGTTTAGCGTTAGGGTTAGTGTTAGGGTGAGGGAGGGTGATAGTCTTAGTTAGATAAGGGTTATGGTAAGGGTTAGGGTTAGGGTTAGGGTTAGGGTGTGGGTTAGCCTGAGGGATAGGTTTATGTTTAATGTGAGGGATAGTGTGAGGGTGAGGGTTAGGTTTAGGGTTAGGGTGAGGGTTAGCGTGAGGGTGAGTGTTAGGTTTAGGGTTAGGGTGAGGGTTAGGGTGAAGTTGAGGGTTAGAGTGAGGGTGAGTTTTAGGGTTAGGGTAAGAATGAGGATTAGGGTGACAGTTTGGTTTAGGGTTAGGGTGAGGAGCAGGGATAGGGTTAGGGTGAGTGTTAGGTTTAGTGTGAGGATTAAGATTGGGGTTTAGTTTAGGGTTAGGGTGAGTATAAGGGTTAGGGTGAGGGTTAGGGTGAGGTTGAGTATTAGGGTTAGCGTTTGGGTTACAGCAACGGTTTGGTTAAGGGTTAGGGTAAGGGTTAGGATAAGGGTTAGGGTTAGGGTTAGGGTTTGGGTTAGGGTGAGGTTGAGGGATAGGGTGAGGGTTATGGTTAGGGTTAGCTTTAGGGGTAAGATGAGGGTGAGGGTTAGGGTTAGGGTTAGGGTGAGGGCTAGGGTAAGGGTGAGGGTTAGGGTTAGGATTAGGTTTTGTCTTAGGTTGAGGGTGAGGGTGAGTGTTAGGGTTAGGGTTAGGGTGAGGGTTAGGGTCAAGGTGAAGGTTAGGATTAGGGTGAGGTTTAGGGTTAGGGTTAGGGTGAGGGTGAGGGTGAGCATGAGGGTTAATGTGAGGGTAAGGATTAGGGTTAAATTTAGAGTTAGGGTGAGGATAAGGGTTAGTGTGAGGTTTATGATGCAGTTGAGGGTTAAGTTTACCGTTAGGATCAGGGTGAGTGTTAGGGTGAGGATTAGGGTTAGGGTTAGGTTCACGTTGAGGTTTAGGTTTTGGGTTAGGGTTAGTGCAAGTGTTATTGTAAGGGTGAGGTATAGCGTTAGGTTAAGGGTTAGGGTGAGGGTGAGGTTGAGGGTGAGGTTGAGGGTTAGATTTAGGATTAGGATTAGGGTTAGGTTTAGCGTTAGGCTTAGTGTGAGGGTGAGGGTCAGGGTGAGGGTTAAGGTTAGTGTTAGGGTTAGGGTTAGGGTGAGCGGAGGGTGAGAGTTTTCATTAGATAAGGGTTATGGTAAGGGATTGGGTTAGGGTTAGGGTTAGGGTGGGGGTTAGGCTGAGGGATATGTTTAGGTTTAGGGTGATGGATAGGGTCAGGGTTAGGGTTAGGGTGAGGGTGAGGGTGAGGGTGAGGGTGAGGGTGAGTGTTAGGGATAGGTTTAGGTTGAGGGTTAGGGTGACGGTGCGGGTTAGAGTGAGGGTGAGGTTTAGGGTTAGAGTGAATATTCGGGTGAGGGTTAGGGTTAGGGTTAGGGTGAGGAGCAGTGTTAGGGTTAGGGTGAGGGTTAGGGTTAGTGTGAGGGTTAGGATTAGGGTTAAGGTTAGGGTTAGTTGAGGATAACGGTCAGGGTGAGGGTTAGGGTGAGGGTAAGTGTTAGGGTTAGCGTTAGGGTTACCGTAACAATTAGGTTGAGGGTTAGGCTGATGGTTATGGTTAGGGTTAGGGTGAGGTTTAGGGTTTCGGTTAGGGTGAGGGTGAGGGATAGGGTGAGGTTTAGGGTTAGGGTTAGCATTAGGGTTAGGTTTAGGGTGAAGGTTAGGTTAGGATTAGGGTGAGGACTAGCGTAAATGTGAGGGATATGGTTAGGTTTAGGTTTAGGTTTAGGGTGATGGTGAGGGTGAGGGTCAGGTTTAGGGTTAGGATGAGGGTTAGGGTGACGAAGATGGTTAGGGTGAGGGTGAGGGTTAAGGTTAGGGTGAGGGTGAGGCTGAGTTTGAGGGTTAGGGTTAGTGTGATGGTTACGATTAGGGTTCAATTTAGGGTTAGGTTGAGGATAAGGGTAAGGGTGAGTATTAGGGTGTGGGTGAGGGTTAAGGTTACAGTTAGGATCAGGGTGAGGGTTAGGGTGAGTTTTAGGGTGAGAGTTAGTGTTAGCTTTAGGTTTAGGGTGAGGCTAAGGAATAGGATTAGGGTTAGGGTGAGGGTAAGAGTTAGGGTTAGGGTTATGGTGAGGGTTAGGTTTAGGGTGAGTGTTAGGGTGAGGGTGAGTGTTAGGTTTAGGTTTAGGGTGAGTTTGTGAGTGAGTGTGAGGGTTAGAGTTAGAGTTAGGGTGATCATTAGTGTTAGTGGGAGGGTTAGGGTGAGGGTTATGTTTAGGATGAAGCTGACGGCAAGGGTTAGGGTGAGGGTTAGGGTGAGAGTTAGGTTTAGGGTTAAAGTTAGTGTTAGGTTGAATTTGAGCGTTAGGGTTAGGGTTATGTTAGGACGAGTGTTACTGTTAGGATGAGGTTTATCATTAGGTTTAGGTTTAGGGTGAGGGTGAGGGTGAGGGTTAGATTTAGTATTAGGTTAGTGTTAGGGTTAGGCTTATAATGAGGGTGAGGGTGAGGGTAAGGGGTAGGGTTAGTGTTAGGGTTAGGATTAGGATGAGTGTAGGGTTAGATTTTCCGTTAGATAAGGGCTATGATAAGGGTTAGGGTTAGAGTAAGAGTTAGGGTAAGGGTTAGGCTGAAGGATAGGGTTAGGGTTAGGGTGAGGGATATGGTGAGGGTGAGGGTTAGGGTTAGTGTGAGGATAAGAGTTAGGCTGAGGTACAGGGTGAGGGTTAGGGTTAGGTTTATGGTGAGTGTAAGTATTATTTGGAGGTTTAGGGTGAGGGTTAGGTTAATGGTTATGGTGAGGGATAGGGTTAGGTTTAGGGTGAGATTAAGGTTTAGTTTGAGGATTAGAGTGAGTGTTGGGGTGAGGGTTAGGGTCAGGGATAGTGTTAGAGTTAGTGTTAGTGTGAGGTTTAGGGTTAGGTTTAGGGTGAGGGTTTGGATGAGGGTTAGGTTGAGGTGTAGGGTTACTGTTAGGGTGAGGGTTAGGGTTAGTGTGAGGGTTATGGTTAGGGTTAGGGTGAGTGTAAGGCTTAGGGTGATGGTTAGGTTGTGAGTGAGTGTTAGGAGTAGCGTGAGAGTTAGGGCGAGGGTTAGGGTGAGAGTGAGGGTAAGGATTAGTTTGAGCGAAAGTGTGAGGGTGAGAGTTACGGTTAAGGTTATGGTTAGGATTAAGTGAGGGTGAAGGTGAAGATTAGGGTTAGGCTGAGGGTTAGGGTTAGGGTTAGCGTGAGGGAGAGGGTGAAGGTGAGGGTTAGGGTTATGGTTATGGTTAGGGTGATGGGATGGCGAGAGTTTCCGTTAGGTAAGGGTTAGGGTTAGGGTTAGGGTGAGGATTAGGGTGAGGGTGAGGTTTTGGGCCAGGGTTAAAGTTAGGGTGAGGGTTAGGGTTATGGTTAGTTTTAGGGTGATGTTTATGCTGAGGGTGAGGGTTAGAGTGAAGGTGAGGATTCGGGTGAGAGTGAGGGTTAGGCTGTGGGTGAGTGTTAGGGTTAGGATGAGGGTTAGGTTGACGGTGATGGTTAGGGTGAGGGTTAGGTTTAGGGGTAGGTTTAGGTTTAGGATGAGGGTTGGTATTAGGGTTAAGGTTAGGGTGAGGTTTAGGGTGAAGGGTAGAGTTAGGTCAGGGGAGGGTTAGGTTTAGTGTGAGGGGTAGGGTGAGGGTTAGGGTTGAGATTAGGCTGAGGGTAAGGGTCAGGGTGAGGTTTAGGGGGAGTGTTAGGGTTAGAGTTAGGTTGAGGTTGAGGGTTAAGGTTAGAGTTAGGGTTAGGTTTAGGGCGAGGGTTAGGGTTAGGGTGAGTTTTAGCGTTAGGTTTAGGGTTAGGGTGAGGGTGAGGGTGAGGGTGAGGGTTAGGATTAGAGTTAGGGTTAGGGTTAGGCTGAGTGGAGGGTTAGTGTTTACGTTAGATAAGGGTTATGGTAAGGGTTAGGGTTAGAGTAAGGGTTACGGTGAGGACTATGCTGAGGGATAGGGTTAGGGTTAGTGTGAGGGATAGGGTGAGGGTGAGGGTTAGGTTTAGGTTGAGGGTGAGGGTTAGGGTGAGGGTGAGTTTTAGGATTAGTTATAGGGTGACGGTGAGGGTGACGGTGAGGGTAAGAGTTAGGGTTCCGGGAATGGATAGGTTGAGGGTTAGGGTGAGGGTGAGAGTTAGGGTTAGGGTTAGGGTGAGGGTGAGGGTTAGTGTTTAGGTTAGGGTGAAGGTGAGGGATAGGGTGAGGGTTAGGGTTAGCATTAGGGTTTGGGTTCGGGTTCGGTTTCAGGTTAGTGTTAGGGTGAGAGTTAGGGTGAGTGTGAGGGTTTGGGTTAGGATTAGGTTTAAGTTAGGGTGAGGGTGAGGCTGAGGGTTAGGGTTAGGGTGAGGGTGAGGTTTAGGGTGACGCTGAGGGTTAGGGTGAGGATGAGGGTTAGGGTTATGGTGAGGGTGAGGGTGAGGTTGAGGGTTATTTTGACGGTTAGGATTAGGGTTAAAGTTAGGGTTAGGGTGAGTATAAGGGTTAGGGTGAGGGATAAGGTGTGGGTGAGGGTTAAGGTTACCGTTAGGATCAGGGTGACCGTTAGGGTGAGGGTTAGGGTTGGGTTTAGGTTGAGCGTGAGGTTTAGGGTTTGGGTTAGGGTTATTGCGAGGGTTAGTGCAAGGGTGAGATTTAGCATTAGATTTAGGGTGAGTGTTAGGCTAAGGGATAGGGTTAGGGTTAAGGTTAGCATTAGGTTTAGGGTGAGGATGACTGTTAGGATTAGAGTTACGGTTAGGGTGAGGGTGAGGGTGACGGCTAGGGTTAGGCTGAGGTTTAGGGTGACGGTGAGGGTTAGGGTGAGGGTGAGGGTTAGGGTAAGGGTGAGGGTGAGGTTTAGGTTTAGGGTGAGGGTTAGGCTGAGGGGTAGGGTTAGGGTTAGTGTGAGGGTTAGGGTTAGTGTGAGGTTTAGCGTTAGTGTGAGGGTTATGGTTAGGGTTAGGGTGAGGATAAGGGTTAGGGTGAGGGTGAGGGTTAGGGTTAGCGTTAGGTTTAGGGTGAGGGTTAGGGTAACGGTTACGGTTAGGGTTAGGATTAAGTTGAGGGTGAAGGTGAGGGATAGGGTTAGGCTTGGGGTGAGGGTTAGGGTTAGTGTTAGGTTTGGGGTGAGGGTTAGGATTGGGGTGAGGGTTAGCGTTAGGTTTAGGATTAGGGTGAGTTTGGCGGTGAGCGTTAAATTTAGGGTTAGGGTTTGGGTGAGTGTGAGGGTTAAGATTAGGATTAGGGTTAGGTTTAGGCTGAGGGTGAGGGTGAGGGTGATTGTTAGGGTTATTGTTAGGGTTAGGGTTAGTGTCAGGGTTCGGGTTTGGGTTAGGGTGAGGGTTAGGGTGAGGTTTAGATTTAGCGTTAACATTAGGGTAAGGGTGAGGGTGAGGGTGAGGGTTAGGGTTAGGGTTAGTGGGAGGGCTAGGGTGAGGGTGAGGGTTAGGTTTAGGGCGAGGGTTAGGGTGATGGTGAGCATTAGGGTGAGGGTAAGCGTTAGGGTTAGGGTGATGGTGAGGGTTAGGTTTAGGGTGAGGGTAAGGTTTAGGGTGAGGTTTAGGGTTAGGCTGAGGGACAGGGTGACGGTGAGGGTTAGGGTTAGTGTTAGGGTGAGGGTTATGGTGGGGGTGAGTGTTAGAGTTAGGTTTACTTTGAGGTTTAGGGTGATGGTGAGCATTAGAGTGAGGGTGAGTGTTAGGGTTCCGGGAACGGTTTGGTTGAGGGTTAGGTTGAGGGTGAGATATAGGGTTAGGGTTAGGCTTAGGGTGAGGGTTAGTGTTTGGGTTAGGGGAGGGTGAGGGATATGGTGAGGGTTAGGGTTAGCATTAGGGCTAGGGTAAGGGGGAGGGTTAGGGTTAGGGTTAGGGTGAGGGCTAGTGTGAGGGTTAGCATTAGGGTTAGGTTTATGGTTAGGGTGAGGGTGAGGTTGAGGGTTAGGGTTAGGGTGAGTGTGTAGTTTAGGGTGACCGTGGGGGTTAGGGTGAGGGTGAGGGTTAGGGTTAGGTTAAGGGTGAGGGTGAGTGTGAGGTTTAGGATAAGGGTTAAATTTAGGGTTAGGGTGTGGATAAGGGTTAAGGTGAGGGTTAGTGTGTGGGTGAGGGTTAAGTTTACTGTTAGGATCAGGGTGAGTGTTAGGTTGAGGGTTATGGTTTGGTTTAGGTTGAGGTTGAGGGTTAGGTTTAGGGTTAGGGTTAGGGCGAGAGTTAGGGTTAGGGTGAGGTTTAGCCATAGGTTTAGGGCTAGGGTGAGGTTTTGGGTGAGGGTGAGGTTTAGATTTAGGATTAGGATTAGGTTTAGGATTAAGCTTATGCTTAGGGAGAGGGTGAGGGTGAGAGTGAGGGTGAGCGTTAGTGTTAGAGTTAGTGATAAGATTAGGTTTAGGTTGAGGGGAGGGTGAGAATTTCCGTTACATAAGGGTTATGGTAAGGGTTAGGTTTAGGGTTAGGTTTAGGGTGAGGGTTAGGCTGAGAGATAGGGTTAGGGATTGTGTTAGTGATAGGGTGAGGGTGAGGGTTATGGTTAGGTTTAGGGTGAGGGTTAGGGTGAGGGTGAGTGTTAGGGTTAGGGTTAGATTGAGGGTTAGGGTGACAGTGAGGGTTAGACTAAGTGTGAGGTTTCAGGTTAGGGTTAGGTTGAGGATTAGGGTGAGGGTTAGGGTTAGGTTTAGGTTTGGGATTCGGTTTCGGGTGAGGGTAAGGGCTAGGGTGAGGTTTAGGGTGATGGTCAGGGTTAGGGTTAGCATTAGGGTTAGGGTGAGGGTAAGTGTGAGGGTGAGGTTTAGTATTAGGGTTCGGGTTCGGGTGAGGGATAGGTTTAGGGTTAGTGTGAGGGTTAGGTTTAGTGTGTGCGTTAAGTTTAGGGTTAGTTTTAGGCTGAGGGTGAGGGTGTGGGTGAGGGTTAGAGTGAGGGTTAGGGACAGGTTTAGGGTTACTGTGAGGGTTAGGGTGAGGGTAAGGGTTAGGGTTAGGATGACGGTGAGGGTTATTGTGAGGGTTAATGTTAGGGTTAGGCTGAGGTTGAGGGTTAGGGTGAGGCTTGGGTTTAGAGTAAGTATTAGGAATAGGGTGAGGGCTAGGTGAGAGTGCGGGTTAGGTTGAGGGTGAGTGTGAGGGTGATTATTTCGGTTAGGTATGGGTCAGGCTTAGGGTTAGGGTGAGGATTAGGGTGAGGGTGAGGGTTAGGGTGAGCGTTAGGTTTAGGGTGAGGGAAGGGATAGGATTTGGGTGAGGTTTAGGTTTAGGTTGATGTTCAGGGTGAGGGTGAGGGTTAAGGTGAGTGTGAGGTTTCGGGTGAGATTGAGGCGTAGGGTGTGGTTGAGGGTTAGGGTTAGGGTGAGGGTTAGTCTGACAGTGAGGTTTTGGGCTAGGGTAAGGGTTAGGGTTAAAGTTAGGGTGAGGGTTATGGTGAGGGTTAGGGTTAGGGTTAGGATGAGGGTTAGGTTTAGTGTGAGGGTTATGGTTATGGTTAGATTGAGGGTAAGGGTTAGGGTGAGGTTTAGGGTGAAGGTAAGGGTTAGGGTGAAGTTTAGGGTGAGAATGAAGGTAGGAGTAGCTTGAGTGTTAGGGTGAGGGTTAGGGTGAGGGTGAGGGTTAGGTTTAGGATTAGGGTTAGGTTGAGGAAAAGGGTTAGGGTGAGGGATAGGTTGAGTGTGAGGATTAGGGTGAGGGTTAGGGTTAGGATTAGGTGAAGGTGGGGGTGAAGGTTAGGTTTAGGGTGCGGGTTATAATTAGGGTTAGGATGAGGGTTAGCGTTCAGGTAAGGGTTATGGTGAGATTGAGGGTTAGGGTTATGGTTAGGGTTAGGGTGAGGGGATGATGAGTTTCCGTTTTTTAAGGGTTAGTGTTGGGTGAGGATTAGGGTTATGGTTAGGGTGGTGTTTAGGCTGAGGGTGTGGGTTAGGGTGAGGGTGAGATTTCGGGTGAGGGTGAGGGTTAGGGTGTGGGTGAGGGTTAGGGTGAGGGTGAGGGTGAGTGTGAGGTTTAGGTTTAGGCTGAGGCTTAGGGTGAGTCTTATTGTTATTGTGAGGTTTATGGTTAGGGATAGGGTGAGGGTAAGTTATAGGGTGAGGGTTAGGGTGAGGGTGAGCCTTAGGGTTAGGGTTAGCAATAGGGTTAGGGTGAGGGTGAGGGTTACGGTTGGTGTTAGTGTTAGGGGGAGGGTTAGGGTGAGGGTGAGGGTTAGGGTTAGGGTGAGGGTTAGGGTGATGGTGAGCTTTAGGGTTAGGGTGAGCGTTAGGGTGAGGGTGAGGGTGAGGGTTAGGGATAGGGTGAGGGTAAGTGTGAGGGTGAGGTTTAGTATTAGGGTTCGGTTCGTGTGAGGGATAGGTTTAGGGTTAGTGTGAGGGTTAGGTTTAGCGTGTGGGTTAAGTTTAGGGTTAGTTTTAGGCTGAGGGTGAGGGTGTGGGTGAGGGTTAGAGTGAGGGTTAGGGACAGGTTTAGGGTTACTGTGAGGGTTAGGGTGAGGGTAAGGGTTAGGGTTAGGTTGACGGTGAGGGTTATTGTGAGGGTTAGTGTTAGGGATAGGCTGAGGTTGAGGGTTAGGGTGAGGCTTGGGTTTAGAGTAAGTATTAGGAATAGGGTGAGGGCTAGGTGAGAGTGCGGATTAGGTTGCAGGTGAGGTTGAGGGTGATTATTTTGGTTAGGTATTGGTCAGGCTTAGGGTTAGGGTGAGGATTAGGGTGAGGGTGAGGGTTAGGGTGAGCGTTAGGTTTAGGGTGAGGGAAGGGATAAGGTTTGGGTGAGGTTTAGTTTTAGGTTGATGTTCAGGGTGAGGGTGAGGGTTAGGGTGAGTGTGAGGTTTCGGGTGAGATTGAGGCGTAGGGTGTGGTTGAGGGTTAGGGTTAGGGTGAGGGTTAGTCTGACAGTGAGGTTTGGGCTAGGGTTAGGGTTAGGGTTATGGTGAGGGTTAGGGTTAGGGTTAGGATGAGGGTTAGGTTTAGTGTGAGGTTTATGGTTATGGTTAGATTGAGGGTAAGGGTTAGGGTGAGGATTAGGGTGAAGGTAAGGGTTAGGGTGAAGGTTAGGGTGAGAATGAAGGTAGGAGTAGCTTCAGTGTTAAGGTGAGGGTTAGGGTGAGGGTGAGGGTTAGGTTTAGGATTAGGGTTAGTTATTTAGGATTAGGGTTAGTTGAGGAAAACGGTTAGGGAGAGGGATAGGTTGAGTGTGAGGTTTAGGGTGAGGGTTAGGGTTAGGATTAGGTGAGGGTGGGGGTGAAGGTTACGGTTAGGCTGAGGGTTATAGTTAGGGTTAGGGTGAGGGTTAGGGTGAGGGTAAGGGTTAGGGTGAGATTGAGGGTTAGGGTTATGGATAGGGATAGGGTTAGGGAATGATGAGAGTTTCCATTTTTTATGGGTTAGGTTTGGGTTAGGGTGAGGATTAGGGTGAGGGTGAGATTTAGGGTGACGGTTAGTGTTGGGTGAGGATTAGGGTTATTGTTAGGGTGATGTTTAGGCTAAGAGTGTGGGTTAGGGTGAGGGTGAGGTTTCAGTTGAGGGTGAGGGTTAGGGTGTGGGTGAGGGTTAGGGTGAGGGTGAGGGTGAGGGTGAGGTTTAGGTTTAGGCTGAGGCTTAGGGTGAGTGTTATTGTTAGTGTGAGGTTTATGGTTAGGGTTAGAGTGAGGGTAAGGTTTAGGGTGAGGGTTAGGGTGAGAGTGAGCATTAGGGTTAGGGTTAGCATTAGGGTTAGGGTGAGGGTGAGGGATAGGGTTGGGGTTAGTGTTAGGGGAGGGTTAGGGTGAGGGTGAGGGTTAGAGTTAGGGTGAGGGTTAGGGTGATGGTGAGCATTAGAGTTAGGGTGAGCGTTAGGGTTAGGGTGAGGGTGAGGGTTAGGTTTAGGGTTAGGGTTAGGATGAGGGGTAGGGTTAGGGTTTGGGTGAGTTTTAGGTTTAGGGTGAGGGTAAGGGTTAGGGTGAGGGTTAGGGTGAGGGTGAGGGTTCAGCTTAGCACTAGGGTTATGGTGAGGATGAGGTTTAGGGTTAGGATGAGGGTTAGGCTGAAGGCTAGGGTTAGGGTTAGGGTGAGGGATAGGGTGAGGGTGAGGGTTAGGGTTAGGGTTAGGTTGAGGGTTAGGGTGAGGGTGAGTTTTCGAGTTAGGTTTAGTGTGAGGTTTAGGGTGACTTTGAGCGTTAGAGTGAGGGTGAGTGTTAGGAATGGTTAGGTTGAGGGTTAGGTTTAGGGTGAGAGTTAGGGTTAGGGTTAGGTCTAGAGTGAGGGTTAGTGTTTGGTGAGGGTGAGGGATACGGTGAGTGTTAGGGTTAGCATTAGGGTTATAGTGAGGGTGATGGTTAGGGTTAGGGTTAGGTTGAGGGCTAGGGTGAGGGTGAGGATTAGGGTTAGGGTTAGGTTTAGGTTTAGGGTGAGGGTGAGGGTGAGGTTTAGGGTTAGGGTGTCTGTGAAGTTTAGGGTGAAGGTGAGGGTTAGGTTGAGGGTGTAGTTTAAAGTGAGGTTGAGGGTTAGGGTGAAGGTTAGGATGAGAGTTAGGCTTGGTGTAGCGTTAGGGTTAGGGTGAGTTTTAGAGTGAGGTTGAGTGTTAGGTTTAGAGTCAGGGTTAGGGTGAGTTTAAGGCTTAGGGTGAGGGATAGGGTGAGGGTGATGGATAACGTTAGGCTGAGGGTGAGCATGAGGGTGTGGATTAGGTTTAGAGTGAGGGTTAGAGTTAGGCATAGGGTTAGGGTTAGGGTTAGGGTTAGGGTTAGGGTGAGGGTTAGGGTGACGTTGAGGGTTAGGTTTAGGTGAGTGTTAGGGTTAGGGTGAGGGTGAGGGTTAGATTTAGGTGAGTGCTAGGCTTAGGGTGAGGGTGATGATTAGGTTTAGGGTTAAGGCTAGGGTTAGGGTGATGATTAGGGTGAGGGTGATCGGTAGGGTGTGGGTGAGGGTTAGGGTTAGGTTGAGGGTTATGATAATTGTTAGGGTTAGGGTTAGGATGAGGTTTAGGGTGATGTTGAAGTTTAGGGTTAGGGTTAGGGTTAGGTAGAGGGTAAGGATTAGGGTGAGTGTTAGGGTGAGGTAAGGGTTAGGGTTAGCATTAGGGTTAGGGTGAGTGTTAGGGTGAGGTTGAGGGTTAAAGTTAGGGTTAGGATTAGGGTGAGGGTGAGGGTTGGGATTAGGGTTAAGGGGAGGTTTAGTGTTAGGGTGAGGGTAAGGTTGAGTGTTAGGTTTAGGGTGAGGGTGAGGTTAAGAGTGAGGATTATGGTTAGGATTATATTTTGGGTTAGGGTTAGGCTGATTTTTGGGTGACGGTGAGGGTGAGTGTGAGCATTATGGTTAGGGTGAGTGTTAGGGTTAGTTTGAGGGTTAGGGTGAGGACCAGGGTAAGCGTTAGGGTGATGGTGAGTGTTAGGGTCAGGCTTAGGGTTAGTTTGAGGGTTAGGGTGAGGGTAGGGTTAGGTTTAGGTTTAGGGTGATGGTTGTGCTGAGGGTTAGAGTTAGGTTTAGGGTTATGGTGAGGGTTAGGGTGAGTGTGAGGTTTGGGGTAACTGGTAGGGTTAGGATTCGGGTGATGGTTAGGTTTAGAGTGAGGCTTACAGTTAGCGTTAGGGTTAGGGTTAGGGTGAGGGTAAGGGTTAGGGTGAGGTTTAGGGTGTGAGTGAGGGTTAGGTTTAGATTGAGTGTTAGGGTGAGGGTTAAGGTGAGTGTTAGGGTTAGGTTGAGAGGTAGGGTTAGGCTTAGGTTTAGGCTGAGTGTTAGTGTTATTTTTACAGTTAGGTTTAGGGTTAGGGTTAGGGTGAGGTTTAGATTTAGGGAAAGGGTTAGGTTGAAGGTGAGGGTGAGTGTGAGGATTCGGGTTACGGTTAAGTTTAGGGTGAGGGTGACGGTGAGGGTTAGGTTTATGATTAGGATTAAGGTTAGATTTAGGCTGAGGGTGAGGGTGAGGGTGAGGATTAGGTTTAGGGTTAGCTTTAGGGTAAGGGTGAGTGTGAGGGTTATGGTTAGTATTAGGGTGAAGGTTAGGATGAGTGTGAGGGATAGGGTTTGTGTTAAGGTTTGGGTGAGTGTGAGGGTCAGGGTTAGGGTTAGGGTTAGGGTTAGGGTTAGGGTGAGGGTGAATGTGAGGGTTAGGTTAAGATTAGGGTTATGGTTAGGGTTAGGATTAGGCTTAGGATGAGGGTGAGTGTGAGTGTTATGTTTAGGGTGAGGGTTAGTTTTAGGGTTAGGGTGAGGGTTAGGGAGAGTGTGATGGTTAGGGTGAGGATGAGTGTTCGGTTGAGGGTTAGGGTTAGGTTATGTTTGAGGCTTAGGGTTAGGGTGAGGCTTAGGGTGAAGGTTAGTATGAGGGTTTGGGTTAGGGTTAGGGTTAGGATGAAATTGAGGGTTAGGGTTACATTTAGGGTGAGGGTAAGGGTTAGGGTGAGGCTTAGGTTGATGGTTAGTTTTACGGTTAGGATGAGGGTTAGGGTGAGGAGTAGGGTTAGGGTTAAGATGAACATTAGGGTTAGGGTGAGGGTTAGGGTTAAGGTTAGGGTTAGGTTTAGGTGAGGATGAGGGTTAAGGTTAGGGTTAGGGTGAGGGTAAGATTTAGGGTGAGGTTTAGGGTGATTGTGCGGGTTAGGATTTGGGAAAGGCTAAGTGTTAGGGTGACAGTTATGGAGAGGGTGAGGTTTAGGGTTAGCATTAGTGTTAGGGAGAGGGTAGGGTTAGGGTTAGCGTGAGGGTTAGGGTGAGTGTTAGGGTTAGAGTTACGGTGAGGGTTAGGGTGAGGGTTAGGGTTAGGGTTAGGGTGAGGGGTAGGGTGAGGTTTAGGGTTAAGGTTATTGTTAGGGTTAGTTTTCGGGTTAGGGTGAAGTTGGGATTGGGTTTTAGTTTTAGGGTTATTGCAAGGGTTAGTTTTAAGTTAAGCGTTAGGGTTAGTGTTAGGGTGAGGGTGAAGATTAGGGTGATTGTGTGAGTGAGGGTGTGGGTGAAGTTTACGGTTAGAGTGAGGGTTAGGTTGAGGGTTAGTGTGATGGTAAGGGTTATTGTGAGTGTTAGCGTTAGTGTTAGGATGAGGTTGAGGGTGAGGGTGAGCGTGAGGGTTAGGGTTAGTGTTAGGGTTAGGGTTAGCATGAGGGCTAGGATGAGGGTGTGGGTTAGGGTGAGAGTGAGGGTGAGGGTGAGGATTTCGGTTAGGTAAGGATTAGGGATACGGTTAGGGTGAGGATTGGGCTGAAGGTGAGGTTTAGGGTGAGGCTGAGGGTTAGGGTGAGGGTGAGTGTTCGGGTGAGGGTGAGACTAAGGGTGTGGGTGAGGGTTAGGTTTAGGGTGAGGGTTAGTGTTAAGGTGAGGGTTATGGTGAGGGTAAAGTTTAGGGTTAGCGTGAGGATTAGGGATAGAGTGAGATTTAGGATTATGATGAGGGTTAGGCTTAGGTTGAGTGTGAGAGTGAGGGTTAGGTTAGGGTGAGGGTTCTTGTGATGCTTGGGGGTTAGGGTGTGTGTGAGGGCTAGGGTTAGGGTGAGGGTTAGGGTAACTGTGACGGTAAGGGTGAGTGTGAGGGTGAGGGTGAGGGTTAGGGTTAGGGTTAGCGTTTGGGAGAAGGTTTGGTTTAGGGTTAGCGTGAGGGTTAGGGTGATGATTATGATTAGGGTGAGGGTTAATATGAGGATTAGGATTAGAGTAGGGTTTGGGTGAGGGTAAGGATTATGGTGAGGTTTAGGGTGAAGGTAAGTTTAGTGTTAGCGTAAGGGTTAGGGTGAGTGTTATGGTGAGGGTTAGTTTTAGAGTTAGGTTTAAGGTAGTGTTAGGGTTAAGGATCGTTTAAAGTTAGGGTGAGGATGAGGGTGAGTTTTAGGTTGAGGTTGACTGTTAGGTTTAGGTTTAGGTTGAGGTTTAGTGTGAGGGTGATGTTTAGGATGAGGGTGAGGCTTAGGGTGAAGGTTAGGGTTAGGTTGATGGTAGGGAAATGGTTAGGTTAGGATGAGCTTTAGGATGAGGGGTAGGGTTAGGGTTAGCATGAGGGTTAGGGTTAAGGTTAGGATTAGTGTTAGTGTTAGGTTTAGGGTTAGTTTGAGTTTAAGGGTTATGTTGAGGGTTAGGGTTAGGGTTAGGGTTAGGGTGAGTGTTAGGATGAGTTTGAGGGTTAGGTTCAGGGTTAGGTTGAGGGGTAAGGTTAGGGTTAGGTTTAGGGTTAGGGTGAGGATTAGGGTTAGGGTTAGCATTAGGGTAAGGGTGAGGGTTAGGGTGAGGGTGAGGGCTAGGGTTAGGATTAGGGTGAAGGTTAGGATGAGTGTGAGGGTTCGTTATAGAGTTAGGATTAGGGTTAGGGTGAGGGTGAGGGTTAGGCTTAGGGTTCGGTTTAGGGTTAGGGTGAGGTTGAGGGTGAGGGTTAGGTTTAGGTTTACCGTTAAGGTTAGCAGTAGGCTTAGGATGAGTGTGAGGGTGAGGGTTATGTTTAGGGTTTAGGTTAGATTTAGGAATAGGGTGAGGGTTAGGGTGAGGGTGCTGTTTAGGGTGAGGATGAGGGTTTGGTAGAGAGTTTGCGTTAGGGTGTGGTTGAGGCTCAGGTTAGGGTGAGGGTTAGGGTGAGGTTTAGGGTTAGGGTGAAGGTGAGGGTTAGGGTAACGTTTAGTGTGAGGGTAAGGGTTAGGGTGAGGCTTTGTTTGAGGGTTAGGTTTAGTGTTAGGATGAGGGTTAGGGTGAGGTGTAGTGTTATGGTTAGGGTGAGCGTTAGGGATAGGGTGAGGGTTAGGGTGAGGGTTAGGGTTAGGGTAATGTTTAGGGTGTGGTTGAGAGTAAGGGTTAGGGTTAGGGTTAGGGTGAGTATAAGGGTTAGGGTTAGGGTTAGGGTGAGTGTGAGGTTCAAGATTTGGGAAAGGCTAAGTGTTAGGGTGAGGGTTATGTTGAGGCTGAGGTTTAGGGTTAGCATTAGGGTTAGGATGAGGTTAGGGTTAAGATTAGGGTGAGGGTTAGGGTGAGGATGAGGGTTAGGGTTAGCGGGAGGGTAAGGGTTAAGGTGAAGGTTAGGATGAGAGTTAGAGTTAGGGTTATGTTTAGGGTTAGGTTAAGGGTTAGGTTGAGGGTAGGATTGAGGTTTAGGGTTAGGGTTAGTGTGAGGGTTAAGTTTAGGTTTAGGGTTAGGGTTAGTGCTAGGGTGAGGGTTAGGGTGAGGGTGTGCGTAAGGGTGAGGGTGAGGGTTAGTGTTAGAGTGTGGGTTAGGTTGAGGGTTAGTGTGACGGTTTGGGTTATTGTGAGTGTTAGGGTTAAGGTTAGGCTGAGATTGAGGGTGAGAGTGAGGGTTAGGGTTAGAGTTAGGGTTAGGGTTAGGGTGAGGGCTAGGGTGAGGGTGAGGGTTAGGATTAGGCTTAGGGTTAGGGTGACTGTCAGGGTTAGGGTTATGGTTAGGGTTAGGGTTATGGTTAGGGTTAGGGTTAGGTTGAGGGTTAGAGAGAGGGTTAGGTTTAGGGTTAGGGTTAGAGTTAGGTTTAGGGTTAGGGTGAGGGTTAGGTTTAGGGTTAGGATTAGGGTTTGGGTTAGGGTTAGGCTGAGGGTGAGGGTGAGGGTAAGGGTTAGTGTGAGGGTTAGGTCTAGGGTTAGGTTTAGTGTTAGGGTGACGTTGAGGGTTAGGGTGAGGTTGTGGGTGAGGTTGAGGGTGAGGGTTAGGATTAGGGTGAGAGCTAGGTTGAGGTGATGTTTAAGGTGAGGGTGAGGGTGAGGATTTCATTTAGGTAAGTGTTAGGGATTGGATTAGGGTGTGGATTAAGCTGAGGTAGAGGGTTAGGGTGAGCGTTAGGGTGAGGTTTAAGTTGAGGTTGAGGGTGAGGTTGTGGGTGAGTGTTGTGGTTAGTGTTTGGGGTATGGTTAGGGTGAGGGCTAGGATGATGGTGTTGGTTAGGTTGAGGGTGACGATTTCAGTTAGGTAAAGGATAGGGATACAGTTAGGGTGAGGATTAGGCTGAGGGTGTGGTTTAGGGTGAGGGTTAGGGTTAGGCTGATGTTTAGGGTTATGGATAGGGTGAGGGTTAGGGTTAGGGTGATGTATAGGGTGAGGGTGAGGGTTAAGTTCAGGGTGAGTGTTCGGGTGAGGGTGAGGGGTAGGGTGTGGGTGAAGGCTGGTTTAGGGTGAGGGTTAGGGTGATGTTGAGGGTTAGGGGAAGGTTTAGGGTTAGGGTGAGAGTTAGAGTTAGGTTTAGGGTTAGAGTGAGTGTTAGGGTTAGGATTACGGTTAGGGTTAGAGTTAGGGTTAGGTTGAGGGGAGGGTGAGGGTTAGGGTTAGGTTTATGGTTAGGGTGAGGGTCAGGTTTAGGGTTAGGATTAGTGTTTGGGTTATGGTTAGGCTGAGGGTTCTGTTGAGGGTTAGGGTTAGGTTTAGGGTGAGGGTAAGGGTTAGGGTTAGGGTTAGGCTGAGGGTGAGGTTGAGGGTGATGGTTAAGTTGAGGGTTAAGGTGAGGGTGAGGATTTCAGTAAGGTAAGGGTTAGGGATTGGTTTAGGGTGGGAATTAGTCTGAAGGTGAGGGTTAGGTTGAGGGCTAGGTTTATGTTAAGGGTTAGGGTGGGGTTTAGGCTGAGGATTAGGGTGAGGGTGAGGGTGAGGGTTGGGATTAGTGTTTGGTTTAGGGTTAGGGTGAGGCCTAGGATTAAGGTGATGGTTAGGGTGAGGTTAGAGTGAGGGTGAGGATTTCGGTTAGGTAAAGGTGAGGGATAAGGTTAGGATGAGGATAATGCTGAGGGTGAGGTTTAGGGTTAGGGTGAAGTTTAGGGTTAGTGTTAGGGTGAGAGTTATGGTTATGGTGATGTATAGGGTGAGGGTGAGGGTTAAGTTCATGGTGAGCGTTCGGGTGAGTGTGAGGTGTAGCATGTGGGTGAGGGTTAGGGTTAGGATGATGGTGATGGTTAGGCTTATTGTGAGGGTTAGGGTTAGGTTTAGGGTGAGTGTTAGGGTTAGGATTAGGGTTAGGGTTAGGGTTAGGTTGAGGGGAGAGTGAGGGTTAGGGTTAGGTTCTGTGTTAGGTTGAGGGTTGGGTTTAGGGTTAGGACTAGTGTTTCGGTTAGGGTTAGGCTGAGGGTGAGGTTGAGGGTTAGGGTTAGGTTTAGGATGAGGGTAAGTGTTAGGGTTAGGGTGAGGGCTAGGATGAGGGTGATGGTTAAGGTGAAGGTTAGGGTGAGGTTGATGATTTCAGTAAGGTAAGGGTTAGGGATTGGGTTAGGGTGTGGATTAGGCTGAGGGTGAGGTTTAGGGTGAGGGTTAGGGTTAGGGTGGGGGTTAGAGTAGGGTTTAGGATGAGGTTGAATGTGAGGGTGAGGGTGAGGGTTGGGCTTAGTTTTTGGGTTAAGGTTAGGGTGAGGTCTAGGATGAGGCTGATGGTTAGGGTGAGGGTTAGGGTTAGGGTGAAGATTTCGGCTAGGTAAAGGTTAGGTATACGGTTAGGGTGAGGATTAGTTTGAGGGTGAGGTTTAGGGTGAGGGTTAGGGTTAGGGTAAGGGTTATGGTTATGGTGATGTATAGGGTGAGGGTGAGGGATAAGTTCATGTTGAGGGTTCGGGTGATGGTGTGGGGTAGGGTTTGGGTGAGGGTTAGGGTTAGGGTTAGGGTCAGAGTTAGGGTTAGGTTTAAGGTTAGGTTGAGTGTTAGGTTGAGGGGTAGGGTTAGGGTTAGGGTGAGGTTAGGGTTAGGGATGGTGTGAGTCTTAGAGTTAGGGTTAGGGTTATGGTTAAGGTAATTGTTAGGGTGAGATTGAGGAATAGTTTTAAGGTAAATGTGAGGGTTAGGTTGAATGTTAGGGTTAGGATTAGGGTTATTGTGAGGGTTAGGGTGAGGGTTAGGGTTAGGGTGAGGGTGAGGGTTAGGGTGAGGGTATGTGTTAGGTTGAGTGTTAGGGTGAGGGTATGTGTTAGGGTTAGGGTTAGGGTCAGGATGAGTTGTACGGTGAGAGTTAGGGTTGGGGTTAGGGTTAGGGTGAGAGTTAGCGTTAGGGTTAGGGTTAGTGTGAGGGTGAGGATGAGTGTGAGGATTAGGGTTAGCGTTAGGTTGAGGGGAGGGTGAGGGTTCGGTTAGGTTTAGGGTGACGTTTAGGGTTATGATGTGGGTTAGGTTTAGGTTTAGGGTTAGGGGGAGGGGGGGTTGAGGGTTAGATTTGGGGTTAAGTTTATGGTGAGGGGTAGGGTTAATGTTCGGGTGAGGCTAAGGGTTAGGGTGAGGATTAGCATTAGGGTTAAGTTTAGGGTTAGGGTAAGGATAAGGGATAGGGTGAGGGATAGGGTGCAGGTGAGGGTTAAGTTTAGCACTAGGGTTATGGTGAGAGTTAGGGTGAGGTTTAGGTTTAGGATTAGTGTTAGGGTTAGGGTTAGGGTTAGGGTTAGGGTGAGGTTTATTGTTAGCTTGATGGTTAGGGTGAGGGGTAGGGTTAGGGTTAGGGAAAGTGTTAGGTTTAGTGTGAGGGTTAGGGTGAGGGTGAGATTTAGGGTGAAGCTGAGGGTAAGGGTTAGGTTGAGAGTTAGGTTGACCGTGAGGGTTAGAGTTAGGGTTAAGTTTAGGGTTAGGGTGAGGATAAGGGTTAGGATGAGGGTTAGGGGGTGTGTGAGGGTTAGGATTAGGGTTAGCTTTAGGCTGAGGTTAAGGGTGAGGGTGTGGGTCAGTGTTGGGGTTAGAGTTTGGAATATTGTTAGGGTGAGGGCTAGGATGAGGTTGATGGTTATGTTGAGGGTAAGGAGAGGGTGACGATTTCAGTTAGGTAAAGGATAGGGATACAGTTAGGGTGAGGATTAGGCTGAGGGTGTGGTTTAGGGTGAGGGTTAGGGTTAGGGTGAGGTTTAGGGTTAGGGATAGGGTTAGGGTTAGGGTTAGGGTGATGTATATTGTGAAGGTGAGGGTTAAGTTCATGGTGATTGTTCGGGTGAGGGTGAGGGGTAGGATGTGGGTGAGGGTTAGGTTTAGGGTGAGGGTTAGGGTGATGGTGAGAGTTAGGGGTAGGTTTAGGGTTAGGGTGAGGGTTAGGGTTAGGTTTAGGGTTAGGGTGAGTGTTAGGGTTAGGATTACGGTTAGGGTTAGAGTTAGGGTTAGGTTGAGGGGAGGGTGAGGGTTAAGGTTAGGTTTAGGGTTAGGGTGAGGGTCAGGTTTAAGGTTAGGATTAGTGTTTGGGTTAGGGTTAAGCTGAGGGTGAGGTTGAGGGATAGGTTTAGGTTTAGGGTAAGGGTTAGGGTTAGGGTTAGGCTGAGGGTGAGTTTGAGGGTGATGGTTAAGGTGAGGGTTAGGTTGAGGGTGAGGATTTCAGTAAGGTAAGGGTTAGGGATTGGGTTAGGGTGGGAATTAGGCTGAGGGTGAGGTTTAGGTTGAGGGTTATGGTTATTGTCAGGGTTAGGTTGGGGTTTATGCTGAGGATGAGGGTGAGGGTGAGGGTTAAGTTCATTTTGTGGGTTCGGGTGAGGGTGAGGGGTATAGTGAGGGTGAGGGTTAGGGTTATGGTGAGGGTTAGGGTTAGGGTTAGGGTTTGTGTTAGTGTTAGGCTTAGGTGTAGGGTTAAGTTGAGGGGAGGGTGAGGGTTAGGGTTCGGTTTAGGGTTAGGGTGAGGTTTAGGTTTAGGGTTAGGATTATTGTTTGGTTTAGGTTTAGGCTGAGGGTGAGGGTGAGGTTTAGGGTTATGATTAATGTGAGGTTAACGGTTAGAGTTAGGGTTAGGGTGAGGCCTAGGATGAGGGTTATGTTTAAGGTGAGGGTTAGTGTGATTGTGAGAATTTCAGTTACGTAAGGGTTAGGGATTGGGTTAGGGTGTGGATTAGGCAGATGATGAGGGTTAGTGTGAGGTTTAGATTTAGGGTGAGGGTTTTGGTGGGGTTTAGGGTGTGGTTGAGTTTGAGGCGGAGGGTTGAGCTTAGTGTTTGGGTTAGGGTTAGGGTGAGGGCTAGGATGAGGGTAATGGTTAGGGTGTGGGTTAGGTTGAGGGTGAGGATTTCGGTTAGGTAAAGGTTAGTTATAAGGTTAGTGTGTCGATTAGGCTGAGGGTGAGGTTTAGGGTGACGGTAAGTTCTATGGTGAGGTTTAGGGTTAGTGTTAGGTTGAGGGTTATGTTTATGGTGATGTATAGGGTGAGGGTGAGTGTTAAGTTCATGGTGAGGGTGAGGGTGAGGGTGAGGTTTAGGGTGTGGGTGAAGGTTAGGTTTAGGCTGAGGGTTAGGGTGATGGTCAGAGTTAGGGTTACGGTCAAGGTTATGGTGAGGGTTAGGGTTAGGGTTAGGGTGAGTGTTAGGGTTAGGATTAGGATTAGGGTTAGGTTTAGGTTGAGGGGAGGTTGAGGGTTAGGATTAGGTTTAGCATTAGGGTGAGGGTTAGGTTTAGGGTTAGGATTAGTGTTTGGGTTAGGGTTAGGCTGAGGGTGAGGGTGAGGGTTAGGGTTAGGTTTAGGGTGAGGGTAAGTGTTTGGGTTAGTGTTAGGGTGAGGGCTAGGTTGAGGGTGATGGTTAAGTGAGGGTTAGGGTGAGGGTGAGGATTTCATTTAGGTAAGGGTTAGGGATTGGGTTAGGGTGTGAAATAGGCTCTGGGTGAGGGTTAGGTTGAGGGTTAGGGTTATGGTGAGGTTTAGGGTGGGGTTTGGCTGAGGTTGATGAGGGTGAGGGTGAGCGTTGGGGTTAGTGTTTGGTTTAGGGTTAGGGTGAGCGTTAGGGTGAGGGTGAGGATCTCTGTTAGGTAAAGGTTAGGATACGGTTAGGGTGAGGATTATGCTGAGGGTGAGGTTTAGGATTAGGGATAGGTTGAGGGTGAGGTTTAGGGTTAGTGTTAGGTTGAGGGTTATGGTTATGGTGATGTATAGGGTGAGGGTGATGGTTAAGTTCATGGTGAGTGGTCGGGTGAGTGTGAGGGGTAGGGTGTGGTTGAGGGTTAGGGTACGGGTGACGGTGAGGGTTAGGGTTACTGTGAGTTTTAGGGTTAGGGTTAGGGTTAGGGTGAGTGTTTGGCTTAGGATTAAGGTTAGGGTTAGGGTTAGGTTGAGGGGTGAGTGTTAGGGTTAGGTTTAGCGTTAGGGTGAGGGTTGGGTTTAGGGTTAGGATTAGTGTTTGGGTTAGGGTTAGGCTGAGGGTGAGGTTGAGGGTTAGGATTAGGTTTAGGGTGAGGGTAATGGTTACGGTTAGGGTTAGGGTTAGGGTGAGGGCTAGGTTGAGGGTGATGGGTAAGGTGAGGGTTAGGGTGAGGATGAGGATTTCAGTTAGGTAAGCGTTAGGGATTGGGTTAGGGTGTGGATTAGGCTGAGGGTGAGGGTTAGGGTGAGGGTTAGGTTTAGGGTGGTGGTTAGGGTGGGCTTTAGGATGAGGTTGGGTGTGAGCGTGAGGGTGACTGTTGGGTTTAGTGTTTGGGTTAAGGTTAGGGTGAGGGCTAGGATGAGGGTGATAGTTAGGGTGAAGTTCAGGGTTAGGGTGAGGATTTCGCTTAGGTAAAGTTTAGGGATACGGTTAGGGTGAGGTCTGAGCGTGAGGTTTAGGGTGAGGGTTAGGGTTAGGCTGAGGGTTATGGTTATGGTGATGTATAGGTTGAGGGTGAGGGATAAGTTCATGTTGAGGGTTCAGGTGAGGGTGAGGGGTAGGGTATGTGTGAGGGTTAGGTTTAGCATAAGGGTTAGGGTTACGGTTAAGGTTAGGGTGAGAGTTAGGGTTAGGGTTAGGGTTAGGGTGAGGGTTAGGTTGAGGTGTAGGGTTAGAGTTAGGGTGAAGTTAGGGTTAGGTTGAGGGTTAGGTTGAGGGTTAGGTTGAGGGGTAGGATTAGAGTTAGGGTGAGGTTAGGGTTAGAGTTACTGTGAGTCTTAGAGTCAGGGTTAGGGTTATGGTTAGGGTAAGGTGTAGGGTGAGGTTTACGATTAGGTTTAAGATAAATGTTAGGGTTAGTTTGAATGTTAGGTTTAGGATTAGGGTTATTGTGAGAGTTAGGGTGAGGGTTAGGGTTATGGTTAGGGTTAGCGTGAGGGTTAGGATCATGGTAAGTGTTAGGTTGAGTGTTAGGGTTAGGGTAAGAGTTAGGATTTGGGTTAGGGTCAGGATGAGTTGTAGGGTGAGAGTTAGGGTTAGGGGTAGGGTGAGGGTGAGGGTTAGCGTTAGGGTTAGGGTTAGTGTGAGGGTGAGGGTGAGTGTGAGTATTAGGGTTAGGGTTAGGGTGAGGGGAGGGTGAGGGTTGGGGTTAGGATTAGGGTGAGGATTAGGGTTATGGTGTGGGTTAGGTTTAGGTTTAGGGTTAAGGCACGGGGGAGGTTGAGGGTTAGATTTGGGGTAAAGGTTAGGGTGAGGGGTAGGGTTAATGTTAGGGTGATGGTAAGGGTTAGGGTGAGGGATAGCATTAGCGTTAACTTTAGGGTTAGGGTAAAGATAAGGGATAGGGTGAGGGTTAGGGTGCAGGTGAGGGTTAAGTTTAGCGTTAGGGTTATGGTGAGGGTTAGGGTGAGGGTTAGGGTTAGGATTAGGGTTAGGTTTAGGGTTAGGGTGAGGGTTAGGGTGAGGGTTAGGGTGATGGTGAGGGTTAGCGGGAGTTGATGGTGAGGGTTAGGGTTAGGGTTAGGGTGAGGTTTATTGTTAGGTTGATGGTTAGGGTGAGGGGTAGGGTTAGGGTTAGGGAAAGTGTTAGGTTTAGTGTGAGGGTTAGGGTTAGGGTGAGGCTGAGGGTAAGGGTTAGGTTGAGCGTTAGGGTTAAGTTTAAAGTTAGGGTGAGGATAAGGGTTAGGATTAGGGTTAGGGGCTGTGTGAGGGTAAGGATTAGGGTTAGCTTTAAGATGAGGGTGAGGGTTAGTGTTAGGGTTAAGGTGAGAGTGAGGGTGATGGTTAGGGTTAGTGTGAGGATTAGGGTGAGGATGAGGTTTAGGGTGAGGGTGAGAGTTAGGGTCATGTTTAGGGTTAGGCTGAGGGTGAGGGTGAGGGTGACGATTAGAGTTAGGTTTAGGGTGAGGGTTAGGTTTAGAGTGTGGCTTAGGGTGAATGTGAAGGTAAGTGTTATGGTGAGAGTTAAGGTTATTGTGAGGGTTAGCGTTAGGGTGAGGGTAAGGTTTAGGGTGAGGTTTAGGTTTAGGTTTATTGTTAAGGTTAGGTTTAGGGTGAGGGTTAGGGTTAGGGTGATGGCTAGGTTGAGGGTGAGGGTTAAGTTTTAGGGTTAGGATTAGGGTTTGGATGAGGGTAAGAGTTAGGGTGAGGGTTAGGGTGATGGTGAGTGTGAGTGTTAGGGTTAGGGTGAGTGTTAGGGTTAAGTTTAGGGTTAGGGTGAGTGTGAGGGTTAAGATTTGGGAAAGGCTAAGTGTTAGGGTGAGGGTTATGTTGAGGCTGAGGTTTAGGGTTAGCATTAGGGTTAGGGTGAGGGTAGGGTTAAGGTTAGGGTGAGGGTGAGGTTTAGGGTTAGCGGGAGTGTAAGGTTTAAGGTGAGGGTTAGGATGAGAGTTAGGGTTAGGGTTATTGTTAGGGTCAGGTTAAGGGTTAGGTTGAGGGTAAGATTGAGGTTTAGGGTTAGGGTTAGTGTGAGTGTTAAGTTTAGGTTTAGGGTTAGGGTTAGTGTTAGAGTGTGGGTTAGGTTGAGGGTTATTTTGACCGTAAGGGTTATTGTGAGTGTTAGGGTTAGGATTAGGCTGAGTTTGAGGGTGAGGGTAAGGGTTAGGGTTAGAGTAAGGATTAGGGTTAGGGTGTGGGCTAGGGTGAGGGTGAGGGTTAGGATTAGGCTTCGGGTTAGTTTGATGGTGAGGGTTAAGGTTATGGTTAGGGTTAGGGTGAGGTTTAGGGTTACGGTGAGTGTTACGGTTAGGGTGAGGATTAGGGTTAGGATTAGGGTTAGGGTGAGGGCTACGTTGAGCGTGAGGGTGAGGGTTACTGTTAGGGTTAGGGTTAGGGTTAGAGTCAGGGTTAGGGTTAGGATGAGGGTGTGTAATAGGGTTTTGGTTAGGGTTCGGGTTAGGCTTCGGGTTAGGTATAGTGTGAGGGTTAGGTTTATGGTTATTTTTAGGGTTAGGGTTAGGTTGAGGGTGAGTGTGAGGGTTAGACTTAGGGTTAGGTTAGGGTGAGGTTGAGGGTGAGGGTGAGGTTGAGGGTTACTGTTTTAGTTAGGAAAGTGTTAGGGTTATGGTTAGGGTGAGAATTATGGTGAGGGTGAGGGTTAGTGTGAGGGTTAGGGTTTGGGTGAGCGTTAGGGTGTGAGTTAGGGTTAGGATTAATGTTAGGGTTAGGGTGAGGGGGCGAGGGAGGTTTAAGGTTAGGTTTTGTGTGAGGTTGAGTGTTAGGTTTAGGGTTAGGGCAAGGGTTTGGGTTAGGGTGAGGATTAGGATTACAGTTAGGGTGAGAGTGAGGGTGAGAGTGAGTGTTCGAGTTAGGGTTAGGGTGAAGGTGATGGTGAGGGTTAGATTTAGGATTAGGATTAGGGTTAAGTTTAGGGTGAGGATAAGGTTTAGTGTGAAGGTGAGGCTAGGGTGAGGGTGACGGTTAGGGTGATGGGTAGGGTGAGGGATAGGGTTAGGGTTAGGGTGAGGATTAGGGTTAGTGTGAGGGTTAGGATTACGGTTAAGTTTAGGGTTTGGGTGGGGATAATTGTTAGGGTGAGGTTTAGGGTGCGGGTGAGGATTATGGTTAGCATTAGGTTTAGGGTAAGGTTTAGGGTGAGGGTAAGGGTGAGGGTGAGGCTTAGTTTGAGGGTTAGGGTTAGGGTGAGTTTGACAGTGAGGCTTAGGGTTAGGGTTAGGGTTTGGGTGACGGTTAGGTTGAGGTTAAAGGTTAGGATGAGGGTTAGGATGAGGGTGAGCGTTAGGGTTAGTGTGAGGGTAAGGGTTAGGGTCAAAGTTAGGGTGAGAGTGAGAATTAGAGTTAGGATGAGGGTGAGGTTTAGGGTTAGTGTTCGGGTTAGGGTGAGGGCTAGGGTGAGGGTGAGGGTGAGGTTTAGGGTTTGGTTTCGGTTGAGGTTTAGGGTTAGTGTGAGGGTTAGGTTGAGGGTGAGGGTAAGGGTTAAGGTGAGAGTTAAGGTGAGGGTGAGGGTTAGGGTTAGGTTTAGGGTAAGGGTGAGGTTAACGCTTAGGGTTAGGATTAGAGTTAGGGTTAGGGTGAGGGTTAGTGTTAGGTTTAGTGTGAGGTTGAGGTTTAGGGTTAGCGTTAGGGCGAGGGTTAGCGTTAGGGTGAGGTTTAGGGTTAGGGTTAGGCTTAAGGTGAGGGTGAGATTGAGGTTGAGGGTTAGGGTTAGGGTTAGGGTGAGGGTGAGGGGGAGGGTAAGGTGTTGGATTAGGTTTAGGGTTAAGGTTAGAGTGAGGGTAATTGTTAGGGTGTGGGTGAGGGCTAGTCTTAGCGTTAGGGTTAGGGTAAGGTTTAGGTTGAGGTCAAGGGTGAGGTTGAGGGTTAGGGTTACTGGTAGGGTTAGTGTGAGGGTTAGTATTATAGTTATGGTGAAGGTTACGGTTAGGGTGAGTTTTAAGGTTTGTGTTAGGTTTAGGGTTAGGTTTATGGTGAGGGTTAGTATAAGGGTTAGGGTGAGGGATAGGGTGAGGTTGAGGGTTAGGCTTAGCGTTAGGATTAGGGTAAGGGTTAGGTTGAGGTCAAGGGTGAGGTTGAGGGTTAGGGGTAGGGGTAGGGTTAGTGTGCGGGTTAGGGTTATGGTTAGGGTGATGTTTAGGGTTAGGGTGAGGGTTAAGGTTTATGTTAGGATTAGGGTTAGGATGAAGGTTAGGTTTAGGGTTAGGGTGAGAGTGAGGGTTAGGGTTAGGGTTAGGGTTAGGGTGAAGGTCAGGGTGAGGTTAAGGGTAAGGATGAGTGTTTGGGTGAGTGTGAGCATTAAGGTTAGTGTGAGGGTAATGGTTATGCTGAGGGTTAGGGTGAGGGTGAGCATTACTGTTAGGGTGAGGTTGAGGTTTATGGTTAGGGTTAGGGGTAGGGTGAGGGCTAGGGTGAGGATGAGGGTTAGAGTTAGTGTTAGGGAGAGGGTTAGGTTGCAGGTGATTGTTAGGGTCAGGGTTAGGTTTAGTGTGAATGTTAGGTTGAGGGTGAGGGTAGGGGTTAGGGTGACAATTAAGGTGAGGGTGAGGGTTAGAGTAAGGATTAGGGTTAGGGTTATTGTGATGGCTAGGTTGAGGTTGAGGTTTAGGGTGCAGGTGACGGTTAGTGTTAGCGTTAGGGTTATGGTGAGGGTTAGGTTGAGGGTAAGGGTTAGGATTAGGGTTAGGGTTAGGGTGAGGTTGAGAGTGAGGATGACGGTTAGGGTTAAGGTTAGGGTTAGGGTTGGGGTGTAGCTTAGGGTTGGTGAGATGGTTAGGGTGAGCGTGAATTTAAAGTTTAGGGTGAGAATTAGTGTGAGTGTGAGGTTTAGGGTTAGGGTTTGGGTGAGTGTTAGGGTGAGGGTGAGGGTTAGGTTGAGGGTGAGTGTTAGGGTTAGGGTGAGGATTAGAGTTAGGATTAGTGTTAGGGTTAGGGCTACGGTAAAGTTGAGGGTTAGGGTAAGGTTTAGGGTTTTGTTAGAGTGAGGGATAGGGTTAATGTGAGGGTGTGTGTTAGGGTGTATGTTAGGGTTCGGGTTAGGGTGAGGTTTAGGTTCAGTGTGAGGGTTAGGGTTAGGTTTATTTGAGGGTGAGTGTGAGGGTTAGAGTTAGTTTTAGGTTAGGGTAAGGTTGAGCTTGGGGGTGAGGTTGAGGGTGAGTGTTTTAGTTAGGAAAGTGGTAGGGTTAAGGTTAGGGTGAAGATTAGGGTGAGGGTGAGTGTTAGGGTGAGGGTTAGGGTTTGGGTGAGGGTTAGGGTGAGAGTTCGGGTTAGAATTTGGGTTAGGGTGAGGGTGAGGGTGAGGGTGAGGATTAGGTTTATGGTTAGGTTGAGGTTGAGGGTTAGGGTGATTGTTACGATGAGAGTTAGTTTTAGGGAGAGGTGTAGGGTTAGGGTTAGGATGAGGGTGAGGGTGAGGGTTAGGGTTAGGGTTAGGGTGAGGGTGAGGGTGAGGGTTAGGTTTAGGATTACGGTAAGGGGTAGGTTTAGGGTGAGGGTAAGGTTTAGGGTGAGGGTGAGGGTAAGGGTGAGCATTAGGGGTAGGGTGAGGGCTAGGGTGAGGGTGAGGTATAGGTTTATGGTTGAGATTAAGGTGAGGGTGAGGGATAGGGTGATGGTGAGGGTGAGGGTTAGGGTGAGGGGTATGGTGAGGGATACATTTAGGGTTAGGGTGAGTGTTAGTGTTAGTGTTAGGGTTAGGGTAAGGGTTAGGATTAGGTTTAGAGTTAGTGTTAGGTTTAGGTTTAGGGTTACGGTTAGGGTTAGGGATAGGGTTAGGGAGAGGATAAAGTTTAGGCTGAGGGTTAGGGTGAGGGTGAGGGTTTGGGATAGGTTTAAGGTTAGGGTAAGTATTATGTTGAGAATAACGTTGAGGGTGAGGGTTAGGTTTAGGTGTATGGTTAGGGTAAGGGTGAGGGTGAGTGTTAGGGTGAAGGTTAGGGTTAGGGTTAAGGTTATTTTTATTGTTAGGGTTACTGTGAGGTTGAGGGTGAGGGTGAGGATTAAGGTTAGGGTTAGATTGAGGCTGAAATTGAGGGTGACGGTTAGGTTTAGGATTATTGTTATGGTTAGAGTTGGGCAGAGTGTGAGGGTGAGGGTGAAAATGAGGGTTAGGTTTAGGGTTAGGTTTTGGTTTAGGGTGAGGGTTAGGTTTAGGGTGAGTGTAAGGGTGAGGGTTAGGTTTAGGATTATTGTTAGGGTTAGAGTTAGGCTGAGGGTGAGGGTCAGGTTGAGGGTTAGGGTTAGTGTTAGGATTAGGGTGAAGTTTAGGTTTAGTGTGAGGGTTAGAGTTAGGGTTAGGGTGAGGGCTATTTTTAGCATTAGGTTTAGGGTGAGAGTGACGGTGAGGTTGAGGGTTAGATTTAGGATTATTGTTAGGTTTAGAGTTAGGCTGAGGGTGAGGGTGAGGGTGAGGGTGAGGTTTAGGGTTAGGGTTAGGGTGAGGGTGAGGTTGAGAGTGAGGTTTAGGGTTAGGATTATTGTTAGAATTAGGGTTAGGGTAAGGGTTAGGGTGAGGGTTAGTATTAGGGTTAGGGTGAGGTTTAGGTTTAGGGTTATGGTTAGGGTTAGGGTGAAGGTAAGGGTTAGAGTTAGGTTTTAGGAAAGGGTTAGGGTTAGGGTTAGAGTTAGTGTGAGGGTGAGGTTGAGGGTTATGTTGAGGGTGAGGTTTAGGTTTAGGGGTAGGGTGATGGTTAGGTTGAGAGTAATGTTTAAGGTGAGGGTGTGTGTTCCTGTTAGGGTTAGGGTTAGGATGTGGGTGAGGCTTAGGTTTAGGGTGAGGGTTAGGGAGATGGTGAGGTTTAGGGAGACGGTGATGGTTAGAGTTAGGGTTAGGTTAGGATGAGGGTTAGGGTTAGGGGTTTGGTTAGGTTTAGGGTGAGGTTTAGAGTGAGGGTTAGTGTTAGTGTTAGGGTTTTGTTGAGGGTTAGGGTGAGTGTTAGTTTTAGGGTCAGGGTGAGGGTTAGGGTGAGGGTTAGGGTTAGTGTTAGGGTTAGGGTGAAGGTTAGGTTTAGTGTGAGGGTTAGAATTAGGGTTAGGGTTAGGGTGAGGGTTATTTTTAGCATTAGGTTTAGGGTGAGTGTGACGGTGAGGGTGAGGGTTAGGATCAGGATTATTGTTATGTTTAGTGTTAGGCTGAGGGGGAGGGGGAGGGGGAGGGGGAGGGGGAGGTTTAAGGTTTAGGGTTAGGGTGAGGGTGAGGTTGAGAGTGAGGTTTAGGGTTAGGATTATTGTTAGAGTTAGGGTTAGGGTAAGGGTTAGGGTGAGGGTTAGTATTAAGGTTAGTGTGAGGGTTAGGGTTAGGGTTAGGGTTAGTGTTAGGGTGAAGTTTAGGGCTAGAGTTAGATTGGAGGTAAGGGTTAAGTTTAGGGTTAGGCTTAGGTTTAGAGTTCTTGTGAGGGTGAGGGTGAGTGTTAGGTTGAGGGTGAGGTTTAGGTTTAGGGGTAGGGTGAGGGTTAGTTTGAGGGTAATGGTTAGGGTGAGGGTGTGGGTTCCTGTGAGGGTTAGGGTTAGGGTGTGGGTGAGGATTAGGTTTAGGGTGAGGGTTAGGGAGATGGTGAGGGTTAGGGAGACTGTGTGGGTTAGAGTTAGGGTTAGGGTTAGGATGAGGGTTAGGGTTAGGGGTTGGGTTAGGGTTAGGGTGAGGGTTAGGGTTATTATGAAGGTTGGGTTTACTGTTAGGGTTAGGGTTAGGTTGAGGGTAAGGGTTAGGTTGTGGGTTAGTGTGAGGGTGAGGGTTTGGGTTAGGTTTAGAGTGAGGGTTAGAGTGAGGGTTAGTGTTAGCATTAGGGTTTTGTTGAGGGTTAGGGTGACTGTTAGGTTTAGGGTGAGGGTTAGGGTGATGGTTAAGGTGAGGGTGAGGTTTAGGATTAGGGTTAGGGTGAGGGGTAAGGTGAGGGTGAGGGTTAGGTTTAGGGTTAGAGGGAGGAGTATGGTGAGGTTTAGGGTTAGTGTTACGGTTAGGGTTAGTGTGAGGATTAGGGTTACGGTGATGGTTAGGGTTAGGGTGAGTATTAAGTTGAGGTTGAGGGTTAGGGTACGGGTTAGGGTGAGGTTTAGGTTTAGTGTGAGGGTTAGGGTTAGGATTAGGGTGAGGGTGATGGTCAGGTTTAGGGTTAGGGTTAGGGTGAAAGTAAGGGTTACAGTGAGGATTAGTGTGAGGGTGAGGGTAAGGGTTCACATTCGGGTTAGAGTTAGGTTTAGGGTGAGTGTAAGGGCTAGGCTTAGGATTATTATTAGAGTTAGGTTGAGGCTGCGAGTGAGGGTTAGGGTGAGGGTAAAAATGAGGGTGAGGTAGAGTTAGGGCTAGGGTTAGGGTTTGGTTGAGGATTAGGTTTAGTGTTAGGTTTAGAATGAGCATTAGGGTGAGGAGTAGGGTAGGGTTAGGGTGAGGGTTATGGTTAGAGTGTGGGTTAGGGTGATGGTGTGGTTTAGGGTGAGGGTGAGGGTTAGGGTTAGGGTGATGGTGAGGGTTAGGTTTAGGTTTAGGTTTAGTGTGAAGGTTAGGGTTTGGGTTCGGGTTAGAGTAAGGGTGAGGTTTAATGTTAGGATTAGGATTAGGGTTGGGGTGAGGGTGAGTGTGAATTTTAGGTTTAGGATTAGGGTTAGGTTTGGGATGAGGGTGAGGGTGAGGTTTAGGGTGAGGTTTAGGGTGAGGGACAGGGTTAGGGGTCAGGTGAGTGTTAATGTTAGTGTGAGGGTTAGGATTAGGGTTAAGGTTAGTTTTAGGGTGAGGATAAGGGTTAGGCTGAGTGTTAGGGTGAGGGTGAGGTTAAGGGTTAGCTTTAGGGTTAGGGTAAGTATTATGTTGAGGGTAAGGGTGAGGTTGAGGTTTAGGTTTAGGGTGAGGGTGAGGTTTAGGGTAAGGGTTAGGGTGAGGGCTTGGGTGAGGGTGAAGGTTAGAGTTAGGGTGAGAGTTAAGGTGAGGGTGAGGGTTAGGGTTAGGGTTAGGCTAACTGTGAGGGTGATGGTTAGGGTTAGGTTTAGGGTTAGGGTTAGGGCGACAGCTATGTTGAGGGTGAGGTTTAGGGTGAAGGTGAGGTTGAGGGTGAGGGTTTTGGTTAGGTCATGATTAGGGTTAGGATTAGAGTTAGGGTTAGGTTGAGGGTTAGGGTGAGGGTTAGGTTTAGAATTAGGGTGAGGGTTAGGTTTAGCGTGAGGGGTAGGGTGAGGGTTAAGGTTAGGGTGAGGGTGAGTGTAAGGGAAAGGGTGAGGGTTAGGGTGAGGGTTAGGGTGAGCGTGAGGGTTAGGGTGAGGAATTGGTTTAGGGTTAGGGTGAGCATTAGGGTTAGGGTGAGGGTTGGGGTTAGGGTTAGGGTTAGGGTGACGTTGAGCGTTAGGGGTAGAAATAGGGTGAGGATAAGGGTTAAAGTGAGGTTTATGGTGAGGTTTAGGGTTAGGGTAAGGTTGAGGGTGAAGGTTAGGGTTAGGATTAGAGTTAGGGTTACGGTGACAGCTAGGTTGATGGTGAGGTTTAGGGTGAGTTTGAGGTTGAGTGTGAGGATTAGGGTTAGGGTGAGGGCTAAGGTGAGGTTGAGGGTTAGGGTTAGGTTTAGGGTGAGGTTTAGGGTTAGGTTTAGGGTTAGGGTGAATGTTAGAGTAAGGGTTAGGTTTAGGGTGAGGGTGAGGGTTAGGGTTAGGGTTAGGGTAATAGTTCGGGTGAGGGTTATGGTTAGGGTTTGGGTTCAGGTGAGGGTTAGAGTGAGGGTTAGGTTTAGGGTGAGGGTGAAGTTTAGTGTTAGGGTTATGGTTAGGGGGAGGTTTTGCATGAGGTTGAGGTTGAGCGTGAGGGTGAGGGTTAGGGTTAGGGTTAGGGTGAGGGTAAGCGTTATGTTGAGGGTTAGGGTTAGGGTGAGAATAAGGGTTAGGGTGAGGGTTAGGGTGAGGGTGAGGATTAGGTTTAGCATTAGGGGTGGGTGAGGTTTAGGGTGAATATGAGTGTTTGGGTTAAGGGAGGGTACGGGTTAGAGTGAGGGTTAGGCTACGGGTGAGGGTTAGGGATAGCATTAGGCTTAGGGTGAGGGTGAGGCTAGGGTTAAGGTTAGGGTTAGGGATAGTGCGAGTATTAGGATTAGGGTTAGGGTGAGGGTTAGGCTGAGGGGTAGGGTGAGTGTTAGGGTGATGGTTAAGTTTAGAGTCAGGGTTAGGATTAGCTTTAGGATTTGGGTTAGCATGAGGGTAATGGTTAGGGTGAGGGTTCGGTTGAAGGTGAGTGTTAGGGTTAGCATTAGGGTTAAGTTTAGGGTTAGGGTGAGGGTTAGGGTATGGGTTAGTGTTAGTGTAAGGGTAAGGGTTACGTTGAGGGTGAGGGTTAGGTTGAGGTGTTGGTTTAGGGTTAGGGTGAGCGTTAGGTTTAGGGTGAGAGTTAGGGTGAGAGTTAATGTTAGTTTGAGGGTGATGGTTAGGGTTAGGATTAGGGTTAGGGTTAGGGTGAAAGCTAGGTTGAGGGTGATGTTTAGGGTGAGGGTGAGATTGAGGGTGAGGGTTTTGATTAGGTAAGGGTTAGTGTTAAGATTAGGGTTAGGGTTAGGGTTAGGATAAGGTTTAGGGTAAGGTGTAGGTTTAGGGTTAGGGTGAGGGTTAGGTTTAGTGTGAGGGTTACTGTGAGGGTTAATGTTACGGTGAGGGTGAGGGTAAAGGTTAGGGTGAGGGTTAGGGTGAGCGTGAGGGTTAGGGTGAGTGGTAGGTTTAGGGTTAGTGTGAGCTTTGGGGTTTCAGTGAGGCTTAGAGTGAGGGTTAGGGTTAGGGTTAGGGTTAGTTTGAAGGTGAGGGTTAGGGTTAGGATTAGGGTGAGGGAAAGAGTTAGGGTGAGGGTTAGGGTGACGGTTACGGTTAGGGTTAGGAAAGGGTTAGGGCGAGGATTAGGGTTAGGGTTAGAGTGAGGCTTATGCTGAGGTTTAGGGTTAGTGTGAGGGTGAGGGTTAGGGTTAGGGTTAGGATTAGGGTATGGGTGAGGTAAAGTGTTAGGGTTAGGGTTAGGGTTAGGGTGAGGGTGAGGGTTAGGGTTAGCATTAGGTTGAGTGTAAGGGTTTAGGTAAGGATTAGTGTGAGCATTAGGGTTACAGTAATGGTGAGGATGATGGTTAGGTTTAGGATTAGTGTTAGGGTTAGGTTGACAGCTAGGTTGAGGGTGAGGTTTAGGGTGAGGGTGAGATTGAGGGTGATGGTTTTGGTTAGGTAAGGGTTAGGGTTAGGATTAGGGTTAGGGTTAAGGTTAGGTTGAGGTTTAGGGTAAGGGGTAGGTTTAAGGTTAGGGTGAGGGTTAGGTTTAGTGTGAGGGTTACTGTGAGGGTTAATGTTAGGGTGAGGGTAGTGTAAGGGTTAGGGTGAGGGTTAGGTTGAGGGTGAGGCTTAGGTTGAGGGGTAGGTTTAGGGTTAGTGTGAGCGTTCGGGTTAGGGTTAGGATTAGGGTGAGAGTAAGGGTTAGGGTGAGGGTTAGGGTGACGGTTAGCGTTCGGGTTAGGAAAGGGTCAGGGCGAGTATTAGGGTTAGGGTTAGAGTGAGGGTTACGCTGAGGGGTAGAGTTATTGTTAAGGTTAGGGTTAGGTTTGGAATGAGGGTTAGGGTTAGGGTTTGGATTAGGGTAAGCGTGAGGGAAAGTGTTAGGTTCAGGGTTAGGGTGAGGGTTAGGGTTAGGTTTAGCCTTAGGGTTAGGGTTAGGGTGAGGTTTAGGTTAGGGTAAGTTTTAGGGTGAGGATAAGGATGAGGGTAAGGGTAAGGGTGAGTGTTACGTTTAGTGTGAGGGTTAGGGTTAGGGTTGAGTTAGGGTGAGGTAAGGTTTAGGCTGAGGATTAGGGTGAGAGCGAGGTTGAAGGTGAGGTTTAGGGTTAGGGTTAGGGTGAGGGTTAGTGTTAGGTTTAGGGTGAGTGTTAGAGTTAGGGTTAGGGTTAGGGTTAGGTTGAGGGTGAGGGTTAGGGTGATGGGTAGGTTTAGGGTTAGCTTGAGGGTTAGGTTTAGTGTGAGGGTTACTCTGAGAATTAAGATTAGGGTGAGGGTGAGGGTAAGCCTTAGGGTGAGGGTTAGGGTGAGGGTGATGTTTAGGGTGAAGGATAGGTTTAGGGTTAGTGTGAGCTTTAGGGTTAGGGTGAGGTTTAGGGTGAGGATTAGGGTGAGGTTTAGGTTTGGGTTTAGGGTTAGTGTGAGGGTGAGGGTTAGGGTTAGGATTAGGGTGAGGGTAAGGTTAAGGGTGAGCTTTAGAATGATGGTTAGGGTTAGGGTTAGGAAAGGGATAGGGTGAAGGCAAAGTTGAGGGTGTGGGTTGGGGTTAGGGTTAGGGTTAGTGTGAGGCATAGGGTTAGGGTGAGGCTGAGAGTTAGGGTTATTTTTAGGGTTAGTGTTAGGTTTAGGGTGAGGGTGAGTTTCAGTGTGAGGTTTAGGTTAATAGGGTGAGGCTGAGGTTTAGGGTTAGTGTGATGGTAAGGCTTAAAAGGAGGGTTAGGGTGAGGGTAAGCATTAGGGTTAGGGTGAGAGTGAGGTTTTGGGTTAGGGTTAGGATTAACGTGAGCATTAGGGTTAGGGTGTGGTTGAGGGTTAGGCTTAGGGTGAGGGAGACGATAAAGGTGAGTGTGAAGGTTAGAGTTACAGTTAGGGTGAGGTTTAGGATTAGGGTTAAGTTTAGGGTTAGGGTGAGGATAAAGTTTAGGCTGAGGTTTAGGGTGAGGGTTAGGGATAGGGTTAGTGTTTGGGTTAGGATAACTATTATGTTGAGGTTAAGGGTGAGGGTGAGGGTTAGGTTTAGTTGTAGGGTTAGGGTGAGGGTTAGGGTTAGGGTTAGGGTGAGTATTAGGGTGAGGTTAAGGGTTACGATGAGCGTTAGAGTGAGGGTGAGCGTTAGGGTTAGTGTGAAGGTAAGGGTTAGGGTGAGGGTTAAGGTGAGGGTGAGCATTAGGGTTAGGGTGAGGGTGAGGTTTAGGGTTAGGGTGAGGGATAAGGTGAGGGTTGGGTGAGCGTTAGTTTTAGGGTTAGGGTGACAACTAGGTTGAGGTTGAGGGTTAGGGTTATGGTTATGGTGAGGGTGAGGGTGAGGTTTAGGGTTGGGATTAGTGTTAGGGTTTGGGTTAGGCTGAGGGTGAGGGTGAGAGTTAGGTTTAGGGTTAGGGTGAAGGTTAGGGTTAATGTGAGGGTTAGGGTGAAAGTGAGGGATAATGTTAGGGTTAGGTTTAGGCTGAGGTTTAGGGTGAGGGTGAGGGTTAGTTTGAGGGTGAGGGTTAGGTTTAGGGTGAGGATTAGTGTTAGGATTTGGGTTAGGGTGAGGGCTAAGATGAGGGTGTGGGTTGAGCTTATGGTTAGGGTTAGGGTGAGGGCTAAGATGAGGGTGTGGGTTGAGCTTATGGTTAGGGTTAGGGTGAGGGTTAGGGTTCGGGTGAGGGTGAGGGTTAGGGTGAGGGGTACGGTTAGGATCAGTGTGAGGGTTACGTTTAGTGTGATGGATAGGGTTAGGCTTATTTTTAGGGTTAGGGTTAGGTTTAGGGTGAGTGTGAATGTCAGTGTGAGGTTTAGGTTTAGTGTTAGTGTAAGGGTTACTGTGAGGGTAAGGGTGAGGGTTAGGGTTAGGTTTAAGTTTAGGGTTAAGATTAGGCTGAGGGTTAGATTGAGGGTGAGGGTTACAGTTAGTGTTAGGGTGAGGGTTAGGCTGTGGGTTAGGGTTAGGGTTAGGTTTAAGGTGAGGGTTAGGGTGAGGTTAAGTGCTAGCGTGAGTGTTAGGGTGAGGTTGAGGTTTAGGTTTAGTGTGATGGTAAGGGTTAGGAGGAGAGTTAGGGTGAGGGTGAGCATTAGGATTAGGGTGAGGGTGAGGTTTAGGGTTAGGGTTAGGATTAAAATGAGGATTAGTGTTAGAGTGAGGGTGAGGGTTAGGGTTAGGGTTAGGGAGAGGGTTACGGTGAGGGTGAGGGTGAGGGTTAGAGTTAGCGTGAGGGTGAGGGTTAGTGTTAGGTTTAGGGTGAGTGTGAGGGTGAGGGTTAGGTTTAAGATTAGGGTTAGGGTTAGGGTTAGGTTGAGGGTAATGGTTAGAGTGAGGGTGAGGTTGAGGATGAGGGGTAGGGTTAGGATGAGGGCTAGGATGAGGGTGAGGGTTAGGGTGAGGTTTAGGGTGAGGGATAGGGTAGTGGTAGGGTGAATGTTAGGGTTAGTGTGAGGGTGATGAGTAGGGTTAAGGTTACTGTTAGGGTGAGGCTAAGTGTTAGGATGAGGGTTAGGCTGAGGGTAAGGTTTAGGCTTAATGTTAGGGTTAGGGTAAGTTTTAGGTTGAAGGTAAGGGTGAGGTTGAGTGTTAAGGTTAGGGATAGGGTTGATGTGAGGGTTTGAGTTAGGGTTAGAGTGAGGTGAATGTTACGGTGAGGGTTAAGGTTAGGGTTAGGGTTACGGTTAGGCTTAGGGTTAGGGTGTGGGTTAAGGAGATGGTGAGGGTTAGCGTTGGGTTAGGGTGAGTGTGAGGTTGAGGGTTATGTTTAGGATTAGGGTTAGGGTGAGTGTTAGGGTGAGGGTGAGGGTTATTGTGAGGGTGAGGGTTAGTTTTAGGGTGAGGATTAGGTTTAGGATTAGGGTTAGGGTGAGGGCTAAGGTGAGGGTGTCGGTTAGGGTTAGGGTTCAGGTTAGGGTGAGGTTTAGGGTTAGGGTGAGTGTGAGGGTTAGGTTTAGTGTGCAGGTTAGGGTTAGTGTTAGAGTTAGGGTGAGGGTAAGGGTTACGGTGAGGGTTAGGATGACATTGAGGGTGAGGTTGAGCGCTAGGGTTAAGTTTAGGGTGAGGGTTAGGGTTAGGGTGAGTGTTAGGGTTAGGGTTAGTTTGAGGGTGAGGGTGAGGATCAGGGTGAGGGTTAGGGTTAGGATTAGGGTTAGGGTTTCTGTTAGGCTGAGGATGAGGGTGAGGGTGAGGGTGAGTGTAAGGTTTAGGGTGAGAGTTAGTGTGATCATGAAGTATACTGTTAGGTTTAGGGTGAGGGTTAGGTTTAGTGTGAGGTTTAGGGTTAAGGTAATTTTTAGGGTTAGGGTTTGGTTTAGGGTGAGGGTGAGTGTCAGTGTGAGGTTTAGGTTTAGTGTTAGTGTTAGGTTTAGGGTCAGGGTGAGGGTGAGGGTTATGGTTAGCTTTAGGTTTAGGGTTAAGTTTAGGCTGAGGGTGAGGGTGAGGGTGAGGGTAAGGGTGAGTGTTAGGGTGAGGGTTAGGGTGAGGGTTAGGATTAGGGTTAGGGTGAGAGTCAGCGTGAGGTTAAGTGCTAGGGGGAGTGTTAGGGTGAGGGTGAGATTTAGGGTTAGTGTGAGGGTAAGGGTTATCAGGAGGGTTAGGGTGAGTGTGAGCATTAGTCTTAGGGTGAAGGTGTGGTTTAGGGTTAGGTTTAGGATTAACGTGAGCATTAGGGTTAGGGTGAGGTTGAGGTTTAGGGTTAGATTTAGGGTGAGGTTGAGGGTGACAGTGAGGTTTAGGGTTAGGGTTAGGGTGCGTGTGAAGTTGAGGGTTAGGTTTAGGATTAGGGTCAGGGTTAGGGTGAGGGTGAGGGTAAGGTTTAGGTTTAGGGTAAGGTTGAGGGTTAGGGTTAGGGTGAGGGCTAGGATGAGGATGTGGGTTAGGTTGAGGTTTAGGTTGGGGGATAGGTTGAGGGTTATGGTGAGGGTGAGGGCAAGGTTGAGGGTGAGGGTTAGGGTGAGGTTTATGGTGAGGGATAGGGTTAGTGTTAGGGTGAATGTTAGGGTTAGTGGGAGGGTTAGGATTAGGGTTAAAGTTAGGATTTGGGTGAGGATAAGGGTTAGAGTGAGGGTTAGGGTGAGGGTAAGGGTTAGGCTTAGCGTAAGGTTTAGGGAAAAGTATAGGTTGAAGGTAAGGGTGAGGGTGAGGGTTAATGTTAGGGTTAGGTTTAGGGTGAGGGTTAGAGTTAGGGTGTGGGTTAAGGTGAGGGTGAGGGTTAAGGTTAGGCTTAGGGTGAGTGTGAGGGTAATGGTTAGGTTTAGGATTAGGTTTAGGGTTTGGGTTAGGGTGAGGGTAAGGATTAGGGTGAGGGTGAGATTGATGGTGAGGGTTAGGGTTAGGGTGAGGGGAGGGTGATGGTCTCCTTTAGGTAAGGATTAGGGTTAGAGTTAGGGTGAGGGCTAGGTTTAGGGTTAGGGTTAGGGTGATGTTTAGGGTGAGGGTGATTTTTTGGGTGAGGGTGAAGTTTCGGGGAAGGGTAAGGGTTAGGGTGTGTGTGAGGATTAGGCCTAGAGTGAGTGTTACGGTGTGTGTGAGGGTTAGGGTTAGGGTGAAGGTTAGTATGACAGGGAGGTTTAGGTTGTGGATGAGGGTTAGGCTGAGGGTTAGCGTGCGGGTGAGGTTTAGGGTAACCATTAGGTTTAGGGTGATGTTTAGGTTCAGGGTTATGGTTAGGGTTAGTTTAGGTTAAGGTTGAAGGTTAGGGTTAGGGTGAAGGTGAGGTTTAAGGTGAGGGTGAGGGTGAGTGTGAGCCTTAAGTTTAGGTTTAGGGGGAGGGGAAGGGTGAGGTTTAAGTTTAGGGTTAGGGTTAGGGGTAGGTTTAGGCTGAGGGAGAGAGTGAGGGTGAGTGTCAGTGTGAAGGATAGGGTTAAGGTTAGGGTGAGGGATAGGGTTAGTGTGAGGGTTAGGATTAGGATTAAGATTAGGGTTAGGGTGAGGATATTGGTTAGGGTGAGGGTTAGGGTGAGTGTGAGGGTTAGGGTTAGATTTAGGTTTAGGGTAAGGTTTAGGTTGAGGCTAAGGTTGTGAGTGAGTGTTAGGGTTAGGTTAGGGATTGGAAGAGCGTTAGGGGGAGGGGGAGGGTAAGGGTTAGGGTGAGGCTTAGTGTGAGGGTGAGCATTATATTTAGGGTGAGGGTGAGGTTTAGGGTTAGGCATAGGTTTAGTGTGAGCATTAGGGTTAGGATGAGGGTGAGGGTTAGGTTTAGGGTTAAGGAGACAGTTAGGGTGAGGGTGAGGTTTAGGGTTAGGGTTATGTTCAGGGTTAGCGTAAGTGTGAGGGTTAGGCTGAGGGTGAGGGTAAGGTTTGTGGTGAGATTTAAGGTGAGGCTGAGGGTTAGGGTGAGGGTGAGGGTTATGGTTAGGGTGAGAGTTAGCTTTAGGGTGAGGGTTAGTGTGAGAGTTAGGGTTAGGCTTAGGGTGAGGGTTAAGGTGAGGCTTAGGTTTAGGGTGAGGGTTAAAGTTAGGGTTAGGGTGAGGGTGAGGGTTAGGGTGAGGGAGAGGGTGAGTGTCAGGTTGAGGGTTATTGTTAGCTTTAGAGTGAGGGTGAGGGTGACGTTTAGGGTTAGGATTAGTGTTAGGGTTTGGGTTATGCTGAGATTGAGGGTGAGGTTGAAGGTTAGGGTTAGGGTTTGGGCTAGGTTGAGGGTGAGGTTTAGGGTAAGGTTTATGTTGAGGGATAGTGTTAGTGTTAGCGTGAATGTTAGGGTTAGTGTGAGGGTTAGGATTAGGGTTAAGTTTAGGATTAGGGTGAGGGTAAGGGTTAGGGTGAGGGTTAGGGTGAGGGTAAGTGTTAGGCTTAGCGATCGATTTAGGGTAAGGGTTAGTTTGAAGGTAAGGGTGAGGGTGAGGATTGAGGTTAGGGGTAGGGTTAAGGTGACGGTTAGAGTTAGGGTAATGGTGAGGTTAGGGTTAGGGTGAGGGTTAAGGTTAGGGTTAGGGTTAGGGTTATAATTAGGGTTAGGGTGTGGGTTAAGGTGAAGGTGAGGGTTAGGGTTAGGGTTAGGGTGAGTGTGAGGGTGAGGGTTTGGTTTAGGATTAGGGTTAGGGTTAGGTTTAGGGTGAGGGAAAGGGTTAGGGTCAGTGTGAGGTGAGGGTTAGGGTGAGGGTTAAGGTTAGGGTTAGGGTTAGGGTTAGGATTAGGTTTAGGGTGAGGGTGAGGGTTAAGATTAGGTTTAGGTTGAGGGTTAGGGTGAGGTTCAGGTTTAGGATGAGTGTGAGGTTGAGGGTGTTGGTTTTCGTTAGTTAAGTGTTAGGGTTAGGATTAGGGTTAGGGTTATGGTTAGGGTGAGGGTTAGGGTGAGGGTTAAGTTTAGGTTGAGGGTGAGTGTGAGGGATAGGGTGAGTGTTAGGTTGAGGGTGAGGCTTAGGTTGAGGGGTAGTTTTAGGGTTAGTTTCAGCGTTAGGGTTAGGGTTCGGGTTCGGGTTCGGGTTAGGGTTAGGGTGAGGGTTAGTGTGAGGCTGAGGATTAGGTTTAGGATTATGGTGAGGGCATGGGTTAGGGTGAGGGTTAGGGTGAGTGTTAGTATTAGGGTTAGGAAAGAGTTAGGTGAGGGTGAGGGTTAGAGTTAGGGTTGGTGTGAGGGTTAGGGTTAGGGTGAGGGCTAGAGTTAAGGTTAGGGTTATGGTGATGGTTAGGGTGTGGTTTTGGTTTAGAGTTAGGTTTAGGGTGAGGGTTAGTGTGTGTTAGGGTGAGGGTAAGTGTTAAGGTTTGGTTTAGGGTGAGGGTTAGGGTGAGCATTAGGTTTAGGGTGAGGGTGAGTTTTAGGGTTAGGGTTAGGGTGAGGGTGAAGGTTATTGTGAGGTTGAGGCTTAGGGTAAGCTTAGGATGAGGTTTAGGTTTAGGAATAGGGTTAGGGTTAGTGTTAGGCTGAGGGTGAGGGTGAGGGAGAGGGTTAGGGTGAGGGTTAGGTTTAGCGTTAGGGTTTGGGTAAGGATTAGGTTGAGGATAAGTGTGTGGGTGAGGGTTAGGTTTAGGGTAGGATTAGGGTGAGGGTTAGGGTGAGGTGAGGGTTAGGGTTAGGGTGAGGGTGAGGGTGAGGGTGAGCATTAGGGTTAGGGTGACGGTGAACTTTAGGTTTAGGCTAAGGGTTAGGGTGAGCATTAGTGTTAGGGTGAGGGTGAGGTTTAGGGTTAGGTTCAGGGTTAGGGTAAGTGTGAGGGTTAGTGTGAGGGTGAGGGTAAGGTTTGGGTAAGAGTTAAGTTTAGGGTGTGGGTTAGGGTGAGGGTGAGGTTTATTTTTAGGGTGAGGGTTAGGGTTAGGTTGAGGGTTAGTGTGAGGGTTAGAGTTAGGGTTAGGGTTAGAGTGAGGGTTAGGGTGAGGGTTAGGGTTAGGGTGAGGTTTAGGGATAGGGTTAGGATTAGGGTTAGTGTTAGGATTAGACTGAGTGTGAGGGTGAGGGTGAAGGAGAGGGTGAGTGTTAGGGTTAAGGTTAGGGTTAGAGTGAGGGCTAGGGTGAGAGTGAGGATTAGCGTTAGGCTGAGTGTTAGGATTAGGGGTAGGATGAGGGTTAGGGTTAGGGTCATGTTTAGGGTGACGGTGAGTGTGGGGGGTAGGGTTCAGTTTTGGTTTCGGTTAGGGTGAGGTTTGGGGTGAGGGTGGGGGTGAGGGTATGGGTGAGGTTTAGGGTTTTGTTTAGGTAAGGGTTAAGGTTATGATTAGGTTTAGGGTTAGGCTTAGGGTTAGGGTTAGGTTTAGTGTGAGGGTTAGGGTGAGGATTAAGGTTAGGATGAAGGTGAGGGTAAGGGTTAGCGTGAGGGTTAGGGTGAGGGTGAGGGTTTGGGTTAGGGTTAGGGTTAGGATTAGGGTTAGGTTTAAGGTTAGGGTTAGGGTTAGGGTTAGGATTAAGATTAGGCTGAGGGTGAGGGTTAGGGTTAGGGTTAGGGTTAGGTTTAGGGTTATTGTGAGGGTTAGGGTTAGGGTTAGGGTTATTGTTAAGGTTAGGGTTAGTGTTAGGGTGAGGGTGAAGGTGAGGGTTAGCCTTAGGGTTAGGGTTAGGTGAGGGTGAGGGTGAGGTTTAGTGTTAGCATTAGGGTTAGGGTTAGGATTAGACTGGGGGTGAGGGTGAGGGTGAATGTGAGGGTTTGGGTTAGGGTTAAGTTTAGGGTGAGGTTGAGGGTTAGGGTTATTGTTAAGGTTAGGGTGAGTGTTAGGATGTGGGGAAGGTTCATGTTTAGGGTTAGGGATAGGGTTAGTGTGAGGGTTAGGTTTACGGTTAGGGTTAGTGTTAGGTTTAAGGTGAGGGGTTCAGTTAGATTTAGGGTGAGGGTTAGGGTTAGGGTTAGGGTTATGGTGAGAGTGAGGGTCAGGGTCAGCATTACTGTTAGGATTAGGGTTAGGCTTATTGTTAGGCTGAGGGTGAGGTTGAGGGTGAGGGTGAGGGTAGGATTAGGGTTAGTGTTAGGGTGAGGGCTAGGCTGAGGGTGAGGTTTAGGGTGAAGTTGAAGGTGAGGGTGTGGGTGAGGGTTAGGGTTAGGGTAAATTTTAAGGTAACAGTTTAGTTGAGTATTAGGGTGATGTGAGGATAGGGTGAAGGTAAGTGTTAAGGTGAGGGTAAGGGTTAGGGTTAGGGTGAGGGTTAGGGTGAGGGTGAGGTTTAGGGTGAGCGAGAAGGTTAGGGTGAGGGTGAATGTTCGGGTGAGTGTGAGGGTTAGGGTTGGGGAGAGGGTAAGGGTTAGGATTAGGGATAAGGTGAGGGTGAGATTTAGCGTTATTGTTAAGGTGAGGGTTAGGGTGAGGGTTAGGTATAGTCTGAGGATTGGGTTAGGGTTAGGGGTAGGTCTATTGTGAGGGTTAGGATGAGGGTTAGGGTTAGGGTTAGGCTGAGAGTTAGGTTGAGGGTAAGTGTTAGGCTGAAGGTGTGGCAGAGGGTGAGGTTTAGGGTTAGGTTTTGGGTGAGGGTTAGGGTTAGACTGAGTGTTAGGCTGAGGGTGAATGTAAGGGTTGGGTGAGGTTGAAGGTTAGGGTTAGGGTTAGGGTTAGGTTGAGGATTAGGTTGAGGGTTAGGGTTAGGCGTAGGGGTAGGGTTAGGGTGAGGGTTAGGGTTAGGGTTAGGTTTAGGGTGAGGGTAAGGGTTAGGGGAAGGTTAGGATGAGAGTGAGGGTTAGGGTTAGCGTGAGTGTTAGGGTGAGGGTTAGGGTGAGAGTGAGGTTTAGGGTGAGGGTGAGGGTGATGGAGAGTGTTTTATTTAGGAATGTGTTAGGCATAGGATTAGGGTTAGGATTAGGGTGAGGTTGAGGGTTTGAGTGAGGGTTAGGGTTAGGCTGAGGGTTAGGATTAGGGCTAGGATGAGGGGTAGGGTTAGGGTCATGTTTAGGGTGACGGTGAGGTTGAGGGTGAAGGTGAGGGTTAGTGTGGGGTTTGGGGTGTGGGTGAGGGTGAGGGTGAGGGTGAGGTATAGTTTTTTGGTTAGGTAAGGTTAAGGTAAGGATTAGGTTTAGGATTAGGGTTAGGGTGAGGGTTATGTTGTGGGATAGGGTTAGGCTTAGGGTTAGGGTTAGGTTTAGTGTGAGGGTTAGGGTGAGGGTTAAGGTTATGATGAGGGGGAGGGTAAGGGCTAGGGTGAGGGTTAGGGTGAGGGTGAGGGTTGGGGTGACTGGTTAGGGTTAGGGATAGTGTTAGGGTTTGGGTTAGGGTTAGGATCAGGTTGAGCATTATGGTTAGGCTGAGGGTGAGGGTTAGGGTTTGGGTTAGGGTTAGGGTTAAGTTTAAGATTAGGTTGGGGGTGAGCGTTAGGGTTAGAGTTAGGGTTAGCTTTAGGGTTAAGCTTATTGTTAGGGTTAGGGTTAGTGTTAGGGTGAGGGTGAGGGTGAGGGTGAGGTTTAGGGTTGAGATTAGTGTTAGGGTTTGGGTTAGGCTGAGGGTTAGGGTGAGGGTGAGGGTTAGGTTTAGGGTTAGGGTGAAGGTTAGGGTTAGTGTGAGGGTTAGGGTGAAAATGAGGGATAATGTTAGGGTTAGGTTTAGGCTGAGGTTTAGGGTGAGGGTGAGGGTTAGTGTGAGGTTGAGGGTTAGGTTTAGGGTGAGGAAAAGTGTTAAGATTAGGGTTAGGGTGAGGGCTAAGTTGAGGGTGTGGGTTGAGGTTATGGTTAGGGTTAGGGTGAGGGTTAGGGTTAGGGTGAAGGTGAGGGTTAGGGTGAGGGGTACGCTTAGGACCAGTGTGAGGGTTACGTTTAGTGTGATGGTTAGGGTTAGGGTTATATTAAGGGTTAGGTTTAGGTTTAGGGTGAGTGTGAATGTCAGTGTGAGGTTTAGGTTTAGTGTCAGTGTTAGGGTTTGGGTTAGGGTGAGGGTCATGGTTATGGTTAGGTTTAGGTTTATTTTTAATTTTAGGCTGAGGGTGAGGGTGAGGGTGAGGGTAAGGGTTAGGGTTATTGTTAGGGTGAAAGTTAGGGTGAGGTTTAGGGTTAGGGTTAGGTTTAGGGTGAGGGTTTGGGTGAGGTTAAGTACTAGGGTGAGTGTTAGGGTGAGGGTCAGGTTTAGGGTTAGTGTGATGGTAAGGGTTAGGAGGAGGGTTAGGGTGAGGGTGAGCATTAGGATTAGAGTGAGTTTGAGGTTTAGGGTTAGGGGTAGGATTAACATGAGCATTAGGATTAGTGTGAGGGTGAGGGTTAGGTTTAGGGTTCGTGAGAGGGTTACTGTGAGGGTGAGGGTGAGCGTTAGGGTTAGCGTGAGGTTGAGGGTTAGTGTTAGGGTTAGGGTGAGTGTGAGGGTGAGGGTTAGGTTTAGGATTATGGTTAAGGTTAGGGTTAGGTTGAGGGTAAGGGTTAGGGTGAGGGTGCGGTTGAGGGTGAGGTTTAGGGTTAGGGTGAGGGCTAGGATGAGGGTGAGGGTTAGGGTGAGGTTTAGGGTGAGGGATAAGGGTTAGTGTTAGGGTGAATGTTAGGGTTAGTGTGATTGTGAGGATTAGGGTTAAGGTTAGGGTTAGGGTGAGGATATGTGTTAGGGTGAGTGTTAGGCTGAGGGTAAGGTTAGGCTTAATGTTAGGGTTAGGGTAAGTGTTAGGTTGAAGGTAAGGGTGAGGGTGAGGGTTAAGGTTAGGGATAGGGTTGATGTGAGGGTTTGAGTTAGGGTTAGGGTGAGGTGAGGGTTAAGGTGAGGGTTAAGGTTAGGGTTAGGCTTAGGGTTAAGCTTAGGGTTAGGGTGTGGGTTAAGGTGAGGGTGAGGGTTAGGGTTGGGTTAGGGTGAGTGTGAGGTTGAGGGTTAGGTTTAGAATTAGGGTTAAGGTTAGGGTGAGGGTAAGGTTTAGGGTGAGGGTTAAGGTGAAAGTGAGGTTTAGGGTTAGGGTTAGGGTTAGGGTGAGGGTTCAGGTGAGGGTGAGGGTTAGTGTGTGGGTGAGGGTTAGGGTGAGGATTAGGTTTAGTATTAGGTTTAGGGTGAGGGCTAAGGTGAGGGTGTCGGTTGGGGTTAGGGTTAGGGTGAGGTTGAGGTTGAGGTTTAGAGTGAGGGGTACGGTGAGGGTTAGTGTGAGGGTTAGGTTTAGTGTGAGGGTTAGGGTTAGGGGTATTTTTAGGGTTAGCGTTAGGTTTATGGTGAGGGTGAGTGTCAGTGTGAGGTTTAGGTTTAGTGTTAGTGTTAGTGTTAGGTTTAGGGTGAGGGTGAGGGTTATGGTTAGATTTAGGTTTATTGTTAATTTTAGGCTGAGGGTGAGGGTTAGGGTGAGGGTAAGGGTTAGTGTTAGGGTGAGGGTTAAGTTGAGGGTTAAGATTAGGGTTAGGTTGAGGATCAGGGTGAGGTTAAGTGCTAGGGTGAGTGTTAGGGTGAGGTTGAGGTTTAGGGTTAGGGTGAGGGATATGGTGAGGGTTTGGGTGAGCGTTAGTTTTAGATTTAGGGTGACAACTAGGTTGAGGGTGAGGGTTAGGGTTAGGGTTAGGGTGAGGGTGAAGTTGAGGTTTAGGGTTGGGATTAGTGTTAGGGTTTGGGTTAGGCTGAGGGTGAGGGTGAGGGTGAGGGTTAGGTTTAGGGTTAGGGTGAAGGTTAGTGTTAGTGTGAGGTTTAGGGTGAAAATGAGGGCTAATGTTAGGGTTAGGTTTAGGCTGAGGTTTAGGGTGAGTGTGAGGGTTAGTGTGAGGTTGAGGGTTAGGTTTAGGATGAGGATTAGTGTTCGGATTAGGGTTGGGGTGAGGGCTAGGTTGAGGGTGTGGGTTGTGGTTATGGTTTGGGTTAGGGTGAGGGTTAGGGTTAGGGAGAGGGTGAGGGTTAGTGTGAGGGGTACGGTTAGGACCAGTGTGAGGGTTACGTTTAGTGTTATGGTTAGGGTTAGGGTTATTTTTAGGGTTAGGTTTAGGTTTAGGGTGAGTGTGAATATCAGTGTGAGGTTTAGGTTTAGTCTTAGTGTTAGGGTTAGGTTGTGGGTGAGGGTCAGGGTTATGGTTAGTTTTAGGTTTATTGTTAAATTTAGGCTGAGGGTGAGGGTGAGGGTGAGGGTAAGGGTTAGGGTTAGTGTTAGGGTGAGGGTTAGGGTGAGGGTTAGGGGTAGGTTTAGGGTGAGGGTTAGGGTGCGGTTAAGTACTAGGTTGAGTGTTAGGGTGATGGTGAGGTTTAGGTTTAGTGTGATGGTAAGGGTTACGATGAGGGTTAGGGTGAGGGTGAGCATTAGGATTAGAGTGAGTTTGAGGTTTAGGGTTAGGGTTAGGATTAACATGAGCATTAGGATTAGTGTGAGGGTGAGGGTTAGGTTTAGGATTAGGGAGAGGGTTACTGTGAGGGTGAGGGTGAGGGTTAGGGTTAGCGTGAGGTTGAGGGTTAGTGTTAGGGTTAGTGTGAGTGTGAGGGTGAGGGTTAGGTTTAGGATTAAGGTTAGGATTAGGGTTAGGTTGAGGGTAAGGGTTAGGGTGAGGTTTAGGTTGAGGGATAGGGTTAGTGTTAGGGTGAATGTTAAGGTTAGTGTGAGGGTGAGGATTAGGGTTAAGGTGAGGATATGTGTTAGGGTGAGGGTTAGGCTGAGGGTAAGTTTAGGCTTAATGTTAGGGTTAGGGTAAGTGTTAGTTTGAAGGTAAGGGTGAGGGTGAGGGTTAAGGTTAGGGATAGGGTTGATGTGAGGGTTTGAATTGGGGTTAGGGTGAGGTGAGGGTTAAGGTGAGGGTTAAGGCTAGGGTTAGGATTAGGCTTAGGGTTAGGGTGTGGGTTAAGGTGAGGGTGAGGGTTAGGGTTGGGTTAGGGTGAGTGTGAGTTGAGGGTTAGGTTTAGAATTAGGGTTAGGGTTAGGGTGAGGGTAAGGTTTAGGGTGAAGTTTAAGGTGAAAGTGAGGTTTAGGTTTAGTGTTAGGGTTAGGGTGAGGGTTCGGGTGAGGGTGAGTGTTAGTGTGTGGGTGAGGATTAGGGGTAGGGTGAGGATTAGGTTGAGCATAAGGGTTAGGGTGAGGGCTAAGGTGAGGGTGTCATTTGGGGTTAGGGTTAGGGTTAGGGGGAGGGGGAGGTTTAGAGTGAGGGGTACGGAGAGGGTTAGTGTGAGGGTTAGGTTTAGTGTGACGGTTAGGGTTAGGGTTATTTTTAGGGTTAGCGTTAGGTTTATGGTGAGGGTGAGTGTCAGTGTGAGGTTTAGGTTTAGTGTTAGTGTTAGGTTTAGGTTGAGGGTGAGGGTGAGGGTTTTGGTTAGGTTTAGTTTTATTGTTAATTTTTAGGCTGAGGGTGAGGGTTAGGGTGAGGGTAAGTGTTAGTGTTAGGGTGAGGGTTAAGGTGAGGGTTAGGATTAAGGTTAGGGTGAGGGTCAGGGTGAGGTTAAGTGCTAGGGTGAGTGTTAGGGTGAGGTTGAGGTTTAGGGTTAGTGTGAGGGTAAGGGTTATGAGGAGGGTTAAGGTGAGGGTGAGCATTAGGCTTATGGTGAGGGTGTGGTTTAGGATTAGGGTTAGGATTAACGTGAGCATTAGGGTTAGGGTGAGGGTGAGGGTGAGGGTTAGAGTTGGGGTCAGGGTGAGTGTGAGATTGAGGATTAGGGTAAGGGTTAGGGTGAGTGTGAAATTGAGGGTTAGGTTTAGGATTAGGGTCAGGGTTAAGGTGAGGGTGAGGGTAAGGTTTAGGGTGAGGGTGAGGTTGAGGGTTAGGGGTAGGGTTAGGGTGAGGACTAGGATGATGATGTGGGTTAGGTTGAGGTTTAGGTTGGGGGATAGTTTGAGGGTTATGGTGAGGTTAAGGGCAAGGTTGAGGTTGAGCGTTAGGGTGAGGTTTATGGTGAGGGATAGGGTTAGTGTTAGGGTGAATTTCAGGGTTAGTCGGAGGGTTAGGATTAGGGTTAAGGTTAGGATTTGGGTGAGGATAAGGGTTAGGGTGAGGGCTAGGGTGAGGGTAAGGGTTAGGCTTAGCATTAGGTTTAGGGAAAAGTATAGTTTGAAGGTAAGGGTGAGGGTGAGGGTTAAGGTTAGGGGTAGGGTTAGGGTGAGGGTTAGAGTTAGGGTGTGGGTTAAGGTGAGGGTGAGGGTTATGGTTAGGGTTAGGGTGAGTGTGAGGGTGATGGTTAGGTTTAGGTTTAGTTTTAGGGTTAGGGTTAGGGTGAGGGTAAGGTTTAGGGTGAGGGTGAGGTTGAGGGTGAGGGTTAGGGTTAAGGTGAGGGGAGGGTGATGGTCTCCTTTAGGTAAGGGTTATGGTTAGAGTTAGGGTGAGGGCTAGGGTTATGGTTAGAGTTAGGGTGAGGGCTAGGGTTAGGTTTAGGGTTAGGGTGATGTTTAGGTTGAGGGTGATTTTTAGGGTGAGGGTGAAGTTGCGGGTAAGGGTAAGGGTTAAGGTGTGTGTGTGAGCGTTAGGGTTAGAGTGAGGGTTACGGTGTGTGTGAGGGTTAGGGTTAGGGTGAAGGTTAGGATGACTGGAGGGTTAGCGTGAAGATAAGGTTTAGGCTGAGGGTTAGGGTGTGGGTGAGGTTTAGGGTTACCATTAGGTTTAGGGTGATGGTTAGGTTCAGGGTTAGTTTTAGGGTTAGTTTAGGTTAAGGTTGAAGGTTTGGGTTAGGGTTAGCGTGAGGGTGAGGATGAGGGTAAGGTTTAGGATTTGAGTTAGGGTTAGGCTTAGCGTGAGGGTGAGGGTGAGGGTTAGGGTTAGGGTTAGGGTGAGGGTTAGGGTGAGGGTTAGCGTTAGGTTGATGTTTACTCTGAGGGTCAGGTTTAGGGTGAGGTTTGAGTTTCGTGTGAGTGTGAGATTTAGGGTGTGGTTCAGGCTTAGGTTTAGGTTGAGGGTTAGGGTGTGGGTGAGGCTTAGAGTTATGGTGAGTGTTAGGGCGAGGGTGAGGTTGAGGGTGAGGGTAAGTGTGAGGGTTAGGGTGAGGGATAAGTTCAGGGTTAGGGTGAGGGTTAGTGTTAGTGTGTGGGTTAGGATTAGGGTTAAGGTTCGGGTTAGGGTGAGGATAACGATTAGAGTGAGGTTTAGGTTGAGAGCTAGGTTGAGGGTGAGGATCAGGATGAGGGTCAGGGCTAGGGTGAGGTTTAGGATTAGGTTTAGGGTTAATGTTAGGGTTAAGGTTAGGGTGAGGGTGAGGGTGAGTGTTAGGGTGAGGTTCAGTTTTAGGGTAAGGGTGAGATTTAGGGTTAGTGTGAGGGTAAGGATTAGGGTGAGGGTGAGCATTAGGCTTAGGGTGAGGGTGAGGTTCAGGGTTAATTTTAGGGTTAGGTTGAGGGCTAGGGTGAGGGTGAGAGTTAGGTTTAGGGTTAGGGATATTTTTAGGGTGATGGTGAGAGTTAGGGTTAGGGTTAAGGTGAGGGTTAGGGTTATTGTGGTGGTTAGGTTTAGGGATAGAGTGAGGGTTAGGGAGAGGGTTAGGGTTAGTCTAAGGGTTAGGGTTAGGGTGAGGGTGAGGGTGAGGGTTAGCGTTAGGGTTAGGGTTAATGTTAGGGTTAATGTTTGGTTTAGGGTGATGGTTAGGTTGAGGGTTAGGGTAAGGGTGAGGGTTACGGTGTGGGTTAGGGTGTGGGTTAGGGTTAGGATAATGTTTAGGGTGAGGGTGAGGGTGAGGATTAGGGTTAGTGTGAGGGATCGGGTGAGGTGAGGCATAGTGTGTGGGTGATGGTTATGGTTCGGGTGAGGATTCCGGTGGCGGTCAGGGTTTGGGATAGTGTTAGGGTTAGGGTGAGAGTTAGGGTTAGGGTTAGGGTTAGGGTGAGGGTTAGTGTGAGGGGTAGTTTTAGGGTTAGGGTGATGGTTCGGTTTAGGGTTAGGATGAGGATTAGGGTGAGGGGTAAGGTTAGGGTTAGATTGACCGTTAGGTTTAGGGTGAGGCTTAGGGTGAGGGTTAAGGTGAATTTGAGGTAAACCTCATTAGAGTAAGGGTGAGGGTAACGTTAGGATTAGGGTGAGGGTCAGTGTTAGGTGAGGGTAAGGGTTAGGGTGGGAGTTAGGTTTTAGGTGAGGGTTAGGGATAGCATTAGGGTTAGGGTGAGTTTGAGGCTAGGATTAAGTTTAGGGTTAGGGTTAGTTTTAGGTTTAGTGTGAAGGTTGGGGTTAGGGTTAGCATTAGCGTTAAGTTGAGGTTAAGGGTTAGGTGAGGGTTAGGGTGAGGGTGAAGTTTAGGATTAGCATTAGAGTGAGGGTTTGTGTGAGATTGAGGGTTGGGTTAGCGTTATTTTTAGTGTGAGGGTCAGGGTGAGGGTGAGTGTTAGCATTAGGGATTGGGATAGGTTAAGGTTTAGGGTGATGGTTAGGTTTAGTGTGTGGGTTAGGAATAGGGTTAGGGTTAGGGAGAGGGGAAGGGTTAGGGTGAGGGTAAGTTTGAGGGTGAGGTTTAGCGTGAGGTTGAGATGAGTGTTAGGGTTGGGGTGAGGGTGATTGTGAGGGTTAGGGTTAGGGTTAGAGTGAGTGCTAGGGTTAGGATTAGGGTGAGAGTGAGGCTGAGGGTGAGGGTTAGTGTGAGGGTGAGCGTGAGAATGAGGGTGAGTGTGAGGTTTAAGATTAGGTTTAGGGTTAGGATGAGAGTGAGGTTTAGGGTTAGGATTAGGGTTAGGTTTAGGGTTAGGCTGAGGGTGAGGTTGAGGTGAGGGTGAAGGTTAGGTTTAGGCTTAGGGTGTAGGTTAGGGTTAGTGTGAAATTTAGAGTGAGGGTGAGTGTAACGGTTAGGGTGAGACTTAGTGTATCTGTGAGGTTTAGGGTTAGGGTGAGGGTGAGGTTTAGGGTGAGGGTTAGAGTTAATGTGAGGGTGAATGTTTGGGTTAAGTTGAGGATTAGGGTTAGGTTGAGGGCTAGGGTGATGGTGAAGCTTAGGGTTATGGTTAGGGATATGGTTAGGGTGAGGGTTAGGGTTAGGTTGAGGGTGAGTATTAGTGTGTGGGTTAGGGTTATGGTGAGGGTTAGGTTTAGTGTGAGGGTTAGGGTTAGGGTGAGGGTAATGGTAAGAGTGAGGACTAGGGTGAGGGTGAGGGTTAGGGTGAGGGTGAGGGTGATGCTTAGGGTTAGGGTTAAGGTTAGGGTGAGGGGAATGTGAGGTTTTCCGTTAGGTAAGGTTTAGGGTTATGGTTAGTGTGAGGGTTAGGCTTAGGTTAAGGGTTAGGGTGAGGGTGAGGGTTAGGGTTAGCGTTAGGGTTAGGGTTATTGTTAGCGTTAATGTTTGGGTTAGGGTGAGACGGGGAAGGAGGGTTAGGTTTAGGGTTACGGTGAGGGTTAGATTTAGGGTTAGGGTTGGTGTTAGGGTTAGGGTATGTGTCAGGGTTATGGTGAGCATGAGGTTGAGGGTGAGTGTTGGTTTAGAATGAGGGCTTGTTTGAGGGTGAGGGAGAGGGTAAGGGTGAAGAGGAGTTTTAATGTTAGGATTAGGGTTAGGTTTAGGGTTAGGCTGAGACTGAGGGTTAGGATGAGGGTTAGAGTTAGAGATAGGGAGAAGGTTGGGGTTAGTGTGAGGGATAGTGTGTGGGTGAGGGTGATGATTAGGGTTAAGGTGAGGGTTATTGTGATGGTTAGGGTTAGGGTTATGCTGAGGTTGAGGGTGATGGTGAGGTGAGTGTGAGGGTTAGGTTTAGGTTGAGGGCTAGGGTGAGGGTGCAGGTTAGCTTGAGCTTGAGGGTGAGCGTGAGGATTTCGGTTAGGTAAGTTTTAGGGTTAGGGTGAGGATTAGGTTGAGGGTGAGGGTTAGGGTTAGGGTGAGGATTAGGGTTAGCGTTAGGGTGTGGGTTAGGGTTAGGGTGATGTTTATTGTTCAGATGAGGGTTAGCATGAGGGTGAGGGTTCAGGTGAGGGTGAGGCGTAGTGTGTGGGTGAGGTTTAGGGTTTGGGTGAGCATTAGGGTGATGGTGAGGTTTGGGTTAGGGTTAAGGTTAGGATGAGTGTTAGGTTTAGGGTTAGGGATAGGTGAGATGTAGTATAAGGTGTAGGGTGAGGGTTAGGGTTTCGGTTAGGGCTAGTGTGAGGGTACGGGTTAGGTTTAGGGTTAGGGTTAGGGTGAGAGTGAGGTTTAGTGTTATGTTTAAGGTGATGGTTAAGGTTAGGGTAAGGGTTAGTGTTAGGTTTAGGGTTAGGGTGAAGGTGAGGGTGACGGTTAGGATTTAGGTTATGGTTAGGGTGAGGGTAAGGATGAGGATTATGGTTAGGATTAGGGTTAGGGTTAGGGTTAAGGTTAGGGTTAGGGTTAGTCTGAGGGTGAGGGTGAGGTAAAGGGTTAGGGTTAGCGTGAGGTTTAGGGATAGGTTTGGTATTAGGGTGTAGGTGAAGCTTAGGGTTAGGGTAAGGGTTAGGGCTAGGGTGAGGGTGATCGATATGGTCAGTTTTAGGGTGAGGATAATGATTAGGGTGATTGTTAGGGTGTGGGCTAGGGTAAGGGTGAGGAATAGGGTGAGGATGAGGGCTAGATTGAGGGTTAGTGTTAATGTTAGGGTTAGGGTTAGGGTGAGGGGGAGAGGGAGGGTTAGCATGAGGGTTTGGGATACAGTCAGGGTTAGGGTGAGGGTGAGGGTTAGGGTGAGAGTGAAGATTAGGGTGAGGGTGAGGGTTAGTTTTAGGATTAGTGTTAGGGTGAGGGTTACGGTTACGGTTTGGGTTCTGGTGACATTTAGGTTGAGGGTTAGGCTTAGGCTTAGGGTTATTTTGCGGGTTAGTGTGAGGTTTAGGGTTAGTGTTAGGTTTAGAGTGAGGGTTAGGGTGAGGGTAAGTGTTATGTTGAGGTTTAGGGTGAGGCTGAGGGTTAGGGTTAGGGTTAGGGTGAGGGGTAGGGTGAGATTTAGGGTTAGGGTTAGGGTTATTGTTAGAGTTAGGCTGAGGTTGAGAGTGAGGGTGAGGGTGCGGGATAGGGTTAGTGTGAGGGTTAAGGTGAAGCTGAGGTTAAGGGTTAGGGTGAGGGATAGGGTGAGAGTGATGGTTAGGGTTAGGGTAAGGATTAGGTTGAGGGTTAGGGTGACGGTTAGGGTTAGGTTTAGGGTTAGGATTAAGGGGAGGTTTAGTTTTAGTGTGAGGGTTAGGGTTAGGGTTAGGATTAGGATGAGGGTAAGGGTTAGGGTTAAGGTTAGGGTGAGAGTGATGGTTAGGGTTAGCGGGAGTGTTAGGGTGAGGGTTTGAGTGAGGTTTAGGGATAGGGTTAGGGTTAAGGTGAGGGTTAGGATTAGGATAAGGGTGAGGGTGAGGGTGAGGGTTAGGTTTAGGATTAGGGATAGGATTAGGTGAATATTAAGGTTAGGTGTAGGGTCAGGGTGAGGTTTAGGCTGAGGGATAGGGTTAGCATTAGGGTGAGGGTTAGGTTTATTCTGAGGGTTAGGGTTAGGGTTTGGTTTAGGGTTAGGATTAGGGAGACGGTAAGGGTTAGAGTGAGGATTGGGGTGAGGGTGAGGGTTAGGGTTAACATTAGGGTTAGGGTGAGGATTAGGTTTAGTTTGAGGATTAGGGTTAGGGTTAGGGTTAGGTTGAGGGTGAGGCTGAGGTTTTTGGTGAGGGTGAGGGTGAGGTTTAGGGTTATTGTTTGGGTGAGGGTGAGGGTGAGGGTGAGGGTTAGGTTTAGGGTTACGGTTAGGGTTAGGTTTAGGTTTAGGGTGAGGAGGAGGGTTAGGTTTACGGTTAGGGTGTGGGTTAGGGTGAGGGTTAGGGTTAAGGGTAGGGTTAGGTTTAGGGTGAGGGCTAGGGTTAATGTTAGCGTTACAGTTAGGGTAAGAGTTAGTGTGAGGGTGAGGGTTAGGGTTAGCTTGAGGTTTAGGGTTAGGGTGAGGGTTAGGGTTAGGATTAGGGTTACGGTGAGGCCTAGGGTGAAGGTTAGGGTTAGGCTTAGGGTGAGGGTTAGTGTGAGGGTTAGGGTTAGGGTTAGGATTAGTGTGAGGTGTAGGCTTAGGGTGAGGGTTAGCGTTAGGTTTAGGATTAGTTTGAGGTGTAGGCTTAGGGTTAGGGTGAGGGTTAGGGTTAGAGTTAGAGTTAGGGTAGGGTGAGGATTAGGGTTAGGTTAAGGGTTAAGGTGAGGGTGAAGTTTAGGTTTAGGATGAGTTTTAGGGTTAGATTCAGGATTAGGGTTAGGGTGAGGCTAGCATGAGGTTGAGGGTGAGGGTTAGGCTTAGGGTTAGGGTTAGGATTAGGGTGAGAATGAGGGTTAGGGTTAGCTTGAGTGTTAAGGTGAGGGTTAGCTTGAGGGTTAGGTATAGGGTTTGGGTTAGGTTTAGGTGAGGGTAAGTGGTAGGGTTAGGGTTAGGTTGAGGGTTAGGGTTAGGATTAGAGTAATGCTTAGGGTTAGACTGAGGGTTAGGTTTAGGGTTTGCGTTAGGGGTATTGTTAGGGTTAGGTTTAGGATGAGGGTGAGAGTGACGGTGAGAGTGAGGGTGAGATTTAGGGTTAGTGTGCGGGTTAGTGTTAGGGTGAGGGTAAGGTTTAGAGTGAGGACTATGGTGAGGGTGAGGGATAGGGTGAGGAGGCAGGTGAGGGTGATGGTAAGGGTTAGGGTTAAGGTGAGGGGAGGGTGAGGGATTCCTATAGGTAAGTGTTAGGGTTATGGTTAGGGTGCTGGTAAGGGTTAGGGTGAGGGTTGGGATGAGTGTGAGGGTAAGGGTTAACGTTAATGTTAGGGTTAATGTTTGGGTTAGGGTGAGGGTTAGGTTTAGAGTGAGGGTTAGGGTTAGGGTTAGGGTGTGGGTTAGTGTGAGGGTGATGTTTAGGGTGAGGGTGAGTGTTAGGGTGACCGTTAAGTTTAGGCTATGGTTTAGGTTTAGGGTTAGGGTTAGGGAGAGTGTTAGGGTGAGGGTTAGGGTTAGGGTGAGAGTGAGGGTAAGGTTTAGGGTGAGGGTTAGGTTTAGGGTGAGTGTACGGGTTAGGGTGAGGTTTAGGGTGAGGGTGAGGTTTAAGGTTAGCATTAGGGTTAGGGTGAGGTTAGCTTTAGGGTTAGGGTGAGGGTTAGGATAAGGGTGAGGTTGAGGGTTAAAGTTGTGTAGAGGTTGAGGGTGAGGGTTAAAGTTCGGGTTAGGGTGAGGGTTAGGGTTACGGTGAGAGTTAGGTTTAGGGTTAGGTTGAGGGTGAGGGTGAGGGTTAGTGTGAGGGTGAGTTTGAGGGTGAGTTAGAGGGTGAGGGTGAGGGTGAGTGTTAGGTTTAGGGTTCGGGTGTAGGTTAGGGTTAGTGTGAGCGTTAGGTTGATGATGATTGTAAGGATTCGGGTGAGAGTTACTGTCACCGTGAGGTTTAGGGTTAGTGTTAGGGTGAGGTTTAGGGTGAGGGTGAGGTTTAGAGTGAGGGTAAGTGTTAGGGCTAAGGTGAGGATTAGGGTTAGGATTAGGGTTAGGGTGAGGGCTGGGGTGAGGGCTCAGGTTAGGGTTAGGGTTAGGGTTAGGTTTATGTTGAGGGTTAGGGTTAGGGTGAGGGCTTGGGTGCGGTGAGGGTTAGGGTGAGGGTGAGGGTTAGGTTTAATGTGAGGGCTAGTGTTAGGGTGAGGGTAAAGGTTAGAGTTAGGGCTAGGGTGAGAGTGAGGGTTAGGGGGAGGGGGAGGGGGAGGGTAAAGTTTAGGGTTAGGGTGAGGGTGAGGTTTATGGTGAGGGTGAGGGTTAGGGTTAGGTTTAGGATTACGGTGAGGGTTTGGGTGAGGGTCAGGTTTAGTGTAAGTGTTAAGGTTAGGTTTAGGGTTAGGATTAGGGTGAGGGTAAGGGTTAGGGTGAAGGTTAGGGTGAGAGTGAGGTTTAGGTTTAGCATGATTGTTAGGGTGAGAGTGAGGGCTAGGGTTAGGGTGAGGGTAAGGGTAAGGAAGAGGGGAGGGCGAGGGTTTCCGTTAGGTAATGATTAGGGTTAGGATTAGGGTGAGGGTGAAGGTGAGGGTTTGGGTTAGGGTGAGGGTTAAGTTTAGGGTTATTGTGTGGGTTAGCGTTAGGTTTATGGTTAGTGTTAGGGTGAGGGTGAGTGTGAGTGTGAGGGTTAGCTTTAGGGTTAGGATTAGTGTAAGGGGAGTGTGGTGGTCTCCTTAAGGTAAGGGTTAGGGTTATGGTTAGGGTGAGCGCTAGGGTTAGGGTTAGGATTAGGTTGATGTTTTGGGTGAGGATGATTGTTAGGGTGAGGGTAAGGTTTCGGGTAAGGGTGAGGGTTAGGATGTGTGTGAGGTTTAGGGTTAGGGTGAGAGTTAGGGTGAGGGGTAGGGTTAGAGTTAGGGTGAGGATTAGGTTTAGCGTGAGGGTTTGTGTGAGGGTTAGGTTTGGGACGAGGCTGAGGTTAAGGGATAGGGTGAGGGTTCCGGTGCAGGTGAGAGTTAGGGTTCCCGTTAGTGTTATAGTGAGGTTTAGGGTCAGGGTTAGTGTTAGGGGTAGGGTTAGCTTTAGGTTGAGGTTGATTGTTAGGGTTAGGGTTAGGGCGAGGGTTAGGGTTAGGGTGAGGTTTAGGTTTATGTTTAGGGTTAGGGTTGGGTGAGGGTGAGGGTGAGGTTTAGGGTTAGGGTTAAGGTCAGGGTGAGGGTAAGGTTTAAGATTAGGTTTAGAGTTAGCCTTAGAGTGAGTGTGAGGGTGAGGGTGAGGATTTGGGTTAGCGTCAGTGTGAGGGTTAGCGTTAGGTTGATGTTTAGGGTGAAGCTCAGGTTTAGGGTGAGGGTGAGGGTGAGAGTGAGGGTGAAGGTGTGGGTTAGGCTTAGGGTTAGGTTGAGTGTTAGTGTGTGGGTGATGCTTAGGGTTATGATGAGGGTTAGGTCTAGGGTGAGGTTGAGGGTGAGGGTTTTTGTGAGGGGTAGGTTGAGGCATAATGCCAGGGTTAGAGTGATGGTTAGTGTTAGTATGTGGGTTAGGATTACGTTAAAGTTAGGTTTAGGGTGAGGATAAAGATTAGGCTGAGGTTTAGGGTGAGGTCTAGTGTGAGGGTGAGGATCAGAGTGAGGGTGAGGGCTAGGGTGAGGTTTAGGATTAGGGTTAGGGTTAATGTTAGGGTTAGGGTTAGGGGGAGGGGGAGGGGGAGCTTTAGGGTTAGGGTTATCATTAGGGTTCGGGTTACTATTAGGATTAGGGTGAGGTTGAGGGTTAGGTTTAGAGTTAGGTTTAGGGTGAGGGTTAAGGTCAGGATTAGGGTTAGGGTGAGGTTGAGGTTTAGGTTTAGGATTGGGGTTAGGTTGAGGGTTTTGGTTATGGTTTGGGTTAGGGTGACGTTTAGGTTGAGGTTTATGTTTAGGCTTAGGGTTATTGTGAGGGTTTGAATGAGCGTTGGTTTAGTGTTAGGGTTAGGGTGAGGGTTAGGTTGAGGGTAAGTGTTAGGGTGACGGTTAGAGTGAGGTTGAGATTTTGGGTTAGTGTTACGGTGAGTTGTAGTGTGAGATTTAGTTTTAGGTTTAGGTTTAGGGTTATTGTGAATGTTAGGCTGAGGTTGAGGGTTAGGGTGAGGGTGCGGGATAGGGATCAGGTTAGGGTGAGGGTTAGGTGTAGTGTGATGGTTAGGGTGAAGTTGAGGTTAAGGGTTAGGGTGAGGAATAGGGTGAGGTTGAGTTTTAGGGTTGGGGTAAGGGTTAGGTTGAGGGTTAGGGTGAGTTCTAGGTTTAGGGTTAGGGTGAGTGTTATGGCTATGGTTAAGGTTAGGGTGAAGGTTAGGGTTAGGGTTAGGTTTAGGTTGAGGTTTAATTTGAGGGGTAGGGTTGGTGTTAGTGTGAGCCTCAGTGTTACTGTGAGGGTTAGGGTTAGCGTTAGGGTTACCGTGAGGCTAAGGGTAAGGGTGAGTGTTAGGATGAGGGTGAGGGTTAGGGATCGGGTCAGTGTGAGAGTAAGGGTTAGGGTGAGGGTGAGGGTGAGGATTAGTGTTAGGGTGAGGGTTAGTGTGAGGGTGAGGGTTAGGGTGAGTTTGAGGGTTAGGTTTAGGATTAGGGTGAGGTTGAAGTTTACGGTTAGGATTTGGGTTAGGGTGACGTTTAGGTTGAGGGTTAGGTTTAGGCTCAGGGTTATTGTGAGGGTTAGAATGAGGGTTAAGGTTAGTGTTAGGGTTAGGGTGAGGGTTAGGTTGAGGGTAACCGTTAGGGTGAGGGTTAGGGTGAGGTTGAGGGTTAGGGTTAGGGTTAGGGTTAGGGTTATTGTGAGGGTTAGGCTGAGGTTGAGGGTGAGGGTGAGGGTGAGGTATAGGGATAGGTTTAAAGTGAGGGTTAAGGTTAGTGTGATGGTTAGGGTGAAGCTGAGATTAAGAGTTAGGGTGAAGGTTAGGGTGAGGTTGAGTGTTAGGTTTGGGGTAACGGTTAGGTTGAGGGTTAGGGTGACGGATAGGGTTAGGGTAGGGTTAGGGTTAGGGTTAGGGGGAGGTTTAGGTTTAGTCGGAGGGTTATGTTTAGGAATAGGGATAGGATTAGGGTGGGGGTAAGGGTTAGGGTTAAGGTTAGGGTGAGAGTGAGTGTTAGGGTTAGTGTGAGTATTAGGGTGAGGGTTAGGTTTAGGGTGAGGGTTAGGGTTAGGATTAGGATTAGGGTTAGGGGAAAGCTGAGGGTGAGGGTCAGGGTGAGGGTGAGGGATCAGGATAGGGTTAGGTTTAGGGTTAGTGTTTGTTTGAGGTTTAGGAATAGTGTTAGTGTTAGGTTGAGTGTAAAGTTTAGGGTAAGGGTTAGGGTGAAGGTGAGGTTTAGGGATAGGGTTAGGGTTAGGATTATGGTGTGTGTGAGGTTGACTGTTAAAATTAGAGTGAGAGTTAGGGTTAGGGTTAGAGTGAAGGTTAGGGTGAGTGTTAGGTTTAGTGTTAGGTTAGTGTTAGGTTTAGGGTTAGGGTGAGGGTGAGGTTGAATGTGAGGGTTATTGTGAGGGTGAGGTTTAGGGATAGCATTAGGGTTATGGTGAGGTTGAGCCTAGGATTAGTTTTAGGGTTAGGGTGAGGGCAATGTTGAGAGTGAGGGTTAGGGTTAGGTTTAGGGATAGGGTGAGGATTACGGTTAGGGTTAGGGTTAGGGTTAGTTTTAGGTTTAGTGTGAAGGTTGGGGTTAGGTTTAGGATTAGGGTATGGTGAGGGTATGGGTTAGGTGAGGGTTAGGTTGGGGGTGAGGGTTAGGATTACCATTAGGGTGAGGGTTCGGTGAGGGCTAGGGTGAGGGTGAGGGTGAAGTTTAGGGTAAGGGTTAGGGATAGGTTGAGGATTAGGCTGATGTTTAGGTTTAGTTTGTGGGTTAGGATTAGGGTTAGTGTTAGGGAGAGTGTAAGGGTTATGGTGAGGGTAAGCGTGAGGGTGAGGTTTAGCGTGAAGTTGAGGTGAGTGTTAGGGTTGGGGTGAGGGTGAGAGTGAGGATTAGGGTTAGGGTGAGGGTTAGGATTAGGGTGAGTGTTATGGTTAGGGTTAGGGTGAGGGTGAGGGTGAGGTTTAGTGTGAGGGTGAGTTTGAGGGTGAGGGTGAGGGTGAGATTTAAGGTTAGGATTAGGGTTAGTATGAGGGTGAGGTTTAGGGTTAGGATTAGGGTTAGGGTTAGTATTAGGCTGAGGTTGAGTGTGAGCGTGAGGGTGAGGGTGAGTTTAGGGTTAGTGTTAGTGTTATGGTTAGGGTTAGTGTGAGGGTTAGTGTGAGGGTGAGTGTAAGGGTTAGGTTGAGACTTAGTGTGGCAATGAGGTTTAGGTTTAGGGTGAGGGTGAGGGTTAGGGTGAGGGTGAGGATTCGGTTGAGGGTGAATATTTGGGTTAGGATGATGATTGGGTTTAGGATTAGGGTTAGGGTGAGGGCTGGCGTGAGTGTGAAGGTTAGGGTTATGGTCAGGGATAGGGTTAGGGTGAGGGTAAGGGTTAGGGTAACTGTTTTTGTGAGTTTGAGGGTTAGGGTTAGCATTAGGGTTAGGGTTATTTTTAGGGTTAATATTTGGTTTAGGGTGAGAGGGTGGTGAGGGTTAGGTTTAGGGATAGGGTGAGGGTTAGATTTAGGGTTAGGATTGGTGTTAGGGTTAGGGTATGGTTCAGGGTTATGGTGAGCGTGAGGGTGAGGGTGAGGGTTAGGCTTAGAATGAGGGCTTGGGTGAGGGTGAGGGAGAGGGTAAGGGTGAGGAGGAGGTTTAGGGTTAGGATAAGGGTTAGGTTTAGGCTTAGGCTGAGAGTTAGGGTTAGGATGAGCGTTAGAGTTAGAGAGGGTTAGGGTTAATGTGAGGGATAGGGTGAGGGTTCGGGTGATGATTAGGGTGACGGTGAGGGTTATTGTGATGGTTAGGGTTAGGGTTATGCTGAGTTTGAAGGTGTTGGTGAGAGTGAGAGTGAGGGTTAGGATTAGGGAAAGGGCTAGGGTGAGGGTTCGGGTTAGCGTGAGCATAAGGGTGAGCGTGTGGATTTTGGTTAGGTAAGTTTTAGGGTTAGGGTTAGGGTGAGTATTAGGTTGAGGGTGAGGGTGAGGGTGAGGGTTAGGGTTAGGTTGACGGATAGGCTTAGGGTTAGGGTGTGGGTTAGAGTTAGGGTGATGTTTGGGGTTCGGATGAGGGTTAGGGTGAATGTAAGGGTTCGGGTGAGGGTGAGGAGTAGGTGTGGGTGAGGGTTAGATTTAGGTTGAGCATTAGGGTGACAAGAGATTTTGGTTAGGGTTAGGGTTAGGGTGAGGGTTAGCTTTACTCTGAGGGTTAGGGTTATGGTTAAGGTTAGGGTTAGGGTGAGGGTAAGGGTTAGGGTTAGGGTGAGGGTGATGCTTAGGATTAGCATTTTGGTTACGGTGACGGTTAGGGTGTTTTAGGGTTAAGGTTAGGGTTAGGGTAAGGGTGAGGGTGAGGGTTAGGGTTAGGGTTAGGGTGAGGATGTGGGTGAGGCTGAGGTTTAGGGTGAGATTGAGGTTGAGGTTGAGGGTTAGGGATAGAGTTAAGATTAGGGTTCGGGAGAGGGTGAAGGTGAGCATTAGGGTTAGTATTAGGGATAGGGTTAGGGTTAGGCTTATGGTTAGGGTGAGGTCAGGGTGAGGGTTAGGATTAGGGTTAGGGTGAGAGTAAGTGTTAGTTTGAGGGTTAGGGTGAGAGTGAGGGTAAGGGTTTGCCTGAGTGTTAGGGTGAGGGTTAGGTTGAGGGTTTGGGTAAGGGTTATTGTGAGGGTTAGGTTTAGTCTGAGGGTTAGGGTTACCTTAAGGTTAGGGTTAGGGTGAGGGTAAGGGTTAGGTTGATGGTTAGGTTTAGGGTTAGGTTTGGGTGACGTTTAGGGTTAGAGTAGGGATTAGGGTTAGGGTTAGGGTTAGGGTGAGGGTGAGGGTGAGGATGAGGGTTCGGAATAGAGTGAGAGTGTTAGGTTGAGGGTTAGCGTGAGAGTGAGGGTTAGGGTTAGCCTGAATGTTAGGTTGAGGGTTAGGTTGAGGGTTAGGGTTAGGGTTAGTGTGAGGTTTAGCTTTAGTCTGAGGGTTAGGGTTACGTTAAGGTTAGGGTTAGGGTGAGGGTAAGGGTTAGGTTGAGGGTTAGGTTTAGGGTTAGGCATAGGGTGAGGTTTAGAGTTAGAGTGAGGATTAGGGTTAGGGTTAGGTTTAGGGTTAGGGTGAGGGTAGGGTTAGGGTGAGAGTTTGGGTTGGTGTGAGGGTTAGGGTTAGAGTTGGGTTTAGAGTTAGGGTGAGGGTTAGGGTTAGGGTGAGGTTTAGGGTTAGGGTGAAGTTTAGGGTTAGGGTGAAGATAAGGGTTAGGTTGAGTGTTAGGGTGAGGGTTAGGGTTAGGTTTAGGGTGAGGGCTAGGGTGAGGGTGAGGGTTAAATTTTGGGTTAGGGTTAGGGTTAACGTTAGGCTGAGGGTGAGACTTAGGTTTAGGATTAGTGTTAGGTTTTTGGGTTAGGCTTAGGCTGAAGGTGAGTGTGAGGGTGAGGGTTGGAGTGACGGTTAGGTTAGGGTTAGGTTGAGGGTTAGGGTTAGGGTGATGTTTAAGGTGAGGGTGAGGTTTAGGGTTAGGGTGAGTGTTCGGGTGAGGGTGAGGGTTAGGGTGTGGGTGATGGTTTGGGTTAGGATTATGGTTAGGGTTAGGGTGAGGTTTAGGTTAACGGTGAGTTTTAGGGTGAGGGTTAATGTTAGTGTTACGGTGATGGTTAGGGTTAGGGTTAGGGTGAGGGTTAGGGTGAAGTTTAGGGTTAGGTTTATGGTTAGGGTTAGGATTAGTTTGAAGGTTAGGGTTAGGGTTAGTTAGTGTTAGCTTGAGTGTAAGGGTTAGGGTGATGTTTAGGGTGAGGATGAGGGTTAGGGTTTCCCTTAGTGTTAGGGTGAGGCTTAGGGTTATGGTTAGGGTTAGGGTTAGGGTTAGAGTTAGATTTAGGGTGAGGGTGAGGGTTAGGGTTACCCTTTGGGTTAGGGTGATGGTTACGGTTAGGGTTAGGGTGAGGGTGCGTGTTAGGGTTAGGGTTAGGGTTAGATATAGGGTGAGGGTGAGGGTTAGGTTTAGGAGTAGGGTTAGGATTAGGTTTACAGTTAGGTTGAGGGCTAGTGTGAGGTTTAGGGTGAGGGTGAGGGTTAGGATTAGCGTGAGGGTTAGGGTTAGGGTGAGGTTTCGGTTGAGGTTTAGGGTTAGGGTAAGGGTAAGGGTTAAGATAAGTGTTAGGGTGAGGGGTAGGGTTATGGTTAGGGTGAGGGTTAGAGTTCGGGTTAGGGTTAAGTTTGGTTAAGTGTTAGAGTTAGGCTGAGGTTAATTTTGAGGGTTTGGTTTAGGATTAAGGTTAGGGTTAGGGTTAGGATTAGGGTTAGGGGTAGGTTTAGACTGAGGTTTAGGGTGAGGGTGTGGGTGAGGTTTTGGTTTAGGGTGAGGGTTAGGTTTAGGATTAGGGTTAGCGTGCGCGTTAGGTTTAGGGTTAGGTTTAGGATGAGTTGTAGGGTGAGGTGTAGGGTTTTGGTTAGGGTGAGGGTGAGGGTGAGGGTGAAGTTTAGGGTTAGGGTTAGGGTTATTGTTAGGGTTAGTGTGAAGGTGAGTGTGAAGTGGAGGGGAGGTTTAGATTTAGGGTTAGGGTTAGGGTGAAGGTGAAAGTGAGGTTTAGGGTTAGGATTAGGATTAGGGTTAAGGTTAGACTCAGGGTGAGGGGTAGGGTTAGGGTTAAGATTAGAGGTAGGGTGAGGGTGAGGGTAATGGTTAGTATGAGCGTTAGCATTAGGGTTAGGGTTAGGGTTAGGCTGAGGGTAAGGTTTAGGGTGAGGGTTAGTGTGAGGGGCTAGGTTAGGGTTAGGGTTAGATTTAGGATTAGGGTATGGGTTAGGGTGAGGGTTAGTGTGAGGGGGAGGAGTAGGTTTAGGGTTAGACTTAGGATTAGGGTAAGGTTTAGGGTGAGGGTTAGGGTAAGTGTTAGGGTTAGGGTTAGGATTATGGGGAGGGTGAGTTTGAGAATTAGGTTTAGGGTGAGGGTTATGTTTAGGGTTTGGGTTAGGGTTAGGTTTAGGATTATGGTGAGGTTGAGTGTGAGAGTCAGGGTTAGTGTTAGGGTTAGGGTTAGAGTGCGGGTGAGGGTGAGGGTGAGGTTTAGGATTAGGGTAAAGTTTAGGGTGAGGGTTAGTGTTAGGGTGAGGGTTAGTGTTAGGTTGAGGGTTAGAGTTAGGTTTAGGATTATGGTGAGGGTGAGTGTGAGAGTTAGGGTTAGGGTTAGGGTCAGGGTCAGGGTTAGGGTTAGGGTTAGGTTGAGGGTGAGGGTGAGGGTTAGGATTAGGGTAAGGTTTAGGGTTAGACTGAGGGTGCAGGTGAGGGTGGGGGTTACGGTTAGGGTTAGGGTTAAGGTTAGGGTGAGGGTGAGGGTGAGGGTGAATGTGAGGGTGAGGGTTAGGGTTACGGTTCAGGTTAGGATGAGGGTAAGGTTTACTTTTAGTGTGAGGGTAAGTTTTAGGGTGAGCTTTAGGGTGAGAGTGAGGGTTAGGTTTAGCATGAGTGTTAGGGTGAGGGTTAGGTTGAGTGTTAGGGTTAGGGTGAAGGTTAGGGTGAGGGTGAGGGTTAGGGTTAGCCTGAGTGTTAGGGTGAGGGTTAGGTTGAGGGTTAGGGTTAGGGTTATTGTGAGGTTTAGCTTTAGTCTGAGGGTTAGGGTTACGTTAAGGTTAGGGTTAGGGTGAGGGTAAGGGTTAGGTTGAGGGTTAGGTTTAGGGTTAGGCATAGGGTGAGGTTTAGAGTTAGAGTGAGGATTAGGGTTAGGGTTAGGTTTAGGGTTAGGGTGAGGGTAGGGTTAGGGTGAGAGTTAGAGTTGGTGTGAGGGTTAGGGTTAGGGTTGTGTTTAGAGTTAGGATGAGGGTAAGTGTTAGGGTGAGGTTTAGGGTTAAGGTGAGGTTTAGGGTTAAGTTGAGGTTTAGGGTTAGTGTGAAGATAAGGGTTAGGTTGAGTGTTAGGGTGAGGGTTAGGTTTAGGGTTAGGGTGAGGTTGCGTGTTAGGGTTAGGGTTAGGGTTAGATTTAGGGTGAGGGTGAGGGTTAGGTTTAGGAGTAGGGTTAGGATTAGGTTTACAGTTAGGTTGAGGGCTAGTGTGAGGTTTAGGGTGAGGGTGAGGGTTAGGATTAGCGTGAGGGTTAGGGTTAGGGTGAGGTTTCGGTTGAGGTTTAGGGTTAGGGTAAGGGTTAGGGTTAAGATAAGTGTTAGGGTGAGGGGTAGGGTTATGGTTAGGGTGAGGGTTAGAGTTCGGGTTTGGGTTAAGTTTGGTTAAGTGTTAGAGTTAGGGTGAGGTTAATTTTGAGGGTTTGGTTTAGGATTAAGGTTAGGGTTAGGGTTAGGATTAGGGTTAGGGGTAGGTTTAGACTGAGGTTTAGGGTGAGGGTGTGGGTGAGGTTTTGGTTTAGGGTGAGGGTTAGGTTTAGGGTTAGGGTTAGCGTGCGCGTTAGGTTTAGGGTTAGGTTTAGGATGAGTTGTAGGGTGAGGTGTAGGGTTTTGGTTAGGGTGAGGGTTAGTGTGAGGGGGAGGGTTATGGTTAGGGTTAGACTTAGGATTAGGGTATGGTTTAGGGTGAGGGTTAGTGTGAGGGGGAGGTTTAGGGTTATGTTTAGACTTAGAATTAGGATAAGGTTTAGGGTGAGGATTATGGTGAGGGTTAGGGTTAGGGTTAGGATTATGGGGAGGGTGAGTTTGAGAGTTAGGTTTAGGGTGAGGGTTAGGTTTAGGGTTTGGGTTAGGGTTAGGTTTAGGATTATGGTGAGGGTGAGTGTGAGAGTCAGGGATAGTGTTAGGATTAGGGGTAGAGTGGGGGTGAGGTTGAGGGTGAGGGTTAGGATTAGGGTAAAGTTTAAGGTGAGGGTTAGGGTTAGGGTCAGGGTCAGGGTTAGGATTAGGGTTAGGGTGAGGGTTAGGATGAGGGTTAGGATTAGGGTAAGGTTTAGGGTTAGGCTGAGGGTGCAGGTGAGGGTGGGGTTAGGGTTAGGATTCGGGTTAGGGTTAGGTTTAGGGTGAGGGTTACGGTGAGGATTAGGGTGAGGTTTAGTGTTAGGGTGAGGGTTAGGGGATAGGGTTAGGGTTAGGGTTATGGTTAGGGTGAGGCTTTGGGTTATAATTAGGGTTAGTGTGAGGGTTAGGGTGAGGGCAAGTGTTAGGGTTTGGTTTAAGGTGAGGGTTAGTGTGAGCGTTAGGCTTAGGCTGAGGGTGAGTTTTAGGGTTATTGTTAGGGTGTGGGTGAGTTTTAAGGTGAGGGTGAGGTTTAGAATTAGCGTGAGGGTTCAGGTTGGGTAAGGGTTAGAGTTAGGGTCAGGGTGAAAGTGAGGGTGAGGGTTAGGTTTAGGATTAGGGTTAGGGTTAGGGTTAGACTGAGGGTGAGGATGAGGGTGAACGTGAGGGTTTGGGTTAGGGTTAGGTTTAGGATTAGTGTTAGGGTTATTGTGAGGGTAAGGGTTATTGTTACTTTTAGGATGAGTCTTTGGGTGAGGGGTAGGGATACGCTTAGGGTGAGGGTTATAATGAGGGTGAGGGTTAGTGTTAGGGTTAGGGTTAGGTTTAGGGTGATTTTAAGGGTTAGTGTGAGGGTTAGGGTGAGGGTGAGGGTTGGGTTGAAGTTTAGGGTGAGGTTTAGGGTGAGGGTTATGTTTAGGGTTAGGGTTAGGCTGAGGGTTAGGGTGAAGGTAAGGGAAAGGATGAGGGTTAGGTTGAGGGTGAGGATGATTGCTAGGTTTAGGTTTAGGCTTAGTGTCTGGATTATGGTCAGGGTGAGGGTTAGGGTTAGGGTTACGTTTATGGTTAGGTTTAGGTTTAGGGGGAGGGGTAGGTTTATGTTTAGGTTGAAGGTTAAGTTTAGGGTGGGGGTTAGGGTTAAGTTTAGGGTTAGGGTGAGGGTTTGGGTGAGGGTGATGGTTAGTGATATCATTTTGGGTAGTGTGAGCATTAAGGTGAGCGTTAGGGTTAAGGATAGGGTTAGGGTAAGGGTGAGGGTGAGGGTTATTGTTAGGGTTAGGGTGAGGCTTAGGGTTAGGGTGAGGCTTAGGGTTAGTGTGAGGGTAAGGGTGAGGCTGAGGGTTAGGGTGAGTGTGAGGGTGAGGGTGAGGGTTAGGGGTAGGGATAAGATTAATGTTCGGGTGAGGGTGAAGGTGAGTGTTAGGGTTAGGATTAGGTTAGGTTTATGGTTAGGCTTAGGGTGAAAGTGAGGGTGAGGGTTAGGGTGAGGTTAAGGGTTATGGTTAGGGTGAGGATGAGGTTTAGGTTGAGGGTTAGTGTTAGGATTGGGGTTAGCCTGAGTGTTAGGGTGAGAGTTAGGCTGAGGGTTAGAGTTACGTTTAGTGTGAGGGTTAGATTTTATCTGAGGGTTAGGGTTAGGTTATGTTTAGGGTTAGGATGAGGGTAAGGATTAGGGTGAGGTTTATGGTTAGGGTTAGGGTTAGGGTGAGGTTTAGAGTTAGTGTGTGGATTAGGGTTAGGGTTAGGTTTAGGTTTAAGTTTAGGGTGAGGGGTAGGTTTAGGTTGAGGGTTAGTGTTAGTGTGAGGGTTAGGGTTAGGGATGGGGATAGGGTTACGGAGAGGGTAAGGGTTAGGGTGAGTGTAAGGGTTAGGGTGAGGGCTTGAGGTTTAGGGTTAGGGTTAGGATGAGAGTTAGGGTTAGGGTTAGGGTCGGGGTGAGGATAGGCGTGAGGTTTAGGTTTAGGATTTTGGTTAGGGTTAGGGTTAGGTTGAGGAAAAGGGTGAGTGTGAGGGTTAGGGTTAGTGGTAGGGTTATAGTGAGGGTTAGGTTTAGTGTGTGGGTTACGGTGAGGGTGAGGTTAAGGCTTAGGTTGAGGACTTGAGGGTTAGGGTTAGGATGAGGCTTAGGGTTATGGTTAGGTTGAGGGTGAGGGTTAGGGTGAGGGTTAGTGTTAGGATTAGGCTTAGGGTGAGATTTAGCGTGAGGTTAAGTGTTAGGGTGAGTGTTAGGATGAGGGTGAGTATTAGGGTTTGTGTGAGGGTAAAGATTAGGGTGAGGGTTAGGGTGAGGGTGACTATTAGGATTAGGTTGAGGGTGAGGTTTAGGGTTAGGGTTAGGTTGAGCATTAGGTTTAGGGTGAGGGTGAGGGTGAGGTTTAGGGTTAAGGAGATGGTTAGGGTGAGGGTGAGTTTTAGGGTTAGGGTTAGGTTTTGGGTTACGGTAAGTTTGAGGGTTATTGTAAGGGTGAGGGTAAGGGTTAGGTTGAAAGTTAGGTTTAGGGTTAGGGTGAGGGTAAGGGTGAGGGTGAGGGTGAGTGTGTGATTGAGGGTTAGGATGAGGGTGAGTGTAAGGTTTAGGGTGAGAGTTAGGGTCAAGTTTAGGGTGAGGGTTACTGTGAGGGTTAGGGTTAGGGTTAGGGTAAGGGTGAGGGTTAATATTTGGGTGAGGGTTAGGTTAAGTGAGGGTAACGGTTAGGTTGAGAGTTAGGGTTAGGGTGAGGGTTAGGGTGAGTGTGAGATTGAGGGTTAGGGTAAGGGTTAGGTTGAGGGTTAGGGTTAGGGTGAGGGTGAGAGTGAGGTTTAGGTTTAGGATTAGGGTTTAGTTATGGTTAGGCTGAGGGTGAAGGTGATGGTGAGGGTTAGAGTTAGGGTTTGGATGAAGGTTAAGTTTAGTGTGAGGGTTAGGGTGAAAGTGAGGGTTAGGGTTAGGTTTATGGTAAGGGTTAGGGTGAGGGTGAGGGTTAGTGTGAGGGTGAGTGTTAGGGTTAGGGTGAGGATTTGGGTTAGGATTAGGGTTAGGGTGAGTGCTAAATTGAGGGTGAGGTTTAGTGTAAGGGTTAGGGTGAGGGTTAGGATTAAGGTGAGGGTGAGGATTAGGGTGAGGTGTTCGGTTAGGGTGAGTGTGAGGGTAAGGTTTAGTGAGAGGTTTAGGGTTAGGGTTAGCGTTATTTTTAGTGTTAGGGTTAGGTTTAGGGTGAGGGTGAGTTTGAGGGTGAGAGTTATGTTTAGTTTTAGGGTTAGGGTGAGGGTGAGGTTGAGGGTTAGTTTTAGGTTTAGGGTTAGGGTTATGATTAGGCTGAGCATAGGGTGAGCATAGGGTGAGCGTGAGGGTTAGTGTTAGTGTTAGGGTGAGGGTTAGGGTTAGGGTGAGGTTTAGGTTTAGGTTTACAATGAGGCTTAGTTTGAGGTGTAGGGTGAGGGTTAGGGTGAGCATTAGGGTTAGGGTGAGGTTTAGGTTTAGAGTTAGGGTGAGGGTGAGGGTTAAGGTTAGCATTAGGGTGAGGGTAAGGTTTAGCGTTATGGTTAGGGTTAGGGTGAGTGTAAAGGTTAGCGAGAGGATAAGGGAGAGGGTGAGGGTTAGTGTTAGCATTAGGGATAAGTTGAGGGTACTGTTAGGGTTAGGGTGAGCGTGAGGGATAGGTTAAGTGTGAGGGTTAGGTTTAGGTGAGGTTAAGGGTTAGGTTGTGGTTGTGTTGAGGGTGAGGGTTAGGGTTTGGGTTAAGGTGAGGGTTAGGGTAAGGGTGAGGGTGAGAGTGAGGTTTAGGGTTAGGTTTAGGGTTTTGTTATGGTAAGGCTGAGGGTGAGGGTGATGGTGAGGGTTAGAGTTAGCCTTAGGATGAAGGTTAGGTTTAGTGTGAGGGTTAGGGTGAAAGTGAGGGTTAGGGTTAGGGTTAGGGTGTAGGTTAGGGTTAGGGTGAGTGTGAGTGTAAGTGTTAGGGTGAGAGTTATTGTAAGCCTGAGTTTTAGGGTTAGGGTTAGGGTGAGGGTTAGTTTGAGGGTGATGTATAGGGTGAGGATGAGTGTTATGTTTAGGGTGAGGATTAGGGTTAGGATTAGGGTTAGGGTGAGTGCTAGGGTGAGGGTGAGGGTTAGGTTCAGGATTATGTTAGGGGGAGGTTTAGGGTTACTTTGAGGGTTAGTGTTAGGGTGTGGGTTAGGGTTAGGTTTAGGGTGAGGTTTAACTTTAGGTTGAGGGTTAGGGTTAGGTTTAGGGTGAGGGTGAGGGTTAGGGTTAGGGTGAGGGTGAGAGTGAGGTTTAGGTTGAGGATTAGGGTTAGGGTTAGGGTTAGGCTGAGGGTGAGGATGAGGGTGAGGGTTAGGTTTAAAGTTTGGGTGAAGTTTAGGTTTAGTGTGAGGGTTGGGTGAAATGAGGGTTAGGGTTAGGGTTAGGGTTAGGGTGAGGTTTAGGGTGAGGATGAGGGTTAGTGTGAAGGTGAAGGTTAGGGTTAGGGTGAGGATTAGTTTTAGGATTAGGGTTAGTTGTGGGCTAAGGTGAGGGTGAGGGTTAGGGTTAGGTTTATGGTTAGGGTGAGGGTGAGGTTTTGGGTGAGGATGAGGGTTAGCGTGAGCAGTACGGTTAGGGTTAGTGTGAGAGGGTTAGGATTATGTTTAGGGTTAGGATTAGGTTTAGGTTGAGAGTGAGTGTGAGGGTGAATGTTATGTTTAGTGTTAGGGTTAGGGTGAGCGTGAGGGTGAGGGTGAGGGTTAGGGTTAGGTTTAGGGTTAGGGTTATAATTTGTCTGTGTGTGAGGTTGAGGGTGAGGGTGAGGGTTAGTGTTAGGTGGAGGGTTAGGATTAGGGTGAGGGTTAGGATTAGGTTTAGGACGAGGCTTAGGTTGAGATGTAGGGTGATGTTTAGGGTGAGCATTATGGTTAGTTTGTGGGTTAGGGTGAGGTTTATGGTTAGGGAGAGGGTGAGGGTAAGGTTTAGGCTTAGGATTAGGGTGAGGGTAAGGTTTAGGGTGAGTGTTAGGGTTAGGATGAGAGTAAGTGTTAGGGAAAGGGTTAGGGTGAGGGTGAGGGTTAGTGTTAGCATCAGGGTTAGGATGAGGGTAGGGTTACGATTAGGGTGAGGGTGAGGGTTAGGGTGAGTGTGAGTTTCAGGTTTAGGTGAGGGCAAGGGTTAAGGTGCGGGTGAGCGTGAGGGTGAGTGTTTAAGTTAGGAAAGAGTTAGGGTTAGGGTGAGGGTGAGGGTTAGGGTTAGGATTAGGGTTAGGGTTAGTGTTAGGCTGTGGGTGAGGGTGAGGGCGAGCGTGAGGGTTTAGTTTAGTGTTAGGGTATAAGTTAGGTTTGGTGTGATGGTTAGGTTGAGGGTGAGTGTTAGGGTTAGGGTGAGGGTTAGGGTTAGGTTTAGGGTTAGGGTGAGGGCTAGGGTGAGGGTGAGGGTTAGGGTAAAGTTTAGGTTAGGATTAGTGTGAGTGTACGGGTTAGGGCTATTTTTAGAGTTAGGGTTACATTGAGGGTGAGTGTGAGGGTTAGAGTTAGGGTTAGGTTAGGGTGAGGTTGAGGGTGATGGTTGGGGTGAGGGTGAGTTTTTTAGTTAGGAAAGTGTTAGGGTTAGGGTTAAGGTGAGGATTATGATGACGGTGAGGTTAAGGGTGGAGGTTTGTGTTTGGGTGAGGGTTAGGATGAGAGTTCGGGCTAGGATTAGGGTTAGGGTTAGGGTGAGGGTGAGTGTTAGGGTGTGGGTTAGGGTTAGGTTTAGGGTGAGTTTGAGGGTAAGGGTTAGGTTTAGGGTCACAGTTAGGGTTAGGGTTAGCATGAGGGTAAGGGTTAGGGTGAGGTTGAGGGTTAGAGTGAGGTTTAGGGATAGGGGTAGTGTTAGGGTGAGAGTTAGGGTTAGGGTGAGGGTGAGGGTGAGGGTTAGGTTGAGGGTTAATCTTAGGTTTAGGTTTGGGGTTAGAATTAGGTTAGGGTGAGGGTTAGGGTGAGGGTTACTGTTAGGGTTAGGGTTAGATTTAGGGTGAGGGTTAGGGTGAGGTTAAGGGTTAGATGAGTGTTAGGGTAAGGGTGAGCATTAGGGTTATTTTGAGGGTAAGGTTTAGGGTGAGGGTTAGGGTTAGGGTGAGGACTAGGGTGAGGTTGAGGGTTAGGGAGACGGTTAGGTTGAGGGTGAGTGTTAGGGTTAGGGTTAGGGTGAGGGGTAGGGTTAGTGTGAGGGTTAGGGTGAGGGTGAACGTATGGATTAGGGTGAGAGTTAAGTTGAGGGTGAGGGTTAGGTTTAGTGTTAGGTTAACCGTGAGGGTGACGGTTAGGGTTAGGATTAGGGTTAGGGTTAGGTTGACAGCTAGGTGGAAGTGGAGGTTTAGTGTGAGGGTCAGGTTGAGGGTGAGGGTTAGGTTTAAGTAAGGGTTTGGTTAGGATTAGGATTAGGGTTACCGTTATGGTAAGGGTTAGGGTGAGGGGTAGGCTTAGTGTTAGGGTGAGGGTTAGGTTTAGTGTGAGGGTTAGCGTGACGGTTAAGGTTAGGGTGAGGGTGAGGTTCTGGGTTAGGGTGAGTTTTAGGGTGAGTGTGAGGGTTAGGTTGAGGCGTAGGTTTAGGATTATGGTGAGCGTTATAGTTAGGGTGAGGGTTAGGGTGAGTGTTAGGGTTAGGGTTAGATTACTGTGTGGGTGAGGGTTAGGGTTAAGATTAGGGTTAGGGTTAGTGTGACTGCTAAGTTGAGGGTGAGGTTTAGGGTGAGGGTGAGGTAGAGGGTGAGGGTTTTGGTTAGGTAAGGTTTGGTTTAGGATTAGGGTTAGGGTTAGGGTGAGGTTTAGGGTGAGGGTTAGTGTTAGGGTTAGAAAGGTTTAGGGTGAGGGTGAGCGTGAGTGTTAGGGTTAGGGTGAGGGTTAGGGTGAGGGCTAGGTTTTTGCTGAGTGTTAGGTTTAGGGTAATGTTTAAGTTGACGGTTAGCGTCAGGGTTAGGGTTAGGTTTAGGGTTAGTGTGAGGGTGAGGGTTAAGGTTAGGGTCAGCTTTAGGGTTAGGGTGAGGGTTAGGGTGTGGGTTAGGTTATGTGAGTGTGAGGGTTAGGGTTTGCATTAGATTTTGGGTTAGGTTGACAGCTAGGTTGAGGGTGAGGTTTAGGGTGAGGGTGAGGTTGAGCGTGAGGGTTTTGGTTAGGTAAGGGTTGGGTTAGGATTAGGGTTAAGGTTAGAGTTACGGTGAGGTTTAGGGTCAGGGGTATGGTTAGGGTTAGGGTGAGGGTGAGGTTTAGTGTGAGGGTTAGGGTGGGGGTTAAGGTTAGGGTGAGGGTGAGTTTAAGGGTTAGGGTGAGGTTTAGGGTGAGGGTGAGGTTTAGGTTGAGGGGTAGTTTTCGAGTTATGTTGAGCATTAGGGTTAGGTTGAGGGTTTGGGTGAGGGTTAGGGTTAGGGTTCGGTTTAGTGTGAGGGTGAGGGTTAGGGTTAGGATTAGTGTGAGGGTAAGTATTAGGGTGAGAGTTAGGGTGAGGGTTAGTGTTAGGGTTAGGAATGGTTTAGGTTGAGGGTGAGGGTGAGGGCTAGGGTTAGGGTGAGGTTTAGGGTGAGGGTTAGGGTTAGGGTGAGGGTTAGGTTAGGGTTAGGGTTAGGGTGATGGTAGGGTGAGGGTTAGTTTTAGGGTTAGGTTGAGGGAGGGGGTTAGGTTTAAGATTAGAGTTAGGGTTAGTGTTAGGCTGACGGTAAGGCTGAGGGTCACGGTGAAGGTTAGGGTTAGGGTTAGGTTGTAGGTTAGGGTTATTGTGAGGGTTAGGGTGAGTTTGAGTGTAAGGGTAAGGGTGAGAGTTACTGTGAGCGTGAGGTTTAGGGTTAGGGTTAGGGTGAGGGTGAGGGTGAGTGTTTAAGTTCGGAATGTTTTCGGGCTAGGGTTAGTGTGAGGATTAGGGTGAGGGTGAGGGTTAGGGTTAGGCTGAGGGTTTGCATTAGGGGTAGGGTGTGAGTTAGGGTTAGGTTGATGTTTAGGATGAGGGTGAGGGTTAGGGTGAGGGTTCGGTTTCGGGTTAGGGTGAGGTTTAGCATGTGGGTGAGGGTAAGGGGTAGGGTTAGGGTTTTGGTATAATAAGGTTTTGTGTTAGGATTAGGGTTAGTGTTAGCGTTAGGGTAATGGTTATGTTGAGGAGTAGGGTTAGGGTTAGGGTCAGGGTTAGGTTTAGTGTGAGGGTTAGGGTAAGGGTTGAGGTTAGGATGAGTGTGAGGGTAAGGCTTAGGGTGAGAGTTTGCGTGAGGATGAGGGTTAGAGTGAGGGTTAGGTTTAGGGTTTGTGTGAGTGTTAGGGTTAGGGTGAGTGGTAGGGTGAGGCTTAGGGTTAGGTTTAGTGTGAGGATGAGGTTTAGGGATAGGATTAGGGTGATGTTAAGTTTAGGGTCAGGGTTAGAATGAGGGTTATGGTTAGGGTTAGGATGGGGTTTAGGGTCAGGATGAGGGATAGGGTTAGGGTTAGTGTGAGGGTTAGGGTTAGTGTGAGGGTTAGGATTAGGGTTAAGTTTAGGGTTAGGTTGAGGTTAAGGGTTAGGGTGAGCGTTAGGGTGAGGGTTAGGGTTAGCGTTAGAATTAGGGAAAGGTTTAGGTTGAGTGTAAGGGTAATGGTAAGTGTTAGGGTTAGGAGTAGGGTTAGGGTGAGGGTTAGGTTTAGGGTTAGGGTGAGGGCTAGGGTGAGGGAGAGGGTTAGGGTTAGGGTTAGGAGAACGTTAGGTTGTCAGTGAGGGTTAGGTTTAGGGTGAGGGTGATGGTTAGGCTAAGCCTTAGGGTTTAGGGTTAGGTTTCGAGTGATGGTTAGGGTGAGGTTAAGGGTTATGGTGAGTGGAAGGGTGAGGGTGAATTTTACGGTTATTGTAAGGGTAAGGTTTAGGCTGAGGGTTAATGTGAGGGTCAGCATTACAGTTAGGGTGAGGGTGAGGTTTAGATTTAGGGTTAGGGTGAGGGCTAGGGTGAGGGTGAGGGTTAGGGTTAGGGTTAGGGAGAACGTTAGGTTGACGGTGAGGGTTAGGTTTAGGGATAGGTTGAGGTTTATGATGACGGAGAGGGTTAGGGTGACGATCAGGGTGAGGGTGAGGGTGAGAATTAGGGAGACAGTTAGGTTGAGTGTGAGGCTTAGGTTTAGGTGAGGGTAAGGGTTAGGGTGAGTGTGTGGGTGAGGGTGAGGTTTAGGGATAGCATTAGGGTTATGGTTAGGGTGAGGGTAGGATTAGGTTTAGGGATAGGGTGAGGGCTAGGTTGAGGGTGAGGGTTATGGTAAGGGTTAGGAATAGGGTGAGGATTAGGCTTAGTGTTAGGGTGACGGTTAGGCTGAAGGGTAGGGTTAGGGTTAAGGTGAGGGTTAGGTTTAGTCTGAGGGTTAGGGTTAGGGTTAGGTTTAGGGTTAGGGTGAGAGTAAGGGATATGGGTGAGTTTGAGGGAGATGGTGAGGGTTAGGGTTAGCATTAGGTTTAGGATTAGTTTTAGAGTGAGTGTTAGGGTTACGGTTTGGGTAAGGATGAGGGTGAGATTTAGGGTAAGGGTGAGGGTTAAGTTTAGTGTGAGGGTTAGGGTTAGGTCGAGAGTTAGGGTGAGGCTAAGGCTTAGGGTTTGGGTTATGGTGAGTGTGAGGTTTAGGGATAGCGTGAGTTTTAAGATGAGGTTCAGGGTGAGGGTTAGGGTTAGGGATAGGTTAGGGTTAGGGTTAGGGTGAAGGCTAGGGTGAGGGTGAGGTTTAGGGTTAGGGTTAGGGATAGGTTGAGGATTAGGATGAGGGATAGGTTTAGAGTGAGGTTTAGGGTTAGGGTTAAATTTAGGGTGAGGGTAAGGGTTAGGGTGAAGATTATGTGAGGGAGAGGTTTAGGGTGAGGTTGAGTGTGAGGGTTAGGGTTGGGGTGAGGGTGAGGGTGACGGTTCGGATTAGGGTTAGTGTGAGGTTTAGGGTTTGGGTGAGCGTTAGGTTAGGGTTAGGGTAAGGGTGAAGGTGAGATTGAGGGTTAGGGTGAGGGTGAGTTTGAGGGTTAGGATGAGGGTGAGGATTAGGGTTAGTTTTAGGGTTAGGGTGAATGTGAGGGTTAGGGTTAAGATTATGGTTAGTGTTAGTGTGAGGGTTAGGATTAGGGTTAAGGTTAGCGTTAGGGTGAGTATAAAGGTTAGGTTGAGGGTTAGGGTGAGGGTGACGGTTAGGGTTAGCGTTAGGCTTAGGGTAAGGTTTAGGTTGAGGGTAAGGGTAAGGGTGAGGGTTAGGGTTAGGAGTATGGTTAGGGTGAGGGTGAGGGTTAGGGTGAGGGTAAGGGTTAGGGTGAGGGTTAGGGTGAGGTTTAGTGTTAGGGTTAGGATGAGGTTTATGGTGAGTGTGAGGGATAGGGTCAAAGTTGGGTGAGGGTTAGGGTTAGTATGAGGGTTAGGATTAGAGTTATGGTTAGGGTTAGGGTGAGGATAATGGTTAGGGTGAGGGTTAGGGTGAGGGTTAGGGTAAGGGTGAGAGTTAGGATTGGGGTTAGAGTGAGGTTGAGGGTGAGAGTTAGGGTAAGTGTTAGGTTTAGGGTGATGTTGATGGTGAGGGTTAGGGTTAGGGTTAGGGTTAGGCTGAGGCTGAGGGAGAGGGTTAGCTTGATGGTGAGAATTAGGGTGAGGGTGAGGGTGAGGGTGAGGGTAAGGGTTATGGTTAGGGTGATGGTTCAGGTTAGTGCGATGTTTAGGGTGAGGGTGAGGGTTAAGGTAAGTGTGAGGGTTCAGGTGAGGATGAGGTTTAGGGTGTGGGTGAGGGTTAGGGTTAGGGTGAGTTTTAGGTTTAGGGTGAGTGTTAGGGTGACAGTGAGGGTTAGGGTTATAGTTAGGTTTAGGATTATGGTGAGAGTAAGGGTTAGGTTGAGGGTTAGGGTAAGGTGGAGGGTTAGGGTTAGTGTTAGCGTGAGGGATAGTGTTAGGGTGAGGCCTAGGGTTAAGCTGAGGGTTAGGGTTAGGGTTAGTGATAGGGGGAGGATTACGGTTAGTGTTAGGGTGAGGGTGAGGGTTAGGCTGTGGGGTAGGGTCAGGGTTAAAGTGAGGGTTAGGTTAGTGTTAGGGTTAGGGTTTTGGTTAGAGTGAGGGTGAGGGTAAGGGTTAGGGTGAGGGTTAGGTTGAGGGTGAGGGTGAGGGTTAGGATTAGGGTTAGGGTTAGAGTTAGGGTGAGGGTGAGGGTGAGAGCTAGGGTTAGGATTAGGGTTAGGGTTAAGGTTAGGCTGAGGGTGAGTGTTAGGGTGAAGATGAGTGTTAGGTTTAGTATTAGGGTTAGGGTTAGTTTTAGGCTTTGTGTGAGGTGAGGGTGAGGGTTAGGTTGAGGGATAGGGTTAGGGTTAGGGTGAGGGTTAGGATTAGTGTGATGTTTAGAGTGAGGATGAGGGTTAGATTGAGGGTGATGGTGAGGGTTAGGTTGAGAGTGAGGGTTCAGTTGAGTGTGAGGTTTAGGTTGTGTGTGAGTGTTAGAGTTAGGGTTAGGTTTAGGGTTAGTGTTAGGCTTAGAGTGAGGGTGAAGGAGAGTTAGGTGGGGATTAGGGTTAGGGTTAGGGTTAGGGTGATGATTAGAGTGACGGTGAGGGTGAGGTTAAGGGTGAGTGGGAGGGTTACTGTGAGGATGAGTGTTAGGGTGTGGGTGAGGGGTAGGGTTAGGGTGAAGGGTTGTGTGACAGTGAGGGTTAGGATGAGTTTGAGGGTTAGGGTTAGCGTTAGGGTGAAGGTTAGGTTTAGGGTTCGGTTTAGGTTGATGGTTAAGTTGAGGTATAGAGTTAGGGTTAGTGGGAGGATTAGGCTTAGGTTTAGGTTTAGGTTTAGGGTGAGTGAAGTTTAGTGTTAGCGTTAGGGTTAGGGTGCGGGTTAGGTTTAGAGTTAGGTTTAAGGTAAGGGTTAGGGTTAGTGTTAGGGATAGAGTTAGGGTGAGGGTGAGGGTGAAGTTTAGCGTGAGTGTGAGGGTTAGGTTTTGGGTTAGGGTGAGGGATAGGGTGAGAGTGAGTGTTTGGGTGAGGGTTAGGGTTAGGTTGTGTGTGATGCTTAGGTTTAAGGTAAGGGTTAGGGTGATGGTGAGGTTTAGTGTGAGGGTGAGTGTTAGGTTAGGATTAGGTTTAGGGTTAGTGTTAGGGTAGAGTGAGGGCGAGGGTGAGGGTTAGGTTTAGGTGAGGGTTAGGGTTAGTGTTAGTGTTAGGGTTAGGGTGATGTTTAGGGTGAGGGTGAGGGTTAGGGTGAGGGTGAGGTTTAGGGTGAGGGTGAGGGGTAGAGTTAGAGTGAAGGGTTAGGTGAGAGTGAGGGTTAGGATGAGTTTGAGGGTTAGAATTAGGGTTAGCGTTAGGGAGAAGGTTAGGGTTAGAGTGAGGTTTAGGGTGAGGTTTAGGTTGAGGTTTAAAGTTAGGGTTAGTGTGAAGATTAGGATTAGGGTTAGGTTTAGGTTTAGGTTTAGGGTGAGTGTAAGGGTGAGGGTGAAGTTTAGGGTCAGGGTGAAGTTTAGGGTTAGCATTAGTTTTAGGGTGAGGGTTAGGTTTAGAATTAGGTTTAAGGTAAGGTTTAGGGTTAGTGTTATAATTAGTGTTAGGGTGAGGATGAGGGTGAAGGTTAGCATGAGTTTGAGGGTTAGGTTTAGGGTTAGGGTGAGGGTAAGGGTTAGGGTGATGGTGATGTTTTGGGTGAGGGTGAGGGTGACAGAGAGGGTTAGGGCGAGGGTGATGGTTAGGGTGAGGGTTAAGGTGAGGGTTAGGGTTAGGGTTAGGGTTAGTGTGAGGATTAGGTTTAGGGTTAGAGTTAGGGTGAGAGTAAGGGTTAGGGTGAGGGTTAGAATGAGCGAGAGGTTTGGGATTAGCGTTAGCATGAGGGTTAGTCTTAGGGAGAGGTTTAGGGTTAGGGTTAGGGTTAGGATTAGGTTGAGGGTTAGGGATAGAGTTAGGGTGAGAGTAAGGGTTACTGTGAGGGTTAGGGTTAGTGTGATGCTTAAGGTTAGGGTTAGCGTTAGGGTTTGGTTGTGGGTAAGGGTTAGGTTGAGGGTTAGTGTTAGGGTTAGGATTAGGGTTAGCATGAGGGTTAGGGTGAGGGTTAGGGTTAGGGTTAGGGTTATAATAAGAGGTAGGGTGAGGGTAAGGGTTAGGGTCAGGGTTAGGGTGAGAGTGAGGGTTAGGGTTAGGGTGAGGGGTAGGGTAAGGGTTTGGGTTCGTGTTAGTATTAGGGTTAGGGTTAGGGTGAGGGTTAGGGTGAGGATTACAGTTAAGATTAGCGTTAGTGTTAGGGTGAGGTTTAGGGTGAGGGCGATGGTTAAGGTTCAGGTTAGGGTGAGGGTTAGGGTTAGTGTGAGGGTTAGATTTATGGTTAGGGTTAGTTTGAGGGTGAGGGTAAGGGCAAGGGTAAGGGTGAGGCTGAGGTTTAAGGGGAGGGGGAGGGTTAGGGTTAGCCTTAGGTTAGTCTGAGGTTTAGGGTGAGAGTTAGGTTTAGGATTAGGGTTACAGTTAGGATTAGGGTTAGGGTGAGGGTGAGGGTGAGAGTGAGGGTTAGGGTGTGGATAAGGGTTAGGGTTAGGTTGACGGTTAGGGTTAGTGTTATGTTTAGGGTGAGGGTGAAAGTTAGGGTGAGTGTGAGTTTTCGGGTGAGGGTGAGGGTTAGGGTGTGGGTGAGGATTAGGGTTAGGGTGAGGGTTAGGGTTAGGGTGAGGGTTAGTGTGAGGGTGAGGTTAGGGTTATGTTTAGGTTTAGGGTTAGTTTGAGAGTAGGGGTTAGGGTGAGGGTTAGAGTGAGGGTGAGGATTAGGGTCAGTGTTAGGGTGAGTGATAGGGTTAGGGTGAGGGTTAGGTTTAGGGTTAGATTTAGGGTTAGGGTGAGGGTTAGGGTGGGGGTTAGGGTTAGGGTTAGGGTGAGGGTAAGGTTAGTGTGAGGGTTAGGGATAGGTTTAGTGTTACAGTTAGGTTGAAGGTGAAGGTGAGAGCTAGGGTTAGGATTAGGGTTAGAGTTAGGGTTAGGTTGAAGATGAAGGTAAGGTTGTGGGTGAGTGTTAGGTTAAGGATTAGGGTTAGGGTTAGGGTTAGGCTTAGGGTGAGGTTGAGGGTGAGGATTAGGGTGATTGTTAGGGTTAGGGTTAAGGTTAGGGTTAGGGTTATTGTGATGTTTATGGTGAGGGTGAGGGTTAGGGTGACGGTGATGGGAAGGGTGAGAGTGAGGGTTCGGGTTCGGGTGAGGGTTACGGTGTGTGTGATTTTTAGGGTTAGGGTGATGGTTAGGGTGAAGGTGAGGGTTAGGTTCAGAATTAGTCTTAGTATTAAGGTGATGGTTATGGTTAGGGTAAGGGAGATGGTTAGGGTTCCGGTTCGGGTTAGGATTAGGGTTAGGGTTAGTGTGAGGATTAGGGTTAGGGTTAGGGTTGGGATTAGGATTCAGATTAGAGTGAGGGTTAGGGTTAGTGTGAGGGTTAGAGTAAGGGTTAGGATGAGGGTGAGGGTGACATTTAGCGTTAGGTTTAGTTTTAGGTTTGGGTTTAGCCTGAGGGTTAGGGTGAGGGTGTGGGTGTGGGTGAGGTTTGAGGTTAGTGTAATGTTTAGGTTGAGGGTGATGGTTAGGGTGAGAGTGAGGGTTCAGGTGACGGTGAAGGTTAGGGGGATGGTGAGGGTTAGGGTTAGGGTGAGAGTTAGGGTTATGGTTAGGTTTAGGGTTATGGTGAGAGTAAGGGTTAGGGTGAGGTTTAGGGTGAAGGTGAGGGTTATGGTTAGTGTTAGCATGAGGGTTAGGGTTAGGGTGAGTGTTAGGGTTAGGTTTAGATCTAGGTTTAGATTTAGGGTGAGGGTTAGGGTTAGTGTGATGTTTAGGTTGAGAGTGCGGGTTCGGGTGACGGTGAAGGTTAGGTTGATGATGAGGGTTAGGGTTAGGGTGAGAGTTAGGTTATGGTTAGGTTTAGGGTCATGGTGAGAGTAACAGTTAGGGTGAGGGTTAGGGTGAGAGTGAGGGTTAGGGTTAGCATTAACATGAGGGTTAGGGTTAGGGTGAGTGTTAAGGTTAGGGTTAGGGTTAGGTTTAGAGATAGGGTGAGGGTGAAGGTGAGGGGGATGGGGAGGGGGAGGGTTATAGTTAGATTTAGGGTGAGGATTAGATTTACGGTTAGTTTTAGGATGAGGGTAAGGATTAGGGTGAGGATTAGAGTGAGGATTAGTTTAGCGTTAGGTTTAGGGTGAGGGTGAGAGTTAGGGTGAGGGTTAGGTTTAGTGTTAGGGAAAGGGTGAGGGTGAAGTTTAGGGTTAGGGTGAGTGTTAGTGTTAGGTTGAGGTTTTGGGGTATGTTTAGGTTTAGGGTAAGTGTGAGGGTGATGGTTAGGATTAGGGTTAGTGTTAGAGTTAGGGTGAGTGTGAGGGTGAGTGCTAGGGTTAGGATTAGGTTTAGGGTTAGGGTTAGGCTGAGGGTGGGGCTGAGGTTGAGGGTTAGGGTTAGGGTGAGTTGTAGGTATAGGGTTAGATTGAGGGTTACGGTTTGGGTTAGTGTTAGGGTTTAGGTTAGGGTTAGGTGAGGATTATAGTTAGGGTTAGGGTAGGATGAGGGCAAGGGTTATGGTGACGGTTAGGGTCATGGTTAACATAACTGTTAGGGTTAGGGTGAGGGTGAGGTTTAGGGTTAGGATTAGGGAGAGGGCTACTGTGAGGGTGAGAGTTAGGGTTAGGGGTAGGGTGAGTGTTAGGGATAGGGTGAGGATTAGGGTTAGGGTTAGGATTAGGGTGAGGGCTAAGGTGCGGGTTAGGGTTACGGTTAGGGTGAGAGGAAGGGTTAGTTTGAGGGTTAGGTTTAAGGTGAGGGTAAGGCTTAGGGTGAGGGTTAGTGTTTGTGTGAGCATTAGCGTTAGGGTTAGGGTTAGGGTGAGGAAAAGGGTTAGGGTGAGGTTTGGGGTTATTGTTAGGGTTAGTCTTAGGGTGAGTGTGAGGGTGAGGGTAAGGGTGAGGGTTTGTTTTAGTGTTAGGTTTAGAGTGAAGTTGAGGGTGACGGTTAGGGTTAGATTTAGTTTTATGGTTAGGTTTAGGCTGAGGGTGAGGGTGAGGGTGAGGGTGAGGTTTAGGGTGAGAGTGTGGGTTTGGGTGACGGTGAAGGTTAGGTTGATGGTGAGGGGTAGGGTTAGGCTGAGGGTTAGGGATATGTTTAGTGTTAGGGTTATGATGAGAATAAGGGTTAGGGTGACGTTACGGTGAGGGTGAGTGTTAGCGTTAGCATTAGTGTGAGGGTTAGGTTTAGGGTGAGTGTTAGGGTTATGGTTAGGTTTAGGTTGAGGGTGAGGTTTAGGGTTAGGGTTAGGGTTAGAGTTAGGGTGAGGTTGAGGGTGAGGGCTAGGGTTAAGTTTAGGTTTAGGGTTAGGGTTAGGCTGAGGGTGAGGATGAGGGTGAGGGTTACGGTTAAATTTAGGGTGAGGTTTAGGTTTAGGTTTAGGGTTAGGGTGAAGGTTAGTGTGAGGTTTATGGGTAGGGTTAGGGTTACTGTTAGGGTTATTGTGAGGATTAGCGTTAGGGTTATGGTTATGGTTAGGGTGAGGATAAAGATTAGGGTGAGGTTTAGGGTGAGGGTTAAGTTAGCGTTAGGGTTAGGGTGAGGGTTAGGGTGAGGTTTAGGTTTAGTCTTAGGATTAGGGTGAGGGTGAGGCTTAGGTTTAGGGTTAGGGTTAGGGTAAGGGTTAGGGTTAGGGTTAGGATTAGGTTAGAATTAGGGTTAGGCTGAGGATGAGGGTAAGTGTGAGGGGGAAGGATACTGTTAGGATGTGGGTTAGGGTGAGGGTTAGGTTTAGGGTTAGGATTAGGATGAGAGATAGGCTGAGTTGTCTGGTTAGGGTTAGGATGAGGGTTAGGGTTAGTGTGAGGGTTAGGGTTAGGGTTTCGTTGAGGGTAAGGATTAGGGTGAGGTTAGAGTGATGGTTAGGGTATCGGTGAGGGTTAGGGTGATGGGTCGGGTTAGGGTTACATTGAGGGTTAGGGTGACAGTGAGGGTTAGGTTGAGGGTGAGGGTTAGGGTTAGGGTTAGAGATAGGGGGAAGATTAGGGTTAGGGTTAGGGTTAAGGTTAGGGTGAGGGTTAGGTTTAGGATTAGGGTAAGGGTTAGCGTTATGATTAGGGTGAGGGTTAGTGTGAGGGTTAGGGTTAGGTTTAGGGTTAGGGTGTGGGTGACGGTTAGGGTTAGGGTTGGGGTTAGTGTTAGTGTTAGGTGAGGTTTAGGTTTACGGTTTGGGTTAGAGTTAGGGTGAGAGATAGGATTAGGATGAACTTAGTGGTTAGGGTGAACCTTAGTGTTAGTGTTAGGGTTAGGGTTAGGTTGAAGGTATGGGTTATAGTGAGGTTTAGGGTGAGGGATAGGTTAGCGTTAGGTTTAGGATGAGGTTTAGTGTGAGGGTTAGGTTTAGTGTTAGGGTTAGTGTCAGATTGAGGGTGAGGTTAGCGTTAGGGTAAATGTTAGGGTTAAGGAGAGGTTTAGGTATAGTCTTAGGGTTAGTGTGTGGGTGAGGGTGAGGGTTAGGATTAGGGTTAGGGTTAGAGTTCGGGTGAGAGTGAGTGTTAGAGTTAGGATGAGTGTTAGGGTTAGGGTTAGGGTTAAGGTGAGGTTGAGTGTTATGGTTAGGGTTAGGGTTAGGGTGAGGGTAAGGGTTAGGGTTTAGGGTTAAGGTGAGGTTTAGGCTGACGTTGAGGGTTAGGGTGAGTTTGAGGGTTAGGGTTAGGGTTAGGGTTAGGGTAAGGGCTAGGGTGAGGGTGAGAGTTAGGGTTAGGTTTAGGGTGAGGTTAAGGGTGAGGGTGAGGGCTAGGGTTAATGTTAGCGTGAGGGTCAGGGTGACGGTGTGGTTTAGGGTGAGGGTGAGGTTGAGGGATAGGGTGAGAATTAGGGTTAGGCTTAGGGTTAGGGTGAGGGTTAGTGTGGGGCATAGGGGTAGGGTTAGGGTAAAGATTAAGGTTAGTGTGAGGGTTAGGGTTAGGATTAGGGTGACTATAAGGGCTAGGGTGAGGGTTATGTTTTTTGTGAGGGATAGGGTTAGGGTTAGGGTTAGGGTGAGTAAAAGGGTTCGGGTGAGGGTTAGGGTGAGGGTGAGGGTTAGAGTGAGGGTGAGGGTTAGGGTGAGGATTAGGGTTAGGGTGAGGATTAGGGTTAGTGTGAGGATTAGGTTGACGGTTAGGATGAGGGTTAGGTTGAGGGTAAGGGTTAGGGTGAGGTTTACGTTGAGGGTTAGGTTTAGGGTTAGGTTGAGGTTTAAGGTGAGGGTAAGGGTCAGGTGTATGGTGAGCGTTAGGGTTATGGTGAGGCTTGGGGTGAGGGTTAGGCTTAGGGTTAGGGTTAAGATGAACGTGAGGGTTATGTTTAGTGTGAAATTTAGGGTGAGGGTGAGGGTTAGGGTTAGTGTGAGTGTTCAGGTGAGGGTGAGGCTTAGGGTTTGGGTGAGGTTTAGGGTTAGTCTGAGGGTGAGGGTTAGGGTGAGGGTTAGGGTTAGGGTTAGGGTGAGGGTAAGGGTTAGGGTGAGGATTACAGTGAGGGTTAGGTTTAGGTTTAGGGTTAGGGTTAGGATGAGGGTGAGTGTTAGTGTTAGGATGAGGGTTAGTCTGAGGGGTAGAGTTAGGGTTAGGCTGAGGGTTAGGTTTAGTGTTTGGGTTAGCGTTAGGGTTAGGGTTAGGGTGAAAGTGTGGGTTAGGGTGAGGGTTAGGCTGATGTTTAGGGTGAGGTTTAGGTATAGGGTTAGGGTTACGGTTAGAGTTAGTGTGAGTGGTAGGGTGAGACTTAGAGTTAGGGTGAGTGTTAGGGTGAGGCTTAGGGTTAGGGTTAAAGTTAGGGTGAGGGTTAGAATGCGGGTGAGAGTTAGAGTAAGGGTTAAGGTTAGCGTTAGGTTGAGGGTTATGGATAGGGTTAGGGTTAGGGTGAGGGTGAGGGTGAGTGTTAGGGTTAGGGTTAGTTCAAGGGTTAGGTTTAGGTTTCGGTTAGGATTAGGGTTAGGGTTAGGTTTAGGGTTAGGGTTCTGGTTAGGTTTTCCGTAAGTGTTATTGTTAAGGTTAGGGTTAGATTTGGGGTGTGGGTGAGGATTAGGGTCAGGTTTAGGTTTAGGGTGAGGGTGAGAGTTAGGGTGAGGGTCAGGGTTAGGGTTAGGTTGAGGGTTAGGGTTAGGGTAAGTGTTAAGAGGACGGTTAGGCTGAGCAGTAGATTTAGCGTTAGGGTGAGGCTTAGGGTTAGTCTGAGGGTTAGCTTTCTGTTTAGAGTTAGGGTGAGGGTGAGGATGAGGGTTAGGGTTAGGTTTACGGTGAGGGATAGGATTTTTGTGAGGGTTATGGTTAGTGTGAGGCAAAGTGTTAGGTTGAGTTTTAGGGTGAGGGTTAGTGTGAGGGTGAGGGTTAGACTTAGCCTTAGAGTGAGGGTTAGGGTTAGAGTTAGGGGGAGGGGGAGAGGGAGGGCTAGCGTTAGGATTAGTGTTAGGATTAGGGTTAGGCTGAGGGTGAGGGCGAGTTTGAGGGTAAGGTTTAGAATTAGCGTTAGGCTTAGGGTGATGTTTACAGTGAGGGTTCAGGTTCGGGTTTGGGTATGGGTTAGGGTGTGGGCGAGGGTTAGGGTTAGGGTGTGATTAGGGTGCCGTTTAGGGTAAGGTTTAGGTTTTAAGGTAGCTGTTACCATGAGGATTATGTTTAGGGTTAGGGTTAGGCTGAGGCTTAGGCTGAGGGTTAGGTTTAGGGTTAGGGTTAGAGTCAGGATGAGGATTAGGGTTAGGGTTAGGGTTAGGGTTAAGTTGAGGGTAAGGGTTTAGGGTTAGGGTTAGGGTTAGGGTTAGGGTTAGGGTGATTGTGAGGGTAAGGGTTACTGTTAGTTTGAGGGTTAGGGTATGGTTAATGTTTATGGATATGGTTAGGGTTAGGGTGAGGGTGAGGGTTAGGATTAGGGTTAGGGTTAGTGTTAGGCTGAGGATGAGGGTGAGGTTTATGTTTAGGATTAGGGTTAGGGTTAGGCTTAGGTTGAAGTTAAGGGTAAGGGTTAGAGGTAGGCTGAGGGTGAGGGTAAGGGTGAGTATGAAGGTTAGAGTTAGGGTTAGGGATAGGGTTAGGGTGAGTTTTAAGGTTAGGATTAGTGTTAGGATTAGTGTTAGGTGAGGGTTAGGGATAGGGTTAGGGTGAGGGTTAGGCTGAGGGTTAGAGATCAGGTTAGGGTGAGGTTAGAGTTAGTGTGAGGGTTAGGGTGAGGGTGAGGGTTAGGTTTAGAGTTAGGGATAGGGTACTGGTGAGTGTAAGGTTTAGGGTTAGGTTTAGGGTTAGGGCGAGGGTGAAGGTGAGGTTTAGGTTTAGGGTTAGGATTAGGATTAGTGTGAGGGTGAGGGTGAGGAGTAGGGTTATTTTTAGGGTGAGGTGTAGGGTTTGTGTCAGGATTACAGTTAGGGTGAGGAAAAGTGTTAGTGTGATGTTAGGGTGAGAGTTAGGATGAGGGTGAGGGTTAGATTTAGGATTAGGGTTAGGGTTAGGCTTTGGGTGAGGGTGAGGGTGAGTGTTAGGGTGAGGGTTAAGGTTAGGGTTAGGCTGAGGGTTAGAGTTAGTGTAATGTTTAGTGTGAGGTTGAGGGTGAGAGTGAGTTTGAGGGTTCATGTGAGGGTGAGAATTAGGCTGTGGGTGACGGTTGGGTTTAGGGTGATTGTTAGGGTGATTGTGAGTGTTAGGGTGAGTTGAGGTAGGGTTAGGTTTAGCATTATTGTGAGGGTTGGGTTAGAATTAGGGTTAGGGTGAGGGAAAGTGTTAGGGTGAGGTTTAGGGTGAGGGTGAGTGTTAGGGGAAACATTAGGGTTAGGGTGAGTGTTAGGGCGAGGGTTTGGGTGAAGGTTACATTTAGGGTGAGTGTGAGGGTTCGGGTCAGGGTTAGCATGAGGGTTAGGGAGAGAGTTAGTGTTTGGGTGAGAGGGTTACGGTCAGAGTTAAGTTGAAGGTGAGGGTGAGGTTTAGAGTTAGGGTTAGGGTTAGAGTTAGGGTGAGGGTGAGGGTGACGTTTAGGGTTAGTATTAGAGTTAGGGTTAGGGTTAGGCTGAGGGTGAGTGTCAGGGTGAGGGTTAGGGTTAGGGTGAGAGTTAGGATTAGGGTTCGGTTTCGGATAAGGTTTAGGGTGAGGATTAGGGTTAGGGTTAGGATGAGGTTTAGGACGAGGGGTATGGTTAGGGTTAGGGTGAGGGTTAGGGATAGTGTGAGGGTTAGTGTTAGGGATAGGGTGAGGGTTAGGTTGCGGGTGAGGGATAGGTTTAGGGTGAGGGTGAGGGTTAGGGTTAGTGTTAGGTTTAGGGTTAGTGTTAGGTAAAGGGTTAGAGTGAGTGTTAAGTTTAGGGTTAGGGTTAGGGTGAAGTTGAGGGTGAGGTTTGCGTTTAGTATAAGTTTTAGGATTAGGCTTAAATTTAGGGTGATTGTAAGGGTTAGGGTGAGGGTTTGGGTGAGAGTGAGGGTTAGGGTGCCGGTGAGAGTAATGTTAAGGTTTAGGGTTAGCGTTATTATGAGGCTTATTGTTAGGATTAGTCTTAAGCTTAGGGTTACATCTATGGTTAGGGTTAGGGAGAGGGTTAGAGTGAGTGTTAGCGTTAGGGTGAGGGTGAATGTGAGGTTGAGGGGTAGGGTTAGGTTTAGGGTGAGGTTTAGGTTTAGTGTAAGTCTTAGGGTTAAGGTTAGGGTTAAGGTGAGGTTTAGGGGATGGGAGAGGTTTAAGTTTAGGGTTCCGGTGATGGTTAGTGTGAGGGTTACTGTTAGGGTGAGGGTTAGGGTAAGGGTGAGGGTGAGGGTTACGGTTAGGTTTCGGGTTAGGGTGAGGGTGAGGGTGAGGGTTAGGGTTAGGATTAGGGTTAGGGTCAGAGTTAGGCTGAGGTGAGGGGGAGAGGGAGGGTGAGGATTAGGTTTAGAGTTTGGGTTATGTTTAGGGTGAGGGCTAGGGTGTGGATTAGGTTGAGGGTGAGGGTTAGGGTGCGGGTTAGGGTGGGGGTCAAGATTAGGGTGAGGTCTAGGGTGAGGGTGAGGGTTAGGATCTGGGGTAGTGTGAGGGGTAGTGTTAGGGTTAGGTTGAGGATGAGGGTTAGGGTGAGGGTGAGGAGGAGGTTGAGGGTTAGGCATAACGTTAGGGTAAGGGTGAGGTTTAGCGTGAGGGATAGGCTGAGGGTAAGGTTTAGGATGAGGATTATGGTGACAGTGAGGTTTAGGGTTAGTGTGAGTGTTAGGGTGAATGTTAAGTTGAGGATTAGGATTAGGGTTAGGTTTAGGGTGAGGGTGAGGTTTAGGGTTTCGGTTAGGGTTTGGGTTAGGGTGAGGTTTAGAGTTAGGGTTTGGGTTAGGGTTAGTTTTAGGATGAGGGTTAGGCTGAGTGGTACAGTTAGGGTTAGGGTGAGGGTTAGGGTTAGAGTGAGGGTTAGTGTTAGGGTCAGGGTTAGGGTGAGAGTAAAGTTTAGTGTGAGGGTTAGTGTGAGGATTAGATTTAGGGTTAGGGATAGGGTGAGGTTGAGAGTAAAGGTTAGGGAAAGGGTTAGTATTAGGGTTAGGGTGAGGGTGAGGGGTAGAGTTAGGATGAGGGTGAGGGTTAGGGTTTGTGTGCGGGTCATGGTTAGGGTGAGGAAAAGTGGTAGGGTGAGGTTTAGGCTGAGGTTTAGGCTGAGGGTGAGGGTTAGGTTTAGGAATAGAGTTAGGGTTAGGTTTATCCTTAGGGTGAGGGTTAAGGTTAGATTTAGGGTTAGGTGTGGGTTAGGGTTAGGTTTAGGGTTAGGGTTAGGGTTAGGAAGACTGTTAGAGTGAATGTTAGCATTAGGGTTGGGGTTAGGGTGAGGTTGAGGGTGAGGGTGTGGGGTAGGGTTAGGGTTAGGGTGAGGTGTAGTTTTAGTGTAAGTGTTAGGGTTAGGGTTAGGGTTAGGGTGAGTGTAAGGGTTAGGGTGAGGGTTAGGGAGAGAGTGAGGGTTAAGGTGCCAGTGAGGGTAAGGTTTAGGGTTAGGGTTAGCATTAGCGTGAGGCTTATTTTTAGGGGTAGGCTTAGACTTAGGGTTAGGCTTAGGGTTAGGGAGAGGGTTAGAGTGAGTGTTAAGGTTAGAGATAGGGTGAGGGCTAGGGTGTGGGTTTGGGTGAGGGTGAGTGTGAGCGTGTGAGGTAGGGTTAGGATTAGGGTGAGGTTTAGGTTTAGTGTAAGTGTTGGGTTAGTGTTAGGGTTAGGCTTAGGGTTAGGGTGTGTTAGAGGGTTAAGTATAGGTTTAGGGTGACAGGGTGAGGGTTAGTGTTAGCGTGAGTGTTAGGGGGAGGGTGACGGTTAGGGTGTGGGAGAGGGTTAAGTTTAAGGTTAGAATGACGGTTAGTGTGAGCGTTAGTGTTAGGGTGAGGTTTTGGGTGAGGGTGAGGGTGAGGGTTAAAGTTGGGTTAGGGTTAGGGTGAGGGTGAGGGTGAGGGTTAGGGTTAGTATTAGGGTTAGGGTTAGACAGATGTAAGGGGGAGGGGGAGGGAGAGGGTGAGGGGGAGGGTTAGGGTTAAGGTTAGGGCGAGGGATAGGGTGTGGGGTTGGGTGAGGGTGAGAGTGAGGGTTAGAGTTTCAGTTAGCTAAGGGTTTAGTTAGAGTTAGAGTGAGGATTAGGTTGAGGGTGAGGGTTAGGGTGCAAGTTAGGGTTAGAATGAGGTTTAGGGTTAGGGTTAGGTTTAGGGTGATGTTTAGGTGAGGGTGAGGGTTAGGGTGAGTGTGAGGGTCAAGGTGACGTGGAGGGTCAGGGTGTGGGTTAGGGTTAGGTTTAGGGTGAGGTTTAGGGTGACTGTGAGGATTAGGGTGAGGGTTACCTTTAGGGTTAGGCTGAGGGTATGGTTAGGGTTAGAGTTAGGTTTAGGGTGAGGGGTAGGGGTAGGGAAGGTTAGGTTTAGGGTTAGTATTAGTGTTAAGGTGAGGATTAGTTTGAGGTTTAGTGTTAGGGTTAGTGTGAGGGTAAGGATAAGGGTTAGGGTGAGTTTTAGGGTGAGGGTGAGTCTTAGGGTTAGCATTAGGGTTAGGGTTATGGTTAGGATGAGGATGAGTGTTAGGGTTAGGGTTAGAGTTAGCGTGAGGTTTAGGGTGAGGGTTAGGGTTAGGTTGAGAGTTAAGTTGAGACTTATGGTCAGGTTTAGGGTTAGGGTGAGGGTTAGGGTGAGGGTGAGGGTTAGTGTTATGGTGAGGGTTAGGGTTAGGGTTAGGGTGAGGGTTAGGGTTAGGATTAGGGTTAGGGTGAGAGTAAGGGTTAGGGTTAGGGTTGGGGTGAGGGTTAGTGTTAGGATTAGGGTTAGGGTGAGGTTTAGGGTTAGGGTTCGGTTAGGCTTAGTATTAGTGTGAGGGTGAGAGTTAGGTTTAGGTTTAGGGTTAGTGTTAGGGTTATAGTTAGGGTTAGGGTTAGGGTTAGGCTGAGCGTGAGGGTGAGGATTAGGGTTAGGTTTAGGTTTAGGATGAGGGTGAGGGTGAGGATTAGGGTTAGGGTTAGGATGAGTTTTAGGGTTAGGGTTAGGGTTAGGGTGAGTTTTAGGCTGAGGGTTAAAGTTAGGGTTAGGGTGAGGGTTAGGTTAGTGTGGGGGTTAAATTTAGGGTTAGGGTGACGGTTCGGGTGAGGGTGAGATTTAGGTTTAAGGTTAGGGTTACCGAGGGGGGTAAGGTTAAGGGATATGGATAGGATGAGGGTTAGGATGAGGTTCAGGGTGGGGGTAGGGTTAGGATAAGCGTGAGGGTCAGGGTTTGTCTCACACGGTTAGGGTGAGGCAAAGTGTTAGTTTGAGGTTTATGGTGAGGGTTAGGGTCAGAGTGAGTGTTATTTTTAGGATTAGGGTTAGGGATAGGGTTGGGCTTAGGGTGAGGTTGAGGGTGAGGGTTAGGTTGAAGTTTAGGGTGAGGGTTGGGGGAGGGTTAGTGTTAGGGTGAGGGTGAAGGTTAGGGTTAGTGTGAGGGTTACGATTTGGGCTAGGGTGAGGGTTAGGTTTAGGTTTAGGGTGAGGGTGAGGGTGAGAGTTGGAGTTGGTGTGAGGGTTGGGGTTAGGGTGAAGGTTAGAGTGAGTGTGAGTGTTAGGGTTAGAGTTAGGGTGAGGTTAGGGTGAGGGTCAGGGTTAGGGTTATGGTGAGGTTAGGGTGAGGTTTAGGGTGTGTGTGAGGTTTTGGGTTAGGTTTAGGGTTAGGGTGAGGGTTGGGGGAGGGTTAGCGTTAGGGTGAGGGTGAAGGTTAGGTTTAGGTTTAGGGTTAGGGTTAAGATGAAGGTTAGGGTGAGGGTTAGGCTTAGGGTTAGGGTGAGGCTTATGTTGTGGTGAGGTTTAGGGTAAAGGTTAGGGTGAGGGTGAGGGTAAGTTTTAGGCTGAAGTTTAGGGTGCGGTTGAGACTTAAGGTTAGCAGTAAGGTTAGGGTGAGGGTTGGGGTGAGTGTTCGGGTTATTGTTAGTTTTAAGGTGAGGGTGAGTGCTGGGGTTAGGTTTAGGGTTAGTGTGAGTGTTAGGGTGAGGGTTAAGGTGAGGGTTAGGATTTGGTTTAGGATTAGGGTGAGTGTGAGTTTAGGGTTAGGATTAGGGTCAGGGTTAGAGTTAGGGTTAGGGTTAGGATTAGGGTTAGGATGAGGGTGCGGGTGAGGGTGAGGGTGAGGGTGAGGGTTAGGGTGAGCATTAGGTTTAGGGTGAGTGTTAGGGTGAGTGTGAGGGTTAGGGTGAGGGTTAGGGTTAGGGTTTCGTTTAGGGTTAGGTTTAGGGTGAGGGTTACAGTTAGGGTTAGGTTTAGGGTTAAAGTTAAGGTGAGGGTGAGGATAAGGATTCGGGTTAGGTTGAGGGTTAGGGTAGAGTTTCCGTTAGGGTGAGGGTTAGGGTGAATTTTGGAGTTAGGATTAGGGTTAGGGTTAGGGTTAGGCTGAGAGTGAGGTTGAGGGTGAGGGTGAGGGTTAGGGTTAGGTTGAGGGTTAAGGTTAGGGTTTGTGTTAGGGTTAGTGTGAAGTTTAGGGTTATGTTTAGGTTTAGGGTGATGGTTAGTGTTCCTTTTAGTGTTAGGGTGAGGGTGAGGATGAGGGTTAAGATAAGTATTAGGGTTAAATTTAGGGTTAGGCTGAGTGTGAGGGGGAAGGGGTGGACTAGGTTGAGGGTTAGGTTTGGCTTAGGTTTAGGGTTAGGGTGAGGGCTGGGTGAGGGGGAGGTGTAGGGTGAGAGTGAGGTTTTCAGTTAGGTAAGGATTAGGATTAGGTTTAGCATGAGTGTTAGGGTGAGGGTTAAGGTGAGGGTTAGGGTTAGGCTTAGGGATAGATTGAGGGTGAGGGTTAGTGTTAGGTTAGGGTTAGGGTTAGAGTGAGCGTTAGATTTAGGGTTAGGTTTAGGGTTAGCTTTAGGGTTATTGTTAGGGTTTGGTTTAGTGTTAGGGTGAGGGTGAGGGTGAGGATTAGTGTTAGGGTTAGGTTTAGGGTGAGGGTGAGGGTTAGGGTAAGGGTGAGGGTTAGGGTTAGGTTCACTGTTAGTATGAGGGTTAGGCTGAGGGGTAGAGTTAGGGTTCGGGTGAGGGTTAAGTTTAGTGTGAGGGTTAGCGTTAGGGATAGGGTTAGGGTGATGGTTAGGTTGAGGGTGAGTTTTATGGTTAGGGTTAGGGTTAGCGAGGGCGGTGAGGGTTAGGGTTAGGGTAAGTGTTAGGGAGGGGTTAGGGTTAGTGTGATGTTAAGGGTGAGGGTGAGGGTTAGGGTGAGTGTGAGGATTCGGGTGAGGGTGAGGGTTAGGGTGTGGGTGAGGTATAGGGTTAAATTGAGGGTTAGGGTGACAGTGAGGTTTAGGGTGAGGGTGAGGGTTAGGGTTAGGGTTAGAAATAGGATGAGGGTTAGGGTTAGGTTAGGGTTAGTTGAGGGTTAGGGTTAGGGTTACATTTAGTGTGAGGATTAGGGTTTGTTTTAGGGTTAGAGTGAGGGTAAGGGTTAGGTTTAGGGATTGGGTTTTGGTTAGGGTTAGGGTGAGGTTTAGGGATAGGGTTAGGTTTAGGGTTAGAGTGACGAATAGGGATAGGTTTAGGGTTAGGTTGAGGGTGATGGTTAGGGTGAGGGTTAGGGTTAAGGTTAGGGTTAGTGTTAAGTTGAGGGTGAGGTTAAGAGTTAGGGTTAGGGTTAGATTTCGGGTGAGGGTGAGTGTGAGGGTTAGGGTTATTATTAGGGTAAGGTTTAGGATTAGGCTGAGGGTGAGTGTGAGTGTGAGGGTTTGGGTTAGGGTGAGGTTTAGGGTTAAGTTTCGGGTTAGGTTAAGTGTGAAGATTAGGGTTAGGATAAGGATGAGGTTTAGGCTGAGGAGTAGTGTTAGGGCTAGGGCGAGGGTTAGGGTTAGTGTGAGGGTTAAGATTTGGGTTAGGGTGACGGTAAGGGTTAGGATGAGGGTGAGGGTGAGTGTGAGTGTTAGGGTTAGGATTATGGTTAGGGTGAGGCTTAGGGTGAGGTTTAGGATTAAGGTTAGTGTTAGGGTGAGGGTTAGGGTGAGGGTGAGGGTTAGGGTTAGGTTTAGGGTGAGGGTTAGAGTTAGGTTTAGTGTTAAGGTGAGTGTTAGGGTTAGGTTTACGTTTAAGGTTAGGGTTAGAGTTAGGGTTAGGGTGAGTGGTAGGGTTAGGATTAGGGTTAGGGTGAGGATGAGGGTGAGGGTGAGGGATAGGGTTAGGGTCAGGGTGAGGTTTAGTTTTACTGTAAGTGTTAGGGTTAGGGTTAAGTTTAGGGTAATTGTAACGTTTAAGGTGAATTTTATGGTGAGAGTGAGGGTTAGGATTAGCGCGAGTGTTCGGGTGAGGGTTAGTGTGAGAGTTAGGGTTACGGTTAGGTTTAGTGTTAGGGTTAGGATGAGGATGAGTGTTAAGGTTAGGAAAGGGTTAGGTTTAGAGTTATGGTGAGGACTAGGTCGAGGGTGAGGTTTAGGGAGCGGGGTAGGGTTAGGGTGAGGTTTAGGCTTAGGGTTAGGGTTTTGGTGATGTTTAAGTTGAGGGTGAGGATTAGGGTGAGGGTGAGGGTTTGGTTGAGGGTGAGGGTTAGTGTGTGGCTGAGGGTTAGGTTTATGGTGAGGGTAAGGGTGACTGGCTGAGGGTGATGGTTAGGTTTAGGTTTAGGTTTAGGGTGAGGGTTAAGGTGAGGGGTATGGTTAAGGTGAGGGTGAGGTTTAGGGTTAGTGTGAGGGTTAGGGTTAGGGTTAAGGTGAGGGTGAGGTTTAGGGTTAGGGTGAGCGTTAAGATGAGGGCTATGGTGAGGATTAGGGTTAGGTTATGGTGAGGGTTAGGGAGAGGGTGAGGGTTAGGTTTAGGGTGAGAGTTGGGGTTAGGGTGAGGGTTAGGGTGAGTGTGAGGGTTAGGGTTAGGGTTAGGGTGAGGGTAGGGTGAGGATTAGGGTTAGTGTTAGGGTGACGCTGAGGGGTAGAGTGAAATTTAGTTTTAAGGTTAGGGTTAAGGGTAAAGTGAGGGTTAGGGTTAGGGTGAAGTTTAATGTGAGGGTTAGGCTGAGTGTTAGGGTTAGGGTTCGTGTGAGGGTAAGGGTAAGGGTGAGTTTTATGGTGAGGGTGATGTTCATGGTTAGGCTTAGGGTAAGGGTTAGTGTTAGGGTGAGGGTGAGGGTTTAGGTGAGGGTGAGGTTTAGGGTTAGGGTTAGGGTGAAGTTTAGGATTAGGTTTAGGGGTAGTGTGAGGGTTAGTGTGAGCGGTTGTGTTTGAGTTAGGGTGAGGGTTAGGGTTAGTGTGAGTGTTAGGGTTAGGGTTAGGGTTAGTGTGAGGATAAGGGTTAGGTTGAGGGTTAGGTTGAGGTTTAGGGTTAGCGTTAGTGTTAATGTGAGGGTTAGGGTGAGTTTTAGGGTTAGGGTGATTGTTAGGGTTAGGGTTAGGGTGAGGGTTTGGGCTAGGGTGAGGATTAGGGTTAGGATTTGTGTTAGGGTCAGTTTTAGTGTTAGGTATAGGGTTAGTCTCAGTGTTAGGGTTAGGGTAAGAGTTAGGGTTAGAATGAGGATAAATGTTACGGTGAGGTTAGGGTGAAGGTTAGGGTTAGGGTTAAGGTTAAGGTTAGGGTTAGGGTGAAGGTTAGGGTGAGGGTGAGGTTCAGGGTGAGGGTGAGGGTGAGGGTGACGGTGAGGGTTAGGTTCAGGGTGAATGTGAGCGTTAGGGTTAGGATAAGGTTTAGGTTTAGTGTTAGGCTGAAGGTGATGGTGAGGGTGAGGGTTTGGGTTAGGATTAGGGTGAGGGTTAGGGTTCCTTTGATGGTAATGGGGAAGGTGAGTTTTAGCGTTAGGATTAGGGTGAGGGTGATGGTGAGGGTGAGGGTTAGGGTTAGGATTATTGTTATGGTTAGTGTTAGGGTTAGGGTGATGGTCAGGGTGAGGGTTAGGGTTAGATTTAGCTTTAGGGTGAGGGTTAGTGTTAGGGTTAGGTTGAGGGTGAGGGTTAGGGTTAGGGTGAGGGTGTGGGTTAGGGTGAGGGGTGGGATTAGGGTTAGGGTAAGGGTTAGGGTTAGGGTGAGGTTTAGGGTTAGGTTTAGGGTTAGGTTGAGGGTGAGGGTGAGTGTTATGGTTAGGGTTAGGGTGAGGGTTAGTGTTAGGGTTAGGATTAGTGTTAGGGGCAGGTTTAGGGTGAGGGGTAGTTTTAGGGTTAGGGTGAGGGTTAGTGTTAGTGTGAGGGTTAGGGTTAGGGTTAGACTTAGGGTTAGTGTATGGTTACAGGTTAGGGTGAGGGTTAGCATGAGGGTGAGTTTTAAGGTTATAGTTAGGGTTAGGGTGAGGCTGAGGGTGAGAGTTAGGTTTAGGGTGAGGGTTAGGGTGAGGGTTAAGGTTAGGGTACTGTTTAGCGTGAGGTTTAGGGTTAGGGTGAGGGTGATGTTTAGGGTTAGATTTAGGGTTTAGTCTTAGGGTTAGTGTTAGGGTGAGGTTGAGGGTTAGGGTTAGGTTTAGGGTGAGGGTGAGGTTGAAGGTTAGTGTTAGGGTTAGGTTGAGGGATAGGGTTAGGTTGAGGGCTAGTGTGATGGTGAGACTGAGGGTGAGGGTAAGGGTTTTGGTTAGGTAAGGGTTAGGGTTAGGGTGTGAGTCAGGGTTAGGTTACAGCTGAGTGTTAGGGTGACGATGACGTTTAGGTTGAGGGTGAGGGTTAGGTTTTGGTTTGTGTTATGGTGAGGGTTCGGGTGAGAGATATGTTTAGGGTTAGGGTCAGGATTCGGGTAAGGGTTAGGTTTAGGGTGATATTTAGTGTGAGGGTGATTGTTAGGGTGAAGGGTTAGGGTTAGGGTTAAGTTTATGGGGAGGGATAGGTATAGGATTATGGTTAGGGTTAGGGTTAGGGTGAGTGTCAGGGTTCGGTTGAGGATTCGGGTGACCTTCAGTGTTAGGGTTTGGGTGAGGGTTAGCGTTAGGATGCATATTAGGGTTAGGGTGAGGGTCAGGTTTTGTTGAGTTTAAGGGTTAGGGTTAGGGTAAGGTTTAGGGTGAGGGTGGGGGTTAGGGTTAGGGTTAGGGTGAAGGTTAGGGTGAGGGTTTGGTTTAGCATTAGGGTTAGGGTCAGGGTTAGGGTTAGGCTGAGGGGGAGGGAGAGAGCGTGGGTGAGGTTTAGGGTTAGGGTTAGCGTTAGTGTTAGTGTGAGGGCTAGGGTGAGCGTGAAGTTTTGGGTGAGGGTGAGGGTGAGGGCAAGGGTTTCTGTTAGGTAAGTGTTAGCGTGAGGATTATGATGCAGGTGAGGGTTTGTGTGAGAGTTAGTGTTAGGGTGAGGGTTATCGTTACTGTTTTGGTGAGGATTAGGTTTAGAGTAAGGTTTAGAGTACAGGTGAGGTTTAGGGTGAGTGTTAAGGTTCGGGTGATATAGAGCGATTGGGTGTGGGTGAGGTTTAGGGTAAGGATGAGGGTTAGGTTGACGGTGAGGGATACGGAGACAATGAGGGTTAGGGTTAGGGTTATGGTTAGGTTGAGGGTAAGGATTAGGGTGAGGGTTAGGGTGAAGGTAATGGTTAGGGTTAGCATTTAGGTTAGGGTGAGGGTTAGGGTTAGGGTTAGGATTAGGGTGAGGGTTAGGGTGAGGTTAAGGGATAGGGTTAGGGTTACTGTGAGGGTGAGGGTGAGGGTGAGGGTTAGGGTTAGGGTGAGGTTTAGGGTGAAAGTGAGGGTGAGGGTGAGTGTTTCTGTTAGGTAAGGGTTAGGGTTAGGTTGAGGTTTAGGTTGAGGGATAGGGTGAGGGTTATGGTTAGGGTAAGAGTGAAGGTTAGGGTTACGGTGATGGTTAGGTTGAGGCTGAGGGTTGGGGTGAGATTGAGGGTTTGGGTTCGGTGGAAGTTTGTGGTGAGTGTCAAGGTTAGTTTGTGGGTTAGGGTAGGCTTAGGGTGAGGTTTAGGATGCCAGTGTGGGTTAAAGTGAGGATGAGTGTTAGGGTTAGGTTGAGGGTGGGGGTTAGGGTTAGGTTGAGGGTGAGGATGAGGGTTAGGGTGAGGGTGAGGTTTAGGGTTAGGGTTAGGTTTATTGTGAGGTTATAGGTTCGGGTTCGGGTTACGGTGAGGGGGAGGTTAAGTATTATGGTTAGGGTTAGGGTGAGGGTTAGGGTGAGTGTTAGGGTTGGGATGAGGGTTATATTTAGGGTTAGGGTGAGGGTTAGGTTGAGAGTACTGCTTAGGGTGAGGGTGAGTTTAAGGGTGAGGGTGAGGTTGAGGGTGAGTGTTAAGGTGACGGGGAGGGTGATGGTGAAGGTGAGGGTTAGGTTTAGGGTTAGGATTGGGGTTATGGTTAAGGTTAGGGTCAGGTTGAGGTTTAGGGTGAGGGTGAAGGTGAGGGTTAGGTTTAGGATTAGGCTTAGGAGTTTGGTAAGGCTTAGAGTGAGTGTGAGTGTCAGAGTTAAATTTAGGGTGAGGGTTAGGGTTAGCGTTAGGCTTAGGTTGAGAGTGAGGGTTAGGCTGAGGGTGAGGGTGAGGGTTAGGTTTAGGGTAAGGTTTAGGGTTATGGTTAGGGTTATGGTGAGGGTGAGGGGTAGGGTGCGGGTGATGGCGAGGTTGATGGTGAGGGTGAGGGTTAGGGTTTGTGTGAGGGATAGGGTTAGGGTTAAGGTTAGAGTGAGGGTTGGGCTTAGGGTAAGGGTTAGGAGGGATAGGGTTATGGTTAGGGTTAGGGTAAGTGTTAGGGTGAGGGTGAGGGTTAGGATTAGGATTAGGTTTAGGGTTAGGGTGAGGGTTAGGGGTAGGTTTAGGGTTAGGGTGATGTTTTTGTTTACGGTTAGGTTTAGAGGTAGGGTGAGGGTGAGGGTTAGGGTGAGGGTTTGGATTAGGGTTAGGGTTTGGATTAGGGTTTGTTTTGGGTTAGGCTGAGGGTGAGGTTGAGGGTGAGAGTGAGGGTTAGGGTTAGGGTGAGGGTTAGGTTTAGGGTTAGGGTTAAGGGTAAGGTGAGGGATAGGGTTAGGGTGAGGGTTAGGGTGAGAGTTAGGGTTAGGGTTAGGGTTACTGTGAGGGTGAGTGTGAGGGTGAGGTTTAGGGTTAGGGTTAGGTTGAGGGTTAGGTTGAGAGTGAGGGTGAGGGTGAGTGTTTCGGTTAGGTAAGGGTTATGGTTAGGGTTAGGTTGAGGATTAAGGTGAGGGTGAGGTTTAGGTTGAGGGATAGTGTGAGGGTTATGGTTAGGGTTAGAGTGAGGGTTAGGTTTACGGTGATGTTTAGGTTGAGGCTGAGGGTTGGGGTGAGGGTTTTGGTTCGAGGGAGATTTGCGGTGAGAGTGACGGTTAGTTTGTGGGTTAGGGTTAGGCTTAGGGTGGGGGTAGGGTGCCAGTGAGGTTTAGAGTGAGGATGAGGGTTAGGGTTAGGTTGAGGGTGAGGGTTAGGTTTAGGTTGAGGGTGAGGGTGAGGGTGAGGGTTAGGGTGAGGGTGAGGGTTAGGGTTAGGGTTAGGTTTACTGTGAGGTAAAAAGTTTAGGGTTAGGGTTAGGGTGAGGGTGAGGGTACGTGTTATGGTTAGGGTTAGGGTGAGTGTTAGGGTGAGTGTTAGGGTTGGGATGAGGGTCATAGTTAGGTTTAGGGTGCGGCTTAGGGTTAGGATTGGTGGTAGGGTGAGGTTTAGTGTTAGGTTTAGGGTTAGGGTGAGGGTTAGGGATAAGATTAGTTTTAAGGTTAGGGTTAGGGTTATTGTTAGCGTTAGGGTTAGGGTTTGGGTGAGGGTTAGCATTAGGGTTAGGGTCAGGGTTAGGGTTAGGCTGAGGGGGACGGAGAGAGTGTGGGTGAGGTTTAGGGTTTGGGTTAGGTTGAGGGTAAAGGTTAGGGTGAGGTTTAGGGTTAGGATGAGGGTTAGGTGAGTGTTAGGGTTAGGGTTATGTTTAGGGTTAGGATGAGGTTTAGGTTTAGGGTTAGGATTATGGTGAGGTTTAGGTTTTAGGTAAAGGTTAGGGTGAGTGTTAGGGTGAGGGTGAGGTTTAGGGTTAGGGTGAGGGTAAGGGTCAGGGTGAGGGTTAGGGTGAGGGTGAAGTTTAGGGTTAGCATGAGTGTTAGGGTGAGGGTGAGGTTGAGGGTAAGGGTTCGGGTGAGGGTTAGTGTGAGGGTGAGGTTTAGGTTTAGTATTAGGTTGACCCTTAGGGTTAAGATGAGTGTTATGTTTAGGGTGAGCGTGAGGTGAGGGTTAGGATTAGGGTTAGGGTAAGGGTTAGGGTGAGGGTTAGGATTAGTTTGAGGTTTAGGGTGAGGGTCAGGGTGAGGGTTAGTGTTAGTTTGATGGTTAGGTTTAGGGTAAGTGTAGGGTTAAGGTTAGGGTGAGAGTTAGGTTTAGGGTGATATTTATTGTGAGGTTGAGGGTTAGGGTGAGGGTGAGTCTTCGTGTGAGGGTTGGGTTCGGGTGAGGGTGAGGGATTGGGTGTGGTTTAGGGTTAGGTTTATGGTGCGGGTTAGGGTGACGGTGCGGGTTAGGGTGAGGGTGTGGGTTAAGTTTAGAGTTAGGATTAGGGTGATGTTTAGGGTGAGGGTTAGGGTTTGGGTGAGAATTAAGGTGAGGTGTCGATATAGGGTGGGTTTAGTGTTATGGTTAGTGTGAGGGTTAGGCTTAGGTATAGGGTTAGTGTGAGTATAAGGTTTAGGCTGAGGGTTAGGGTGACGGTTAACGTTCTGGTGAGGGTTAGGGTTAAGGTTAGGGTGAGGGTTAGGGTTAGGGTGATGTTTATGTTGAGGTTGATGTTTAGTGTGAGGGTGAGGGTGATGGTTAGGGTGAGGGTAGGGGTGATGGTGTGGGTTAGGATTAGTTTAGGGTGATGATGAGGGTGAGAGGTAGAATTAGTTATAATGTTAGGGTTAGGGTTAGGCTGAGGGTGGGGGTGAGGATGAGGGTGAAGGTTAGGGTTAGGGTTAGGATTAGATTTAGAGTGAAGGTTAGGGTTAGTGTGAGGGTTTTGGTTAGGTTTACGATTAGGGATAGTGTGAGGGTAAGGATTAGGGTGAGAGTTAGGGTGAGGGTTAGGGTTAGGGTTAGGATTAGCGTGAGGATTAGAGTTTGGGTGATGTTTAGGATAAGATTGAGGGTTAGGGTGAGGTTGAAGATTCAGGTGAGGGTGACGGTTCGCTTGAAGGTGAGGGTTAGGGTGTGGGTGAGGATTAGGGTTAGGGTGAGGGTTAGCATTAGGTTTAGGTTTAGTGTGAGGGAGAGGGTTAGGGGTATTGTTAGGGTTAGGTTGAGGGTTAGGGTTAGGGTTAGGGAGAGGGCTAGGGTTATGGTTAAGGTGAGTTTTAGGGTGAGTGTGAGGGTTAGGGTGAGGGTGAGGGTGAGGGTTAGGGTTAGGGTTAGCTTGAGATTGAGGGTGAGGGTTAGGTTTAGGATTAGGGTTAGAGTTAGGGTTAGGGAGCGTGTTAGGTTGAGTGTGAGGGTGAGGGTGAGGTTGAGAGTTAGGGTGTGGGTGAGGGTTAGGGTTAGGCTTAGAGTTATTGTAAGAGTAAGGGTTAGGGTGAGGTTTAGGGTGAGGATGAGGATTAGGGTTAGTGTTAGGGTTAGGGTGAGGGTTAAGGTGAGTGTTAGGGTTTGGTTTAGGGTTAGGGTGAGCGTGAGGTATAGGTTGAGGTTTAGGGTTAGAGTGAGGGTTAGGGATAGGTTTAAGGTTAGGGTGAGGGTGTGGGTGAGTGTTAGGGTTAGGTTTAGCATTAGGGTTAGGGTGAGGGTGAGGGTCAGGGTTAGGATTAGGGTTAGGATTAGGATAAGGCTGAGGGTGATGGGGAGGGTGAGAGTGTGGTTTACGGTTAGGGTTAGGGTTAGGTATAGGGCATGGTGATGGAGTGGGTTAGGGTTAGGATTAGGGTTATGATGAGGGTTCGGTTGAGGGTTAGGGTTAGGGTTAGGGTTAGTGTGAGGGTTAGTTTTAGGGTTAGGATAAGGGTTAGGGTGAGGGTAAAGGTCAGGGTGAGAGGATGAGTGTGAGGTTTAGGATTAGGGTTAATGTTAGGGTGAGTGTTAGCATTAGGGTTAGGGTGAGTGTTAGGGTTAGAGTGACGATAAGGGTTAGGTTGAGGGTTAGGGTGAGGGTGAGGTTTAGGGCTAGCATTAGGTTATGGTTAATGTTAGGATGAGGGTTAGGGTTAGAGTGAGGGTTATTGTTAGGGTTAAGGTGAGAGTGAGGGTTAGGTTTAGGGTGATTTTTGATGTGAGGGTGAGGGTTAGGGTGAATTTGAGTGTTAGGGTGAGAGTTAGGTTTAGGTTTAGAGTTAGGGATAGGGTTAGGATGAGTGTAAGGGTTAGGGTGAGGGTTAGAGTGAATGTGAGTGTAAGGGTTAGGGTGTGGGTTAGGGTTAGTGTTAGGGTTAGGCTGAAGGTGAGGGTTAGGATTAGGATTAAAGTAAGGATTATGGTTAGGCCTAGGGTTAGTATTAGGGTGAGGGTAAGGTTGAGGGTGAGGGTGAGTGTTAGGGTTAAGTTTAGTGTGAGGGATAGTGTTAGGGTGAGGGTTAGGGTTAGGGTAAGTGTTAGGGTGAGGGTTAGGGTTAGTGTGTATAAGGTTTAGGGTTAGAGTTAGGGTGAGGGTGAGGTTTAGCGTTAGCGTTATGGTTAGGGTGAGGGTTAGAGAGAGGGTTACCTTTACAGTGAGGGTTAGGGTGAGGGTTAGGGTGAGGGTTAGGGTTAAGGTTAGGATTAGGGTGAGCGTTAGGGTTTGGGTGATGTTTAGGGTGAGGTTGAGTGTTAGGGAGAGGATGAGGGTTTGGGTGATGGTGAGGTTGAGGGTGAGGGTGAGGGATAGGGTTTGGGTGAGGATTAAGTGTAGGGTTAGGGTTATCGTTAGGTTTAGGTTTAGTGTGAGGGTAAGGGTTAGGGGAAGGGTTAGCATTAGGTTGAGGGTTAGGGGTAGTGTTAGGGAGAGGGGTAGGGTTAGGGTTAGGGTGAGTTTTAGGTTGAGTGTGACGGTTAGGGTGAGGGTGAGGGTGAAGTTTAGGGTTAGGATTAGGTTTAGGATGAGTTTGAGGGTGAGGGTTAGGTTTAGGATTAGGGTTAGGGTTAGGGGTCGGGAGAATGTTAGGGTTCAGGTTCGAGTTCGGGTGAGGTTGAGAGTTAGGGTATGGATTTGGGTTAGGGTTAAGATGAGGATTACAGTTAGGGTTAGGGTTATGGTGAGAGTAAGTTTTAGGGTGAGGTTTAGTGTGAGGATGAGGGTTAGGTTAGTGTTAGAGTTAGGGTGTGGTTTAGTGTGAGGGTAAGGGTTTGGTTTAGGGTTAGGGTGAGGGTGAGGTATAGGGTGAGGGTTATGGTTAGGGATAGGTAAGGGTTAGGGTGAGGGTTTGGGTGAGTTTTATGGTTAGGTTTTGCATTAGAGTTAGGATGAGCGTGAGGGTGTGGTTTAGCATTAGGGTTAGGATTAGGCTGAGGTTCATTGGGAGGGTGAGGGTGTGGGTTAGGGTTAGGGTGAGGGTTAGGGTTAGGGCAGGGTGAGGTTTAGGGTTAGGGTTAGGATTAGGTTTAGGATGAGGATTAGGTTTTGGGTTAGTTTGAATGTTAGGGTAAGGGTTAGGGTTAGGTTTAGTTTGAGGGTAAAAGTCAGGGTGAGGTTTAGGGTGAGGGTGAGGTTTAGGGTTAGGGTTAAGGTTAGGGTGAGGGTAAGCATTAGGGTTAGGGTGAGGGTTAGGTTATGGGTAAGTGTTAGGGTGAGGGTTAGTTTTAGGTTGAGGGTTAGGTTTATGTTGAGGGTAAGGGTTAGAGTGAGGTTTAGGGTGAGGTTGAGGGTTAGGGTTAGCATTAGGTTTAGGATGAGGGTGAGCGTGAGGGTTAGGGTTAGGGTTAGGTTTAGAGTGAGTTTTAGGGTTAGGGTTAGGGTTAGGGCTAGGGTTAGGGTTATTGTTAGGGTTATGGTTTAGGTGAGGGTGAGGGTGAGGGGTAGTGTTAGGGTTAGGGTTAGGGTTAGGGTTAGGTTCAGGGTAAGGCGGAGGGGGAAGGGGAGTTTGAGTGTGAGGGTTAGGAATAGGATTAGGTTTAGGGTGAGGGATAGGGTGAGGGTGATGATTAGTGTGAGTGTGAGGGTTTCGGTTAGGTAAGGGTTCGGATTTGGGAGAGGAGTTGGGTGAGGGTGAGGGTTAAGCTGAGATTAAGTTTAGGGTGTGGGATAGGGTTAGGGTTAGGGTGAGGGTTAGGTTTAAGGTGATGTGTAGGGTGAGGATGAGGGTTAGGGTTAATTTGAGGGTCAGGGTGAGTGTGTTGGTGAAAGTTAGGTTTAGGTTGAGGGTGAGGGTGAGGGTGAGGGTGAGGGTGAGGGTGAGGGTGAGGGTTAGGTTGTGGGTGAGAATTAGGGTTAGCATGAGGGTTAGCGTTAGGTTTAAGGTTAGTGTGAGGGTGAGGTTTAGGGTTAGAGTTAGGTTTAGGTTGACGTTTAGTGTTAGGGTGAGGCTTATGGAGAGGGATGAGGTTTGGGGGAGTGTGAGGATTAGGGTGAGGGTTAGGGTGAGGGTTAGTGTTAGTATTAGGGTTAAGGTTAGGGTTAGGGTTAGGGTGAGGGTTAGGGTTAGGTTTAGGGTTAGGGTAAGGGTTAGGCTGTGGGTTAGGGTTAGGGTTAGTGTGAGTGTTAGGTTTATGGTTAGGGTTTGGGTTAGGTTGAGGGTAAAGTTTAGGGTGAGGGTTATGGTTAGGGTTATGTTTAGAGTTAGGGTGAGGATTAGGGAGAGGGTTAGGTATAGGGTTAGTGTTAGGGTGAGGGTAAGGTTTAGGGTGAGTGTTAAGGTGAGGGTTAGGTTTGGCATTAGGGTTAGGGTGAGGATGTTTGTTAGGGTGAAGGTTATGGTTAAGGTTAGGGATAGGGTGAGGTTTAGGCTGAGGGGTTTGTATAGGGTTAGGGTGAGTGTAAGATAGAGTGTGAGGTTCAGGGTTAGGGTTAGGGTGAGTGTTAAGTTTAGTGTGAGGGTTAGGGTTAGGGTTAGGGTGAGGGTAAGTGTTAGGGTGACGGTTACTGTGAGGGTGAGGTTTAGGGTTACCATTAGGTTTAGGGTTAGGGTGAGGATGAGGGTTAAGGTTAAGGTGAGGGTGAGGTTGAGGGTGAGGGTGAGGGTGAGTGTTAGGTTTAGTTTTATTGTGAGGGTAAGTGTTAAGGTGAGCGTTAGATTTAGGGTGAGGGTTAGGGTTAGGTTGAGGGTTAGGGTTAGGGTGAGGGTTAGTGTTAGTGTTAGGGAGAGAGTTAGGGTTAGGGTTATGTTTATTTTGAGGATTAGGGTTAGGGTGAGGGTGAGTGTTAGGGTGAGGGTTAGGGTTCGGGTAAATGTGAGGGTTAGGTTGTGCTTCCGGGTTAGGTTTAGGGTGAGGGTTAGGGTGACATTGAGGGTTAGGGTGAGGGGGACGATTAGGTTTAGGGTTAGGTTTAGGGTGAGGGTTAGGGTTAGGTTTAGGGGGAGAGTTAAGGTGAGGTGTTGGGATAGGGTTAGGGTGAGGGTTAGGTTAGGGTTTGGGTTAGTGTGAAGCTAAGTGTTAGGGTAAGGGCTAGGGTGAAAGTGAGGTTTAGGGAGAGGGTGAGGATGAGGGTTTCGGTTAGGTAAGGGTCAGGGTTAGGGTGAGGGTTAGGTTTTGGGTGATGTTTAGGGTGAAGGTGAGGGTTAGGTTTAGGGTGAGGGTGAGGGTGAGGGTGAGAGTGAGGATTAGGGTTAGGGTTAGGTTTAGGGTGAGGGTGAGGGTTAGGATTAGGAACAGGTTTAGGGATTGGGTTGGGCTGAGGGTGAACGTCAGTGTGAGTGTGAAGCTTAGGGTTAGGGTTAATGTTAGTGTTAGGGTTAACGTTACGGTTAGTGTGAAGGTTATGGTTAGGTGTAGGGTTAGGGTAAGGGTGAGAATATGGGTTAGGGTGAGGGTTAGGGTGAGGATGATATTTAGGGTTACTGTTAGGGTTAGGGTGAGTACTAGGGTTTGGGTGATGTTCAGGGTGAGCGTGCGGGTTAGGGTGAGGATGAGGGTTCGGGTGATGGTGAAGGTTCGGGTTTGGGTTAGGTTTAGGGGGGGTTAGGATTAGGGTTAGTGTTAGGGTTAGGGGTAGGGTTAGGGAGAGGGGTAGGGGTAGGGTTAGGCTGAGGTTTAGGGCATGGGTAAATGTTAGGGTGAGGGTTAGTTTGAGGGTGAGTTTTAGGTTTAGGGTGAGGGTAAGGGTTAGGTTGAGGGTTAGGGTGAGGGTTAGGGTGAGTGTTTGGGTTAAGGTTAAGGATAGGGTGAGGATTAGGGTTAAGGTTAGGTTTATGCTGAGGGTTAGCCTTAGGGTTAGGGTGAGGTTTAGGTTTAGTGTGAGGTTTAGGGTTAGGGTTAGGGTTAGGGTGATTGTAACGGTTATGGTGAGGGTTAGGGTGTGATGTTTTGGGTTAGAATTAGGTTTAGGGTTAGGTTTAGGATGAGTCTTAGGGTTAAGTTTAGGGTTAGGGTTAGGGTGAGGTTGAGGGTTAGGGTTAGGGTTAGGGTGATGGTTAGTGTTAAGGTGAGGGCTAGGTTGAGAGTGAGGGTTACGGTGAGGGTGAGGTTGAGGGTGAGGTTTTCGATTAGGTAAGGGTTAGGGTTATTGTTTGGGTGAGGATTAGGGTAAGGGTGTGCGTTAAGGTTAGGTTTAGGGTTAGGATTACGGTGATCGTGAGGGTGAGGATTAGGGTAAGTGTGAGTGTGAGGGTTAGGGTTAGGGTTAGTGTGAGGGTTAGGTTTACAATTAGGGTTAGGGTTAAGGTGAGGATTAAGGTTTGGGTTATGGCGAGTGTGAGGTTTACGGTGATGTTTAGTGTGAGTGTGAGGGTGAGGGTGAGGGTGAGTGGTCTGGTGAGAGATAGGGTTATGGTTAGCGTTAGGCATAGGGTTAGTGTGAGGGTAAGGGTAAGGGTGAGGGTTAGGGTGAGGTTGAGGTTTAGGTTTTAGGTGAGGGTTAGGGTTAGGGTTAGGGTGAGGGTGAGGGTGAGGGATAGGGTGAATGTTAGGGTTAGGATTAGGTTTAGTTTGGGGGTTAGGGTGAGGGTAAGGGTTAGGTTGAGGTTTAGCTTGAGGGTGAGGTTTAGCGTTAGGGTGAGTGTAAGTGTTAGGGTGAGGGTTAGGGTGAGGGTGAGAGTTAGGGTTAGCATTAGAGTTTGGGTGAGGGTGACGGTTAGGGTGAGCGTTAGGGTTAGGCTGAGGGATAGGGTGAGCTTTAGGGTTAGTGTGAGGCTAAGGGTTAGGGTGAGGTTTAGGGTGAGGGTGAGGTGTAGGGTTAGTGTTAGGGATAGGGTGAGTGTTAGGGTGAGAGTTATGTTTAGGGTGAGGATTAGGGTTAGGTTTAGGATGAGGTTTAGGGTTACTGTGGTGTTTATGGGAAGGGTGAGTGTTAGGGTGAGGGTGAGGCTGAGGGTTAGGTTTAGGTTTAGGGTTAGTGTGAGGGTGAGGGTGAGGGTTAGGTTTAGGATTAGCGTTATGGTTATGGTTAGTGTAAGTGTTAGGGTGAGGATGGCGTTTCAGGTGATGGTGAGCGTTGGTTGTAGGCGAGGGTTAGGGTTAGGGTGAGGATTAGGGTTAGGGTTAGCGTTAGGTTTAGGATGAGGGTTAGGGTGAGTGTTAGGGTTAGGCTTAGGATTAGGGTGAGGTTGAGGGTGAGGGTTAGTGTTAAGATTAGGGTTAGGGTAAGGATTAGGGTGAACGTGAGGGTGAAGGTTAGGTTGAGCGTTATGGTTAGTATTATGTTTACTTTGCAGTTTAGGGTTATGGTTATGGTTATGGTTAGGGTTAGGGACAGGGTTAGTGTGAGGGTAAGCGTAATGGTGAGGGTTAGTATGAGGGTGAGGGATAGGTTGAGTGTAAGGCATAGAGTGAGGGTTAGGGTGAGGGTGAAAGTTAGGGTTAGCATTAGAGTTAGGGTGAGGGTGAGGGTTAGGGTGAGCGTTAGGGTTAGGGTTACTTATAAGGTGAGCATTAGGGTTAGTGTGAGGATAAGGGTTAGGGTGAGGGTTAGGGTGAGGGTGAGGTGTAGGGTGAGTGTTATGGTTAGGTTTAGGGTGATGGTTAGGGTTAGGGTGATGTTTATTGTAAGGGTGAGTGTTAGAGTGAGGATGAGGGTGATGGTTAGGTTTAGGGTTAGGGTTAGTGTGAGGGTGAAGTTGAGGGTTAGGTTTAGAATTAGCTTTATGGTTATGGTTAGTGTGAGTGTTAGGGTGAGGATGAGGGTTCGGGTGATGGTGAGGGTTAGGGTGTAGGCGTGGGTTAGGGTTAAGGTGAGGATTAGGGTAAGGTTTAGGGTTAGGGTTATGGTGAGGGTAAGCGTTAGGGTGAGGTTTAGGATGAAGATGAGGGATAGGGTTAGCGTTAGGGTTAGGAGGAGGGTTAAGGTGAGTGTTAGGGTTAGGTTTAGGGTTAGGGTGAGGGTGAGGGTTAGTGTTAAGATTAGGGTTAGCGTTAGGGTTAGGGTGAGGGTTAGGGTGAGGGTGAATGTTAGGTTTAGGGTGAGGGTAGGTTTAGTGTAAGGGTTAGGGTGAGGGTTAGGGTGAGGGTGAGTGTTAGGGTTAGTGTGAGGGTTTGGGTGAGGTGAGGGTTAGGGTGTGCTTGAGGGTTAGGTTTAGGTTTGGGTTTAGGGTGAGGGTGAGGGTTAGGGTTAGGGTTAGGGTTAGGGTGAGCGTTATTGTGAGGTGTAGGGATAGGGTTAGGTTGAGGGTTAGGGTGAGGGTGAGGGTTAGGGTTAGCGTTAGTGATTGGGAGAGGGTTAGGTTGAGGCTTAGGTTTAGGGTGAGGCTGAAGGATAGGGTGAAGATGAGGGTGAGGGTTTCTGTTAGGTAAGGGTTAGCGTTATTTTTAGGGTGAGGATTAGGTTGAGGTTTAGGGTTAGTGTGAGTGATAAGGGGTGTGGGTTAAGGTTAGGATTTGGTTGAGTGTTAGGGTGACGGTGACGGTTAGGGTAAGGGTGAGGGTTAGAGTTGGGTTTAGGGTGAGGGTTAGGGTTAGGGTGAGGGTTAGGGTGAGGGTTAGAGTGAAGGCTATTGTTAGGTTTATCGGGAGGGTTAGGGTTAGTGTGAGGGTTAGGGTGAGTGTTAGGGTTAGGGTTAGTGTGAGGATAAGGGTTAGGGTGAGGTTAAGGTTGAGGGTGAGGGTTAGAATTATCGTTAGTGTTAGGGTAAGTTTAGGGTGAGGATTAGGGTTAGGGTTAGGGTTAGGGTTAGGGTGATGGTTAGGGTTAGGGTGATGTTTAGGGTGAGGGTGAGGGTTAGGGTGAGGATGAGGGTGAGGGTTAGGTTGAGGTTGAGGGTGAGGGTGAGGGTTAGAGTTAGGGTCAGGGTTAGTGTGAGGGTGAGGGATAGGGTTAGGGTGAGGGTAAGGTTTACTGTGAGGGTTAGGGTTATTGTTAGGGTTAGGGTTAGGGTGAGGGTGAAGTTTAGGGTTATGGTTAGGATGAGGGTAATCGTTCGGGTGCTGGTTAGGGTGAGGGTGAGGGTTAGGATAAGGCTTAGTGTGAGGGTGAGGGTGAGGGTTAGGGTTAATTTTAGTGTTAGGGTGACGGTGAGTGTTAGCGTTAGGGTTAGCGTGAGCTTTAGGGTTAGTTTTATGTTTATTGTTAGGATTACGGTTAGGATGAGAGCTAGGGTGAAGGTGAGGGTTAGGGTAAGGGTTAGGAATAGGGTAAGGTTTAGATTAGGGTTAGGGTTAGGTTTAGGGTGAGGGTTAGGGTTAGTGTGATGTTTAGGTTGAGGGTGAGGGTTAGGGTCAAGGTGAGGGTTCGGGTTAGGCTTAGGTTGAGGGTGAGTGTGAAAGTTAAGTTTAGGATTAGGGTTAGGTTTAGGGTTAGAGTTGGGGTGAGGTTTAGGTTTAGTTTGAGCGTTAGGGTTAGGGTTTGGGTGTAACTAAGTATTAGGGTGAGGGTTAGGGTGAGCGTGAGGGTTAGGATTATCGTGAGTGTTAGTGTGAGGGTTAGGGTGATGGTTAGGTTAGAGTTAGGGTTAGGGTGAGGGTGAGGGTTATGGTTAGGGTTAGGATTAGGGTTAGGTTAAGGAGGAATGTGAGGGTGAGGGTTAAGATTATTGTTAGGGTTAGGGTTAGGGTGAGGGTGAGTGTGATGTTTAGGTTTAGGATTAGGGTTAGGGCAAGGTTACGCTTAGGGTGAGGCTGAGGGTGACAGTGAGGGTTAGGGTTAGTGTGAAGTTTTGGATTATTTTTAGGGTTAGGGTGATTGTGAATTTTAGGGTGAAGGTGAGGTTTCTGGTTAGGGGTAGCATTAGCTTCAGGATTAAGGATAGGGTGCAGATTAGGGTGAGGTTTAGGGTGAAGGATGGGGATAGGGTTAGGGTTATGGTTAGTGTGAGGATTAGGGTTAGGGTTAGGGTTAGGGTGAGGTTTAGAGTTAGGGTTAAGATGAGGGTTAGGGTGAGTGGTAGGGTTAGGGTTAGGGTGAGGGTTAGGCTTAGTGTGAGGGTTAGGTTTAGGGTTAGGATTAGGGTTAGTGTGAGTATAAGGGTTAGAGTGAGGGTTAGGGTGAGAGTGAGGGTTAGGGTTAGCGTGAGGGTTAGGGTGAAAGTTAGGGTGAGGTTTATGGTGATCATAAGGTTTAGCATGAGGGTTAGGGTGAGGGTGAGGTATAGGATTATGGTCAGTGTAAGGGTTAGGGCGAGGGTTAGGGTAAGGTTGAGGGTTAGGTTTAGCATTATTGTTAGGGTGAGGGTGAAGGTTAGGGTGAGGTTTAGGGTTAGGGTTAGGGATCGGGTGAGGATTATGTTTAGGGTTACGTTTAGGGTGAGGGTTAGGGTGAGGGGTTGGGTTAGGTTAGGGTTAGTGTGAGAGTTAGGGTGAGGGTTTGGGTTAGGGTTAGGATGAGGGTGAGGGTGAGGTTGAGGTTAAGTGTTAGGGTGAGGGTTAGTGTGAGGGTGTGGTTTAGGGTTAGCATTAGGGTTAGGGTTAGGGTTAGGTTGAGGGTTAGCATTATGGTTGGGGTTAGGGTGAGGGTGAGGTTTAGGGTTAGCATTAGGTTTAGGGTGAGGGTTAGGGTTAGGGTTATGTTGAGGGTGAGGGTGAGGGTTAGGGTTAGGATTAGGGTTAGTGTTAGGTTTAGGCTGAGAGTGAGGGTGAGGGTTCGAATGAGGGTTAGGCTAAGGGTTAGGTTTAGATTGAGGGCGAGGGTCAGTTTGAGGGGTACAGTGAGGGTTAGGGTGAGGGTGAGGGTTTTGGTTAAAAAAGGGTTAGGGTTAGGGTTAGGGTGAGGATTAGGGTTAGGGTGAGGTTTAAGGTGAGGATTATGGTGAGGGTTATGGTTAGGGTTAGGCTTAGGTTGAAGGATCAGGTGAGTGTGAGGGTTAGGGATAGTGTGAGGGTTAGGGTTATGGTGAGGGTTAGGGTGAAGTTGAGCATTAGGGTGATGGTTATGGTGAGGTTGAGGATTAGGTTTAGGGTTAAGGTGAGGGTTAGTGTTAGGGTTAAATTGAGGTTGAGGTTGAGGGGCAGGGTTACTGTGAGGATAAGCGTTAGGGTGAGGTTCAGGTTGAGAGTGAGGGTTTGGGTTAGCTTTAGGATTAGTGTGAGGGTTATGGGGAGGGTTACGGTTAGGGTTAGTGTGAGGGTGAGGGTGAGGGTTAGAGTCAGGATTAGGGTGAGGGTTAGGGTTGGTTGAGTGTTAGGGTTAGGTTTAGGGTTAGTTTGAGGGTTCGGGTGAGGGTTCGGGTGAAGGTGAGGGTTAGGGTGTGGGTGACGGTTGGGGTTAGGGTGAGGGTTAAGGTGACAGAAAGTGTTGGGTGAGGGTGAGGATTGTGGTTAGGGTGAGAGTTAGGTTGAGGGTTAGGGTTAGGGTTAGTGTGAGGATTACGGTTAGGGTTAGGGATACGTTGAGGGTAAGGTTTAGGGTGAGGTTTAGGGTGAGGGTGAGGTTTAGGGTTAGCGTTAGGGTTTGGGTGAGGATAAGGGTGAGGTTTATGGTTAGGGTGAGGGTGAGGGTGAGAGTTAGTGTTAGGGTTAGTGTGAGGGTTAGGGTTAGGATGAGGGTTAGGGATAGGTTTTGGGTTAAGGTGAGAGTTAGAGTAAGGATTAGATTAGAGTTAGGGTGAGGGTATGGCTCAGGGTGCGGTTTAGGGTGATGTTGAGGATTAGGGTTAGGAAGAGGGTGAGGGTAAGTGTTAGGGTGAGGGCTACGGTTAGGGTTAGGTTTTGGGTGAGTATAAGGGTTATGGAGAGGGTTAGGGTGAAGGTTAGGTTTAGGATTAGGGTTAGGGTTAGGGTGAGGTTTATGGATACGGTTAGGGTTAGGGTGGGGGTTAGGTTTAGTTTTAGGTTTAGTTTTAGGGTGAGGTTGTTTGTGAGGGGTAGGGTTTGTATTAGGGTTAGGTTACGGTTCAGGTGAGGGGTAGGCTGAGGGGTAGGTGTAGGTTGAGGTTGAGGGTGAGGGTAAAGTTAACGGTGAGGGTTAGGATTTGGGTGAAGTTTAAGGATAGCATTAGGTTTAGGGTTAGGGTGAGTGTTACGGTTAGGGTTAGGGTGAGGGTGAGGGTTTCACTTAGGAAAGGCTTAGGGTTAGGGTTATGGTGAGGATTTGGGTGAGGGTGAGGTTTAAGGTGAGTTTAGGGTTAGGGTAAGGATTAGGGTTAGGGTGAGGGTGAGGGTTAGGGTTAGGGTGATGTTTTGGATGAGGGTGAGTGTTAGGGTGAGGGTAAGGGTGATGGTGAGGGTGAGGGTCTAGGTGAGGGTTAGGTTTAGGGTGAGGGTAGGGTGACGGTGAGGGTTTGGGTGAAGGTGAGAGTTAGGGTTAGGGTTAGGTGAGGGTTAGGTTTACGGTTAGGGTGAGTTCTAGGGTGAGGGGTAGGGTTAGGGTTAGGGTTAATGTCAGGGTTAGGGTGAGTTTAGTGTGAGGGTAAGGGTTAGGGTAAGGGTTAGTTTTAGCGTTAGGGTTAGGGTGAGCGTTAGGGTGAGGGTTAAGGTGAGGGTTAGGATTAGTATGAGGGTGAGTGTTAGAATTAGGTTTAGGGTGAGGTTTAAGTTTAGGGTGAGGTTTAGGGTAAATTTATGGTGAGGGTGAGGGTGAGGGTGAGGGTGAGTTTTAGGTTGTGGGTGACAGTTAGGGTTAGGGTGTGGGTTAAGGTGACGGTGAGGGTTAGGGTGTCGGTGAGGGTTAGGGTTGCGGTAGGATTAGGGTTGGGGTTAAGGTTAGGCTTATGATGAGAGTAAGGGTTAGAATGAAGTTTAGGGTGAGGGTTAGGTTTAAGGGCAGCGTTAAAGTTAGGGTGAGAGTTAGGGTTAGGATTAGGGTTCAGGTTAGGGTTAGGTTGAGGGTGAGGGTTAGAGTTAGGGTTAGGGTTAGGGTTAGGGTGGTGGTGAGGGTGAGATTTAGGGTTAGGTTTAGGATTAGGTTTAGGGTTAGACTGAAGGTGGGGGTAGGGTTGAGGGTGAGGGTTAGGGTTAGGGTTAGTTTTACGGTGAGGGCTAGGGTGAGGGTCAGAGTTAGTGTGAGTGTTAGGGTGCAGGTGAGGGTTTCGGTTAGGAGAGGCTTTGGGTTAGGTTTAGGGTGAAGATTAGAGTGAGGGTGAGGTTTAATGTGAGGGTTAGGTTTATGTGAGGATTACGGTTAGGGTTAGGGTGAGGGATAGGTTTAGGGTGATGTTTAGGGTGAAGGTGAGTGTTAGGGGGAGGGTGTTGGTGAGGGTTAGGGAGAGGGTTAGGGTTAGGGTTAGGGTGAGGGATAGGGTGAGACTGAGGGTTAGGGTGAGCGTTAGGGTTAGGGTGAGGGTTAAGTTGAGGGCTACGGTTAGTATTAGGGTGAGGGTTAGAGTTAGGTTTAGAGTGAGTGTTAGGGTTAGGGTGAGGTTTACGGTAGGGTTAGGGTGAGGGTGAGGGTTCGAGTTAGGCTGAGTTTTAGGGTGTGGGTGGGGATTAGGGTTAGAGTGAGTGTTAAGGTGTCGGTGAGGTTTAGGGTGAGGATGAGGGTTAGGGTTTTAGTGAGGATTAGGTTTAGGGTAAGGTTTAGGGTTATGGTGACAGTAAGGGTTAAGATGAGGTTTAGGGTGAGGGTGAGGTTTACGGATACGGTTAGAGTTAGGGTGAGGGTAGGTTTCAGCTTAGGCTTAGGGTTAGCATGAGTGTAAGGTTTAGGGTGAGGGTGAGGGTGAGGGTTAGGGTTATGGTTAGTGTTAGGGTGGGGGTGAGTGTGAGGTTGAGGGTGAGGGTGATGGTGAGGTTGAGGGTGAGGGTGAGGGTTAGGGTTAGGGTTAAGGTTAGGGTGAGGGTTAGGGTTAGGTTTAGGGTTAGGATGAGGGTTAGGCTGAGGGTTAGGGTGAGGGTTAGGGTTAGGGTGAGGGTTAGGGCAATGTGAGGGTAAGGGTTAGGGTGAAGATGAGGGTTAGGATTAGGATTAGGGTTACAGTTAGGCTGAGGGTTAGCGATAGGGTTAGGGTTAGGGTGAAGGTTTTGGTTATAGTTAGGTTTAGATTTAGGGTGAGGGTGAGGGTTAGGGTGAGATATAGGGTGAGGATTAGGGTTAGGGTTATGTTTAGGGTGAAGGTTAGGCTGAGGTATAGGGTTAGGGTTAGTTTTAGTGTGAGGGTTAGGGTGAGGTTTAGCTTTAGGGTGAGAGTAAAGTTTAGGTTCATGGTGAGGGTAAGGGTTAGAGTGAGGTTTACGGTGAGGGTGAGGGTTAGAAATAGCATTAGGGTTAGGGTTAGGGTGAGGGTGAGGGTTAGGGTGAAGTTTAGGGTTAGGTGAGGGTTAAGTTGAGGGTGAGGGTGAAGGTTACATTTAGGGTTAGGGTGAGGGTTAAGGTTAGGGTGAGGGTTAGAGTGACGGTAAGGGTGAGGGTTAGGGTGAGGGCTAGAGTTAGGGTTAGGGTTAGGGTGAGATTTAGGTTTAGTGTGAGGGTGAGTTTGAGGTTTATGTTTAGGTTTAGGCTTAGGTTTAGGGTTAATCGTAGGGTGAGCATGAGGGTGAGGGTCAGAGTTAGTTTTAGGGTGAGGTTTAGGGTTATGGTGAGGGTTAGGGTGAGTGTGAGGGTGAGTGTTATGGTGAGGTTGATGTTGAGGATGAGGGTGAGCGTGAGAGTTATGTTTATGGTTAGTTTTATGGTTAGTGTTAGGTTTAGAGTTAGGGTGAGGGTGAGGGTTAGGGTTTGAATTAGTTTTAGGGTTAGGGTTAGTGTTGAGGTTGAGGTTGAGGCTAAGGGTGAGGGTGAGTGTTAGGGTGAGGATTAGGGTGAGGTTGTGGTTTAAGGTTTGCATTAGGGTTAGTGTTAGGGTGAGGCTGAGGGTAGGGTTAGGGTTAGGTTGAGGGTAGAGTGATGTTGAGGGTGAGGGTTAGAATTAGGAATAGTTTTAGGTTGAGGGCTAGGGTGAGGGTTAGGGTTAAGGTGAGGGTGAGGGTTTCGGTTAGGAAATGCTTCGGGTTAGGGTTAGGGTGAGGATTACGGTGAGGGTGAGTTTTAAGGTGAGGGTTAGGGTTATGGTGAGGGTTAGGGTGAGTGTGAGGGTGAGTGTTATGGTGAGGTTGATGTTGAGGATGAGGGTGAGGGTGAGAGTTATGTTTAGGGTTAGTTTTATGGTTAGTGTTAGGTTTAGAGTTAGGGTGAGGGTGAGGGTTAGGGTTTGAATTAGTTTTAGGGTTAGGGTTAGTGTTGAGGTTGCGGTTGAGGCTAAGGGTGAGGGTGAGTGTTAGGGTGAGGGTTAGGGTGAGGTTGAGGTTTAAGGTTTGCATTAGGGTTAGTGTTAGGGTTAGGGTTAGGGTAGGGTTAAGGTTAGGTTGAGGGTAGAGTGATGTTGAGGGTGAGGGTTAGGGTTAGGAATAGTTTTAGGTTGAGGGCTAGGGTGAGGGTTAGTGTTAGGGTGAGGGTGAGGGTTTCGGTTAGGAAATGATTAGGGTTAGGGTTAGGGTGAAGATTAGGGTGAGGGTGAGTTTTAAGTTGAGGGTTAGGGTTAAGGTGAGGTTAGGGTTAGGGTTAGGGTAAGGGTTAGGGTTAGAGTGATGTTTATTGTGAGGGTGATGGTTAGGGTGAGGGTGAGGGTAAAGGTGAGGTTGAGGGTGTAGATGAGGTTTAGGGTTAGGGTGACAGTGAGTGTTAGGGTGAAGTTTAGGGTTTGGGTTAGGGTTAGTGTGAGGGTAAGGGTTAGGGTTATGGTGAGGGGTAGGGTGAGGGGTAGGGTTAGGTTTAGGGTGAGTGTTAGGGTTAATGTGAGTGTTAGGGTTAGGGTTATTGATAGTGGGAGGATACGGTTTAGGGTTAGTGTTAGGGTGAGAATGAGAGTTAGAGTTAGCGTTAGAGTTACAGTGAGAGTTAGGTTGAGGGTTAAGGTGAGGGTGAGGGTTAGTATGAGGGTGAGGGTTAGAGTTAGGTTTAGTGTTAGGGTTAGTGTTAGGGTGAGGTTTAGGGAAAGGTAAGTGTGGGGGTGAGGTTTTAGGTGAGGGTGAGTTTTAGGGTGTAGTTGACTTTTAGGGTTAGGCTGAGAGTTAATGTGACGGTGAGGGTTAGGATGAGGGTGAGGGTTAGTTTTGCGGTGTGTATTACGTTTAGGGTTAGGGTTAGGGTTATGATGAGGGTAAGGGATAGGGTGAGGTTTAGGGTGAGGATGAGGTTTAGGGATAGCGTTAGAATTAGGATGAGGTTTAGGGTGAGGGTTAGGGTTCAGGTTAGGCTTAGGTTGATGGTGAAGATTAGGGTTAGGGTTAGGTTTAGGGTGAGGATAAGTTTTAGGGTGAAGTTTAGGTTGAGGGTGGGGGTTAGGGTTAGGTTGAGGGTTAGTGTGAGAGTTAGGCTGAGAGTTAGGTTTAGGTTTAGGGTTAGGGTGAGGGGTAAGTTGAGGTTTAGTGTTAGTGTTAGGGTTAGGGTTAGGGTTAGTGTTAGGGTGTGGTTAGGGTGAAGGTAAAGGTTAGAGTGAGGGTTAGGGTAAGGGTGAGCTTTAGGGATAGCTTTATGGTTAGGGTTAGGGTGAGGGTGAGGGTTAGGGTTAGGGTGAGGGTTAGGGTTAGATTGAGGGTTAGGGATAGGTTTGGGGTTAGGGTGAGGTTCAGGGTTAGGGTTAGAGTTAGAGTTAGGGTGAGGGTGAGTGTGAGGGTTAGAGTGAGGGTGAGGGTTAGTTTTATGGTTAGGGTTAGGATTATGTTGGAGGTTTTGGTTAGGGTTAGGAAGACGGTTTGGCTTTGGCTTAGGGTTAGGTTTAGGATTAGTGTGAGGGAAAGTTTTAGGGTTAATGTGAGGGATAGTGTTAGGGTGAGGGTTAGCGTGAGCATTAGGGTGAGGGTTAGGGTTAGGTTTATGTTTAGGGTGAGGGTTAGGATGAGGTTTAGTTTTAGTGTTAGGGTTAGGTTAAGGGTAAGAGTTAGAGTGAGGGTTAGGGTGAGGGTGAGGGTTAGGGATAGCATTAGAGTTAGGGTTAGTTTTAGGGTGAGTGTTAGGGTTACTGTTAGGTTTAGGTTGAGGGTGAGCGTGAGGGTTGTGATGAGGGTTAGTGTTAGGGTTAGGGTTAAGATGAGTGTTAGGATTAGGCTTAGGTTTAGGGTGATGGTGAGGATGAGGGTTAAGGTTAGGCTTAGGGTGAGGGTTAGGGTTACGATGAGGGTTTAGGGTTAGAGTCAGGGTTAGGGTGAGGTTAAGGGTTAGAGTGAGGGTTAGGTTGGGGGTGAGGATTTGGGATAGCATTAGGGTTAGTGTTACGTTTAGGGTGAGGGTTAGGGTTAGGGTTAGGGTGAGGGTGAAGGTTAGGGTTAGGGTTAGGGTGATGGTGAGGGTTAGGGTGAGGGTGATGGTGAGGGTGATGATGAGGATTAGAGTTAGGTTTAGGGTTAGTTGTATGGTTTGTTAGGCTTAGGGTTAAGGTGAGGGCTAGGTTGAGGCTGAGGGCTAGGATTAAGTTTAGGATTAGGGTGAGGGTTAGGGTTAGTTTGAGGGGTAGGGTTAGGGTTATTGTTAGGGTGAGGGTTAGGTTTAGTGTGAGGGTTTGGGGTAGGCTGAAGTTTAGGGTGACAGTAAGGTTTAGGGTGAGTGTTAGAGTGAGAATGAGGGTTAGGCTTAGCCTGAGTGTTAGGGTCAGGGTTACGGTGAGTGTTAAGTTTAGAGTTAGGCTTAGGGTTAAGCTTAGAGTGAGGGTGAGTTTTATGGTTAGTGTTAGGGTGAGGTTTAGGGTTAGGGTGATGTTTAGGTTGAGGGTGACGGTTAAGGTGAGCTTTTGTGTTCGGGTTAGGGTGAGGGTTAAGGTGTGGTTAAGGGTTAGGTTTAGGATTAGAGTTAGTGTGAGGATTAGGGTTAAGTTTAGGGTTAGTGTGAGTGTAAGGGTTAGGGAGAGGGTTAGGGTAAGGGTGAGGGTTAGGGTTAGCATTAGTGTTAGGTTGAGGGTTAGGGTGAGGATTAGGGTTAGGTTTAGGGTTAGCGTTATGGTGAGGGTTAGGCTTAGGGTGAGGGTTAGGGTTTGGGTTAGGGTAAGGTTGAGGGTGAGGGTGAGGGTTAGGGTTAGGTTTAGTTTTACGGTGAGGGTGAGGGGTAGGTTTAGGATTAGGGTTAGTGTTAGGGTTAGGCTAAGGATGAGGGTGAGGGTGAGAGTGAGGGTTAGCGTTAGGGTGCGGGTTAGTGTTAGGGTTAGGATTAAGGTGAGGGTTAGGGCTATGTTTAGTTTTAGGGTTAGTGTGAGGATTAGGGTTAGGGTTAGAGTTATGTTTCGGGTTAGGGTTAGAGTGAAGGTGAAGGTGAGGTTTAGGCTTAGGGTTAGGTTGAGAGTTAAGTTTAGGGTGAGGGTTAGGGTGAGGGTGAGTGTGAGGGTAAGGGTTAGGATGAGGGTTAGGGTTAGGGTGTGGGTTAGGCTTTGCATTAGGGATAGGGTTAGAGTTAGGTTTTGGGTAAGTGTAAGGGTTAGGCTGAGGGTTAAGCTGTGAGTGAGGGATACAGTTAGCGTGAGAGTGAGGGTGGGGGATAGGGTGAGTTTAAGGGTTAGGGTTAGGGTGAGGGTGAGGGTTATAGTTAGGATGAGGGTGACGGTTAGGATTATGGTGAGGTTTAGGTTCAGGTGAGGATTTAGGGTGACGGTGAGTGTTAGGGTGAGGGTGAGTGTTAGTGTTAGTGTTAGGTTTAGGGTTAGGGTGTGGTTTAGGGTTAGGGTTAGGTTTAGGGTGAGGTTTAGGGTGATGGGTGGGGTCAGGGTTAGGGTGAGGGTTAGGGTTACTGTGAGGGTTAGGGTTAGGGTTAGTGTTAGGGTAAGTGTTAGGGTGAGAGTTAGGGTGACGGTGAGGGTCAGGGTTGGCCTTACGGTTACGGTGAGGGTTAGAGTGAGGGTGAGGGTTAGGGTTAGGGTTAGGGTGAGTGTGAGGTTAAGGGTTAGGGTTAGGGTGAATGTGAGGGTTAGAGTGATGGTTACCGTTAGGGTTAGGGTAAGGGTGAGGGTGACGTTGAGGTTTAGGGTTTGGTTTAGGGTGAGGGTGAGGTTGAGGGTTATGATTAGTGTTAGGTTTAGTGTTAGGCTTAGGGTGAGAGTGAGGTTGAGGGTGAAGGTTAGGTTTAGGGTGAGGATTAGGTTTAATTTTAGGGTTAGGGTGAGGGTGAGTTTTAGGCTGAGGGTGAGGGTGATGGTGGGGTTTAGTGTGTGTTAGGTTTAGGGTCAGGGCTAGGGTGAGGGTGACAGTTAAGCTAAGATTGATGGTGAGGTTGAGGGTGAGGGTTTCAATTAAGTAAGGGTTAGGATTTGGGTTAGGATGAGTATTAGGTTAGGGTGAGGCTTAGTTTGAGGGTTAGGGTTCGGATGAGGCTTAGTGTTAGGGTAAGGTTTAGGGTTAGGGTGATATTTAGGGTGAGGTTCAGGGTTAGGGTGAAGGTGAGGGTTCGGGTCAGGGTGAGGGTTAGGGTAAGGTTTAGTGTGAGGGTTAGGGTTAGGGATAGGGTTAGGGTTAGTGTGATGATAAGTGTTAGGGTGCGGGTTAGTGTGATTGTGAGGGTTAGGGATAGGGTTAGTGTTAGTGTGATGATAAGTGTTAGGGTGCGGGTTAGTGTGATGGTGAGGGTTAGGGTTAGCGTTAGGGTTAGGGTGAGGTTTAGGGTCAGGGCTAGGGTGAGGGTGATAGGCTGAGGGTGATGGTGAGGTTGAGGGTGAGGGTTTCAATAAGGTAAGGGTTAGTGTTAGGGTTAGGATGAGGATTAGGTTCAGGGTGAGGCTTAGTTTGAGGGTTAGGGTTAGGGTTAGGGTTCAGGTGAGTGTTAGGGTGACGGTGATGATTAGTTTGGGGTAAGGGTTAAGGTTAGGGTTAGGTTTACAGTGAGGGTTAGGTTTAGTGTTAGGTTTAGGGTGAGGCTTAGTTTTAGGGGTAGGGTTAGGGTTAAGGTTAGGGTTAGTGTTAGGTTGAGGGTGAGGTTTAGGGTTAGCGTTAGGGTGATGGTGAGGGTTAGATTTAGGTTTAGGGTTATGCTTAGGGTGAGGGTGAGGGTGAGGGTTAGGATTAGGGTTAGCATTAGTGTGAGGGTAAGGGTTAGGGTTAGGGTTAGGGTGAGGTTTAGGTTTAGTGTGAGGTTTAGGGTTAGGGTTAGGGTTAAGGTTAGGGTGAATTTGAGAGATAGGGTTAGGGTTACGGTGAGGGATAAGGTGAGGTTTAGGGTTAGGGTTAGGGTGAGGTTTAGGTTTAATGTGAGGGTTAGGGTTAGGGTTATGGTGAGGGTTAGTGTGAGGGTTAGGATTAAGGTTAGGGTGAGGTTTAGGCTTAGTATGATGGTTAGGGTTAGGATTAGGGTTAAGTTGAGATAAGGGTTAGGGTGAGTGTTAGGGTGATGGTGAGGGTTAGGGTGAAGGTGAGGGTTAGGGTTATGTTTAGGCTTAGGAGGAGGTTTAGGTTTAGGATGAGGGTGAGTGTGAGGGTGAGTGTTAGGTTTAGGATTAGGCTTAGGTGTAGGGTTATGCTTAGGGTGAGGGTGAGGTTGAGGGTCAGAGTTAGGTTTCAGGAGAGGGTTAAGTTTAGGGGGAGGATTAAGGTGAGGTGAGGTTGAGGGTTAGGTTTAGGGTGATGGTGAGGGTGAGGGTGAGGGTTAGGCTTAGGGTGAGCGTTAGGGTTATGGTTAGGGTTAGGGTGATTGTGAGGTTGAGGGTTGGGGTGAGGGTGATGGTGAGGTTTAGGGTGAAGGTGATGGTTAGTTTTGGGTGAGGGTTAGGGTTAGGGTGAGGGTTAAGGTTAGGGTGAGTGTTAGGGTTAGGGTTAGGGTTAGGAAGAAGGTTAGTCTCAGGTTTTGGGTTAGGGTTAGGGTGAGGGAAAGGGTTAGGGTGAGGGTGAGGGTTAGGGATAGGTTTAGGTTTAGGGTCAGGGTTTTGTTTATTGTTAGGTTTAGAGTTAGGTTGAGGGTAAGGGTGAGGGTTAGGATTTGGATTAGGCTTAAGGTTAGATTTAGGCTGAGGGTGAGGGTGAGGTTGAGGGTGAGGCTGCATGTTAGGGTGAGGTTGAGGGTGACGGTGTGGGTTTCTGTTAGGTAAGGGGTAGGTTTAGGTTTATGGTGAGGATTAGGATGAGGGTTATGGTTAGGATAAGGGTTAGATTTATGGTGAGGGTTAGGGTTAGGATGAGCGTGAGGGTTAGAGTTAGGGTTAGGGTGAATGTTAGGGAAAGGGTAAGGACTAGGTTGAGGGTGAGGGTTAGGGTGAAGGTGAGGGGGAGGGGGAGGGTGAGGGTTAGGGTTAGGGTGAGGGTCAGGATTAGGGGTTGGGTTAGGGTTAGGGTGAGAGTTAGGGTTAGTGTGAGAGTTAGGATTAGGGTTAGGGTGAGGGTGAGGTTTTCAGTTAGTTAAGGGTTAGGGTTAATTTTATGGTGAGGATTAGGTTGAGTGTGAGTGTTAGTGTGAGGGTTAGAGTTTGGGTGAGGTTTCGGGTTAGGGTTTTTTGTGACGGTTAGTGTTAAGTTGAGGTTTAGGGTGAGGGAGAGGCTTAGGGTGAGGGTTAGTGTGAGGGTGAGTTTGAGCGTTATGGTGTGGGTGAGGGTAAGTTTTAGGGTGAGGGTTAGGGTTAGGGTGAGGGTTAGGTTGAGGGGTAGGGTTAGGGTTAGGGTGAGTTTTAGGGTTAGTATGAGTGTTAGGGTTAAGTATAAGGTTAGGGTTACTTTGAGGGTAAGGGTTAGGGGGAGGTTTAGGGGGAGGGTAAGGTTTAGGGTTAGCATTAGGGTTAGGTTGAGTGTTAGCTTGTGGGTTTGAGTTAGGGTTAGGGATAGGTTTAGGGTGAGAGTTAAGGTTAGGGCTAGGGTGAGGGTAAGGGTGAGAGTGAGGGTGAGGTTGAGGGTTTCATTTCGGTAACGGTTACACTTAGGGTTAGGGTGAGGATTAGGGTGAGGGTGAGCATTAGGTTGAGGGTTAGGTTTTGGGTGAGGTTTAGGGTTAGGGTTAGAGTGAGGTTTAGGTTTAGGGTGAGGTTTAGGGGGAGGCTGAAGTTTAGGGTGAGGATTGAGGTTTCGTGTGAGTGTGAGGTTTAGATTTTGTGTTAGGGTTACGTTTAGGGTGAGGGTTAGGGTTAGAGTTAGGGTTAGGGTGAGGGGTAGGTTGAGGGGTAGGGTTAGGTTTAGGTTGAAGGTTAGGTTTAGTGTGAGGGTTAGGGTTAGGGTTAGTGTGAGGTTAAAGTTTAGGGTGAGGGTGAGGGTTAGGGTTAGGGTTAGGGTGAGAACTACGGTGAGGTTGAGTGTTAGAGTGAGCATGAAGGTGATGGTGAGGGTTTCGGTTAGGTAAAGGTTATGGTTATTGAGGATTAAGTTGAGGGTGAGGGTTAGTGTGAGGGTTAGGGTTAGGGTGAGTGTTAGGGTTCGGATGAGGGTGAGGGTTAGTGTGTGTGTGAAGGTTAGGGTGAGTGTGAGGTTTAGGGTTAGGTTTCAGGTGAGGGTTTGGGGTAGGGTTAGAGTGAGGTTTAGGCTTAGGGTGAGGGTTAAGTTTAGTGTGGGGGTTAGGGTTGGTGTTAGTGTTAGGGTTAGTATGAGAATAAGGGTTAGGGTGAGGATTAGGGTGAGGGTTAGGGTGAGGTTTAGGTTAAGCGTTAGGGTTAGGGTTAGGGTTAGTGTGAATGTTAATGTTAGGGGTAGTTTTAGGGTGAGGGTAAGGGTTAGCGTTAGTGTTAGGGTAAGGTTTAGGGTTAGGGTGAGGGTTAGGGTAAGGGTTAGGGATAGGGTGATTATGAGGGTGAGGGTTAGGGGTAGGCTTAGGGTGAGGGTTAGGGTTAGGGTTAGGGTTAGTGTTAGGGTAAGGATTAGGGTTAGTGTGAGGGTTAGGGTTTGGTTTAGGGTGAGTTTTAGGGTTAGGTTTAGGGTGAGGGTGTGGGTAACGATGAAGGTTAGGGTTAGGGTTATTGTTACGGTTAGTTTGAGGGTGAAGTTGAGGGCTAGGGTTTGGATTACTTTTAGTTTTAGGGTTAGGCTGAGGGAGAGGGTGTGAGGGTGAGGCTGAGGTTTAGGTTTAATTTGAGGGTTAGGTTTAGGCTTAGGGTTAGTTTGAGGGTAAGGATTAGGGTGTGGTTTAGGGTGAGGTTGAGGGTTAGGTTTAGCATTAGGGATGGGGTTAGGGTGAGGGTTAGGATTAGGGTTAGGGTCAGGGTGAGGGTGAGGATTAGGGTTAGCTTTAGGATGAGGGTTAGAGTTAGGGTTTGGGTTAGGGAGAGGGTGAGGGTTAGGTAAGGGTTTCGGTTAGGTAAGTGTTATGGTTAGGTTAGACTGAGTAATAGGATGAGGGTGAGGGTTAAATTGAGGGTTAGCGTTAGGGTGAGGGTTAGGCTTAGACTTAAGGTGAGAGTTATGTTTAGCGTGATGTTTAAGGTGAGAGTGTGGGTTAAGGTGAGTGTGAGGGTTAGGGTTAGGTTTAGGTTTAGGGTTAGGGTTAGGATGAATGTTAGGGTGAGGCTAAGGGTTTGGGTGAGGGTGAATTTTTGGGTGTGGGTGAGGGTTCGGTTGAGGGCGAGGATTAGGGTTAGGGTTAGTGTTTTGGTGAGGGAAAGGTTTAGGATTAGAATTAGGGATAGGGTGATGATTAGTGTTAGTGTGAGGGCTAGGTTTAGGGTTAGGTTGAGGATTAGGTTTAGTGTGATGTTTATGGTGAGAGTGAGTGTTAGGGTGAGGGTGAGGATGAGGGTTAGGGTTAGGGTTAGGGTTAGGTTTACGTTTAGGATGAGAGTGAGGGTGAGGTAAGGATTAGGGTGAGGGTGAGGTTGAGGTTCAGGGTGAGGGTTAGGGTGAGGGTCACGCCTAGCGTTAGGGTAAGGGTGAGGGTTACATTTAGGATAAGGGTTCGGGTTAGGGTTAGTTTGAGAGTTAGGGTGACGGTTAGGGTTAGGGTTATGGTGAGCGTTAGGGTTAGATTTAGGATTAGGGTTAGTGTGAGCATAAGGTTTAGGGTGAGGGTTAGGTTGAGGGTGAAGGTTAGGGTTAGCGTTAATGTTGGGGTTAGCGTTAGGATTATGGTGAAGGTTAGGGTGAGTGTTAGGTTTAGGGTGAGGTTTAGGTTGAGGGTGAGCATTAGGGTTAGGTTTAGGTTGATGGTTAGGGTTACGGTTAGGTTTAGGGTGAGAGTTAGGTTGAGGGTTACAGTGACGGTAAGTGTTAGGGTGAGGGTTAGGGTTAGGATTAGGGTTATGGTGAGTTTTAGGGTTGGCGTTAAAGTTAGGGTAAGGGTTCGGGTTAGGATTAAGGTTAGATTTAGGGTTAGGGTTATTGTTAGGATTAGGTTTAGGGTTAGGGTGAGGGTGAGGGTGAGGGTTGTTGTTAGGGCTAGGGTTAGGTTTAGGGTGATGGTGGGGGTAAGGGTTAGGTTTAGGATTAGGGTTATAGTTAGGCTGAGGTGGTGGCAGATTGTGAGGGTGAGGTTTAGGTTTAGGGTTAGGTTTAGAGTTACGGTGAGGGCTAGGGTGAGGGTGAGGGTTGGGTTGAGGGTTAGGGTGAGGTTGAGGGTTAGTGTTAGGGTTAGAGTGAGAGTTAGGATTAGGTTGATGTTTAGTGTGAGGCTGTGTGTTAGGGTTCAGATGAGGCTTCAGGTGAGGGTGAGTGTGAGGGTGAGGGTGAGGTTTTGGTGTGGCTTAGGGATAGGGTTAGGGTGAGGTTTAGGGTTAGGGTCAGGGTTAGGTTGAAGGTGAGGATGAGGGTTAGGCTTAGGGTTAGGTTGAGGGTTAGGGTTAGGTTGAGGGCTAGGGTGAGGGTGAGGGTTAGGGTGAGGTATAGGTTTAGAGTTAGGGTTAGGGTGATGGTTAGGGTGAATGGTACAGTTAGTGTTAGGGTGAGGGTTAGGTTTAGTGTGAGGGTTTGGGTTAGAGTTAGGGTTAGTGTGAGGTTAAAGTTTAGGATGAGGGTTAGGGTGAGTGTGAGGGTTAGGGTTATCGTTATGGTTAGGGTGAGGGTTAGGGTTAGGTTGAGGGCTAGGGTGAGGGTGAGGGTTAGGGTGAGAGTTATGGTTAGGGTACTGTTTAGTGTGAGGGTGAGGATTAGGGTGAGGGTTAGGGTTAGGTTGATGTATAGGGTGAGGTGAGAGTTAGGGTGAGGATGAGGGTGAGGGTTAGGATTAGGGTTATGTTTAGGGTGCGGATGAGGGTTACCTTGAGGGTTAGGTTTAGGATTAGGTTTAGAGTAAGGTGAGTGTTTGGTTGAGGGTAAGGATTCGTGTGAGGGTGAATTTTAGGGTGTGGGTGAGGGTTAGGTTTAGGGTGAGGATTAGGGTTAGGGTTAGGGTTATGGTGACCGTAAGTATTAGGGTGAGGTTTAGGGTGAGGTTGAGGTTTTTTGTTAGCGTTTTGTTTTACGGTGAGGGTTATTGTGAGGGTTAGGTTTAGGTTTAGGGTTACTGGGAGGGTGAGGTTTAGAGTTCGGGTGATGGTAAGGTATAGGTTTAGGGTTAGGATGAGGGTAAGGGTTAGGGTGAGGGTTAGGGTGAGTTTGAGTGTTAGGGTTAGCATTAGGGTTAGGGTGAGAGTGACTGTTAGGGTGAGGGTTAGGGTTAGGGTTTGGGATAGGGTGAGGATTAGGGTTAGTATGAGGGTTAGGGTTAGGTTTAGTGTGAGGATAAGTGTTAGGTGGAGGGTTAGGTGAGGGTGAGGGTTATGTTTAGCATTAGGTTTAAGGTTAGCGTTTGGGGGCGAGTTAGCTTTAGGGTGAGTGTTAGGGATAGGATTAGAGTGAGGGTTAGGGCTAGGGTTAGGGTTAGGGAGAGGGGAGTTTTAGTGAGAGGGTTAGAGTGAGGGATAAGGTTAGGGTGAGTGATAAGGTTAGGGTAAGGGCTAGAGCTAGGGTGAGGGTGAGGGTTTCGATTAGGTAAGGGTTAGGGTTAGGGTTATGGTGAGGATTAGGGATAGATTGAGAGTTAGCTTGAGGGATAGGGTTAGGGTGAGAGTTAGGGTGAGGGTTAGTGTGAGGGGTAGGGTTAGGTTTAGGGTGAGGGTTCGGGTTAGTGTGAGGGTTAGGGTTAGTGTGAGGGGTAGGGTTAGCTTTAGGTTTAGGATGAGGGTGAGGGTTAGGGTTAGGTTTAGGTTGAGGGATAGGGTGAGTGTTAGGGTTTGGGTGAGGTTTAGAGTTAGGATTAGGGTTAGGGTGAGAGTTAGTGTGAGGGTTAGGGTTAGGGTTAGGTTTAGGTTGAGGGTGAGTGTTAGTGTTAGTGTTAGGATGAGGGTTAAAGTAAAGGTGAGGGCTACGGTGAGCATGACGATTAGGGTGAGGGTGAGGCTGAGTGTTTCCGTTAGGTAAGGTTTAGGGTTAGGGTTATGGTGAGGATTAGGGTGAGGGTGAGGCTTAGATTGCAGGTTATGTTAAGGCTGAGGGTCAGGGTCAGGGTTAGCGTGAGGGTTAGTGTTAAGTGAAGTTTAGCGTGAGGTTGAGGGTTAAGGTGAGGGTGAGGGTTCGGGTGAGGGTGAGGATTAGGTTTAGGTTTAGGGTTAGGGTTAGGATGAGGGTTAGTATGAGGTTTAGTGTTAGGGTTAGGGTTAGTGTGAGGGGTAGGGATAGGGTTAGGGTGAGGGTTAGGGTTAGTGTGAGGGTTAGGGTTAGGTTTAGGATTAGGTTTAGTGTGAGGATAAGGGTTAGGGTGAGGGTTAGATTGAGGGTTAAGTTTAGCGTTAGCGTTAGGGTTAGGGTGAGGTTTAGGGTGAGTGTTAGGGTTAGGTTGAGGTTTAGGTTGAGGGTGAGCGTTAGGGTTAGGTTTAGGTTGATGGTTAGGGTTAGGGTTAGGTTTAAGGTGAGGGTTAGGGTGAGGGTTAGTGTGTGGGTTAGTGTTAGGGTGAGTCTTAGGGTTAGGATTAGGTTTACTGTGAGTTTTAGGGTTAGCGTCATGATTAGGGTAAGGGTTAGGGTTAGGATTAAGGTGAGATTTAGGGTTAGAGTTATTGTTAGGGTTAGGGTTAGGGTTTGGGTTAGGGTGAGGGAGAGGGTGAGGGTTGGCATTAGGATTAGGGTTAGGTTTAGGATGATGGTGGGGGTGAGGGTTAGTTTTAGGATTAGAGTTATGATTTGGCTGAGGAGGAGGCAGAGGGTGAGGGTGAGGTTTAGGGTTAGGGTTAGGTTTAGAGTTACGGTGAGGGCTAGGGTGAGGGTGAGGGATAGGTTGAGGTTTATGGTTAGGGTGAGGGTTAGGGTTAGGTTTAGAGTGAGGTTAAGTTTAGGTTGATGTTTATGGTGAGGCTGAGTGTTAGGGTTCGGGTGAGGGTTCTGGTGAGGGTGAGTGTGAGGGTGAGGGTGAGGTTTAGGTTGTGGATTAGGTTTCAGGTTAGGGTGAGGTTTACGGTGAGGGTTAGGGTTGTGGTTAGGGTTAGGGTGAAGGTGAGGGTAAGGGTTAGGTTTAGGGTTAGGTTCAGGGTTAGGGTTAGGTTTAGGGCTAGGGTGAGGGGTAGAGTTAGGGTTTGGGTGAGGGTAAGGGTTAGTGTGAGGTTTTGGGTTAGAGTTAGGGTTAGTGTGAGGTTAAGGTTTAGGGTGAGGCTTAGGGTGAGGGTGAGGGTTAGGGTTATCGTTAGGGTTAGGGTGAGGGTTAGGGTGAGGGTTAGGGTGAGGGTTAGCTTTAGGGTGAGGGTTAGGTTTTGGGTTAGGGTAAGAGTTAGGGTACTGTTTAGCGACAGGGTGAGGGTTAGGGTTAGGGTGATGTTTAGGGTGAGGTGAGGGTTAGGGTTAAGTTGTGGGTTAGGGTTAGGTTTAGGTGTAGGGTGAGAGTGAGGGTTAGTGTTAGGGTTAGGGTGGTGGTTAAGGTTAGGGTGAGGTCTAGGGTGAGGATGAGGGTTATGATGAGGTTTAGTGTTAGGGGTAGCGATAGGATTAGGTTGAGGGTAAGGGTTAGTGTGAGGGTTAGGGTTAGTGTTAGGGTTAGGGTTAGTGTGAGGGTAAGATTTAGGCTGAGGGTTAGGTTGAGGGTGAGGTTTAGAGTTAGGGTTAGGGTTAGTGTGAGGGTTAGGTTTAGTATTAGGGTTAAAGTTATGGTTAGGGTTATAGTTAGGGTTAGGGTTAGGGTTTGGGTGAGGATGAGTGTGAGGTTTGGCATTAGGGTTAGGTTTAGGGTTAGGCTGAGGGTGGGTGTGAGGGTTAGTTTTAGGATTAGGGTTAGGTTTAGGCTGAGGTGGATGGTGAGGGTGAGGGTGAGGTTTTGGGTTATGGTTAGGGTTAGGGTTACGGTGATGGCTAGGATGAGGGTGAGGGTTAGGGTGAGGGTGAGGGTGAAGGAGAGGGTTAGTTTTAGGGTTAGGATTAGGATTAGTGTTAGAGTTAGGGTTAGGATGAGGGTGAGGGTTGGGTTAGGGTTAGTGTGAGGGTTAGGGTTAGAGTGAGGGTTAGGGTGACGGTGAGGGTTAGGGTGAGTGTTAGTGTTAGTTTTAGGTTTCGGGTGAGGGTTAGGTTTGGGGTTAGAATGAGGTTGAGGCTTAGGGTGAGGGTAGCGTTAGTGTTAGGGTGAGGGTTAGAGTTAGTGTGAGGGTTAGGGATGGGGTTAGGGTTAGGGTTAGTGTGAGGATAATGGTTAGGGTGAGGGTTAGGTTAAGCGTTAGGGTTAGGGTGAGGTTTAGGGTGAGTGTTAGGGTTAGGGTTATTGTTAGGGTGAGGTAATGTTTAGGGTTAGTGTTAGGGTAATTTTTAGGGTTTGGGTGAGGGTTAGGGTAAGGGTTAGGGATAGGGTGAGTGTGAGGGTGAGGGTTAGAGTTAGTATTAGGTTGATGGTTAGGGTTAGGGTGAAGGTTATAATAAGGGTTAGGGTTAGGCTGAGAGTTAGGGTTTGGGTTAGGGTGAGTGTTAGGGTTAGGTTTAGGGTTAGGGTTAGGGTGAGGGTTAGGGTTAGGGTTAGGGTTAGGGTGAGAGTGAGGGTAAGTGTGAGGGTGAGGGTTAATTTTAGGCTTAGGGTGTGGGTGAGGGTTAGGGTGAGGGTTAGTGTTAGCGTTAGTGTGAGGGTGTGGGTAAGGATGAGGGTTATGGTTATGGTTAGTGTGAGGGTGAGGTTGAGCGTTAGGGTTAGGATTAGGTTTAGGTTTAGTATTAGGCTGAGTGAGAGAGTGAGGGTGAGGCTGAGGGTGAGGTTTATGTTTAGGGTTTGAGTTAGGATGGGGGCTAGTGTATGGGTGACAGTGAGGGTTTCGGTTAGGTAAGTGTTAGGGTTAGGGGGAGGTTTAGGGTGAGGGTGACGTTTAGTGTGAGAATTAGCTTTAGGGTAAGGGTTAGGGTGACTCTCTGGGTTAGGGTTAGGGTTAGGGTTAGGGTGAGGGTAAGGATTAGGGTGAGGGTTAGGGTCCTGGTGAGGGTTAGGATTAGCATTAGGGTTAGGGTGAGATTGAGGTTTAGGGTGAGGTTTAGGGTTAGGGATAGGGTTAGTGTTAGGGTTAGGGTTAGAGTTAGGGTGAAGGTTAGGCTGAGGGTTAGGATAAGCGTTAGGGTGAGGGTTAGGTTTAGTGTGAGGATTAGGGTTAGGCTTAGGGTTAGTGTCAGGGTAATGATTAGGGTGTGCATTACGGTGAGGTTAAGGGTTAGGTTTAGCATTAGGGTTAGGGTTAGGGTAAAGGTTAACATTAGCTTTAGGGTTAGGGTGAGGTTGAGGGTGAGGATTAGGGTTACTGTTAGGTTGAGGGTTAGGGTTAGGGTTTGGGTTAGGCTGAGGGTGAGGGGAAGATTTCGGGTAGGTAAGGGTTATGTTTTGGTTAGAGTGATGATTAGGTTGAGGGTGAGTGTTAGATTGAGGGTTAGGGTTAGGGTTTGTGTTAGGTTTAGCGTGATGTTTAGGGTGAGGGTGAGGTTTAAGGTGAGGGAAAGTATTAGGATTAGAATTAGGGATAGGGTGAGGATTCGTGTTAGTGTGAGGGTTAGGGTTAGGGTTAGATTTAGTGGGAGGATGAGGGTTAGGTTGAGCATTAGGTTGAGGGTGAGGGTTAGGGTTAGTGTTAGGGTTAGGGTTAGGGATAGGTGAGGATTAGGGTTAGTGTGAGGGTTAGGGTTAGGGTTAGGTTTAGGGTTACTGTGAGGATAAGGGTTAGGGTGAGGTTTATGTTGAGGGTGAGGGTTAGGGTTAGCCTTAGGGTCACGGTGAGCATTAGGGTGAGTTTTAGGTTTAGGGTGAGGGTTAGGATTATGGTTAGGTTGAGGATTAGGTTTAGTATGATGTTTATGGTGAGGGTGAGTGTTAGTGTGAGGGTGAGGATGATGGTTAGGGATAGGGTTAGGTTTAGGGTGAGAGTGAGGTTGAGGGTGAGGGTTAGGGTTAGTGTTAGGATGAGGATTAGGGTTAGGGTTAGGGTTATGGTGAGGGTAAGTCTTAGGGTGAGGTTGAGGTTTAGGGTTAGCATTAAGGTAAGGGTGAGGGTTGGTGTGAGGGTAATAGTTAGGGTTAGGGTGAGGGTTATTGTTAGGGTTAGGGTGGGGGTTAAATTATGGTGAGGTCTAGGGTGAGGGTGAGGGTTAGGGTTAGGGTTAGGGTGAGGGTTAGGGTTAGTATGAGGGTTAGGGTTAAGTTTAGGATTAGGGTTAGTGTGAGGATAAGGGTTAGGGTGAGGTTTAGGTTGAGGTTGAAGTTTAGGGTTAGCGTTAGGGTTGGGGTTAGCGTTAGTGTAATGATGAGGGTTAGTGTGAGTGTTAGGGTTCAGGTGAGGTTTAGGTTGAGGGTGAGCCTTAGGGTTAAGTTTAGGTTGATGGTTAGGGTTAGGGTTAGGTTTAGGGTGAGGGTTACAGTGAGGGTTAGAGTGAGGGTTAGTGTTAGGGTGAGGGTTAGGTTTAGTATTAGTGTTACAGTGAGTTTTAGGGTTAGGGTTATGGTTAGGGTAAGTGTTAGGGTTAGGATTAAATTTAGATTTAGGTTTAGGGTTATTGTTATTGTTAAGGTTAGGGAGAGGGTGAGGGTGAGGGTGAGGGTTGGCGTTAGGGTTAGGTTTAGGGTGATGGTGGGGTGAAGGGTAGGTTTAGGATTAGGGTTATGGTTAGGCTGAGAGGAAGGCAGAGGGTGAGGGTGAGATTTAGGGTTAGGGTTAGGTTTAGAGTTAAGGTGAGGGCTAGGGTGAGGGTTAGGTTGAGGGTTAGCGTTAAGGTGAGGGTTAGGGTAAGGGTTAGATTGAGGTTTAGGGTTAGGTTGATGTTTATGGTGAGGCTGAGTGTTAGGGATCGTGTGAGGGTTCGGGTGAGGGGGAGGGGGAAGGTGAGGGTGAGGTTTAGGGTGTGGATTAGATTTCGGTTTAGGGTGAGGGTTATGGTGAGGTTTAGGGTTAGGGTTAGGGTTAGGTTGTAGTTGAGGGTGCGGGTCAGGGTTAGGGTTAGGTTGAGGGTTAGGGTTAGGTTGAGGGCTAGTGTGAATGGTAGAGTTAAGGTTAGGTTGAGGGTTAGGGTTAGTGTGAGGGTTTTGGTTAGAGTTAGGGTTAGGGTGAGGGTTAGGGTGAGGGTTAGGTTTAGGGTTAGCTTGAGAGTTAGGTTTAGGGTACTATTTAGCCTGAGGGTGAGGGTTAGGGTGAGGTTTAGGGTTAGGGTTATGTTTAGGGTGAGGTGAGGGTTAGGGTTAAGTTGTGGGTTATGGTTAAGTTTAGGTTTAGGGTGAGGGTGAGGGTTAGTGTTAGGGGTAGGATGGGGGTTAAGGTTAGGGTGAGCTCTAGGGTGAGGGTGAGGGTTAGGGTGAGGGTTAGTGTGAGGGGTAGCGTTAGGATTAGGGTGAGGTTTAGGGTTTGTGTGAGGGTTAGGGTTAAGTTTAGCGTTAGGGTTAGGATTAGGTTTAAGGTTAGTGTGAGTATAAGGGTTAGGGTGAGGTTTAGGTTGAGGGTGAGGGTTAGAGCTAGGGTTAGGTTTAGTGTGAGGGTTAGGTTTAGGATTAGGGTTTGGGTTATGGTCAGTGTTATTTTTAGGGTTAGGGTTAGGGTTTGGGTGAGAGTGAGGGTGAGGGTTGGTCTTAGGGTTAGGGTTAGGGTGAGAGTGGGGGTGAGGGTTAGGTTTAGCATTAGGGTTAGGTTTAGGCTGAGGGGGAGGGAGAGGTTTTGGGTTAGCGTGAGATTTTGGGTTAGGGTTAGATTTAGGGTTACATTGAGCGTTAGGTTGAGGGTGAGGTTTAGGGTGAGGGTGAGGTTGAGGGTGAGGGTGAGGGTTAGGTTTAGGGTGAGGTTTAGGATTAGGGTTAGGATTAGGTTTAGGGTGAGGGTGAGGTTTGGGTTAGGGTTAGAGTGAGGGTTACTATTATGGTGAGGGTTAGGGTGAAGGTGAAGGTTAGGGTGATTGTGATGGTTAGGGTTAGGTTTCAGGTGAGGGATTGTGTTAGGGTTAGGGTGAGGGTGAGGCTTAGTGTGAGGGTTAGATTTACTGTTAGCGTGAGGGTTAGAGTTATTGTGAGGGTTAGGGATGGGGTTAGGGTTAGGGTTAGTGTGAGGATAATGGTTAGGGTGAGGGTTAGTCTAAGCGTTAGGTTTAGGGTGAGGTCTAGGGTGAGTGTTAGGGTTAGTGTTAGTGTTAGGGTGAGGGTAAGGTTTAGGGTTAGTGTTAAGGTAAGGTTTAGGGTTAGGGTGAGGGTTAGGGTAAGGTTTAGGTATAGGGTGAGTGTGAGGATGAGGGTTAGGGTTAGGATTAGGGTGATGGTTAGGGTTAGGGTGAGGGTTAGGGTAAGGGTTAGGGTTAGGGTGAGGGTTAGGGTTTGGATTAGGGTGAGTGTTATGGTTAGGTTTAGGGTTAGGGTAAGGGTTAGGGTTAGGTTGAGGTTTAGAGTTAGGGTTAGGGTTATGGTGAGGGTGAGGGCAAGGGTGAGGGTGAGGGTTAATTTTAGGTTTAGGGTGTGGGTGAGGGTTAGGGTGAGGGTTTGTGTTAGGGTTAGTGTGAGGGTGTGGGTAAGGATGAGGGTTAGGCTTAGGGTTAAGGTTTTGGTGAAGAATTAGAAAAATTAGGGCTGCGTCCATTTTACAATTTACTAACTTCTGACTCTGCTTCTGTAAACTTGCTTTCTTGAGCTAACACCAACCCCCCCCCCTCCTGGAAATAAGGAATTGGGTAAAGTCTCAGAGCCCATGTGTCGGCCCCAGGACAAGGTCAGTGGTCGTAGATAAAGAACAGACAGTACGTGTTCCTCAGTTCCCATTTAGAAATTCCCCAGACAGGACCTTGAGATAACGACCACCTGGCAAGACCACAAGCTAAGCCAAATGTCAACCAATCATAGGCCTGTAACCAGGTAAACCTCCCTTAAACCAACCATGGGCCAGTCATTTTACAAAGAGTGTTACAAAATTTCCCGCATGGCAAAGTGATTGTTGGCGTATATGATGACCTTTAAATGGACCAATCATGAGATGCTTTGTGTTATGCATTAATCTTGTGGTTTTTGCCTTTAAAAGAAGGCTTGTAACCACTGTTCGGGGCTCCCTGTCTGCACGGGACAGAGAGTCTGTTTGCGCAAACGTCAAATAAACTTCTCTTGCTTATTGCATCTCCCGGCCTGGAGTCTGAGTTTCTGGGGCGCCCTCCCGTTGAAGAAAGTATCCCAGGAGTCTGGGGTCTTTCATTTGGTGCGTTGGCCGGGAACCAGGCTCCCCCAACCCCAGATTCCAGGACCGGCAGGAGGTAAGATAGAGCTCTTGTCTTTCGTGTTTGTTTCATGTTTTGGGGATCCAAAAGTGCCTGTACAGGACATGTGTGGTGGACCAGAGGCAAAAGCAGACGTGCACACTACCCTGGTCCCGCCCTGTGCTTCTACCCCAGGGTGCGTGAATTTGTTGTGGACTAGAGGGAAAAGCAGACGTGCCCACTACCCTAGTCCCGCGCTGGAGTCCTACTCCAGGGTCGCGTGGAGGGGGGACGAGATCCGAGTGTTTCTGTGTTCGGGGGAGTTAAGTCATGGCCGGCCTCTCCCTTCTGAAGTTTCTCTCCTCATTTGTGCTCACTCGGGGACCGCGAGGCGTTTGTCTAGTCTTGTCTGTGTCTGTCTGACGTTAATTGTCTTTGGTGTTTGTTTTGTGACTTTCAAGGAAATGGGTCAACAAGCGAGTCCACTCCTAGGACACCTGAGACCTTGTCCTAGTTCGTTTAAAAACAAAAACCGGTGCTTCTGCTTTTGTAACTTGCTTGTTTATCAATTATGAAGCTGCCACTGACCACCTGCGAGTGGCCTCAGTTAGATCTCAGCTTCGGGCCTTGGCTCGGGGGGAGGGTCTAAACGTGGGGGAGAACCTGTCAGTCTGAGGGGATGGCCGCTAGGGACTTCTTTCCCTTGCCCCAAGATGACTGGCAATTCTCCTCCGCCTTGGAAGGCCCCTGGGTCAACGTCTGCAGGAATCTAAGAGAAAAATCCTCCGGAGGTGAGTAGGGGTGTTGAGTCCCCTGGTAAGTGAATGGTGGTGAGATGTCGCCCCATTCACTGAGACCTGATTTTGTCTTTGTGGCCACTTATTTGTCTTGTTTACTTTAGTGTGTGTGCTTGTTTTATGTTTTCTGGGGTAGGGAAGTCAGACTTCAGTTCTTGTCTAGTTCTGTTTTAGAATTGGTACCAATTTTAAATGTGGATCCTTGGTTTTTGTGTTTATCTGTGTTTTTGTTATTTATTTGAACATCTCTGGGGAAATAAAAGTTCCAGCAGGGCTTGGTCACAGACCTGCTACGCCCATCCCCCCCTGAGGCATGGAAGGTTACTGGGCTAGTTTGGTTCCCTTCAAGCCTCAGGCTGCATTTACTCCTCATGGAGGCTGCCAGCAGGGAGGGTGTAGAAGGCTTTCTGTCTAGTTTGGACTTTTTCAGGTAGTCCTGACAATGTAACAATTTGTAAAGTGCTCTTGTCTATCTGTGTGAGTGTTTTGTGTGTGTCTGTGAACGTATTCAAAGATAAGAATTGTCAGCATGCTGTAACAATTGGGTGAGTTTAAATTTAAAATTCAAAAGTTTATGAGGTTTGGACATTACCAAAAATTCTAAAAATAATCTTCACATTGTTTTAAATGGCTTTTTAAAGATTTTTTTAACTTGCAAATTAGAAAATCTGGTATTTTAAAAAACTAATATTTTAAATGCATAAGACTGTTTATACTGTAATCAAGTTATCTGGCATAACAAAATGCATTGGCTGTTTGGGATCTGGTTCCCTTGGCTAAAATTTGGGATAAATATTAAAAATTTAAATGTAAAGGTTAGGTTAACACTGTCAAAGATATTACCTGTTCTGTCTGTCTAAAAACTGTGTATTTCATTCAAGAACCAAGAAAAGAGACGGGGAAAAACTTAGAAGCCAACAGAAGACCTATCTTTAGGGATAAGGGGTGAACAAGCAGAAGTGCAGTTCAGCTAGTCATGCATGGTGGGACAGGTCCTGGGAAGAGTCCATGCATGGTGAAAGAGGGCAAGCTGGCACAAACGCAGTTCATCTAACCCTAAAGAGTCGGACTGGGTGCGTACCCATTCCATAGAACGGGCTGAGTGGCCCATCTTTGTTCTTTCTTTTCCCTGCAGATAGACACTAAAAACATGATGCTTAAAATGAGTGATGTGATTATCTGATTAGTATTGCTAAAACTTCCCCTTGGATGTGTTAACATTAAAATTAGAAAGGCCTTTAAAAAAAGGGGTTAAAAAGTTATTTATATAATGTGACTTGCTTTTAATGTTTTAAAATTAGGATGTTTTTAAAAGCCATAAATACACGAAGTCTAGCTTTTTGGTTCAGTTATGATGATTGTTATTTTCGCATTAAGGAAAAATTGTCATTTGAGTTTAAAAATCTTAATGTGTGTCTGTTTTAAAACAAGCAACTAAGAGGCAATGAGTGACACTTGGCCTCAAGATTTCAAGGGATCTTTTCAAAATGCAAATAAGAGGTTTAAAAAAAATTAGGAATGGATTTTTGGATATAAAGTTTAAATGTAAAATTGTTCTTAACATTGGCCTCAATGTACACAAAGGAAAAAATTAGGATTACCAAAATAATTGCGATTCCAGTTTGCTCTTATAGATTGTTTTTTTTTTTTTTTTTTTTTTTTTTTGGTCGGCCGTGGGGCTTGAACTCTGGGCCTAGACGCTGTCCCTCAGCTCTTCAGCTCAAGGTGAGTGCTCTACCACTTGAGCTACAGCCCCACTTCCGGTTTTCTGGTGGTTTATTAGAGATAGGAGTCTCATGGTCTCTCCTGCCCCGGCTGGCTTTGAACCGCGATCCTCAGATCTCAGCCTCCTGATTAGCTAGGATTACAGGCGTGAGCCACCAGCGCCCGACAGGTTGTTTTTTTTTTTTTTTTTAAGTTTCCAGCAAGCCCAGAGCAAAGCACAGAGGATTCTTAAAAGTTTTTCAGATGTAACTTTGACTCTTAATAAGTTTCAGGTAAGAGCATGATTAAAAGCTATGTGGACCACCTTGTTGCTTTTAATTGGAGTAAAATGGCCTTTTATAAGACTCACTGATATGCAAACTGGTTCAAATCCAGCCCGGGCACAAAAAGGTTCCTGTGAGACTGTCACCTCTATTCAGCCAGCAGAGTACTAGCCCTGGACTGAAGAGTCAGGGGACAGTACTCAAGCCCCAAGCTCGAGACTCACAGTGGCAGAGTACTAGCCCTGGACTGAAGAGTTAGGGGACAACATTCAAGCCCTTAGTCTGGGACTCAAAGTGGCAGAGTGCTAGCCTTGAGCTGTAGAGCTGAGGGACAGTGCTCAGGCCCCGAGTTCATGTCCAGCGACCAGCTAAAGGGAAATGCCAATGAGGCATTTTTCCCAATGTGAAGAAGACACTCCTGGGACAAAAGCAATGGAGGAGCATCCAGAGGCAGGCAGCCACTGCTTGGATGGCAGAAATTTTAGATGCAAAGTCACTTGTGCGTGGCCCTTCAAAACTGGTCAGAGCCGGGAGGTCATAAAAAGAGTTTATAAGCATGCCAAATGTCCATGACTATCTACCTTGTAAGGGGCAGGAACTTGCCAGTCCTCTGTGATAGTAAAAGCCAATGTTATAAAATGTGGGGGATAGTTTAAATCTCAACCCCTTTATGTGCCAAAAGCTCTAATTGAGCTGACACTAGTTACATGAAGTTCATCTGCTCAGGAAAACGTTTGTAAACCTGAGAGTGTGTTTCTATTTGATATCTGTCTAAAGGCCTGCAAAGGTAACTTAGGCATTGTTTGGGATCATTAGAGATCACATTCCTAAGCCATCTAGAAAGATGCTTTTGCAAACCAGAGTGCTAAACAAGCTACACTGCTGTGGCCGGAAAAAAGGTCTGTGCAGTTATCAAAAGTTAAATATTGTTCTAAATGACATCTAACCCTGATGGCCTCTTTGTAAAATAGGCTAAGGTTATAGGTTCCTATAGGTAAGATCAACAAGTTACAGAAGATGGACCTTTGCCCTTCTACCCCCATTTTAAGATCAATGGTCCAGAGTCAGTTTTGGAGAAATGAGGCAAAATAGATAAAATAATTTTAAAAAAAAGGCATAAAATAGTGTTAACAGTTGTCAGTGTACAAGGTGTAAAGACTGCATCTGTCAGAGATGGCTACAAGACTAAGCCTTCTGAGACTTCTGTGTCTATTTAAAAAAATATCTGGTTAGTAAAAAAGTTGTGATTTTGGTAAATTGTCCTGGACTATTGTTTAAAGATCTTAAAAATCAGCAGGATCAAAGCCTGCCAATCCTATGCTATGTATTTTTAACCAGTCTGTGTAGGAATTTACAGCCGAGCATGAGGTGTGACAGTCCCTTGGAGCCACTGAGAGATCCTGCTGCTGCTGCTGCGGCTGCTGCTGCTGCTGCTGCTGCTGCTGCTGCTGCTGCATACCCTAATGGGTAAAGTTCAAAGACGGCCTGACAGCCACCTGGAGAAACTCCTGCCTGATTCCATCACCTGAGTCTGCTTCCTGGTTGACTGCTGTTAAATCTAAGATCTTGTGGGACATTCTTTTGGGTGATATCCAGAAACCCTCTCTTCCCACAGTGGATATTGAGGACAAGGATATCACTGGCTTGCTTGTCTTAGTCACTTCAGTGCATAGTGACTGAAAATCCACTCTAGGTCACAGCCTAGTTTGGCTCTGGTATGGTAATAACCTGAGTGTGTTATCATGAAAATTGTAAAGGAGAGGGGGGTAGTAAAGAAAGTCTTGGAAAAGGAATTATAAAGGAGAGGGGGGTAGTAAAGAAAGCCTTGGGAAGGGAATTGGGGAAAAATTGGTATCCCCTTTAGATAAGAAAGGATTTAAAAAGTAAGGATTGTCCTTAATTGTTTGGAAAAGGGAAAGAAGACAAACTTCAGAAAGTTTAAGTATGTAGCAAATGGTATGAGTATGTCGCAAATGGTATGAGTATGTCGCAAATGGTATGAGTATGTCTTAAAATTGGAGCTTACAAGTACAACTGGTATAAAATTAAGTTAACTGTGATAACCGGAGGGAGGACTGGTAAAAAAAATGTAAGGGGCTCTGGTACTCTTACTTTTGTTACAATCGGACCTTGTATAGTCAACAGACTGATGTCTTTTCTAAAAGATAAATATCAGCACAGTCCAGCTATTAGTTCTGAGGTCTCAATACCAAGCAGTGAGAACAACTGACACCCCACAAAATAATATAGAGACACCCTAAATTTTAAGGTTAAAATTACTCCAGAGAAGAAGTGGGGAATGAAGAATTAAAAAAATTAGGGCTGCGTCCATTTTACAATTTACTAACTGCTGACTCTGCTTCGGTAAACTTGCTTGCTTGAGCTAACACCAACCCCCCTACCCCCGCCTGAAACAAGGAATTGGGTAAAGTCTCAGAGCCCAGGTGTCGGCCCCAGGACAAGGTCAGTGGTCATAGATAAAGAACAGACAGTACGTGTTCCTCAGTTCCCATTTAGAAATTCCCCAGACAGGACCTTGAGATAACGACCACCTGGCAAGACCACAAGCTAAGCCAAATGTCAACCAATCATAGGCCTGTAACCAGGTAACCCCCCCGTAAACCAACCATGGGCCAGTCATTTTACAAAGAGTGTTACAAAATTTCCCGCGTGGCAAAGTGATTGTTGGAGTCTATGATGACCTTTAAATGGACCAATCATGGGATGATTTGTGTTATGCATTAATCTTGTGGTATTTGCCTTTAAAAGAAAGCTTGTAACCGCTGCTCGGGTCTCCCTGTCTGCTCTGGACAGAGAGTCCGTTTGCGCAAACATCAAATAAACTCCTCTTGCTTATTGCATCTTCCGGCCTGGAGTCTGAGTTTCTGGGGCGCCCTCCCGTTGACGAAAGTATCGCAGGAGTCTGGGGTCTTTCAATGGTTAGTGTGAGGGTGAGGTTGAGAGTTAGGTTAGGATTAGGTTTAGGTTTAGGGTTAGGCTGAGGAAGAGGGTGAGGGTGAGGCTGAGGGCGAAGTTTATGTTTAGGGTTTGGGTTAGGGTGAGGGCTAGTGTATGGGTGAGGGTGAGGGTTTCGGGTAGGTAAGTGTTATGGTTAGGGTGAGGATTAGGGTGAGGTTGACGGTTAGTGTGAGAGTTAGGGTTAGAGTGAGGTTTAGGGTGACTGTGAGGGTTAGGGTTAGGGTTAATGTCAGGGTAAGGTTTAGGGTGAGGGTTAGGATGCTGGTGAGGGTTAGGGTTAGCATTAGGGTTAGGGTCAGGGTGAGGGTTAGGGTGAGGTTTAGGGATAGGGATAGGGTTAGGATTATGGTTAGGGTTAGAGTTAGGCTGAGGGGTAGGGTAAGGGTTAGGGTGAGGGTTAGGATTAGTGTGAGGATTAGGGCTAGTTTTAGAGTTAGGATGAGGGTAAGGATTAGGCTGTGGGTTAGGGTGAGGGTGAGGGTGAGGATTAGGGTTACTGTTAGTTTGAGGGTTTGGGTTAGGTTTTGGGTTAGGGTAAAGGTGAGGGTGAGGTGAAGGTTTTGGTTAAGAAAGGGTTATGTTTAGGTTAGGGTGCGGATTAGGTTGAGTGTGAGGGTTAGATTGAGGGTTAGGTTTAGGGTGAGGGTTAGGGTTAGGCATAAGGTGAGGGTTATGTTTAGCGTGATGTTTAGGGTGAGGGTGAGGGTTAAGGTGAGGGAAAGGACTAGGGTTAGAATTAGGGATAGGGTGAGGATTAGTGTTAGTGTGAGGGTTAGGGTTAGGGTTAGGGTTAGTGTGAGGATGAGGGTTAGGTTGAGGATTAGGGTGAGGATGAGGGTTAGGGTTAGCCTTAGGGTTATAGTGAGCGTTAGGGTGAGGGTTAGGGTTAGGGTGAGGGTTAGGGTTATATTTAGGTTGAGTATTAAGTTTAGTGTGATGTTTATGGTGAGGGTGAGTGTTAGTGTGAAGGAGGATGAGGGTTAGGGTTAGGGTTAGGGTTAGGGTGAGAGTGATGGTGAGGGTAAGGGTTAGGGTTAGTGTTAGGGTGAGGATTAGGGTTAGGGTTAGGGTTATGGTGAGGGTAAGTCTTAGGGTGAGGTTTAGGGTGAGGCTGAGGTTTAGGGTTAGCGTTAGGGTAAGGGTGAGTGTTGGTGTGAGGGTTAGAGTTAGGGTTAGGGTGAGGGTTAAGGTTAGGGTTAGGGTGAGTGTAAGAATTAGGGTGAGGGTTAGGGTGAGGTTGAGGGTTATCATTAGGGTTAGCGTGAGGTGGTGGTTAGGGTGTGTTTATTGTGAGTGTGAGTGTTAGGCTGAGGGTGAGGTTGAGCTTTAGGTTTAGGGTTAGGTTTAAGGTTAGGGTGAGAGTGAGGGTGAGGGAGAGGGTTAGAGTTCGGATGCGGGTGAGGGTGAGCATTACTGTTAGGTTTAAGGTGAGGGTTAAGTTTAGGGTGAGGGTTAAGGTTAGATTGAGAGCTCAGGGGAGGGTAAGGTTTCGGTGAGGGTGAGTGTGAGTGTTTTGGTCAAGTAAGGGTTAGGGTTAGGGTTATGGTGAGGATTAGCATGATGGTGAGGTTTATGTTGAGGGTTAGGGTTATGGTGAGGGTTAGGGTGAGGGTTAGGGTTAGGGTTATGGTTAGGGTTAGGGTGAGGTTTAGGGTTAGGGATAGGTTTAGGGTGAGGGTGAGGGTTAGTGTTAGGGTTAGTGTGAGGGTTAAGGTTAGGGTGTGGGCCAGGGTGATGGTGAGTGTTATGGTGATGGTGAGGGTGAGGGTTTCGGTTAGGTAAGTTTTAGGGTTAGGGTTTGGTCAGGATTAGGGTGAGGGTGAGGGTTAGGTTGAGGGTTAGGATAAGGGTGAGGGTTAGGGTAAGGGTTAGGGAGAGGTTTAGGGATAGGGATAGCGTTAGGATTAGGGTTAGGGTTAGAGCTAAGGTGAGGGTTAGGCTGAGGGGTAGGGTAAGGGTTAGGGTGAGGGTTAGGTTTAGTGTGAGGATTAGGGTCAGGTTTAGAGTTAGGATGAGGGTAAGGATTAGGCTGTGGGTTAGGTTGAGGTTGAGGGTGAGGATTAGGGTTACTGTTAGTTTGAGGGTTTGGGTTAGGATTTGGGTTAGGGTAAGGGTGAGGGTGCGGTGAAGGTTTTGGTTAGGTTAGGGTTATGTTTAGGTTAGGGTGCGGATTAGGTTGAGTGTGAGGGTTAGATTGAGGGTTAGGTTTAGGGTGAGGGTTAGGGTTAGGCATAAGGTGAGGGTTAGGTTTAGCGTGATGTTTAAGGTGAGGGTGAGGGTTAAGGTGAGGGAAAGGACTAGGGTTAGAATTCGGGATAGGGTGAGGATGAGGGTTAGGGTTAGCTTTAGTGTTAGGATTAGGGATAGGGTGAGGTTTAGGGTTAGTGTGAGGGTTAGGGTTAGGGTTACTGTGAGGAAGGATTAGGGATAGGGTGAGGTTTAGGGTTAGTGTGAGGGTTAGGGTTAGGGTTAGTGTGAGGATGAGGGTTAGGTTGAGGATTAGGGTGAGGATAAGGGTTAGGTTTAGCCTTAGGGTTATAGTGAGCATTAGGGTGAGGGTTAGGGTTAGGGTGAGGGTTAGGGTTATATTTAGGTTGAGTATTAGGTTTAGTGTGATGTTTATGGTGAGGGTGAGTGTTAGTGTGAAGGTGAGGATGAGGGTTAGGGTTAGGGTTAGGTTTAGGGTGAGAGTGATGGTGAGGGTAAGGGTTAGGGTTAGTGTTAGGGTGAGGATTAGGGTTAGGGTTAGGGTTATGGTGAGGGTAAGTCTTAGGGTGAGGTTTAGGGTGAGGCTGAGGTTTAGGGTTAGCATTAGGGTAAGGGTGAGTGTTGGTGTGAGGGTTAGAGTTAGGGTTAGGGTGAGGGTTAAGGTTAGGTTTAGGGTGAGTGTAAGAATTAGGGTGAGGGTAAGGGTGAGGTTGAGGGTTAGGGTTATCATTAGGGTTAGGGTTAGGTGATGGTTAGGGCGTGTTTATTGTGAGTGTGAGTGTTAGGCTGAGGGTGAGGTTGAGGGTTAGGTTTAGGTTTAGGGTTAGGTTTAGGGTTAGGGTGAGAGTGAGGTTGAGGGAGAGGTTTAGAGTTCGAATGCGGGTGAGGGTGAGCGTTACTGTTAGGTTTAAGGTGAAGGTTAAGTTTACAGTGAGGGTTAAGGTTAGGTTGAGAACTCAGGGGAGGGTAAGGTTTCGGGTGAGGGTGAGTGTGAGTGTTTTGGTCAGGTAAGGGTTAGGGTTAGGGTTATGGTGAGGATTAGCATGATGGTGAGGTTTATGTTGAGGGTTAGGGTTATGGTGAGGGTTAGGGTGAGGGTTAGGGTTAGGGTTATGGTTAGGGTTAGGGTGAGGGTTAGTGTGAGGTTTAGGGTTAGGGATAGGTTTAGGGTGAGGGTGAGGGTTAGTGTTAGGGTTAGTGTGAGGGTTAAGGTTAGGGTGTGGGCTAGGGTGATGGTGAGGGTTATGGTGATGGTGAGGGTGAGGGTTGCGGTTAGGTAAGTTTTAGGGTTAGGGTTTTGGTCAGGATTAGGGTGAGGGTGAGGGTTAGGTTGAGGGTTAGGATAAGGGTGAGGGTTAGGGTAAGGGTTAGGGAGAGGTTTAGGGTTAGGTTGATGTTTAGGGTGAGGTTGAGTGTTAGGTTTAGGGTGAGGGTTCTGGTTAGGGTGAGGGTTAGGGTTAGGGTGTATTTATGGTGAGGATGAGTGTTAGGGTGAGGGTGAGGTTGTGGGTTAGGTTTAGGGTTAGAGTTAGGGAGATAGTGAGGATGAGGGTGAGGGTTAGTTTTCGGGTGAGGGTGAGGTTGAGTGTGAGGGTTAGGGTGAGGGTGAGGTTTCGGTTAGGTATGGGTTAGGGTTAGGGTTATGGTGAGGATTATGGTGAGAGTGAGGCTTAGCCTGAGGGTTAGGGTTAGTTTGAGGGTTAGGGTGAGGGTTAGTGTGAGAGGTAGGGTTAGGGTTAGGGTGAGGTTTAGCGTTATTGTGAGGGTTAGGGTTAGGGATAGGTTTACGGTTAGGGTGAGGATAAGGGTTAGGGTGAGGGTTAGTTTGAGGGTGATGGTTAGGGTTAGCGTTAGGTTTACGGTTAGCATTAGGGTTATGGTGAGGGTTAGGGTTAGGATGAAGGTTAGGTGGAGGGTGAGGGTTAGGGTTAGGTTTAGGTTCAGGGTTTGGGTTAGGGTTAGGGTTTGGGTGAGGGTTAGGGTCAGGGTTAGGTTTAGGGATAAGGTGAGGGATAGTGTTAGGGTGAGGGTTAGGGTTAAATTTAAGGTGAGGACTAGGGTGAGTGTGAGGATTAGGGTGTGGCTAAGGGTGAGTGTTTCCGTTAGGTAAAGTTTAGGGTTTGGGTAATGTTGAGGATTAGGGTGAGGGTTATTGTTAGGTTGAGGGTTAGGATTAATTTTAGGGTTAGGGTTATGGTTAATGTGAGTGGTAGGTTTAGGGTTAGGTGAGGCATAGGGTTAGTGTGAGGGTTAGGGATAAGTTTAGGATTAGACTTAGTGTGAGGATAAAGGTTAGATTTAGAATTAGGGTTAGTGTGAGGATAAGAGTTACGGTGAGGGTTAGGTTGAGGGTGAAGGTTAGGGTTAGTGTTATGTTTGGGGTGAGCGTTAGGGTTAGGGTGAGGGTTAGGGTGAGTGTTAGGGTTAGGGTGAAGTTTAGCTTGAGGGTGAGCCTTTTGGTTAGTTTTAGGTTGATGGTTAGGTTTAGGGTTAGGTTTAGGTTGAGGGTTAGGGTAAGGGTTAGAGTGAGGGTTAGTGTTAGTGTGAGGGTTAGGGTTAGGATTACAGTTACAGTGAGTTATAGGGTTAGGGTTATGGTTAAGGTAAGGGTTAGGGTTAGTATTAAGGATAGATTTACGGTTATGGTTATTGTTAGGATTAGGTTTAGGGTGACGGTGAGGGTGGGCATTAGGGTTAGGGTTAGGTTTAGGGTGATGGTTGTGGTGAGGGGTATATTTAGGATTAGGGTTATGGTAAGGCTGAGGGGGAGGCAGAGGTTGAGGGTTAGGTTTAGGGTTAGGTTTAGGGTTAGAGTTACGGTGAGGGCTAGGGTGAGGGTAAGGGTTAGGTTGAGGGTTAGGGTTAGGGTGAGGGTTAGTCTTAGGGTTAGAGTGAGGGTTATTGTTAGGTTGATGTTTAGGGTGAGGCTGAGTGTTAGGGTTCGGGTGAGGGTTCAGGTGAGGGTGAGTGTGAGGGTGAGGGTGAGGTTTAGGGTGTGGCTTAGTGTTAGGTTTTGGGCGAGGGTTAGGGTGAGGTTTAGGGTTAGGGTTAGGGTTAGGTTGAAGTTGAGGGTGAGGGTTAGGGTTAGGGTTAGGTTGAGGGTTAGGATTATGTTGAGGGCTAGGGTGAGGGTGAGGGTTTGGGTGAGGGTTAGGGTTAGGGTTAGGTTTGGAGTTAGGGTTAGGTTGAGTGTTAGGTTGAGTGGTAGATTTTGGGTTAGGTTTAGGGTTAGAGTTAGTGTGAGGGATTGGGTTAGAGTTAGGGTTAGTGTGAGGTTAAAGTTTAGGGTGAGGGTTAGGGTGAGGCTGAGGGTTAGGTTTATCGTTAGGGTTAGGGTGAGCGTTAGGGTGAGGGTTAGGGTTAGGGTGATGTTTAGGGTGAGGTGAGGGTTAGGGTGAGGATGAGGGTGAGGTTTAGGGTTATGGTTAGCGTTAGGGTGCGGGTGAGGGTAATGTTGAGTGTTAGGTTTAGGATTTTGTTTATAGTTAGGTGAGTGTTAGAGTGAGGGTAAGTATTCGGGTGAGGGTGAATTTTAGGGTGTGGTTGAAGGTTAGTTTTAGGGTGAGGAATAGTGTTAGGGTTAGGCTTATGGTGAGGGTAAGTATTAGGGTGTGGTTTAGTGTGAGGTTGAGGTTTTGGGTTAGCGTTTGGGTTAAGGTGAGGGTTAGTGTGAGGGTTAGGGTTAGGTTTAGGTTTTGGTTTATGGTGAGGTTTAGAGTTAGGGTTAGGTGGAGGGTTAGGTTTAGGGTTAGGGTTAGCATTAGTGTTAGGGTGAGTGTGAGGGTTAGGGTGAGGGTTAGGGTTTGGGTTTGGGATAGGGTGAGGATTAGGGTTAGTGTGAGGGTTAGGGTTAGGTTTAGTGTGAGGAAAAGTGTTAGAGGGAGGGTTAGGGTGAGGGTGAGTGTGAGGGTTTCAGTTACGTAAGGGTTAGGGTTATGGTTATGGTGTGGAATAGGGTGAGGGTGCTGGTTAGGTTGAAGATTAGGTTGAGAGTGAGGTTTCGGGTGAGGGTTAGGGATAGGGTTAGGGTTAGGGTGATGGTGGGGATGAGGTGTAGGTTTACGATTAGGGTTAGGGTTAGGCTGAGGGTGAGGTGGAGTGGGAGGTTTTGCGTTAGGGTTAGGGTTAGGTGCAGGCTAGGTTGAGGGTGTTAGGGAGAGAATGAGGGTGAGGGTGAGGGTGAGGTTTAGGGATAACTTTAGGGTTAGGGTGAGGGTTAGCGCGAGGGTTAGTTTTAGGTTTTGAGTTAGAGTGAGAGTGAGGGTTAGGGTTCAGTTTAGGGATAGGGTTAGGGTTAGGGTTAGGGTGAGGTTTAGGGATTGGGTTAGGGTTAGTTTGAATGTGAGAATAAGAGTTAGGGTAAAGTTGAGTGTTAGTGTTAGCATTAGGGTTAGGGTGAGAGTGAGGGTTAGGGTGAGGGTTAGGTTTAGAGTTAGGGATAGGTAGAGGATTAGGGTGAGGGTTAAGGTTAGGTTAACTGTGAGGATAAGTGTTAGGGTGAGGGTTTGCATTAGGGTGAGGATTAGTGTTAGTGTTAGGGTGATGATTAGGCTTACGGTTAGGGAGAGGGTGAGGGTTAGTGATAGATTTCGGGTGAGGGTTAATGTTAGGTTGAGGATTAAGGTTAGGGTGAGGGCTATGTTGAGGATGAGGGTTAGGGTGAGGGTGAGTGTGAGGGTTTCGTTTAGGTAAGGGTTAGATTTAAGGTTATGGTGAGTATTAGGGTGAGGGTTAGGTTGAGGATTAGGGATAGGGTGAGGGTTAGAGTGAGGGTTAGGGTTAGCATTAGGGTTATGGTGAGGGCTAGGGTTAGGGTTAGGTTTAGGGTGAGGGTTAGTGTTAGGGTTAGGGTGGGTGTTAAGATTAGGGTGAGGTCTAGGGTGAGGGTGAGGGTTAGGATCTGGGGTAGTGTGAGGGGTAGTGTTAGGGTTAGGTTGAGGATGAGGGTTAGGGTGAAGGTGAGGGGGAGGTTGAGGGTTAGGCATAACGTTAGGGTTAGGGTGAGGGTTAGCGTGAGGGTTAGGTTTACGTTTAGAGTTAGGGTGAGGGGGATGGTTAGGATTCCGATTAGGGATAGGGTTACCGTTAGGGTTAGGGTTAGGTTTAGGGTTAGGGTTAGGGTTAGGTTGAAGGTAAGGCTGAGGATTAGGGTTAGGGTTAGGTTGAAGGTGAGGCTGAGGATAAGGGTTAGGGTTAGGTTGAGGGCTAGGGTGATGATGAGGGTGAGGGTTTTGATAAGGTAAGTGTTAGGGTTAGAGTTAGGTTGAGGTTTAAGTTGAGGGTGAGGGTTAGTTTGAGGGTTAGGATTAGGTTGAGGGTTAGGGTTAGGGTAACGGTAAGGGCGAGGTTGAGGGTGAGGGTTAGGGTTAGGCTTATGTTTAGGGTGAGGATTAGGGTTAGGGTGAAGTTGAGTGTTCGGTTGAGTGTGAGTGTTCGGGAGATGGTGAAGGTTAAGTTGTGGGTGAGGATTAGGTTACAGAGCAGTGTTAGGGTGAAAGAGAGTGTTAGGGTGAGGGTGAGATTTAGAGTTAGGGTTAGGGTTAGGGTTAGGGTGAGTGTTAAGGTTAGGGTTAGGGTCAGTATTAGGGTTAGGGTTAGGGTGAGTTTGAGGATTCACGTGAGTGTGAGTGCTCAGGTGAGGATGAGGGTTAGAGTCTGGGTGAGGGTTAGGTTTCGGCTGAGTGTTAAGGGGATGGTGAGTGTTAGGGTTAAGGTTAGCGTTAGGTTTAGGGTGAGGGTTACGTTGAGGGTTAGGGTTAGGGTGAGTGTTAGTGTTAGGGTGATGTTTCAGTTGAGGTTGAGTTTTAGGTTGTGGGTGGGAGTTAGGGTTAGTGTGAGGATTAGGGTTTGGGTTAGGGTTATGGTGAGTTTAAGGGATAGGGTGAGGATTACTGTGAGGTTGAGGGTTATGGTTAGTTTTAGGGTGAGGGTGAGGCTTAGGGTTAGGTTTAGGTTTAGGGTAACAGTTAGGGTTACGGTGAGGGTGAGGGTGAAAGTTAGGGTTAGGGTTTGGGTTAGAGTTAGGGTGAGGGTGAGTGTAGGGTTAGAATTTGGATTAGGGTTATGGATAGAGTTAGGGTGAGGGTGAGGTTTAGAGTTAGGATTAGAGTTATGGTGAGAGTGAGGGTGAGGTTCAGTGTTAGGATTAGGGTTAGGGTTAGGTTTAGGGTGAGTGTTAGGGTTAAGTTTAGGTTTAGGGTTAGGGTTAGGGTGATTGTTAGGTTTAGGGTTAGGGTGAGGTTGAGGTTTCGGGTGAGTGTGAGTGTTCTGGTGAGGGTGAGGTTTAGAGTGTGGGTGAGGGTTAGGTTTCGGCTGAGTGTTAGGTTGATGGTGAGGATTAGGGTTAGATTTAGCGTTACGGTTAGGGTGAGAGTTACGCTGAGGGCTAGTGTTAGGGTGAGTGTTAGGGTTAGGGTGAGGTTTAGGGTTAGGGTGATGGTGAGGGTTAGTGTGAGGGTGATGGTTAGGGTTAGGGTTAGGGTGAGGATTAGGTTTAGTATTAGGGTTAGGGTTAGGGTTAGGGTGAGTGTAAGGGTGAGGGTGAGGTTTCAGGTGATGTTTACTTTTGGGTTTTGGGTGAGAGTTAGGGTTAGGGAGAGGATTAGGGTTAGTTTTAGGGTTAGGGTTAGGAAGAGTTTAAGGGATAAGGTGAGGTTGAGGGTTATGGTTAGCATTAGGGTTGGGGTGAGGGTTAGTGTTAGGTGCAGGTTAAGGTGAGGTTTAGGTTTTGGGTGAGAGTGAGGGTGAGGGATAGGGTTAGGGTTAGGGATAGAGTTAGGGTGTGGGTCAGACTGAGGGTGAGAATATGGATTAGGGTTAGGGTTAGAATTAGGGTGAGGGTGAGGGTTAGGATTAGAGTTAGGGTGAGAGTGAGGGTGAGGTTCAGTATTAGGATTAGGGTTAGGGATAGGGTTAGGGTGAGGATACGGGTAAATGTTAGGGTTAGGGTTAGGGTTACTGTGAGTATAAGGGTTATGGTGATGGTTAGGGAGAGGTTGAGGGTTAGGGTTATTGTGTAGGTTAGGGTTAGTGTTAAGGTGAGGGTTAGGGTTAGGATGAGATTTAGGGTGAGGGTTAGGTTTTGGGTTAGGGTTAGAGTGAGGGTTAGGGTTAGGTTTAGTATTAGGGTGAGGGTGAGGGATAGTGTTAGGGTTGGGGTGAGGGTTAAGGTTAGGATGAAGGCTAGGATGAGGGTGTTGGTTAGAATGAGGGTGAGTGTGAGGGTGAGTTTTTCGGTTAAGTAAGGTTTAGGGTTAGGGTTATGATGAGGATTAGGTTGAGGGTGAGGTTTAGGTTGAGGGTTAGGTTGAGGTTGAGGGTTAGGTTTAGTTTTATGGTGAGGGTTGGGGTTAGGGTGTTGTTTAGTGTGAAGGTGTGGTTTAGTTTGAGTTTTAGGGTTAGGGTTAGGGTTATTGTATGGTTTAGTGTTAGGGTTAGGGTGAGGGAGAGGGTACGGTTAGCGTTAGGGTTAGTGTGATGGTGGGGGTGAGGGGTAGGTTTAGGATTAGGGTTAGGGTTAGGGTTAGGCTGAGGACTAGGGTGAGGTTGAGGGTGAGGGTGAGTGTGAGGGTTAGGGTGAGGGTAAGGGTTAGGGTGAGAGTTAGGGTGAGGGTAAGGTTTAGGGTTAGCATTAGGTTTAGGGTGAGGGTTAAATTGAGGGTTAGGGTTTGGGTTAGATTTAGGGTTATTGTGAGGGTTAGGGTGAGGGTTAGGGTTAGGTTTAGGCTGAGGGTGAGGTTGAGGGTGAGGGTTAGTGTTAGGTTTAGGGTAAGGGTTAGGGTGAGAATTTGGGTGAGGATGAGTGTGAGGGTGTCGTTTAGGTAAGGGTTAGGGTTAGGGTGAGGATTAGGTTGAGGGTGAGATTTAGGTTGAGGGTTAGGATTAGGTTTATGGTTAGGGTGAGGGTGAGGTTGAGGTATAGGGTTAGGGTTAGGGTTAGATTGAGGGTGACGGTGAGGATTAGAAATAGGATTCGGTTTAGGGTTACAGTTAGGGTGAGGTTGAGGGTGAGGGTTAGGGTTAGGGTTAGAGTTAGTGTGGGGGTGAGGTGAGGGTTAGTGTTAGGTTTAGGGTTAGTGTTACGGTTAGGGTGAGGGTGAGGGTGAATGTTTGGGTTAGGGTTAGGGTTAGGGTTATTGTGAGGATAAGGGTTAAGTTGAGGGTTAGGGTGAGGGTGAGGGTAAGGTTGAGGGGTAGGCTGAGGTTGAGGGTTAGGTTTAGGGTTAGAGTTGGGGTGAGTGTTAGGGTTAGGGTTAAGGTGAGGCTGAGGGTTAGGGTGAGGTTTAGGGTTAGGGTGAGTGTTAGGGTGAGGGTTAGGGTGAGGTTGAGGTTGGGGATGAGGGTGAGGGTGAGGGTTAGGGTTAGTTTTAGGGTGAGGGCTAGGATGACGTGAGGGTTAGGGTGAGGTTGAGGTTGAAGATGAAGATTAGGGTTAGGGTGAGGATTAAATTTAGCGTTAGGGTGAGGGTTAGTGTTAGGATGATGTTTAGGGTGAGGGTGTGAGTTAGGGTGAGGGCGAGTGTGCAGATTAGGGTGTAGGTGATGGTTAGGTTTAGGGTGAGGGTTAGGGTGACGGTGACTGTTAGTGTGAAGGTGAGAGTTAGGGTTAGGGTTAGAGTGAGGTTGAGGGTTAGGGTTAGGTTGAGGGCTTAAGTGAGGGGTAGGGTAAGGGTTAGGGTGAGATTTAGGTTTAATGTGAGGGTTAGGGTTAGGCTTAAGTTTAGTGTGAGGGTAAGGGTTAGGGTTAGGGTTAGGTGGAGAGTTAGGGTTAGGGTTAGCCTTTAGTGTTAGGGTGAGGTTTAGGGTGAGCGATAAGGTGAGGGTTAGGGTTAGTATGAGGGTGAGGATTAGAATTAGTTTTAGGGTGAGGTTTAGGTTTCAGGTGAGGTTTAGGGTAGGGTAAGGGTCAGGGTGAGGGTTCAAGTGAGGGTGAGTTTTAGGGTGTGGATAATGGTTAGGGTTAGGGTGAGGGTTGTGGTGATGTTGAGGGATAGGATGAAGGAGAGGTTTAGGGTTCTGTTGAGGGTTAGGGTTAGGTTTAGTATGCGGATTAGTGTAAGGGTAAGGGTTAGGGTGAGGGTAAGGGTTAGGGTGAGGGTTAGGTTGAGAGTGAGGGTTAGGGTTAGCGTTAGGGTTAGGGTGAGTTTTAGGGTGAGGGATAAGGTGAGGGTTAGGGTTAGTATGAGGGTGAGGGTTAGAATTAGTTTTAGGGAGAGCATTAGGGTGAGGGTTAGGTTTAGGGTTAGTGTGAGGATTAGGGTTAGGGTTAGGGTTATGGTGAGGGTAAGTGTTAGGGTGAGGTTTAGGTTAGGTTGAGGGTTAGGGTTAGTGTTAAGTTTAGGCTGAGGGTTAGGGTGAGTGGTAGGGTTAGGGGGAGGGTTAAGGTTAGTGTGAGGGTTAGGCAGAGGGTGAGGGTGAGCGTGAGGGTAAGGGTGAGGGGGAGGGTTTTGTTTAGGTTAGGGGTAGGGTTATTGTGAGGATTAGGGTGAGGGTGAGGGTTAGTTTAAGGTTTAGGATTAGGGTTAGTGTTAGGGTTAGGTTTAGGGTGATGGTTATGGTTAGGGTGATGTTTAGGGGGAGAGGGAGCATTAGAGTGAGGGTGAGGGTTTGTATGAGTGTGAGGGTTAGGGTTAGGATTAACGTGAAGTTTAGGATTAGGGTTAGGGTTAGGGTGAGGTTTAGTGTGAGGGGTAGGGTTGGGGTCAGGGTGAGGGTTAGGGTTAGTGTGAGGGTTAGGGTTAGGTTTATGGTTAGTGTGAGGATAAGGGTTAGGGTGAGGGTTAGGTTGAGGCTGAGGGTTAGGGTTAGCGTTAGTGTTCGGGTGAGCGTTAGGGTGAGTTTTAGGGTTAGGGTGAGTGTTAGGGTTAGGGATAGGGTTAGAGTTAGGGTGAGGGTGAGAGTAAGGGTGAGGGTTAGGTGTAGGGTTAGTGTCGTGACCACCTCGACCAGCAAGGAAGACGGGACCCAGGATTCTTACTAATGCGGTTTATTCAGGACCTTGTTACAAGCTTCTCTCCTGCTTCTCTCCTGCCTGCTTCTTCCTGCTTCTCTCCGCCCCCTGCACCCGTGCTCCAGTTATAAGCCTCCTGAATGGCCAATCCCTAAGCGCCACGTGGCATATACCGATATGGTCGCAAACACGGAAGCAAACTAGGAGCCAAGTCATAGCCATAGAAGGAGTTGTTTTACAGAGAGCACTTGTCACCGGGAAGATGGAAAGTGGGAGGCAGCGCCATCTTACCAAGGAGTTACAATGTTGCTTTTGCGGCCGCGCCTTACGGCCGCGCCGTGTTTGGTCGTGGCTCCCGCAGCTCTCCACAGCTCCCCAATTTTTTTTTATTAAGCAAAGGTAAGAGTAGAGGTTGGACCTCTGTCTAAAACATTAATGAGAGGACCTTGCACTGGTCTTCGCCTGAGGGGCGCCTTCCCCAGTGATGACCAGGCCCGTCCGATGCCTTTTTTGCAGAGGTGGGATCTTGGGCATCAACCCACTTGCAACCCAACATGCTCTTCTTGGGCTCACGCCAGGGAGTGATTCCCAAGTGCAGTGCGTTTGCCTCGCACCCTGTGCTATTCCTTTAACGTGGCAAGCCATGCGTAGGGGGACTGTCCGGCCTCAATGGCAGTGAAGGCCTGGACCACCGTAGCCATACTCCTGCCCTGCAAGCTCCTAATCCGGCATATGTACCAAAGGCACACCAAGATCACCAATGCCAGGATACCAATAAGGGAGCCCATTCCTGCCCACTCCTTCAAATGATCCACAGCTGTCAAAATCCAGGAGGAAACATCTTGTAACAGGGCATCATCCATGCGGGTAGAGTTTATCGCGACAATTGCCGATTGTAGCTGCAACATCAATTGTTTGAATTCCCCCATCCAGTTGCCTAAAAGATAACTTGACAGTTGTTTAGACAAATTTGCTGCTTGGGTAGAGTTATAATACTGAATAGCAATAATACAAAGCCATTCATATTTTTGAACACATCCCAGCTGAGCCAACTGCCACAGGATATCAACCTGCTCCTGCACAAGGTCAACCCTTTGATTTAACAGCATCAGTCCTCCTTTTAATTGTGCATTGGCCGCTTGTTATAAATCCATAGCTCTAGCTATAGTAGCCAACAATTTATTTAAACCCCCGCAGCAGCCACACCTATAGCAGTTACAATGGCCGCAGTGATGCCAAAATCTCTCTTATGCCTAAACAAGGTTACAGCTTGAGAAGCATCTACTGGCACAGGCACTCAAAGTGGGATCCGTGCAACTATGGCTAACGGATACTGAGAACTCCAGCAGGTAGCATAATAGCAGGTTTCATTAGTGCAAGCACATACATCATCTGAGCATACAGAGGTGTTGTTAATTACCAAAAACACAAAAGGGGAAACCACACACACGGGTGTAGACTGATAGCTAAATACCGTATAATTCTTACTAAAATGACAATTGGCACCCACAGTACGGGCAGTACTAGTCAAATTGCAAGTCATGTTTGCTATAAAAAAGTGACCTCCTTGCAGCATAACTATAGGTTCGGCCTGCAAGCAACTTCCATTAAGACCACATAACAGCCAATTATTAAAGGGATTAATTCCAGCCCAGTATTGTACACTAGCATTGGACAAAACACTAGGGGAGAATGAAAAACGCTCAGACTCATCAGCCCAAACAGCGCATTGTGATTGGCAACCTGTCCAAGGCCAAGCCTCCCCCATACGGTCAGGCTAGCAAAAAGGGGCCCATTTAGGTTGCTTTACAATCCACGGGTCAGTGCTTAACTTTAAGCTTTCATAATATCTGCCTAAGACAGTACTAACAAATACAGTAGCATTTGCCCAAACCTCAGTTGATCCCGGATTCCCATACCAATATCTAAAATAAGCGGCCGGGGAACGAGTCAAGGCCATGCAACTACCATTAAGGGTCACATCACTTAAGCAAAAGCATAGCATGCCCACCAAGCTAATATTTCTAGCTTCACCTATCTATGCTATTTGTTTATCCTCTGGGTAAAAAGGAAGGTTAAGAGTCCTATTTGTAGTGAAAAATCTAGGGAAAAGAGAGGCGTCATGTCTCACGGGCATGGGCCTCGGGAATGCAGACAGTATCCCCCATCTGGCTACCGTCTGCCCCTGTTGGATCATCAGGAGCTGTAAGATCAGCAACGGAATCTTTTGTTTCTTCCGTGTTCCGTTCATCTTGGACTCACCGCACAAGTCGTTCGGGCACCCACACTGGATCCGAACGATTCTGAGGAAAAAACACAAACAGATCCTCGTGCCCATACCAGCACGGGGTTAGGCCCGTTCCAGAGGCCGGTGAGCACATCCTTCCACAAAGCCGATCTTAAGGCCAAAGGAGTGGAACAGTTATGCCTATCCGCCGCTGAGCGACCAGCGTTATCCAAATTAAAAAAATTTAGGGTGAAAAGTGTCATGGCTATTCTTTGTCTTGCTGTAGCCATCAGGGGTCCAACTCCCCCTTTTTGTTTTATTAACATTTCCTTGATAGTACGATGAGTTCTTTCCACAATTCCTTGTCCTTGAGGGTTATAGGGCAGTCCATGCACCAGAGTAACACCCATTTGAGTGCAAAAGGAAACAAAGCGCTGCCCAGTATAGGCCGGACCATTATCAGTTTTTTGCTGTTTTGGCATTCCCCAGGCCGCCCACGCTTCCAGGCAGTGAGATATTACATCAGTAGCCTTTTCCCCTGACAGGGGGGTGGCAAGTATAACACCCGAAAAGGTGTCAACAGAAACATGTAGATATTTTAAGCGGCCAAATTCTGGTACATGAGTTACATCCATTTGCCATACTTGTAAGGGTCTTAAATCACGTGGATTAACTCCAAACGTAGGGGGCTTATGGTAAATAATACATCGGGGACACTCCTTTACCACTTGACGTGCATCCGCTCTAGAAAGGGAAAAGTGGCTTTGTAAAGTCCTGGCGTTTACATGAAATTTGGCATGAAAATCTTTTGCTAAGTCAACAGAAGAAGCATGGAGCGCCCACTCAGCACGAGTGTGTGCATCAGCCAGGGCATTACCCTTTGTCAGTGGTCCTGGGAGGCCCGTATGTGCTCGAATATGCATTGGAAAAAAGGGTTCCTTGGGTTCCCATATAAGGGATTGTAGCAAGATAAAAGGAGCTAGAACAGAACTGGTAGCCTTTATTGTACCAACCGCTTCCAATATCTTTAAAGCATTTTTTACATAGGCTGAATCTGATATTAAATTAAAGGCACAGGGGAAAGCTTTAAATACTTCAATTACAATCATCAACTCAACAATCTGTGGGTTACCAGGGACAAATTGATGCTGCACGGGGTCTTGGTTACCTGCGACATATACCCCGCATCCCGTTTTGGAACCATCCGTAAAAATATTTATAGCCCCTCCAATAGGCTTTTGGGCAGTTACCTTTGGAAAAATCACTGGATGTTCCTTTACAAATCTCATTAGGGGGTCTTTGGGCAAATGATTATCAATATCTCCTGGAAACATGCATCTCAAAATGGACCAATTATCAATAGTGGCACATAAAGTCTGAACTTGGTAGGCATTATAGGGAACAATGATGGAGTGCGGATAAATTCCAAAAAATTGTAAACTTTGTTGAACTCCTTGCAGAGCTAAGCCCGCCACCGCCTCAGGGTAATATTCCAGCTCCTTTCAGGGGAAACATGAGAGTGTAACCACATCAACGGCCCCTCTTGCCAAAGTACCCCAGTTGGTTGGGTCTCAGTGGGAAGAATGCATAAATCAAAGGGTTGGCCATCTTGTAGCCGGTTTAAACAGGCGGCACTTAAAGCCTCCTCCACCCTTTTGAGAGCAAATCGGGTGCTCTCAGTCAGGTCTCGTGGGGAGTTTAAATCTATATCTCCTTTTAACATATCAAAAAGGGTTTTAATTCATAATTTGGCAATTTCAAATACCCCCTTATCCAATTAATATCCCCCAACAATTTTTGAAAATCATTTAAAGTCTTTAAGTTATCTTTTCTCACGGTCAATTTTTGGGGCATGATCGACCTGGGATATATCTTAGCTCCCAGGTACTCCACCACTCTGCCTGTTTGTATTTTTTCTGGTGCTGGATAAAGACCCTGTTCCCTTAAGGCAAATACCAATTCTGCATAGGCCTTTTGTAACCCAGCTTCTTCCTTATGAGCTATCAAAATGTCATCCATATAATGGACCACCCTGAGTTTAGGATGCCGTTCTTTAACAGGAGCTATAGCCCTGCCGACAAACAGCTGACACATAGTGGGGCTGTTGGCCATACCCTGAGGCAGCACGACCCACTCATATCTTTGGTCAGGTTCTTCATGGTTACAGGAGGGCACAGTAAAGGCAAAACGCTCACAATCAGCAGAATGCAAGGGGATAGAAAAGAAACAATCTTTTATATCTATTACCATAATAGGCCAATGGTCAGGGAGTGCGGAAAGCAAAGGTAACCCTCTTTGTACAGGGCCCATAATTTGCATTTGTGCGTTTATGGCACGCAAATCATGAAGTAATCGCCATTTACCCGACTTCTTTTTTATCACAAATATTGGAGTATTCCAGGGTGAAACTGAGGGTCTCACATGGCTCAGGGCTACTTGTTCTTCTACCAGTTTATGAGTGGCTAAAAGCTTTTCGGAGGATAGAGGCCACTGAGCTACCCATACCGGTTCCTCCGTCTTCCAGGTAATGGGAACTTGATTCTCAGCGGCCCCTATGAAAAACCCAGCCCATGTCTATGAAGTTTTTGGTGGACATCAATAGGCTCTTTACAGCCTTGCAAGTTTTTTCCCAGTCCATGCCCTGGGCAGTAGCCCATTTGTAACATCATTTCCTTTGAGGTAGGAGAATATTCATTACTAAGGCAAAACCCCATCTCTTTGAGTAAATCTCGACCCCACAGGGAGACAGGCAATTCTAAAACATAAGGCTGGATGTTTCCAGAGTGTCCCTCTCCATCCTTCCAGTTGAGGGGTCTTTCACTTATGTCAGGGGCTTTGGCATAGCCCAACACTCTCAGGGTTTGTTCTGAGGCCTGTAATGTTCTGAGGCCACCCTCTCGGCCAATCCTTTTTGGCAATAATGCTATGATCGGCCCCTGTGTCTAACAGTCCTATAATCCTTTTTCCTTCAATCTCCAGCTTAAGCATGGGTCTCTGGTCTAAATCCAGGGCTAGGTACACTGACTCAATTCCGGAGGAGCCAAAACCCTTTTTACCTCTCTCAGACTGTATGGCAGGAAATTTTTCATGTGGGCTAGGCAGGAGTAACAATTGGGCAATTCTGTCTCCAGGGGAAATTGCTACAATACCTTTTGGAGCTTCTACCATGATTTTAACTATACCTGTATAATCTGGGTCAATAACTGCTGGGTGAATTTTAAGCCCTCTAAGAGTAATGGAAGACCCGCCAAGTAGTAACCGCACTGTGCCCCGTTCTAGAGGACCTTGAAAATCTGACTCTATTAACTGAACGCCCATTTGCAGGGTTAGTACGAGTCTGGTGGTAGTGCGGAGGTCCAGTCCCGCCGAGCCTGTAGTGGCTCTCCGCGGCTCTTGGGATGCCTCAGGGTAGGCCATCCTTCTTGGGAAATTTCCTCATTTGGGCTCTCCATTGCCCCATACATTTGCGCGCCCTGGGGACAGGGCCTAACCATCACCCTACCCCTAACCCTAACCCTAACCCTCACCCTAAACCTATCCCTAACCCTCACATTCACCCTCACCGTCACCCTAAACCTCAAACTCACCCACACCCTAACGATCAACCTCACCAGAACCCTAACCATCACCCAAAATCTCACCCTCACCCTAAACCTCACACTAATCCTTACCCTCACGAAAACCCTTACCTTAACACTCACTCAACCCTATCTCTCACACTGACCCTCACCCTCAATCTAATCCTCACCCAAACAATAACGCTAGCCCTTACCTAACCGAAACACTCACCCTCACCCTCATCCTCACCCTAACTTTCACCCTCACCCTAGCCCTTATCCTAACCCTAACCCTAAACCTCACCCTCATCCTCATCTCTCCCTCAGGATAACCCAAACTCTAACCCTAATCCTAAACCTACTCCTCACCCCCACCCTCACCCTAACCCTATCCCTAACCCTAACACTAACACTCACCATAACCCTAAACCTCACCCTAAACCTAACACTAAACCTCACACTCACCCTAACCCTAAACATAACCCTAAAACTCAGCCTAACAAAAATCCTAACCCTATTCCTCACCCTAACTCTAAACCTCACCCTAACCCTAACCCTAACAATCACCCTAAACCTAAAACTCAATCTAACCCTCACCCTAACCCTAATGCTAACCCTAACCCTCACCCTCAAACTAACCCTCAACCTAACCCTTATCCTCACACTAACCCTAACCCTAACCATAACCCTAACCCTCACTGTCCTCCTGTAACTGCTCCAGTGCGGACTGTCCATTTTCTATAATCTCACAGCAGCTCTGAACCTCCAGGCAGCCACTAATCAATCTCCAAATGGGGCGGACTCCTGCTTTAATGTGCCCTGTTCATAGGCAAAATCCAAATCCCTGCCTAATTTTTCCCATGAAGCTATTGTAAGGCTCCCAGACACTATGAACCAAGGAGGTACAATGTTGCATTCTTCAAGGAACCTCTGTAAAGTACCCTTCTTTAACTTTAGTCATTTTGAGCATAGTAGCTCTTCCAGGGCCAGAAAAATTGGATGTGACGTCGTGGTGCCCATCATAGTTATTAAAAATTTTATTTTTTGTTACTTTCACTTTAGGCCTGTATTTTATTTCTTCCCAGGTTTCTGCTCTCTCTTTTATCTACAGAGAAGAGCCCCATATTATGCCCGGTTTAATCGCGGATTTCCACTGCACCTGGGAACTTACCCCCCGCTCTTGTCGCAGATTCTCCCTTTTCCTGGGAACTTACCAGTTCACCACCCTGACCGAAGACAGTTCTGAATTCCCCGTACGGGCCGCCAGCTGTAGCGACCACCTGGACCAGCAAGGAAGACTCGACCCGGGATTCTTCTAAATGCAGTTTATTCAGGACCTTGTTACACACTTCTCTCCTGCTTCTCTCCTGCCTGCTTCTTCCCACTTCTCTCCACTCCTCCCACCCTCCCCCCGGCGCTCCGGTTATAAGACTCCTGGATGGCCAATCCCGAAGCGCCACGTGGCATATACCGATAGGGTCACAAACACGGAAGCAAACCAGGAGCCAAGTCATAGCCATATAAGGAGTTGTTTTTAGAGAGAGAACTCGTCACCGGGAAGACGGAAGGCGGAGACAGCACCATCTTACCAAGGAGCTACAATATTGCTTTTGTGGCTGCGCCTTACGGGCACGCCATCTTTGGTCACGGCTCCCGCAGCTCTCCACAGCTTAGGGTTAGGGTTAGGGTTAGTATGAGGATAAGGGTTAGGCTTAGGGTTAGGGTTATAGTGAGCTTTAGAGTTAGAGTGAGGTTTAGGGTGAGGGTGAGGTTGAAGGTTGAAGCAATAGGGTTAGGGTGAGGATTAGGGCAAGGGTTAGGATTGGGGATAGGGTGAGGGTGGGGGTTAGGTTTAGGATTAGGGTTAGGGTTAGGGTGTTGGTGAGGCTGAGGGTGAGGGTTAGGGTTAGGATTAGATTTACAGTTATTGTTAGGGTTAGGGTTAGGGTTAAGTTGAGTGTGGGTGTGAGAGTTAGAATTAGGGTTATGGTTAGGATTAGGGTGAGGGAGGTGTTGAGGGTTAGGTTTAAGATTAGGGTTAGGGTTTGTGTTAGGCTGAGGGTGAGGGTTAGGGTTAGGGTTTGGATGAGGGTTAGGGTTAGGGTTAGGATGAGGGTTAGGGTGAGGGGTAGGGTTAGGGTTAGGGTGAGGGTTAGGGTGAGGGTTAGGGTTATGGTTAGGGTTAGGGTAAAAGTGAGGTTTAGAGTTAGTGTTAGGGTGAGGTTTAGGTTTAGGATGAGGGCTAGGGTGAGGGTGAGTGTGAGGGTGAGGGTGAGGGTAAGGTTTATGATTTCCGTTAGTGTTATGGTAATGCTGAGGGTGCCGGTGAGGGTGAGGGTGAAGGTTAGGGTGAGGGTTAGGGTTAGGTTGAGGGTGAGGTTGAGGATTAGGGTTAGGATTAGGGTTATGGTTAGGGTTAGGCTGAGGGTGACAGGGAGGATGAGGGTGAAGGTTAGGGTTAGGGTTAAGGTGAAGGCTAGGGTGAGGGTGAGGGTTAGGGTGAAAATGAGGGTGAAGTTGAGGGTTTCAGTCAGGTAAGACTTAGGGTTATTGTTAGGGTGAGGATTAGGATGAATGTGAGGGTTAGTGTGAAGGTCAAGGTAAGGGTAAGGGTTAGGGTTAGGTTTAGGGTGAGGGTGAGGGTTAGGGTTAGGGTGAGGGTTATGGTTAGTGTTAGGGTGAGAGTGAGGGTTAGGGTGAGGGTTATGTTTAGGGTTAGGTTGAGGGTTAGGTTTACTGTGAGGGTTAGGGTTAGGGTTAGAGTTAGGGTTAGCGTGAGGTTAAAGGCTAGGGTGAGGGTTAAGGTGAGGGTGAGGGTTAGAGTTAGGGTTAGGGTTTGGGGTTGGGTGAGCGTGTGGGTGAGGGTGAGTGTTAGGGTTAGGGTTAGGGTTAGGGTTAGGCTGAGGGCAAGGGTGAGTTTGAGGGTAAGGGTTAGGTTTAGGGTGAGGCTTAAGGTGAGATTGAGGGTGAGGGTGAGGATTTTGGTTAGGTAAGGGTTAGGGTTATTGTTAGGGTGATGTTTAAGTTGAGGGTGAGGGTTAGTTTGAGGGTTAGGGTTAGGTTGAGGGTTAGGGTTAGGGTTAGAGTTAGGGTGAGGGTTAGGATTAGGGTGATATTTAGGTTGAAGGTAAGGGTAAGGGTGAGGGTTAGAGTTCGGTTGAGAGTGAGGGTTAGGGTGTGGGTGAGGGTTAGCATTAGGGTGAGGTTTAGGGTGACGGAGAGTGTTAGGGTGAGTGTGCGGGTTAGGGTTAGGTTTGGGGTGAGGGTTATGGTTAGGGTTACGGTGAAGGTGAGGTTTAGGGTGAGGGGTAGGTTTAGGGTTAGTGTGAGGGTTAGGGTTAATGTGAGGGTTAGTGTTATGATTATTATTAGGTTTAGTGTGAGGATAAGTGTTAGGATGAGGGGTAGGGTGAGGCTGAGTGTTAGGGTTAGCGTTAGGGATAGGGTGACGCTTAGGTTGAGAGTTAGGGTTAGATTTAGGGTTATGGTGAGGATTAGGGTGAGTGTTAGGGTTAAGTTTAGGGTGAGGGTTAGGGTTAGGGTGATGTTTAGTGTGAGGGGGAGGGTTAGGGTGAGGGTGAGGGCTTGGGTGAGTGTGAGAGTTAGGGTTAGGGTTAGGGTGAAGGTTAAGATTAGGGTTAAAGTTAGTGTGAGGGTTAGTGTGAGGGGTAGGGTTCGGGTTAGGGTGAGGGTTAGGGTTAGAGTGAGGGTTAGAGTTAGGGTTAGGGTTAGGGTTAGTGTGAGGATAAGGGTTAGGTTGAGGGTTAGTTTGAGGGTGAGGGTTAGGGTTAGCGTTAGGGTTAGGGTGAGGGTTAGATTGAGTTTTAGGTTTAAGGTGATTGTTAGGGTTAGGGTTAGGGTGAGGTTTAGAGTTAGGGTGAGGAATAGGGTTAGGATTTTTGTTAGGCTGAGTTTTAAGGTTATGTTTAGGGTTAGGGTGATTGTGAGGTTCAGTGTTAGGTTTAGGGTGAGGTTTAGGGTTATGGTGAGTGTTAGTGTTAGGGTTAGGGATAGGGTTAGGGTGAGGGTGGGGGTGAGGAGTAGGTTTAGGATTAGGGTTAGAGTTTGGGTTATCCTGAGGGAGAGATGAGGATGAGGGTGAGGTTTAGGGTTAGGGTTAGGATAAGGGCTAGGGTGAGGGTGAAAGTTAGGGTGAGGATGAGGGTGAGGGTGAGTGTTTCGGTTAGGTAAGGGCTAGCGTTATTGTTTGGGTGAGGATTAGATTGAGGGTGAGGGTCAGTGTGAGAGTTAGGGTTGAGTGAGTGTTAGGGTAAGGGTTTTCGTGAGGGTAAGGTTTAGTGTGAGGTTTAGGGTGAGGGTGAGATTTTGGGTGATGGTTAGGGTTCTGGTGAGGTTGATCTTTAGGCTGTGGGTGAGTTTGAGGTTTAGGGTAAGTGTGAGGGTTAGGATGAATGTGAGGGTTAGGGATAGGTTTAGGGTGAGGGTTAGGGTTAGGGTTGGGGTAGGGTGATGGTTAGGGTGAGGGGTAGGGTTAGGGTTAGGTTTAGGGTGAGTGTTAGGGTCAGTGTGAGGGTTAGGATTACTGTTAGGGATAGGGTTAGTTTGAGGGTAAGGTTTAAAGTGAGTGTCAGGGTTAGGATAAGCGTTAGGGTTAGCATTAGTGTTAGGGTGAGGTTTAGGGTGAGGCTTAGGTTTAGGATTAGGGTTAGAGTGAGGGTTAGGGTGAGGGTTAGGTTTAGGGTTAGTGTTAGGATGACGATGAGGGTCAGGCTTAGGGTCAGGGTTAGGGTGAGCGTGAGGGTGAGGATTTCGGTTATGTAAGGGTTAGTGTTAGTGTTCGGGAGAGGATTAGGTTGAGGGTGAGGGTTAGGTGGACGGTTAGATTAGGGTGAGGGTTGGAGTTAGGTATAGAGTGACGGTTAGGGTTAGGGTGAGGTTTAGGGTAGGGTTAGCGTGAGGGTGAGGGTTTGGGTGAGTGTGAGTTTTAGGGTGTGGGTGACGGTTAGGGTTAGAGTGAGCTAAAGGTGACGGTGGGGGTTAGGGTGAGGGTGAGGGTTAGGTTTACGGTGAGCTTTAGATTGAGGATTAGGGTTAGGGTTAGTGTGAGGATTAGGGTTAGGGTTAGGGTTTTGGTGCAGGTAAGGTTTATGGTCAGATTTAAGTTAGGGTGAGGGTTAGGGTTAGCGTTAGGTTTAGGGTGAAGGTTAGGTTTATGGTGAGGGTTAAGTTTAGGTTGAGGCATCGGTGAGGGTGATTGTTAGGGTGAGGGTGAGGGAGATGGTGAGGGTTTTGGTTAGGTAAGGGTTAGGTTTAGGGTGAGGGCTAGTTTGAGGGTGAGAGTTAGGGTGAGAGTGAGGGTGAGGGTGAGGGTTTCGGTTCGGTAAGGGTTAGGTTTATTGTTAGGGTGAGGTTTAAGTTGAGGGTGAGTGCTAGTGTTTGGGTTAGGGTTATGGTGAGGGTTAGGGTTAGAGTTAGGGTGAGGGGTAGGGTTAAGGTGATGTTTAGGGTGAGGGTAATAGTTAGGGTGAGTGTTAGGGTTCGTTTGAGAGTGAGGGTTAGGGTGTGGGGGAGGATTAGGCTTAGGGTGAGGTTTAGGGTGACGGTGAGCATTAGGGTCAGTGTACGGGTTAGGGTTAGGTTTCGGGTGAGGGTTAGGGTTAGGGTAAAAGGGAGGTTTAGGGGGAGGGGGAGGTTTAGGGTTAGGGTCAGGGTTAGGGTTCATGTGAGGGTTAGGCTTAGGGTTATGGTTAGTTTTAGTGTGAGGATAGGTGTTAGGATGAGGGTTAGGGTGAGGGTGAGGGTTAGGGTTAGGTTTAGGGTAAGGTTTATGGTTAGGGTGAGGGTTAGGGTTAGGATTAGTGTTAGAGTGAAGTGGGGTTAGGGTTAGCTTTAGGGATAGGGTGACGGTAAGGTTGAGAGTTAGCATTAGGTTTAGGGTTAGGGTGAGGGTTAGTGTTAGGGTTAGGTTTAGGGGAAAGATTAGAGTTAAGGTGAGGGTTAGGGTTAGGGTTAGGTTTAGGGTTGGGGTGAAGTGAGTGTTAGGGTTAGCGTTAGGGTTAAGGCGAGGGTTAGGGTGAGGGTTAGGGTTAGGGTGAAAGTTAGAGTTAGGGTTAGGGTTAGGGTAAGGTTTAGGTTAGGGTGTGGGTTAGGGTTAGGGTGAGGATTAGCATGAGGGTGAGGGTTACGTTGAGGGTTAGGTTTAGGTTTAGGTTTAGGTTTAGGGTTAGAGTGAGAGTTAGGGTTAGGGTGATCTTTAGGGTGAGGCCTAGTGTTAGGGTGAGGGTGAGGGTTCGGGTGAGTGTGAGGGTTCAGGTGAGGGTGAGGGTTCAGGTGGGGGTTAGGGTTAGGTTTAGGTTGGGGTTAGGGTTAGGGTTAGGGTTAGGGGTGAGTGTTAGGGTGAGGGTTAGGGTTAGGATTAGAGTTAGGGGTAGGGTTAGGATGAAGGTGAATGTGAGTGTGAGGTTGAGAGTGAGGGTTAGGGTTAGGGTGAGGGTTAGGGTTAGTGTGAGGGTTATGGTGAGGTTTAGGGTGTGTGTTAGTTTTAGGGGTTGGGTGAGGTTTGGGGCAAGGTTTAGAGTTGGGTGAGGGTTAAATTGAGGGTGCGGGTGAGGGTTAGGTTTAGGGTTAGGGTGAGGGTGAGGTTTTGGTTTAGGATTATGGTTAGGGTTAGGGTTAGGCTTAGGGTGAGGTGAGGGTGAGTTGAAGGTTAGGGTTAGGGTGAGGGGTAGGGTGAGGGTGAAGTTTAGGTTGAGGGTTAGGGTTTGGGTTAGGGTCCGGGTGATGTTTTGGTTGAGGGTGACGGTTAGGGTGAAGGTGAGGGTTCGTGTTCAGGTTCAGGTTCGCTGAGGATGAGGGTTAGGGTGTAAGTGAGGGGTAGTGTTCGGGTGAGTTTTAGGGTGACGGTGAGTATTCGGGTGAGGATGAGGGTTAGGGTTAATGTTATGGTTAGGGTGAAGGGTAGTGTTAGGCTTAGGATGAGGGTTAGCATTAGTGTGAAAGTTAGGGTTTTGTATAGGGTTAATGTTAGTGTGAGGATAAGGGTTAGGGTGAGGGTGAGGGTTAGGGTTAGGATTACGGTTAGGGTTAGGGTGAGGATTAGGGTTAGGGTGAGTGTGAGGGTGAGTGTTAGGGTTAGGGTTAGAGTGAGTGTTAATGTTAGGATTAGGGTTATGGTAAGGGTTAGTGCTATTATTATGGTTAGGGATAGGGTTAGAGTTAGGGTTAGTATGAGGATAAAGATTAGGGTGAGGGTTAGGGTTAGTGTTAGGGTTAAGGTTAGGGTTAGGGTGAGTGTTAGGGTTAAGTTGATGTTTAGGGCGAGGGTGAGGGTTAGGGTGAGGGTGAGGGTGACGGTGAGGGTTAGGTTTAGGGTGAATGTGAGGGTTAGGGTTAGGATTAGGGTTAGGTTTTGGGTTAGCCTGAAGTTGAGAGTGAGGGTGAGGGTTAGGGTTAGGGTGAGGTTTAGGGTGAGCTTAGTGTTAGGTTTAGGTTTAGGCTTAGGATGAGGGTTAGGGTGAGTGGTAGGGTTAGATTTAGGATGATTGTTAGTGTTAGTTTGAGGGTTAGGGTTAGGGTTAGACTTAGGGTTAGTGTATGGTTAAAGGTTAGGGTGAGGGTGAGTGTTAGGGTTTTCGTTAGGGTTAGGGTGAGGGTTAGGGTGAGTGTTAGGTGTAGGGTGAGGGTTAGGGTGAGGGTAATGTTTAGCGTGAGGGTGATAGTTAGGGTGAAGGAGACGTTTAAAGTTAGATTTAGTGTTAGGGTTATGGTGAGGTTTAGGGTTAGGGTTAGGTTTAGTTTGAGGGTGAGGTTGACAGTTAGGATTAGGGTTAGGTAAGGGTTAGGGTTAGGTTTAGGGTGAGGATTAGGTTTAGGGTGAGGGTTAGGTTGAGCGTTAGGGTTAGGGTGAGGTTTAGGGTAGGGGTTAGGGTGAGGGTTAGGAGTAGGGTTAAGGTTAGGGTGAGAGTAAGGGTTTGGGTTAGCGTAAGGCTTAGGATGAGGGTTAGTGAGGGTTAGGGTTAGGGTTAGGGTTAGGGTGAGGGTTAGAGTTAGGGTTAGTGTTAGTGTAAGGTTTAGGATTAGGTTTAGGGTTAGCGTTATGGTGAGGATTAGGGTGAGGGTTCGGGTTCGCGTTCAGTTGATTGTGAGGGTTAGGGTGTGTTTTAGGGTTATGGTTAGGGTCAAGTTAGGGTGAAGGTGAGGGTTAGGGTGAGGGTGAGGTTTAGGGTTAGGGTTAGTGTGAATGTTAGTTTGAGGGTTAGGTTGAGGTGTAAGGTTAGGGTTAGGGTGAGCCTTAGGGTTAGTGTGAGGGTTAGGGTTAGGGTTAGGGTTAGTGTGAGGTTAAAGTTTAGGGTGAGGGTTAGTGTGAGGGTTAGGGTTAGGTTGAGGGTTAGGGTTAAGGTAGGGTTGAGGTTAGGTTTTCAGTGAGGGTTATGGTTAGGGTGATATTTAGGGTGAGGGTGAGGGTTAGGATGAGTGTGAGGTTTCGGGTGAGGGTGAGGGATCCGGTGAGGGTGAGGGTTAGGGTTTGGTTCAGTTTTAGGTTTAGTTTCGGGTAAGGGTGACATTGAGGTTTAGGGTGACATGAGGGTTAGGGTTAGTGTTAGGGTCATTGTTAGCGTGAGGGTTAGGTTGAGCGGTAGGGTTAAAGTAAGGGTGAGGTTTAAGGTGAGGGCTCGGATGAGGTTGAGGTTTTCGTTTAGGTAAGGCTTAGGGTTATTGTTAGGGTGAAGTTTAGGTTGAGTGTGTGGGTTAGTGTGAGGTTTAGGGTTTGGGTGAGGGTTAGGATTAGAGTTAGGGTGAAGGTTAGGTTTAGGGTGATGTTTAGGGTGAGGGTGAGAGTTAGGGTTTGGGTTAGAGTTCAGGTTCAGGGGAGGGTTAGGTTATGGGTGACGGTTAGGGTGAAGGTTAGGGTGACAGTGAGGGTTAGGTTAGGTTGAGGGTGTGGGTTAGCATTATGTTTAAGGTGATGGTTAGCGTTAAGGTTAGGGTTAGGGTGTGGGTTAGGGTGAGGGTTAGGATTAGAGTTAGTGTTTGGGTTAGGGTTAGTGTGTGGGTTAGGGTTAGGTTTAGTATGAGGATAAGGGTTATGGTGAGGGTTAGGGAGAGAGTGAGGGTTAGGGTTATCGTTAGGGTTATTGTGAGGTTTAGGGGTAGGGTGAGGTTTACGGTTAGGGTGATGTTTAGGGTTAGGTTGAGGGTTAGGGTGAGGGTTGAGGGTGATGGTGAGGGTTAGGGTGAGTGTGAGGGTGAGGGTGACGGTGAGGGTTAGGTTTAGGGTTAAGGTTAGGTTGAGGGTGAGGTTTATTATTAGGATTACGTTTAGGGTTAGGGTTAGGCTGAGGGAGAGGCTGAGGGTTAGTGTTAGGGTTAGGATTATGGTTAGGGTTAGGGTGAGGGCTAGGGTGAGGGTGAGGTTTAGGGTTATGGTGAGGTTGACAGTGAGTGATAGGTTTAGGGTTAGGATTAGGCTGTGGGCGAGGGTGGGGTTGAGGGTAAGGGTTAGGGTTAGGGTTAGGGTTAGGGTGAGGATTAGGTTGAGGTTGAGGTTTAGTGTGAGGGTTAGGGTGAGGATTAGAGTTAATGTGATGTTTAGGGTGAGGGTGAGGTTTAGGGTGAGGGTTAGGGTTCGGTTTCACGTGAGGGTTAGGGTGTGTGTGAAGGTCAGTGTTAGGGTGAAATTTAGGGTGACGGTGAGGGTTAGGTTGAGGGTGAGGGATAGGGTTATGTTTAGGGTGAGAGTTAGAGTTAATGTTAGGGTTAGGGTGAGGGATAAAGTGAGGGGTAAGGTTTGGGTTTGGGTGAGGGTTATGGTTAGTGTGAGAGTTAGGTTTAGGGTTAGGGTTAGTGTGAGGATAAGGGTTATGGTGAGGGTTAGGATTAGGGTGAGGCTTAGGTTGAGGTTTAGGGTGAGGGTTAGTGTGAGGGTTAGGGTAAGGGTTAGGCTTAGGCTGAGGGCGAGGGTGAGGGTTAGTGTGTGGGTTAGGGTGAGGGCTGGTTTTAGTTTGAGGATTATGTTTAGGGATAGAGTTAGGGTTAGTTTGAGGTTAAAGTTTAGGGTGAGGTTTAGGGTTAGGGTGAGGGTTAGTGTTAGGATTAGGTTTAGGGTTAGTGTTAGGGTCATTGTTAGCGCTAGGGTAAGGGTTAGGTTGAGTTTGAGGGTGAGGGTTACCTTTAAGTTTAGGGTTAAGGTGAGGATGAGGGTGAGATTTAGGGTTAGGGTTAGGTTTAGGCTGAGGGCGAGGGTGGGAGTGAGTGTAAGGGTTAGGTTTAGGGTGAGGTTGAGGGCTAGGTTGAGCCTGAGTGTTAGTGTGAGAGGGAGAGTGAGGGTGAGTGTTTCAGTTAGGTAAGATTTAGGATTATTGTTAGAGTGAGGTTTAAGTTGAGTGTGAGTTTTAGGGTTAGGGTGAGGGTAAAGTTTATATTTAGGTTGAGGGGTAGGGTTAGGGTGGTGTTTAGGGTGAGGGTTAGGTTTCTGGTAAGTGTGAGGGTTAGGGTGTGTGTGAGAGTTAGGGTTACGCTGAGGGTTAGTGTGACGGTTAGTTTTAGGTTGAGTGTGAGGGTTAGGGTTAGGTTTTGGGTGAGGGTTAGGTTAGTTTTAGGGTGATGGTGAGGGTTAGGGTGAGGTGTAGGGTTAGAGTTAGGGTGAGGGTTAGGGTTAGTGATAGGGTTACGTTTAGGGTTTGTGTTAGTGTGAGGATAAGGTTTATGGTGAGGCTTAGGATTAGGGTGAGAGTTAGGGCTGGCATTAGGGTTAGGGTGAGGTTTAGGGTGAGGGGGAGTGTTAGGGTGAGGGTTAGGGTTCTGTTTCAGGTGAGGGTTAGGGTGTTGGTGAGGGTTAGTGTTAGGGTGAAGGTGAGGGTGACGGTGAGGTTTAGGGTGAGGGTGAGGGTTAGGGTTATGTTTAGGGTGAGTGTTAGAGTTAGTTAGGGTTAGGGTGAGGGATAGGGTGAGGCGTAGGGTTAGGCTCTGGTTGAGGGTTAGGGTTAGTGTTAGGGTTACATTTAGGTTTAGGGTTAGTGTGAGGATAAGGGGTATGGTGAGGGTTAGGATTATATTGAGGGTTAGGGTTGGCGTTAGGGTTAGGGTGAGGTTTAGGGTGAGGGTTAGGGTTAGGCTTAGGGTGAGGGTGAGGGTGAAGTTGAGGGTTAGTGTGACCGTTAGGGTTAGGATTAGGGTGAGGGTGAGGTTTAGGTTGAGGTTTAGGGTTAGGGTGAGGGGTAGGGTTAGTGTGAGTGTTAGGGTTATGTATAGGGTTAGTGTTAGTGTGAGGATAAGGGTTAGGGTGAGGGTTAGGTTGAAGGTGAGGTTTAGTGTTAGGGAAAGGGTAAGGGGTACGGTGATGATTAGGGTGAGGGTCAGGGTTAGGGTTAACATTAAGGTTAGGGTTAGTGTGAGTGTGAGCGTGAGGTTGAGGATTTCAGTTTGGTAAGGGATAGGGTTAGGCTGAGGATTAGTGTGAGGATGAGGGTTAGATTGAGGATGAGAGTTAGGGTTAGGATGAGGGTTAGGGTTGGGGTTAGGGTGAGGGTTAGATTTACGTGACTTAGGTTGAGGGTGAGGTTTTGGGTGAGGGTGACGGTTGGGGTGAGGGTGAGGGTGAGGGTGGGGGTGAGGGTTAGTGTGTGGGTAAGGGTTAGGCTTCGGGTGAGTTTTAGGGTGATGGTGAGTGTTAGGGTGAGGGTGAGGGTTAGGGTTTGGTTTAGGATTAGGGTGAGGGTTAGCGTTAGTTTTAGGGTAAGCGTGAGATTTAGGGTGAGTGGTAGGGTTAGGGTTAGGGTGAGGGTCAGGTTTAGTGTGAAGGTTAGGGTTAGGTATAGGGTTAGGGTTAGTGTGAGGATGAGGGTTAGGGTGAGGGTGAGGGTTAGGGTTAGTGTTAGGGTTAGGGTGAGGGTTACGGTGAGGTTTAGGGTTAGTGTTAGGGTTAGGGTGAGGGTTACGGTGAGGGTTAGTTTTAGTGTTAGTGTTAGGGTTAGGGTGATATTTAGGGTGAGGGTGACGGTTAGGGTTAGGGTTAGGGTTTCAGTTATTGTTAGGTTTAGGGTTAGGGTTAGGTTGAGATGAGGGTGAGGGTTAGCATTAGGTTTACGGTTAGTGTTATGGTGAGTGAGGGGGTGAGGGTTAGGTTTAGGATTAGGGTTAGAGTTAGGGTTAAGCTGAGGCTGAGGGTGAGGGTGACAGTGAGTGTTAGGGTTAGGGTGATGATTAGGATTAGGTTTAGGGTGAGCATTAGGGTGAGGGGTAGTGTTAGGGTTAGTGTGAGGGTTAGGATAATGTATAGTGTTAGTGTTAGTGTGAGGATAAATGTTAGGGTGAGGGTGAGGGTTAGTGTTAGGGTAAGGGTAAGGGTTACGTTGATGGTTAGGGTGAAGGTCAGGGTTAGGGTTAGCAATAATGTTAGGGTTAGTGTGAGGGTGAGGTTGAGGTTTTTGGTTAGGTAAGGGATAGGGTTAGGGTGAGGATTAGTGTGAGGATGAGGGTTAGATTGAGGGTGAGGGTTAGGGTGAGGGTGAGGGTTAGGGTTGGGGTTAGGGTGAGGGTTAGGTTTAAGGTGATGTTTAGGTTGAGGGTGAGGTTTAGGGTGAGGGTGACGGTTCAGGTGAGGGTGAGGGTTCGAGTGGGGGTGAGGGTTAGTGTGTGGGTAAGGGTTAGGGTTCGGGTGAGTTTTAGCGTGATGGTGAGTGTTAGGGTGAGGTTGAGGGTTAGGGATATGTTTAGGATTAGGGTGAAGGTTAGCGTTAGTCTCTGGGTAAGCGTGAGGTTTAGGGTGAGTGATAGGGTTAGTGTCAGGGTTAGGGTTAGGTATAAGGTTAGGCTTAGTTGGAGGATGAGGGTTAGGGTGAGGGTGAGGGTCAGGTTTAGCGTTAGGGTTAGGGTGAGGGTTATGGTGAAGGTTAGTGTTAGTGTTAGTGTTAGGGTAAGGGTGATATTTAGGGTGAGAGAGAGGGTTAGGTTTAGGGTTAGGTTTAGAGTGAGGGTGAGAGTGAGGGTGAGGGTTAAGTGTAGTGTTAGGGTTAGGGTTAGGTTTAGAGTGAGTGTGAACGTGAGGGTTCGGGTTCGGGTGAGGTTGAGTGTTAGGGTATGGTTGAGGGTTAGGTTTAGAGTGAGGATTAGGGTTAGGGTTAAGGTTATAGTGAGCTTTAGAGTTAGAATGAGGTTTAGGGTGAGGGTGAGATTTTGGGTTAGCAATAGGGTTAGGTTGAGAATTAGAGTAAGGGTTAGGTTTAAGGATAGGTTGAGGGTGAGTGTTACGTTTAGGATTAGGGTTAGGGTTAGAATTTTGGTGAGGTTGAGGGTGAGGGTTAGGGTTAGGATTAGGGTTAGGGTTAAGGTTACAGTTATTGTTAGGGTTAGGGTTAGGGTTAAGTTGAGTGTGAGTGTGAGGTTTAGCATTAGAGTTATGGTTAGGATTAGGGTGAGGGAGGGGGTCAAGGTTAGGTTTAAGATTAGGGGTAGGGTTTGGGTTAGGCTGAGGGTGAGGGTGTGGGTGAGGGTGAGGGTTAGGTTTAGGGTGAGGGTTAGGGTTACTATTAGGATGAGGGTTAGGTTGAGGGTGAGGGTGAGGGTGAGGGGTAGGGTTAGGTTTAGGGTGAGGGTTAGGGTGAGGGTTAGGTTTAGGGTTAGGGTGAGGGTTATGATTAGGGTGAAGTTTAGGGTGAGGGTTAGGGGTAGGCTTAGGGTGAGGGTTAGTGTGAGGTGAAGGTTAGGGTTAGGGCTAGGGTGAGTTATAGGGTTAGGTTTAGGGTAAGTGTGAGGTTTAGGGTTAGAATTAGGTTTAGGGTTTGGGTTACGGTAAGTGTGAGGGTGAGGGTAATTTTGACCGTTATTGTTCGGGTAAGGGTTAGGGTGAGTGTGAGGTTTATGGTTAGGATTAGGGTTTGGTTAAGTGTTTGGCTGAGTGTGAGGGTTAGGGTTTGGGTAATGGTGAGGGTTAGGTTTAGTGTGAGGGTTAGGGTGAAGGTGAGTTTGAGGGTCAGGTTTGGGGTGACTGTGACAGTGAGGGTGAGGGTTAGGTTTAGGATTAAGTTTAGCGTGAGTTTTAGGGTTAGGGTTAGGGTTAGGGTGAGGGTCATGGTTAGGATTAGGGTTAGGGTTAGGGTTATTGTTAGAGTTAGGATTAAGGTTAGTGTAAGAGTGAGGTTTAGGGTTAGGTTTAGGGTGAGGTTTAGGTTTAGGTTGAGGGCTACGCTGAGGGTGAGGTTTAGGGTGAGTGTGAGTGTGAGGGTGAGGGTAAGGGTTACGATTTGGGTTAGGGTTATGGTAAGGCTTGAGGGTGACAGTGAGGGTGAGGATGAAGGTTATGGTTATGGTTAGGGTTAGGGTTAAGGTGACGTCTAGGGTTAGGGTGAGAATGAGGGTGAAGGTGAGTGTTTCAGTTAGGTAAGAGTTAGGGTTATTGTTAGGGTTAAGATTTGGTTAAATTTGAGGGATAGGGTAAGTGTTCGGGTTAGGGTTAGGGTAAGGGTTAGGTTAAGGGTGAGCATTAGGGTTAGGATTTGGGTTAGGTTAAGATTTAGGGTAAGGGTTAGGGTTAGTGTTAGGGTTAGGGTGAGGGTTAGGGTTAGGGTTAGGTTAAGAGTGAAGTTTAGGGTTAGGGTGAGGGTGAGGGTTAGGGTGAGGGGTAGGGTGAGGGTTAGGGTAAGGGTTTGGGTTAGGGTGAGCGTTAGGCTTAGTGTTAGGGTTAGGTTTAGGGTGAGGGTTAGGGTTAGGGTAAGTGTTAGTGTTATGGTGAGGTTTAGGGTGAGGATTAGGGTTAGGGTGAGGGTTAGGTTGAGGGTTAGGATTAGGGTGAGGTTTAGGGTGAGGCTGAGGGTTAAGGTGAGGTTGAGGGTTCAGGTGAGGTTGAGGGTTCGATTGAGGGTGAGGTTTATGGAGTTAGTTAGTGTTAGGTTTAGGGTGAGGATTTGAGTGAAGATGAGGGTTAGATTGAGGGTGAGGATTAGGGTTAGGATTATCGTGAGGTTTAGGGTTAGGGGAAGGATTAGGGTGAAGGGTAGGGTTAGGCTTAGGGAGAGTTTTTGGGTTAATGTGAGGGTTAGGGTTAGGTTTAGAGTAAGGGTTAGTCTGAAGATAACGGTTAGGGTGAGGGTTAGGGTTAGGGCTAAGGTTCGCCTTAGGGTGAGGGTTAGGGTTAGGGTGATGTTTAGGGTGAAGGTGAATGTTAGGGTGAGCGTGAGGTTGAGGATGACGGTTAGGGTAATGCTGAGGGTGACGGTGACGGTGAGGGTTATGTTTAGGGTGAGGGTGAGGGTTAGGGTTAGGATTAGTGTGAGGTTTAGGTTAGTTTGAGAGTGAGGGTGAGGGTGGGGTTTAGGGTAGGGTAAGTTTCAGGGTTAGGGGGTAGGTGAGTTTAAGGGTGAGGGTTAGGTTGAGGGTGACTGTGAGGGTGAGGGTTAGGGTTAGGATTAGGGTTAGCATAGGGTGAGGGTTAGGTTTAGGCTGATGGTGAGGGTGAGGGTTGGGGTTAGGGTTTGGGTAAGGGTGAAGTTTAGGGTTAAAGTTAGGGTTAGGGTAAGGGTTAGGGTGAGCGTTAGGGTTAGGGTTTGTGTTAGGGTGAGGGTTAAGATTAGGGTTAGGTGTAGGGTAAGGGTTAGGTTTAGGGTGAGATTTAGGTTTAGGGTTAGGTTGAGGATTACAGTTAGGGTTAGGGTTAGGCTTTGGTATAGGTTGAGGGTTAGGGTTAGGGTTAGGGTGAGGATTAGGGTTAAGTTTAGGTTTAGGGTGAGGCTTAGGAATTTAGTTAGGGTGAGGGTGAGAGTTAGGGTGAGGTGTAGGGTTAGTGTTAGGTTAAGGGTTAGGGTTAGTGTGAGGGTTAGTTTCAGGTTTAGGGTTAGGGTGAGGGTGATGTTTGGGGTTAAGGTTAGGGTTAGAGTGAGGATAATAGTTAGTGTGAGGGTTAGTGTGAGGGTTAGGTTTAGGGTTAGGGTAAGTGGTAGGGTTAGAGTGAGGGTTAAATTTAGGGTTAGGGTTAGGGTGAGAGTGAGGGTGAGGTTTAGGATTAGGGTTAGTGAGAGGATAAGGGTTAGGGTGAGGTTTAGGGTGAGGGTGAGGGTTAGAGTTAGGGTTCGGTTTAGTGTGAGGGTTAGGGTTAGGTTTAGTGTAATGTTTACGCTGAGGGTTAGGGTTAGTGTGAGGTTCAGGGTGAGGTGAAGGGTTAGGGTTATGGTTACGGTGACAGGAGGGTGAGGGTTATGTTTAGGGTTAGTGTGAAGATAAAGTTTAGGGTAAGGGTTAGGGTTAGGTTGAGGTTTAGGGTTAGTGTTAGGGTTCGGTGAGGGTTAGGGTTACAGTTAGGGTGAGGGTTAAGGTGAGGGTTATTGCTAGGGTTAATGTTAGGGTGAGGGTGAAGGTGAAAGTTAGGGTTAGGGTTAAATTTAGGGTGAGGGTGAGGGTGAGGGTTAGGTTTAGGATTAGGGTTAGGGTTAGTGATAGGCTTCGGGTGAGTGTGATTGTGAGGGTTAGGTTTAGGATTAGGGTTAGGGTAAGGATTAGGCTTAGGTTGAGAGTCTGGGTGAGGAATAGGTTTAGAATTAGGCTTATTATTAGGGTTAGGCTTAGGGTTAGGTTGAGGTTAAGGTTTAGGTTGAGGATGAAGTTTAGGCTTAGGTTTAGGGTGAGGGTTAGGGTTAGGTTGATGTTCAGGGTGAGGATGATGATTAGGGTTAGCTTGTGCGTGAGGGTTAGGCTTAGCGTGAGGTTTAGGGAGATGGTGAGGGTTAGGGTGAGGGGAGGTTTATGGTTAGGGTTCGCGTTAGTGTGAGGGTAAGGGTTAGGGTGAGAGTTAGAGTGAGGTTAAGTTTAGTGTTAGGCTGATGTTTAGGGTTATTGTGAGGGTTAGGATTAGTGTTAGGGTTTGGGTTAGTGTGAGGATAAGGGTTAGGGTGAGTTTTAGGGTGTGGGTTGACGTGAGGGAGAGGTTTAGGGTTACCATTAGTTTTAAGTTGAGGGTTAGGGTGAAGGTTAGGTTTAGGGTAAGGTTTAGGTTTAGGGTGAGTGTTAGTGTTCGGGTTAGTGTTACGGTAAAGATGAGGGTGAGTGTTAGGTTTAGGTTTAGGGTTAGGGTTAGTGTAAGTGTGAGGGTTAGGGTGATGGTGAGGGTTCAGGTGAGGGTGAGGGTTAGGGTGTGGTTGAGGGTTAGGGTTAGAGTGAGGGTTAGTATGAGGGTTGGGTGATTTTGAGGTTTAGGGTGAGGGTGATGGTGAGGGTTAGGTTGAGGGTTAGTTTTAGGGTTAGCGTTAGGGTGAGGGTAAGGGTTAGGGTGAGGGTTAGGGTGAGGGTGAAGATGAGGGTGAGGATTAGGGTTAGGTTTATGATTAGAGTGAGGGTGTGGGTGAGCATTAGGGTTAGGGTTAGCGTTAGGTTTAGGGTTAGTCTGAGGGTGAGGGCGAGGGTTAGAGTGAAGGGTAGGGTTAGGGTTAGGGTAAGGTTGAGGGTCAGTGTGAGGGTAATGGTTAGGGTTAGGGTAAGGGTTAGGTTAGTGTGAGGGTTAGGTGAAGGTTAGAGTTTGGGTGAGGTTGAGGTTGAGGTTTAGGGTTAGGTTTAGTGTTAGGGTAAGGGTTAGGATGAGGGTTAGTGTGAGGGTTAGGGTTAGGGTAAGAGTTAGGGTTACAGTGAGGGTTAAGTTTAGGATTAGGTTTAGGGTGAGGGTGAGGGTGAGGGTTAGGTTTAGGGTTAGTGTGAGGATAAGGTTTAGGGTGAGGTTTAGTGTGAGGGTGTGGGTTAGGGTTAGGATTAGTTTTAGGGTAAGGATTAGGATGAGGGTGAGGGTGAGCTTGAGGGTGAGGGTGAGGGTTAGGGTTAGGGGTAGGGTGAGGTTTATGGTTAGTGTGAGAGTTAGGGTTAGGGTGAGGTTGAGGGACAGGGTTAGGTTGAGAGTTACGGTGAGAGTGAGGGTTTGGTTTAGGATTAGGGTTAGGGTGAGTTTTAGGGTTAGGGTGAGGGTTAGTGTTAGGATTAGGGTTAGGGTTACGTTTAGGGTTATTGTTAGGGTTAGGGTTAGGGTTATTGTTAGGGTTAGGGTTAGGGTCAGCATAAGAATGAGGGTTAGGTTTAGCGTGAGGGTTAGGGTTAAGGTTATGGTTAGGGTGAGAGTGAGGGTGAAGGTGAGGGTGAGGTTTAGGGTTAGGATTAGGGTTAGTGTTCGGGTCAGGGGAGGTTGAGGTTGGAAATTAGGATTAGGGTTAGGGTTAGGTTTAGGGTGATGACTAGGGTTAGGATAAGTTTTAGGGTGATATTGAGGTTGAGGGTGAGGTTTAGTGTGAGGGTTAGGGTTTGTTTGAAAGTTGGAGTTAGAGTTAGGTTGAGGGTTAGGGTTAGGGTAAGGGTTAGAATGAGGGTTAGGGTTAGGGTTAGGGTTAAGGTCACGTTGAGGGTAAGCATTAGGTTGAGGTTTAGGGTGAGGGTGACTGTTAGGGTTAGCGTTAGGGTTAGGGTGAGGCTGAAGGTTAGGATGAGGTTTAGGGTTACGGTTAGGATTAGGGTTAGGGTGAGGTTTAGGGTGAAGGTTAGGTTAGGCTTAGTGTTAGGGTGAGTGTTAGGTTTAGGGTTAGGGTGAGGTTTAGTTTTAGGGTGAGATCTAAGGTGAGGGTGAGGGTTACAGTGAGTGTGAGGGTGAGGGTGAGGGTTTCGTTTGGGTAAGGGTTAGGGTTAGAGTGAGGGTTAGGTTTAGGGTGAAGTTTCAGGTGAGGGTGAGGGTTCGGGTTCGGGTGAGGGTTATAGGGTGTGGGTTAGGGTTAGGTTAATGCTGAGGTTTAGGCTGATGGTGAGTGTGATGGGGAGAGTTAGGTTTAGGTTGAGGGTTAGGGTTAGGTTGAGTGTTAAGGTTAGGGTTAGGGTTAGGGTGAGGGTTAGCGTTAGGGTTAGGGTTAGGGTAAGGGTGAGGGTGAGGGTGAAGTTTAGTGTTAGGACTAGATTTAGGGTTATGGTAAGCCTGAGGGTGAGGGTGAGGGTGAGGGTGAGGGTTAGGTTTAGGGTTAGTATGAGAATAAGTGTTAGGGTGAGGGTGAGGTTTAGGGTTAGCTTTAGGGTTACGGTGAGGGTTATGGTTATTGTTACAGTGAGGGTTTGGCTGAGGGTTATTGTTAGGGTTAGGGTTAGGGTGAGGGTGAGGGTGAAGGTTAGGATTAGGGTTAGCTTTAGGTTGACAGTGAGGGTGAGGTTTAGGTTTAGGTTTAGGGTTAGGGTTAGGGTTGGGCTTAGGGTGAGTGTGAGGGTGAGTGTTAGGTTTAGGATTAGGGTTAGGGGTAGCGTTAGGCTTAGGGTGAGAGTGAGGGTGAAGGTTAGGTTTAGGATTAGGGTTAGGGTTAGGCTTAAGCTTAGGGTGAGTGTGAGAGTGAGGGTTAGGTTTAGGGTGAGGATTAGGCTTAGGTTTATGGTGAGGGTTAGGTTTAGGGTGATGTTTAGGGTGAGGGTGAGGATTAGGGTTAGGTTGTGGGTGAGGGTTAGGCTTAGGGTGAGTGTTAGTTCGATGATGAGGGTTATGGTGTGGGGAGGTTTAGGGTTACGGTTAGCGTTAGGGTGAGGGTAAGTGTTAGGGGGAGGTTTAGGGTGAGGTTAGGTTTAGGGTTAGGCTGAGGGTTAGGGTTACTGTGAGGGTCAGGGATAGTGTTAGGGTTTGGGTTACGGTGAGGATAAGGGTTACGGTGAGGGTTAGGGTGAGGGAGAGTGTTAGGGTTACTATTAGGTTTAAGGTGAGGGTTAGGGAGAGGGTTAGGTTTAGAGATAGGGTTAGGCTTAGGGTTAGGGTTAGGGTTAGGGTGAGGATGAGGGTCAGGGTTAGGTTTAGGATTAGGGTTACATTTAGGGTAAGGATGAGGGTTAGGGTGAGGGTGAGGGTTCAGGTGAGGGTGTAGATTAGGGTGTGGCTGAGTGTTAGGTTTAGGGTGAGTTGAGGGTTAGGGTGAGGGTGAGGGTTAGGGTTAGGGTGAGCGTTAGGGTGAGGGTTAGGTTTAGGGTTACAGTTCTGGTTAGTGTGAGGATTAGGGTTAGGGCTAGGGTTAGGGATATGGTGAAGGTAAGGTTTAGGGTGAGCTTTAGGGTCAGAGTGAGGGTTGAGTTTAGTGTTAGGTTTAGGATAAGGGTTAGGGTGAAGGTTAGGTTTAGGGTTAGGGTTAGCATGAGGGTGAGGGTTAGGGTTAGGGTTTGGGTGAGGCTTAGGGTTAGGGTGAGGGTGAGGGTTAGGGTTAGGGTTTGGGTGAGGGTTAGGGTTAGGGTGAGAGTTAGGGATAGGTTTAGGGTTAGGGTGAGGGTGAGAGTTAGGGTTAGGGTTAGAGTTATGGTGAGGGTGAGAGTGAGGGTTAGGGTGAGGGTTAGGGTTAGGTTAGGGTTAGGCTGAGGGTGAGTGTGAGGTTGAGGGTGACGGTTAGTGTTAGGGTTAAGTTTAGGGTTATGGTCAGGGCTAGGGGAAGGGTGAGGGTTAGGATTAGGGTGAGTGTTAGGGTTTGGCTTAGGGTAATGGTAAGGCTTATGATGAGGGTTAGGTTGAGGTTGAGGTTTAGGGTTAAGGTGAAAGTTAGGTTTAGCATTAGGGTTAGGGTGATGGTAAGGTTAGGGTGAGGTCTCCGGTTAGGGCTTGGGATAGGGTGAGGATTAGGCTTATGGTTAGGTTTAGGGTGAGGTTTAGGCTGAGGGGTAGTATTAGGGTTAGTGTGATGGTTAGGTTTACTGTTAGGGTTAGGATTAGCGTTAGGCTTAGTGTGAGGTCAGGGTTAGGGGGAGGGTTAGGGTTAGGGTGATGTTGATGGTGAGGGTGAGGGTTAGTTTTTGGCTGAGGGTTAAGTTTAAGTTTAGGGTGAGGTTTAGGGTTAGGGTGATGTTTAAGGTGAGGGTGAGGTTTAAGGTGAGTGTGAGTTTTAGGGTGAGTGTGAGCGTTTGTGTGAGGGTGAGGGTTCAGGTGAGGTTGAGGTTAAGGGTATCTTTGAGGGTTAGGGCTAGAGTGAATTTTAGGCTGAAGGTGAGGGTGAGGGTGATGGTTAGGACGAGGGTGAGGTTTAGGGTTAGCTTAAGGGTTAAGGTGAGAGTTAGGGGGAGGGGGAGGGGGAGGGGGAGGATGAGGGTTACTGTTAGGATTAGGGTTAGTTTTAGTTTTAGCCTGAGGGTGAGGGTGAGGGTGAGGGTCAGGGTGAGGGTAAGGTTTAGGATTAGGGTGAGGGCTAGGGTGAGTGTGAGGGTTAGGGTGAGGCTGAGGATGAGGGTTTCGGTTAGGTTAAGGTTAGGGTTAGGGTTAGGGTGAGGATAAGGGTGAGTTTGAGATTTAGTGTGAGGGTTAGGTTTGGGTGAGGCTTAGAGTTAGGATTACGGTGAGGGTTCGAGTTCGGCTTAGCGGTAGGTTTACTGTTAGGGTTAGTGTGAGGATAAGGGTTAGGGTGAGGGTTAGGGTGATGGTAAGGTTTAGTTTTAGCATTAGTGTTAATGTGAGGGTTGTTTGAGGGTGAGGGTGAGCATGAACGTGAGGGTTAGTGTTAGGATTAGGATTGGGTTTAGTGTTAGGCTGAGGGTGAGTTTGAGGTTGAGGATGAGGTTGACTGTTAGGTTTAGGGTTAGGGTGAGGGCTAGGATGAGGGTGAGGGTTAGGGTGAGGGTGAGGATGAGTTTTTCGGTTAGGTAAGGGTTATGGTTAGGATTAGGTTGAGGATTAGGGTGAGGTTGAGTGTTGGGGTGAGGGTTAATGTTAGGGTGACGGTGAGGGTTAGGGTTAGGGTTCGGGTTCGGGTAAGGGTGATGTTTAGGGTGAGCGTGAGTGTTAATTTGAGGGTTAGGCTGAGGGTTAGGGTTAGGGGTAGGGGTAGGGTTAGGGTGAGGGTAAGATTTAGGATGATTGTGAGGGTGAGGGCTAGGGTTATGTTTAGTTTTAGGGAGTGGGTTAGGGTTAGTGTTAGGGTGAGGGTTAGTTTGAAGTTTAGGGTTAGGGTTAGGATTTGGGTTAGGGTGAGGTTTAGGATGAGGGTAAGGGTTAAGGTGAGGGTTAGGTTGAGGGTGAGGGATATGGTTATGGTGAGGGTAAGGGATAGGGTGAGGGTTAGGGTAAGGGTGAGGGTTAGGGTTAGCATTAGGGTTAGAGTGAAGGTTAGAGTTAGGTTTCGGTTTAGGGTTAGAGTTAGGGATAGGATGAGAATTAGGGTTAGGGCTAGGTTTAGGGTGAGGGTTAGGCTGAGGGGTAGTGTTAGGGTTAGTGTGAAGGTTAGGTTTACAGTGAGGGTTAGGATTAGGGTTAGGGTAAGTGTGAGGGTAAGTGTTTGGGTGGGGGTTAGGGTTAGGGTGAGGGTGAGGATGGGAAGGTGGGTTAGTGTTAGGGTTACGGTGAGGGTGAGGGCTAGGGTTTGGGTGAGTGTGAGGGTTTGGATTAGGTAAGTGTTAGGGTTAGGGTGAGGATTAGGAAGAGTATGAGGTTGAGGTTTAGGGTTAGGGTTAGGGTTAGGGTGAGGGTTAGGGTTAGGGTTAGGAGGGAGTGTTTGGTTTAGGGTGATGTTTAGGGTTCGGTTTTGGGTTAGGGTGAGGGTAAGGGTTCCGGTGAGGATGAGGGTGAGGGTGAGGTTTAGGGTGTGGATGAGCATTAGGGTTAGCATGAGGGTTAGGTTGACCATGAGGGTTAAGGTAAGGGTGAGGTTTAGGGTTAGGTTTAGGCTGAGGGTTAGTGTTAGTGTTAGGGTGAGGGTTAGTTTGAGGGTAAATGTTAGGGTTAAGGTGAGGTTTAGGGTTAGGGTGAGGGTGAGGGTGAGGGTGGGCGTTTCAGGTAGGAAAAGGTTATCTTTACTGTTAGAGTGAGCATTAGGTTGGTGGTGAGGGTTAGGTTGAGGGTTAGGGTTAGGGTGAGGATTAGGGTTAGGGTTAGAGTGAGGGTTAGGGTTAGGGTGATGTTTAGGGTGAGGCTGAGGGGTAGGGTGGGGGTGAGTGTTCGAGTGAGGGTTTGTGTGAGGGTGAGGGTTAGGTTGTGGGTTATGGTTACGGTTAGGGTTAGGGTTAGAGTGAAGCTTAGGGTGAATGTGAGGGTTAGGGTTAGGGTTATGGTGAGGTTTAGGGTTAGGTTTCGGGTGAGGGTTAGTTTGAGGGGTAGGGGTAAGTTTAGGGTGAGAGTTAGGGTTAGTGTGAAGGTTAGGCTTAGGCTTAGGGTTAGGGTAATTTTGAGGATAAAGGTTAGGGTGAAGTTTAGGATGAGGGTGAGGGTTAGGGTTAGGGTTAGGGTTAGGTTTAGAATTAGGGTGGGGTTTAGGTTTAGGGTGATGTTTATGGTGAGGGATATTGTGATGGTGAGTGTTAGGGTTAGGGTCAGGGTGAGGTTTAGGGTTAGGATTAGGGTTAGTTTTAGGGTTAGGCTGAGAGTGAGGGTGAGCGTGAGCGTGAGGGTTAGGGTTATTGTTAGGATGAGGGTTAGGGTTAGTGTGAGGGTGACTGTTAGGGTTAGGGTGAAGTTGACGGTGAGTGTTAGGATTAGGATTAGGATTATGGTGAGTTTTAGGGTTAGGGTTAGTGTTAGGGTGAGATTTAGGGTTAGGATTAGGGTTAGGGTTAGGTTTAGGGTAATTGTTAGGGTTAGGGTTAAGGTTAGGGTGAAGGTGAGGCTGAGGGTTAGAGTTAGGTTTATGGTTAGGGTTAGGGTGAGGGTGAGTGCTAGTGTGAGGCTTAGGATTAGGGTGAGGGTGAGGGTGAGGGTTTCGTTTAGGGAAGCTTTAGAGTTATTGTTAGGATGTTGATTAGGTTGAGGGTGAGGATTAATGTGAGGGTTAGGGTTAAGGCGGAGGTTAGTGTTAGAGTTAGGTTGAGGGTTAGGTTTAGGATGATGTTTAGGGTAAGGGTGAGGTTTAGGGTGAGTGTTAGGTTTCAGGTGAGGGTGAGGTTTAGTGTTAGGGTGAGGTTTAAGGTTAGGGTGAGGGTTAGAGTTAGGGTTACAATTAAGGTGAGCGTGAGAGTTAGGGTGAGGATTACTTTTAGGGTGAGGGATACAATTATGTTGAAAGTAAAGGCTGGGTAAAGGTTAGGGTGAGGTTGAGGGTTAGGGTTAGCATTATGGTTAAGGTGAGGGTGAGGGTTAGGGTGAGGATTCGGGTTTCGGTTAGGGATAGGGTGAGGATTAGTGTTAGGGTGAGGGTTAGGGTGAGGGTGAGGGTGAGTGTGAGGGTTTCGTTTAGGTAAGGGATAGGGTTAGGTTTAGGGTGAGGATAAGGTTGAGGTTTAGGGTTAGGGTGAGGGTTAGGGTTAGGGTTAGGCTGAGGGTTCGGGTTAGGGTTATGTTTAGGGTGAGAGTGAGCGTTAAGGGAGAGGTTAGGCTGAGTGTTAAGGTTAGCGTTAGGGTGAGGGTGAGAGTTAGGGTTAGGGTGAGGAACGTTAGCGTGAGGGTGAAGGTGAGGTTGAGGGTTACGGTTAGGGTAAGGGTTAGGTTTAGGTTGAAGATTAGGTTTAGGGTTAGGGTTATGGTCAGGGTAAGGTTGAGGTTTAGGGTTAGAGTTACGGTTAGGCAGAGAGTGAGGTTGAGGGTTAGGGTGAGGGCTAGGGGTAGGGTTACTGTTAGTGTGAGGTTTAGGGTGAGTATTATGTTTAGGTAAGGGTTAGGGGTAGGGTGAGGATTAGGGTTGGGGTGAGGGTGAGGGTTCGAGTGAGGGTGAGTGTTAGGGTGTGGGGAAGGATTTGGGTTAGTGTGAGGGTTAGCATTAGGTTTAGGGTGAGTGTGAGTGTGAGGGTTAGGGGTAGGTTTAGAGTTTGGTTGAGGGTTTGGATCAGGGTAAGGGTTAGTGTGAGGGTGAGGGTGAAGGTTTCTTTTAGGTAAAGGATAGGGTTATGGTGAGCATTAGGGCGAGGGTGAGGTTTAGGTTGAAGGTTAGGGTTAGGGTGAGGGTTAGGGTGAGGGATAGGGTGAGGATGAGTGTGAGGGTGAGGATCAGGGTTCGAGTAAAAGTGGGGGTTAGGGTGTGGTTGAGGATTAGGTTTAGGTTGAGTGCTAGCGTTAGGTTTAGGGTGAGTATGAGGGTGAGCGTCTGAGGTAGTGTTACCTTTAGGCTGAGGGTTAGGATTAGGGTTAGCGTTAGTGTGAGGGTTATGGTGAGGTTTAGGGTTACGGTTAGGCTGAGGGTGAGGGTTAATGTGAGGGTGAGGGTGAGGGTTAGGGATAGGGTTAGGGTTAGGTGAGTTTGAGGATGAGGCTTAGGGTTAGGATTGGGATTACGGTTAGGGTTAGGGTGAGGGTGAGGGTTCAGTGAGGGTGAGGCTTAGGGTTTGGGTGAGAGTTAGGGTTAGGGTGAGGATTAGGGTTAGGGTTAATGTAAGGGTTATGTTGAGGTGAAGGGTAATTGTGAGGTTTAGTGTGAGGATGAGGGTTAGTGTTAGGGTGAGGGTTAGGGTGAGAGTTAGGGTGAGGTTTAGTGTTGGGGTTAGGGTTAGGGTGAGGGTGAGGTATGGGGTGAGGTTTAGGGTTAGGGTTAGGGTTAGGGATAGTGTTAGGGTGAGAGTGAGGGTGAGGGTGAGTGTTAGGGTTAGGTTTAAGGTTAGAATTAGGGTGAGGGTGATGGTTAGGATTAGGGTTAGGATTAGAGTTAGGTTGAGGGTGAGGGTTAGGGTTAGGGTGAGTGTTAGGGTTAGTGTTACGGATAGGGTGAGGGTTAGCGTTACGGTTAGGGTTAGGATGAGCATTAGGCTGAGTGTTAGTTTTAGGGTTAGTGTGAGCATTAGGGTTAGTTTTAGGGTTAAGACGAGGTTTAGGGTTAGTTTAGGGTTAGGATAAGGAATAGGCTGAGGGTTAGGGTTAGGGTTCGTGTGAGGGTTAGGTTTAGGGTTATGGTTATGTTTAGGGTGAGGGTAAAGTTAGGGTGAGAGTTAGGGTTAGGGTTATGGTGAGGGTTAGGGTTAGGTTTATGGTTAGGATTAGGGTGAAGGTTAGGGTGAGGCTTAGGTTTAGGGTTAGTGTTAGGGTGACGTTAAGGTGTGGGTAAGGTTTAGGGTGAGGGTTAGGGTGAGGGTGAGGGTTAGGGTTAGGGTGAGGGTAAGGGTTAGGTTGAGTGTTAGGGTGATGGTGAGGGTTATGTTTAGCATTAGTGTAAGGGTGAGTGTGAGGCTTAGGGTGAGGGTTAGATTTAAAGTTAGGGATAGGGTGAGGATTAGGGTTAGGGTTAGGTTTAGGGTGAGGGTTAGGCTGAGGGGTAGAGTTACTTTTAGAATGAGGTTTAGGTTTAGTGTGAGGTTTACGGTTAGGGTTAGTGTTAGGGTGAGGGTAAGTTTTAGGGTTAGGGTGAGGGTTAGGTTGAGGTTGTGGGTGACGGTGAGGGTTAGAGTGAGGGCTAGGTTTCGGTTTAGGGTTAGGGTTCGGGTTAGGGTTCGGGTAAGGGTTAGGGTTCGGGTTAGGGTTAGGTTGAGGGTGAGGGTTCGGGTTCGGGTTAGGGTGTGGGTGACGGTTAGGGTTAGGGTGAGGGCTATGTTTCGGTTAAGGGTTAGGGTTCGGGTTAGGGTGAAGGTAAGGGCTAGGGTTAGGGTGATGCTGATGGTGAGCATTAGATTTAGGGTTATGGTTAGGGTGAGGTTGAGGGTTAGGGTTAGGGTTATTGTGAGGGTGAGAGCTGAGGTGAGGGTGAGGGTTAATGTGAGGTTATGGGTGATGGTAAGGATTAGGAATAGGGTTAGGGTTAGGGTTAGGCTGAGGGTGAGGGTGAGGGTGAGGCTTAGTGATAGTGTTAGGCTTAGGGTGAGTGTTACGTTTACTGTGAGGGTTATGGTTAATGTTAGGTTTAGGATTAGTTTGAGGGTGAGGTTTAGGGTGAGGTTTAGGGTGAGGGTGAGGGTGAGGGTTAGGGTTAGGGTTAGGATTAGAGTGAGGGCTAGGGTGAGCGTGAGGGTTAGTGTGAGGATTAGGGTGAGGTTTTCTTTTAGGTAAGGGATATGGTAATAGTGAGGATATACGGCGAGTGTGAGATTTAGGTTGAGGGTTAGAGTTAGGGTGAGGGAGAGGGTGAGGATTAGGGTGAGGGTTAGGGTGAGGGTGAGGGTTAGTGTTAGGGTTAGGGTTAGAGTCAGGGTGAGCGTTAGGGTAAGTGTGAGTGTTTGGGTGAGTGGGAGTGGGAGTGTGAGGATTAGGGTTAGGGTTAGGGTGAGAGTTAGGCTGAGGGTGTGGGTGAGGGTTAGGTTTAGGATTAGGGTTAGGGTTTGGGTTAGGCTTAGGGTGAGGCTTCAGGTTCGGGTTCGGATTAGGGTTAAGTTTAGGGTGAGGGTTCGGGGTTGGGTTAGGGTTAGGGTTAGGATCAGTGTTAGGCTGAGGTTTAGTATTAGGGTTAGGGTGAGGGTTAGGGTTAGTGTGAGGATTAGGGTTCCGGTTAGGGTTAGTGTGATGGTTAGGTTGAGGGTGAGGGTGTGGTTTTTGTTTAGGTAAGGTTTAGGGTTAGGTTAGGATGAGGATTAGGTTGAGGGTGAGGATTAAGTGAGGGTTTGGGTTAGGGTGATGTTTAGGGTTTGGGTGAAACTTCGAGTGAGGGGGAGGGTTAGGGTTAGTGTTAGCATGAGAGTTAGGGTTAGGGTGAGGGTTATGATGAGGGTGAGGGTGAGGTTGAGTGTTAGGGTGAGGGTTTGGTTTAGGATTAGGTTTACTGAGAGATTTAGGGTGAGGGTGAGTGTAAGTGTTAAGTTTAGGGTTAGGGTGATGTTGAGTGTTAGGGTTAGGGTTAGGGATTGGCTTAGGGTGAGGATTAGGGTTAGTATGAGGGTTAGGGCTTGGGTTAGTGTTAGGCTGAGGGTCAGGGTGAGGGTGAGGGTTAGGGTGAGAGTGAGGCTGAGGGTGAGGGTGTGTGTGAAGGTTAGGTTTAGCGTGAGGGTTAGAGTGAGGCTGAGGGTTAGGGTTAGGGTTAGGTCGAAGTTGTGGTTTAGGGTTAGGATTAGGATAAGGGTGAGTGTTAGGGTGAGGAGTAGCTTTAGGGAGAGGGTGAGGGTTAGGTTTAGGGTGAGGGTTAGGTTTAGTGTGAGGGTTAGGTTAGGATTAGAGTTAGGTTTAGTGTGAGGATAACAGGGTGATGGTTAGAGTTAGTGTGCGGATTTGGGTGAGGTTTAGGGTGAGGGTGATAGTTCGGGTGAGGGTGCAGGTGAGGATTAATATTAAGGTTAGGGTTATAGTTAGGGTGAGGGTGTGGGTGAAGGTTAGTTTTAGGATTAGGGTTACGGTTTGGCTGAGGGTGAGAGTGAGGGTTAGGGTTAGGGTGAGTGTTAGGTTTAAGGTTAGGGTTAGGGTTAGGGTGAGGGTAATGTTTAGGGTTTGGTTTAGGATGAGGTTCAAGCTGTGGGGTAGGGTCAGGTTTAGGGTGAGGGTTAGGGTTAGTGTGAGGTTTAGGGTTAGGGTTAGGGTAAGGGTTAGGGTTAGGGTAAGGGTAAGGGTTAGGTTGAGTGTTAGGGTTCATGTGAGGTTTAGGGTTAGGGTTAGGGTAAGGGTTAGTTTAAGGGTTAGGGTGAGGTGAGTGTGAGGGCAAGGGTGTGTGTGAGGGTTAGGGTTAGTGTTAGGGATAGGGTGAGGATTAGGTTTAATATGAGGGTTAGGTTTCAGGTTAGGATTAGGGTTAGGGTGAGGGTTATTGTGAGGGTGAGGGTTAGGGTGATGTTGAAGTTTCAGGTGAGGATGTGGGTTAGGGTTTGTGTGAGGGTTAGTGTTAGTGTGAGGGTTAGGGTTATGGGTAGGGTTACGGTGAGGGTAAGGGTTAGGATTAGGTTGAGGCTAGGCTGAGGGTTTGGATTAGGGTTAGGTTTAGGGTGAAGGTTAGGGTTCGTGTGAGAGTTAGGTTTAGGGTTAGGGTTAGGGTTAGGGTGAGGATAAGGATAGGGGGAGGGTTAGGGGGAGGGGGAGGTTTTATGTTAGTGTTAGGGTTAGGTTTAGGGTGAGGGTGAGGGTGAAGTTTAGGTTTAGGGTGAGGGTTAGGATTATAGTGAGGGTTAGTGTTAGAGTTAGGGTTAGGGTGATTGTTATGGTGAGGGTGAGGGTTAGGGTTAGTGTTAGGGTTAGTATTAGGGTGAGGGTGAGGGTGAAGGTTAGGGTTAGGGTGAGGGTTAGGATTAGGGTGAGGGTTTGGGTTAGGGTTAGTGTGAGGGTTAGGGTGAGGGTGAGGGTTACGTTTAGAGTTAGGGTTAGGGTAACGTCTAGGGTGAGGGTGAGTTTTAGGGTGAGGGTGAGGGTGAGGGTTTAGTTTAGTTTTGGGTTAGGGTTAGGTTAGGATGCGGATTAGGGTGAGGATGAGGGTTAAGGTTTGTGTTTGGGATAGGGTGATGTTTAGGGTAAGGGTGGAGGTTCGAGTGAGGGGGAAAGTTAAGATTAGGGTTAGCGTCAGGGTTAGTTTAGGGTTAGGGTTAGGGTGAGGGTGAAGGTGAAAGTTAGAGTGAGTGTGATGTGAGGGTGAGTGTGAGGATTAGGGTTAGGGTGAGGGTTAGGGTTAGGGTTAGGGATAGGGTGAGTGTGAGCGTTAGGGTGAGGGTGAGGGTTTGGGTGAGGGTGTGGCTGAGGGGTAGGTTTAGGATTAGGGTTAAGTTTAGGGCTAGGCTAAGGGTGGTGTGAAGGTGAGGGTGAGGGTTAGCGTTAGGGTGAGGTTGAGGGTGAGGGTTAGGGTTAGGGTTAGGTTTAGGATGAGGGTTAGGCTGTGGAGTAGGGTTAGGGTTAGTGTGAGGGTTAGGGTAGTGTTAGTTTTAGGGTTAGGGTTAGGATTAGGTAAGGGTTAGAATGAGGGTTAAGTTGAGGGTGAGATTTAGGGTTAGGAATAGGGTTAGAGTTTGGTTATGGTGAGGGCTAGGGTGAGTGTGAGTCTTAGGGTTAGGGTTACGGATAGGGTGAGGATTAGGTTTAGGGTTAGGGTGAGGTTGAGGGATAGGGTGAGGGTTTGGGTTAAGGTTAATGATAGGGTGAGGATTTGGGTTAGGTTTAGATTAAGGGTGAGGGTTAGGCTGAGGGATAGGGGTAGGGTTAGGTGAGGGTTAGGTTTAGTGTGAGTGTTAGTGTTACGGTTAGGGTGACAGTAAGGTTTAGCGTGAGATTTAGGGTGAGAGTGAGTTTTAGGGTTAGCATTATGTTTAGGTTTAGGGTTAGGATGAGTGCTGGGTTAGGTGTAGGGTTAGAGTTAGGGTGAGGGTGAGGGTTAGAGTTAGGGTTAGTTTTAGGGTTAGGGTTAGGCTGAGGGCTAGGATGAGGATGAGGGTTAGGGAGAAGGTGAGGTTTGTGTTTAGGTAAGGGTTAGGTTTAAGTTTAGGGTGAGGATTAGGGTGAGGGTGAGCTGTAGGGTTAGCATTTGGGATAGGGGGATCGTTAGGTTGAGGTTTAGTGTGAGTGTTAGGGTGAGGACGAGGGTTAGGGTGATGTTGAAGGTTAGGGTGTGGGCGAGGGTCAGGGTTAGAGTGAGGTTTAGGGTTAGGGTTACGGTTAAGGTTATGTTGCGGGTAAAGTTTACTGTGAGGTTTAGGGTGAAGGTGAGATTTAGGGTTAGCATTAGGGTTAGGATGAGGGTTTAAGTGAGAGTTAGGGTTAGGGTGAGGGTGAGGGTGAGAATTAGTGCTAGAATTAGGGTTAGGTTTAGGGGTATTGTGAGGGTGAGGGTTAGGGTTAGTGTTAGTATGAGGGTTAGGTTTAGGGTGAGGGTTAGGTTTAGGGTGAGGGGTAGGGTTAGGGTAAATTTTCGGGTGAGGGTTAGGGTTAGGGTTAGGGTTACGGTGAGGGTCAGGGTGAGGGTTAGGGTTAGGATGAAGGTTAGGATTAGGGTGAGGGTTAGGGATAGTGTTAGGGTGAGAGTTAGGGTTAGTGTGATGTTTATTGTGAGGGTGAAAGTTAGGGTGAGGGTGATAGTTCGTGTTAGGTTTCGGGTTCGGGTGAAGGTTAGGGTGTGGTTGAGGGTTAGGCTTAGGGTGAGTTTTAGGGTGTGGGTGAGGTTTAGGTTTAGGTTTAGGGTAAGGGTGAGCGTTAGGGATTGGTTTAGGGTTAGTGTGAGAGTTAGCTTGAGGTGTCGGGATTGGGTTAGGGTGAGGGTTAGTGTTAGGGTTAGAGTTAGTGTGAGGATAAGGGTTAGGGTGAGGTTTAGGGTGAGGTTGAGGGATATGGTTAGGTTTAGGATGAGGTTGAGGGTGAGTTTTAGGATTAGGAATAGGTTTAGGTTTAGGGTTAGTGTTATGCTGAGGTTGAGGGTCAGGGTGAGGCTGTAGTTTAGGGTTAGGGTTAGGGTTAGGTTTAGGTTTAGGGTGAGGCTTATGGTTAATGTGAGGGTTATGTTTAGGGTTAGGGTTAGGGTTAGGGAGAGCGTAAGGGTTAGGTTTAGGTTTAGGGTGAGGCGTAGAGTTTGGGTGATGTTTAGGGTGATGGTGAGGATGAGGGTTCAGGTCAGGGTGAGGGTTCGGATGTGGGAGAGGGTAAGGGTGACAGTGAGGGTTAGGGTGAGTGTTGGGGTTAGGTTTAGAGTTAGGGTTAGGGTGCTCATTAGGGTTACAGTTAGAGTGAGGTTTAGGGATAGGGTTAGGGTGAGGGTTAGGGTTAGTTTGAGGGTTAGGGTTAGGGTTAGGGTTAGTGTGAGGATAAGGTTTAAGGTGAGGTTTAGGATGAGGGTGAGGTTTAGGGTTAGCCTTAGGTTTGGAGTAAGGTTTAGGGTTAGGGTTAGCATTAGGGTGAGTTTTAGGGTTAGTGTTAGAGTGAGGGTTAGGGTTAGGGTGAGGTTTAGGGTGAGGTTGAGTGTTAGTGTGAGGGTGAGGGTGAGTCTGAGGTTTGAGATGTGGGGGAGGGTGAGGGTGAGGCTTAGGGTTAGGGTTAGGGTGAAGGTGAGGGTGAGGTTTAAGTTAGGATTAGGGTTAGGGTTAGGGTTAGGCTAAGGGTGAGGGTGAAAGTGAAGGGTGAGGTTTAGTGTTAGGGTTAGGGTGAGGGTTTGTGTTAGTGTGAGGGTTAGTGTGATGGTGGGGGTCAGGGTGAGGATGAGGGTTAGGGTTAGTATTAGGGTTAGGGTGAGTTTTAGGGTTAGGGTTATGGTTAGGTTTAGGGTAAGGTTTGGGTGAGTGTGAAGCTTAGATTTAGCGTTAGGGTTATGGGTAGAGTGAGGTTGGGGTTGAGGTTTAGGTTTAGGATTAGGGTTAGGTTTATGGTAAGGTTGAGGGGGAAATTTAGGTTGAGGGTGAGGGTTAGGGTTAGGGTTAGGTTTAGGGTGAGGGCTAGGATGAGGGTGAGGGTTAGGGTAAGGGTTAGGGTGAGGATTTCAGTTATGTAAGGGATAGGGTTAGGGTGAGGATTCCGGTGATGGTGAGGGTTAAGCTGAGTTTAGGTTTAGGTTGAATCATAGGGTTAGGGTTAGGGTGAGGTTTAGGGTTAGTGTGATGTTTAGGGTTAGGGTGAGGGTAAGGGTGAGGGTTAGGATTAAGAATAAAGTTAGGGTTAGGGTTAGGCTGAAGGTGAGGTTCAGAGTGAGGGTGAAGGTTAGGTTTAGGTTTAGGATTAGTGTTAGGGAGAGTGTTGGGGTGAGGGTGTGTGTTTGGCTGAGGGTGAGGTTTAGGTTGTGGGTGAGCGTTATGGTTAGGGTGAGGATTAGGGTTCGGGTTGGGGTTAAGGTTATGTTGAGGGTAAGGGTTAGGGTGAGGTTTAGTGTGAGGACGTGGGTTAGGGTTAGTATTAGGGCTCGGGTGAGGGTTAGGGTGAGGTTTATGGTTAGGGTTAGGTTTAGGGTGAGGGTGAGGTATAGGGTGAGAGTTAGGGTTAGAGTGAGGGTTAGGGTTAGGGTGAGGGTGAGGGTGAGTGTTAGGGTTAGGTTTAGTGTTGGAGTTAGGGTTAGGCTGAGGGTGATGGGGATGGTGAGGGTGAGGGTTAGTGTTAGGATACGGGTTAGGGTTAGGGTTAGGGTGAGGGTTAGTGTTAGGGTTATTGTTAGGATAAGGGTTAGGCTGACGTTTCCGGTTAGAATTATTGTGAGAGTTAAGGTTAGGGTCAGGGTTAAGTTCAGGTTTAGGGTTAGGATAAGGGTTAAGCTGAGCGTTATGGTTAGGATTAGTGTGAGGGTTAGGTTTAGTGTTAGGTTAAGGGGTAGGGTGAGGGTTAAGGTTAGGGTGAGGGTTAGTGTTAGGGTGAGGGCTAGGGTGAGGGTGAGGGTTAGGGTGAGGTTGAGGGTGAAGGTTAGGTTTTTGGTTAGGTATAGGTTACGGTTACGATTATGGTGAGAACTAGGGTGAGGGTGTGGGTTAGGTTTAGGGTTAGGGTTAGGGTGAGGGTGAGGGTTAGGGTTAGGGTTAGTTTGAGGGTTAGGGTTATGGTGAGGTTAGGGTTAGGGTGAGGGTTAGGGTTAGGGTTACTTTGAGGGTTATGGTTAGGGTGATGTTTAATGTGAGGGTGAGGGTTAGGGTGAGGGTGAGTGTTCGAGTGAGAGTTAGGTTTAGGTTTAGGGTTACGGATAAGGTTAGGTTGAGTGTAAGTGTTAGGATGAAGGCTAAGGTGAGTGTGAAGGTTATGGTTAAGGTGAGGGTTAGGGTTTGGGTTAGGGTTAGGGTGAGGGTGAGGGTTAGGGTTAGGGTTAGGTTTTGGACGAGGGTTAGGCTGAGGGTTAGGGTTAGGTTAGGGTGAGGGTTAGGGTTAGGGTTAGGGTGAGGGTGAGGGTTAGGCTGAGGGTTATGTTTAGGGTTAGTGTGAGTGTTAGGTTTAGGGTTCGGGTTTGGGTTAGGTTGAGGGTAAAGTTTAGGGTGAGGGTTAGGGTGAGGGTGATGGTTAGGATTAGGGTGATTGTTAGGGTGAGGGTTAGGTTTAGGGTTATGGGTAGAGTTAGGTTGAGGGTTAGGGTGAGGGTTAGGTTTAGGGTTATCATTAGGGTGAGGTTTCGGGTGTGGGTAAGTGTTAGGGTGAGGGTTACGATGAGGGTGATTGTTTGGGTTAAGGTTAGGGATAGGGTGCGGATTAGGTTTAGTGTTAGGTTTATGGTGAGGGTTAGGTTGAGGGGTACAGTTAGGATTAGTTTGAGTTTAGGTTTAGTGTGAGGTTTAGGGTTAGGGTTATTGTGAGGGTTAGGTTTACTCTGAGGGTTAGGGTTAGGGTTAGGTTGAGGGTAAGTGTTAGGGTGAGGGTTAGGCTGAGGGTGAGTTTTAGGGTTAGCATTAGGTTTAGGGTTAGGGTAAGGATGAGGGTTAAGGTGAGGGTGAGTTTGAGGTAGAGGGTGAGGATGAGTGTTAGGTTTAGGTTTAGTTTGAGGGTTAGTGTTAGGGTGAGGGTTAGGTTTAGGGTGAGTGTTAGGGTTAGGGCAAGGGTTAGGGTGAGGGTTAGGATTGGGGTTGGGTTAGGGTTAGCGTCAGGGTGAGGGTTAGGGTTAGGTTGAGGCTTAGGTTTAGTGTTAATGTTAGGTTGAGAGTTAGGGTTAGGGTGATGTTTATTGTGATGGTGAGGGTTAGGGTGAGGGTGAGTGTTGGTGTGAGGGTGAGGGTTCAGCTGAGGGTGAGGGTTAGGGTGTGGTGGAGTTTTAGGGTGAGGATGAGGGTTAGGGTGACGGTGAGGGTTAGGGTGATGATGAGGGTTAGGGTGAGGGTGAGGGTAAGGGTTAGGGTTAGGGTGAGTGGGAGGGTTAGGGTTAGTGTTAGGTTTAGGGTTAGGATAAGGGTTAGGCTGAGGGTTAGGTTTAGGGTTAGTGTGAGTGTTAGGTTCAGGGTTAGGGTTTGGGTTAGGTTGAGGGTAAAGGTTAGTATGAGGGTTAGGGTGAGCGTGAGGGTTAGGGTTAGGGTGAGGGTTAAGATGAGTGTTAGGTTTAGGGTTATGGTTAGGCTTAGGGTGAGGGTTAGGGTGAGGATTAGGTTTCGGGTTAGGGTTAGGGTGAGGTATAGGGTGTGGGTAAGTGTTAGTGTGAGCGTTAGTGTGAGGATGAGGGTTAGGGTAAGGTTGAGGGTAAGGGTTAGGGTGAGGTTTAGGGTGAGGGTGAGGGTTAGGGTTAGGATTAGAGTTAGAGTTAGGGTTAGGCTGAGGGTGAGGGTGAATGTGAAGGTGAGGGTTAGGGTTAGGGTGATGGTTAGCGTTAGTGTGAGGGTTAGTGTGATGTTGAGGGTCAGGGTGAGAGTGAGGGTTAGAATCAGGGTGAGTGTGAGGGTGAAGTTTAGGGTTAGGATTAGGTTCAGTTTGAGTTTTAGGGTTAGGGTTAGGTATAGAGTTATGGTTATTGTTAGGGTTAGGGTTAGGTTTAGGGGGAGGGTAGGGGGAGGGTTTCGGTTAGGTAAAGGTTAGGTTTAGGTTGAGGATTAGGGGGAGGGGGAGGGTTAAGCTGAGGTTAGGTTTAGGGTGAGGGTTAGGGTAAGGGTTAGGGTGATGTTTAGGGTGAGGGTTAGGGTTAGTGTAAGGGCGAGGGTCAGGGTGAGTGTTAGGGTTAGGGTGAGTTTTAGAGTTAGGGTGAGGTTTAGGATTAGCGTTAGGTTGAGGGTTAGGATTAGGGTGATATTTATTTTGAGGGTGAGTGTTAGGGTTAGGATGATTGTTCGGGTGAGTTTGAGGGTTAGGATGAGGTTGAGGGTTAAGTGTTAGAGTTAGGGTTAGGGTGAGGGGTTAGGGTTATTTTTAGGGTGCTGGTAAGTTTTAGGGTGAGGGTGAGGGTGAGAGTGACGTTTAGCGTGTGGGTGAAGATTAGGGTTAGTGTGAGTGTTAGGTTTAGGGTTAGGGTTAGGGTTATGGTGAGGGTAAGGGTTAGGGTTAGGGTGAGGGTTTCAGTAAGGGTGAGGGTGAGTGTAAGTGTTAGGGTGAGAGTTAGAGTGAGGGTGAGGTTTAGGTTCTTGTTAGCGTTTGGATTATGGTGAGGGTGAAAGAGAGGGTTAGTTGTTAGGGTTAGGGTTAGGGTTAGGATTAGGGTGCCGGTGAGGGGGAGGGGTAGTGTTAGGGTTTGTGTAAGTTTGAGGGTAAGTGTTAGGGTGGAGGTTTGGGTGATGGTGAGGGTTAGCTTTAGGGTTATGTTTAGGGTTAGGTTTAGGCTGAGTGGGAGTGGGAGGGGGAAGTTGAGGGTAAGGGTTAGTTTTAGGGTTAGGGTGAGGGCTAGGTTGAGTGTGAGGGTTAGTGTGAGGTTGGGGATGAGGGTTTCAATTACCTTAGGGTTAGGGTTATGGTGAAGTTTAGGTTGAGGGTGAGGGTAAAGCTGAGGTTAGGGTTAGGGTGAGGGTTAGTGTTAGGCTTAGGGTGAGGGTTCGGATTAGGGTGAGGGTGAGCATTCTGTGAGGGTGAGGTTGAGGGTGAGGCTGAGGGTTAGTGTTAGGGTTAGGTTTAGGTTGAGGGTGCATGAGAGGGTTAGTATTAGGAATAGGGTTAGCGATAGTGTTAGGCTGAGGGTTAGGGATAGGGTGAGGTTAAGGGTGAGGGAGAGGGTTAGGGTTAGGGATAGGTTTAGGCTGATGGCTAGGGTGAGGGAGAGGGTTAGTGTGGGGGTTACGGTGATGGATTCTTTTAGCTAAGGGTTAGGGTTATGGTGAGGATTAGCGTGAGATTGAGGGTTAGGTTGAGGGTTACGGTTAGGGTGATGGTTAGGGTTAGGTCTAGGGTAAGGCTTAGGGCTTCAGTGATGTTTAGGGTGAGGCAGAGGGTTAGGGTGAGGATGAGTGTTCGGAGAAAGGTGAGGGTTCGGGTGAGGGAGAGGGTTAGGGTGTGGGTGAGGATTAGGGTTAGGGTGAGGGTTAGTGTTAGGGTTAGGTTAGTGGGAGGGTGAGGGTTAGGGATAGGGTTAGCATTAGGTTGAGCGTTAGGGTTAGGGATGGTGTTAGGGTGAGGGTTAGTGTGTGGGTGTGGGTTATTGTGAGGGTGTGGGTGAGGGTTAAAGTTAGGTTTAAGGTTAGGGTCAGGGTTAGGTTGAGTGTTACGTTGAGGATAAGGGTTTGGGTGAGGGTGAGGTTGAGGGTGTGGGTGAATGTTAGAATTAGGGTGAGAAATAGGGTTAGGGTTAGGGTTAGGGTTATGGTGAAGCTAAGGGTTAGGGTGAGGTATAGTGTGAGGATGAAGGTTGGGGTTAGTGTTAGCATTAGGGTGAGGTTTAGGGTGAGGCTTAGGGTTAGATTTAGGTTTAGGGTGAGGTTGAGGTATAGGGTGAGGGTTAGCGCTATGGTGAGGGTTAGGGTGAGGTGAGGGTGAGTGTTAGGTTTAGAGTTAGGGTGAGGTTGAGGGTTAGGAATAGGGTAAGGATTAGGGTTAGGATGAGGGTGAGGGTGACATTAAGGGTTAGGGTTAGGGTTAGGGTGAGGGTTAGGTTTAGGGTTAGGTTTAGGGTGAGCGTGAGGGTGGGGGTTAGGGTTAGGTTTAGAGGTAGGGTGAGGATTAGGCTGAGGCTTAGGGTTAGGGTTAGTGTGAGGGTTAGGTTTAGGCTTAGGGTTTGGATTACGGTGAGGGTTAGGGTTATTTTTAGTGTTAGGATAAGGGTTAGGCGGCGGGTTAGGGTTAGGGTTAGTGGAACTGTTAGTTTTAGGGTTAGGGTTTGGGTTAAGTTGTGGGTAAAGTTTAGGGTGAGGGTTAGGGTGAGTGTGAGGGTTAGGGTTAGGGTGAGGATTAGGCTGAGGGTTAGGGTTAGATTATGTTTAGGGTAAGGGTGAGGGTTAGGGTGAGGGTTAGGTTCAGGGTTAGGCTTAGGGTGAGGTTTAGATTGTATGTAAGGGTTAGGGTGAGGGTTAGCATAAGGGTGAGGTTTGGGTTTCGGGTGAGGGTAAGGGTTAGGGTGAGGGTGAGGGTGAGGGTGAAGGTTAGGGTTAGCATGAGGGTTAGGGTGAGGGTGAGGGTTAGGGTTAAGTTTAGGGATAGGGTGAGGATTAGATTTAGAGTTAGATTTAGGGTGAGGGTTAGGCTGAGTGGGAGGTATAGGGTTAGGTTTAGTGTTAGGTTTAGTGTGAGGGTTAGAGTTAGGGTTAGGGTGAGGGTAAGGTTTAGGGTGAGTGTTAGTGTGAGGGTGAGTTTTAGGGTTAGCATTAGGTTTACTGTTAGGGTTAGGATGAGGGTTAGGGTTAGTGTGAGGGTGAGGGTGAGGTTGATGGTGAGGCTTAATGTTAGGGTTAGTGTGACGGTTACTGTTATGCTGAGGGTTAGGTTTAGGGTGAGGTTTAGGTTTAGTGTAAGGGTTTGGTTTAGGGTTAGGGTTAGGTTGAGGGTCAGGTTTAGGTTGAGGTTTAGGGTTACGGTGAGGGTTAGGGATAGGGTTAGGTTGAGGGTAAGTGTTAGGATGAAGGTTAGGGTGAGTGTGAGGGTTAGGTTTAGGATGAGGGTTAGGGTTAGGGTTAGGTTTAGGGAGAGTGTGAGGGTTATGGTGAGATTTAGGGTGAGGGGGATTGTTAGGTTTAGGGTGAGGGTAAGGGTTAGGGTGAGGGTTAGGCTAAGGGTGAGAGTTAGGGTTATCATTAGAGTTAGGGTGAGGGTGAGGGATAGGGTGAGGTTTAGGTTTAGGGTTAGCGATAGTGTGAGGATTAGGGTTAGTGTGAGGGTTAGGGTTAGGTTATGGTTAGGATTAGTGTGAGGATAAGGGTTATGGTGGGGGTTAGGGTGAGGGTGAGGTGTAGGTTTAGCGTTAGTGATAGGGTGACATTAGGGTGAGGGTTAGGGTTAGGTTTAGGGTGAGGGTTAGGGTTCTGTTTAGGATGAGGTTTAGGGTTAGGGTGATGTTTATGGTGAGGGTGAGTGTTGGGTTGAGGGTGAGCGTGAGGGTTAGGTTTTGGGTTAGGGTTAGTGTTAGGGTGAGGTATTGGGTTAGGATTAGGCTTAATGTGAGCGTTAGTGTTAGTGTTAAGGTGAGGGTTAGGGTGAGGATAAGGGATAGGGTGAGGGTTAGGGTGAGGGTGAGGAGTAGTATTAGCATTAGGGATAGGGTGAGTGTTAAGGTGAGGGTTAGGTTTAGGTTGAGGGTGAGGGTTAGGTTAAGGGTTAGGTTTAGGATTAGGCTTAGGGTGAGGGTGAAGGTGAGTGTTAAGTTTATGATAAGGGTTAGGGTTAGAGTTAGTGTGAGTGTTAGGGTGAGGATGAGGGTTCGGGTGATGGTGAGGGTTAGGTTGTGGGGGAGTGTTAGGTTTACGGTGAGGCTTAGGGTTGGGTTACGGTTTGGGTTATGGTGAGGGTAAGGGTCAGTTTGAGGATTAGGGTGAAGGTGAGGGTTAGGGTTACGTTAGGGTTAGGGTTAAGTTTAGGGTTATGGTGAGGGTAAGGGTTAGGGTTAGGTTTAGTGTGAAGGTTAGGGTTAGGGTAGGGTTAGGGTGAGAGTTAGGGTTAGGGTTAGGGTGAGGGTGAGGGTCAGGGTGAGGGTTAGGTTTAGGTAGTGGGTTAGGTTTAGGCTGAGGGGTAGGGTTAGGGTGATGTTTATTGTGAAGGTGAAGTTTAGGGTGAGGGTGACTGTTAGGGTGACGATGAAGGTTCGTTTGAGGGTTAGGGTTTGGGTGATGTTTAGGGTGAGGTTTAGGGTTAGGGTAAGTTTTAGGCTTCGGGTGAGTGTGAGGGTTAGGGTGTGGGTGAGGGTTTGGGTTAGGTTGAGTGTTAGGGTGACGGTGAGGTTTGGGGTGAGGGTGAGGGTTATGGTTAGGTTTAGGGTGAGGGATAAGGTGAGGGTGAGGGTTAGCTTGAGGGTGAGGGTGAGGGTGAGGTCTTCGTTTAGGTAAGGGTTAGGGTTAGATTTAGGGTGAGGATTAGGGGAGGGTAAGGTTTAGGTTGAGGGGTAGGGTTAGGGTGAGGGTTAGTGTTAGGGTTAGCGTGAGGATTAGCGTTAGTTTGATGTTTAGTATGAGGGTGAGAGTTACTATTAGGGTTAGCGTTAGGGAAAGGGTTAGGGTTAGGGTTAGGGTTAGGGTGAGGTTTAGGGTGAGCGGTAGGTTTACGGTAAGGGTGAGGTTTAGGGTTATTGTGAGGGGAAGGGTTAGGGTTAGAGTTATTGTTAGTGTGAGAAAAAGTGTTACGGTGAGACTTAGGTTGAGTGTGAGTGTTAGGTTTATCATTGGGACTAAGGTGAGGGTTAGGGTGAGGGTTAGGATTAGAGTTAGGGTTTGGGTTAGGGTGAGGGTTAGGGTGAGGGTGAGGGTGAGTGTTAGGGTTAGGTTTAGTGTTGGAGTTAGGGTTAGGCTGGGGGTGATGGGGATGGTGAGGGTGAGGGTTAGGGTTAGGATACGGGTTAGGGTTAGGTTTAGTGTGAGGGTTAGGTTTAGTGTTAGGTTAAGGGGTAGGGTGAGGGTTAAGGTTAGGGTGAGTGTTAGGGTGAGGGTGAGTGTTAGGGTTGGGCTGAGGATTAGGGTGAATGTTGTTTTATTGTTAGGGTTAGGGTCAGGGTTAGGGTGTGGGTAAGTGTTAGGGTGAGGGATTGGTTGAGGGTGAGGGTTAGTGTTAGGTTGAGTGTAAGGGTTTATGGTGAGGATTAGGGTGAGGGTGAGGGTTCGGTTTAGCATTAGGGTTAGGGTGAGCGTGAAGGTTAGGGTGAGTGTTTGTGTTAAGTTTAAGGACAGGATGAGGATTAGGGTTAACGTGGGGGTTAGGCTGAGGGGTAAGGTTAGACTTAGTGTTTGGGTTAGGTTTAATGTGAGGGTTATGGTTAGGGTTAAGGTGACAGTAAGGGTTAGGGTGAGGGTTAGGGTGAGTGTATGGTTTAGGGTTAGAATTACGGTTAGGGTTAGTGTTAGGATGAGGGTTGGGGTTAGCGTGATGTTAAAGTTTGAGGGTAAGTGTTACGGTGAGTTTGAGGGTGAGGGTTAGGCATAGGGTGAGGGTGAGTGTGAGGGTGAGGTTTAGGATTACGGTTAAATTTAGGGTGAGGTTTTGTGCGAGGGTTAGTATTAAGTTTTGGTGAGGGTAAATATTACGGTGAAGCTGAGAGTGAGATAGAGGGTTACGATTTGCGTGAGTGTTAGTGTGAGGGTTAGGGTGAAGTTTAGGGTTAGATTTAGGGTTAGGGTGAGGATGAGTGTTAGGGTTATGGTTATGGTGGTGGGTTAAGGTTAGGTTGAGGGTTAGGGTGAGGGAGAGGGTGAGGGTGAGGGTTAGCGTTAGTGTTAGTGTGAGGATAAAGGTTAGGGTTAGGGTAAGGTTGAGGGTGAGTTTTAGGTATAGTGTTAGGGTTAGGGTTAGGTTTAGGGTGAGGGTTAAAGTTAGGTTTAGGGTGAGGATTAGGGTTAGGGTTATGTTTAAAGTGAGGTTGAGGGTTAGGGTAAGGGTGAGTGTGAGAGTGAGGGTTAGGTTGAGGGTGCGGCTGAGGGTGAGTTTGAGGGTGATGGTTTGGGTTAGCGTTAGCGTGAGGTTTAGGGTTAGGATTAGGGTTAGGGTTAGCGTTTGGCTTAGAGTTAGGGTGTAAGTGAGGGTGAGGGTTAGTATTAGGGTGAGGCTGAGGGTTAGGGCAATTTTTAGGGTGACGGTGAAGGTTAGGGTGAGGGTGAGGGCGAGGGTGAGGGTGAGGTTTAGGGTTAGGGTTGGTTTTAGGGTGAAGTTGAGGGTGAAGGTTATGGTTATGGTTATGGTTAGGGTAAGGTTTACGGCTAGTGTGAGGGTTATGGTTAGTGTTAGTGTTAGTGTTAGGGTGAGGATAAGGGTTAGAGTGAGGGTTAGGGTGAGGGTGAGGGTTAGGGTTAGGTTTAGGGTGAGAGTTAGGTTGAGGTGTCGGGATAGGGTTAGGGTGAAGGTTAGGGTTAGGGTTAGGGTTAGTGTGAGGATAAGGTTTAGGGTTAGGATTAGGGTGAGGGTGAGATTTAGGTTTAGCCTTAGGGTTAGGGTTAGGTTTATGGAGCGGGTGAGGTTTAGGGATAGGGTGAGGGTTAGGGTTAGTGTGATGTTTAAGGTGAGGTTGAGGTTTAGGGTAAGGGTGAGTGTGAGGGTGAGGGTTAGGTTGAGGGTGCAGGTGAGGGTGAGGTTGAGGGTGATGGTTTGGGTTAGGGTTATGGTGAGGTTTAGGGTTAGGGTTAGGATTAGGGTTAGGGTTAGGGTTAGGCTTAGAGTGAGGGTGAAAGTGAGGGTGAGAGTTAGGATTAGGGTGAGGGTTAAGGTTAGGGTGAGGGTAAGGTTTAGTGTGAGGGTTAGGGGAGGGTGAGAGTTAGGTTGAGGTGTAGGGTTATGGTGAGAGTTAGGGTTAGGGTTATAGTAAAGGGTGATGGTGTAGGTTAGGTTGAGGGTGAGGGCGAGGGTGAGGGTGAGGGTGAGGGTGAGGGTTAGGGTTAGTTTTAGGGTGAGGGTGAGGGTGAAGTTTATGGTTAGGGTTAGGGTTAGGGTAAGGTTTACCACTAGTGTGAGGGTTATGGTTAGTGTTAGGGTTAGGGTTAGGGTGAGTATAAGGGTTAAGGTGAGGGTTAGGGTGAGGGTGAGATTTAGGGTTGGGGTTAGGGTGAGGGCTAGGGTTTGGATGATGTTTACGGTGAGGTTTAGGGTGAGGCTGAGGGTTCGTGTGAGGGTGAGGCTTCAGGTGAGTTTGAGGGTTAGGGTGTGTGTGAGGATTAGGTTTAGGGTTAACATTAGGTTTAGAGTTAGTGTGAGGGTTAAGGTTAGGGGTAAGGTTAGGGTTTGGGTTAGGGTTAGGGTTAGGGTTAGGATGATTGTTAGGGAGAAGGGTAGGCGTAGGGTTAGGGTGAGTTTTGGGGTGAGAGTGAGGGTTAGGGTGAGAGTGAGCGTAAGGTTTAGGTTTAGGGTTAGGGTTAGGGTGAAGATGAGGGTGAGGTTCAGTGTTAGTATTAGGGTTAGGTTTAGGGTTACTGTGAGGGTGAGGGTGAGGGTGAGGGTGAGGTTTAGGTTGAGGGTTAATTTTAGGCTAAGTGTTAGGGTGAGGGTTAGGGTTAGGGTGAGGGTAAGGGTGAGTTTTGGGGTTAGGTAGAGGTTTAGGGATAGGCTGAGGGGTAGGGTTAGTGTGATGTTTATTGTGAGGGTGAGGGTGAGGGTGAAGGTTAGGGTTGGGTGATGTTTAAGTTGAGGTTTAGGGTTAGCGTAAGGTTTAGGGTTCGGTGAGAGTTTGGGCTAGGTTAAGTGTTAGGGTGACGGTGAGGGTTAGGGTGAGGTTGAGGGTTAGGGTTAGGTTTAGGGTGAGGGTTAGGATGAGGGTTAGGGTGAGGGTTTGGTTTAGGGTTAGGGTGAGGTTTAGGTTTAGGCTGAGGGTTAGAGTTAGGTTTAGGGTGAGGGTAAGGTTACTGGTGAGGGTTAAGTTGAGGGTGAGTGTGAGGGTGAGGGTTTCGTTTAGGTAAGGGTTAGGGTTAGAGTTTGGGTGAAGATTAGGTGAGGGTGAGGGTTAGGTTGAGGGGTAGGGTTAGGGTGAACGTTTTGGTTAGGGTTAGGGTGAGGGTTAGCGTTAGAGTGAAGTTTTGTATGAGGGTGAGTGTTAATGTTAGGGTTAGCGTTAGGGAAAGGGTTAGGGTTAGGGTTAGGGTGAGGGTTAGGGTTAGATGTAGGTTTAGGTTTAGGGTGAGGGTTAGGGTTAGTGTGAGGGTAAGGGTCAGGGTTAGAGTTAGGGTTAGTGTGAGGATAAATGTTAGGATGAGGGTTAGGTTGAGTGTGAGGGTTAGGTTTATCTTTAGGGTTAGGGTGAGGGTTAGGGTTTGGGTTAATGTGAGGATTAGGTTTAGGTTGATGTATAGGGTGAGGGTGAGGATTAGGTTGAGGATGAGGTTGATGTTTAGGTTGAGGGTGAGGCTGAGGGTTACGGTTAAGGTTTGGGTTTGGGTGAGGGTGAGGATTAGGGTTACGGTGATGATTAGGGTTATTGTTTGTATAGGGTTAGGGTGAGGGTGAGGGTTAGGGTTAGGAAAAGGATGAGGGTAAGGGTTAGGGTGAGGGTTAGGTTAAGGATAAGGTTTAGGATTAGGGTTAGGGTGAGTGTTAGAGTGAGGGTTAGGATTAGGGTTGTGATAGGGTGAGGGTCAGAGTGAGGGTTAAGGTTAAGTTGAGGTTTAGTTTTATGGTGAGGATTAGGGAGAGTATTAAGGTGAGAGTTAGGGTTAGGGTGCTGTTTATTGTGAGTGTGAGGGTTAGGGTGAGGGCGAGTCCTCGGATGAGGGTGAGGGTTGGGGTGAGGGTGAGGGTTAGGGTGTGGTTGAGGGTTAGGGTTAGGGTGAGGTAAGGGTGATGTTGAGGTTTAGAGTGAGGCTGAGGGGTAGGTGTAGGTTTAGGGTTAGGGTGAGGTTTAGGGTTAGGGATTGTTTAGGGTGAGAGTTAGGGTGAGGTGTCGGGATAGGGTTAGGGTGAGGTTTAGGGTTAGTGTGAGGGTTAGGGTTAGGTTTAGGGTGAGGGTAAGTGTGAGGATTAGGTTTAGGGTGTAGGTTAGGGTGAGGGTGAGGGTTAGGGTTAGCGTTAGGGTGAGGGTGAGGGTTTGGTTTACGGTGATGTTTACGGTGAGTTTGAGGGATAGTTTGAGGGTGAGGGTGAGGGTATGGTTTAGGGTGAGGGTGCGGGGGAGGGTGAGGATTAGGGTTAGGGTTAGGGTTAGGATTAGGATGAGGGTGAGGATTAGGGTTAGGAATAGGGTTAGGATTAGTTTTAGTCTGAGGCTGAGGGTCAGGGTGACGTTGAAGGTTATGGTTAGTGTTAGGGTGAGGATAAGTTTTAGGGTGAGGGTTAGGGTGAGGGTTAGGGATAGGGTTAGGGTTAGGGTGAGGGTTAGGGTTTGGGTAATGTTTAGGGTTAGGTTTAGCGTTAGGTTTAGAGTTATTGTGAGGGTGAGTGTTACGGGTAGGGTTATGGTTAGGTATAGGGGTAGGGTTAGGGAGAGGGATAGGGGTAGTGTTAGGGTCAGGTTAAGGGTGAGTGTGAGGGTTAGGGTTAGGGTTAGGGTTAGGGTGAGGGTAAGGGTTAGGGTGAGGGTTAGGTTGAGGTTGAGGTTTAGGGTGAGGGTAAGGGTTAGGGTGAGGTTTAGGGCTTGGGTGATGTTTAGGGTGAGGTTTAGTGTGAGGATGAGGGTTCAGATGAGGGTGAGGGTTCAGATGAGGGTGAGGGTTAGTGTGTGGTTGAGATTTAGGCGAAGGGTTAGGGTTAGGTTGAGGGTTAGGCTTAGGTTTAGGGTTAGTGTGAGGGTTAGGGAGAGGGGTAGGGTTAAGTTTAGGGTGAGGTTTAGGTTGGGGTGAGGGTTAGGGTTAGTGTTAGGTTTAGGGTGAGAGTTAGGGTGATGGTTAGCTTTAGGGATAGTGTTAGGGTGAGGGTTAGGGTTATGGTGATGTTTATGGTGAGGGTGAGTGTTAGTGTGAGGGTGAGGGTGAGGGTGAGGTTTAGGTTTAGGGTTAGGTTTAGGTTGAGGGTGAGGGTGAGGGTGAGGGTTAGGTTTAGGATTAGGGTTAGGGTTAGGGTTAGTGTGAGGGTTAGGGTGAGGACGAGTGTTCGGGTGATGGTGAGGGTTAGGCTGTGGGTGAGGGTTAGGGTTATGGTGAGGATTAGGTTAGAGTTAGGGTTAGTGATATGGTGAGGGTAAGGGTTAGAGGGAGGTTTAGGGTCAAGGTTTGGGTGAGCGTGATAGTTAGGGTTAGCATTAAGGTTAGGGTAAGGGTGAGGTTTAGGGTAAGGGTGAGGTTTAGGTTTAGGGTGAGGTTTAGTGTGATTGTGAGGGTGAGGGTGAGGGTTAGGCTTAGGGTTAGGATTCGGGTTAGGGTTAGGCTGAAGTTGAGGGTGAAAGTGAGAGTGAGGTTTAGTGTTAGGGTTAGGGTGAGGGTTAGGGTTAGTGTGAGGGTAAGTGTGATTTTGAGGATCAGGATGAGAGTGAGGGTTAGAATGAGGGTGAGGGTGAGAGTGAGGGTTATGGTTAGGATTAGAGTTAGGGTTAGGTTTAGGCTGAAGGTGAGGGTCAGGGTGAGGGTGAAGGTTAGGGTTAGGCTATGGTTAGGGTTAGGGTTATGGTGAGGGTTATGGTTAGTGTGAGCGTTATGGTTATGTTTAGGGTTTGGGTTAGGGTTAAGGTTAAGGTTAAGGTTATGTTTAGAGTTAGTATTAGGGTGATGGTTGTGGTTTGGGTGATGTTTAGGGTGAGGGTGAGGGTGAGTGAGAGGATGAGGGTTCGGGTTTGGGTTCGGGATCGGGTGAGTGGGAGGGTTAGGATGTGGGTGAGGATAAGGGTTAGGGTGAGGGATAGCTTTAGGTTTAGGGTTAGTGTGAGGGTGAGGGTTAGGGGTAGGGTTAAGGTTAAGTTGAGGGTTAGGGTTAGGGTTGGGGTTTGGGAGACGGGTAGTGAGAGGGGTACGGGTACGGTTAGTGTGAGGTTTAGGGTGAGGGTGAGGGTGAGGGTGAGGGTGATGGGGAGGGTTAGGTTCAGGGTTAGGTTTAGGGTGAGTTTGAGGGTTAGGGTTAGGTTAAGGATTAGTGTTAGTGTTAGGGTGAGTGTCAGTGTATGGGTTCGGGTTCGGGTTCGGGTTCAAGATAGGGTGTGAATGAGGATTAAAGTTAGGGTGAGGATTAGTGTTAGGGTTAGAGTTAGGGTTATGGTGAGGGTAAGGGTTAGAGTGAGGTTTAGTGTGATGATGAGGTTTAGGGTTAGGATTAGGGTGAAGGTGAGGTACAGGGTGAGGTTTAGAGTTAGTGTCAGGATTAGGGATACGTTTAGGGTTAGGGTGAGAGTGAGGGTGACTGTTAGGGTTAGATTTAGGGTTAGAGTTAGAGTGAGGGTGAGGGTGAGGGTTAGGATTAGGGTTAGGATTATGGTTAGACTGAGGGTGATGGAGAGGGTGAGGGTGAGGGTTAGGGTTAGGATGAGGGTAAGGGTTAGGGTTAGGGTTAGCGTAAGTGTTAGGGTGAGGGTAAATGTTTGGGTGAGGGTTAGGGTGAGGGTGAGGCTGAGGGTTAGATTGAGGGTAAGGTGAAATTTAGGTTTATAGTTAGGTTTATGGTGAGTGTTAGGTTGTGGGTAAGTGTTAGGGTGAGGGTTAGGGTAAGGGTGAGTGTTAGGATTCGGGTGAGGGTAAGGGTAAGGGTGAGGGTTACGGTGAGAGTGAGGGACAGGGTGAGGTTTTGGATTAAGGTTAAGGATAGGGTGAGGATTTGGGTTAGGGTTGGTTTAGGGTGAGGGTTAGAGTGAGTGTGAGGTTTAGGGCTAGAATTGGGTTTAGGGTTAGGGTTAGGATGAGTGTTAGGGTTCAGTTTATGGTTAGGGTTAGGGTGAGGGTGAGAGTTAGTGCTAGGGTTAGGGTGAGGGTTAGTGTTAGGGTGAGTGCTATGGTGAGGGTGAGGGTTAGCGTGAGGGTAAGGGTGAGGGTGAAGTTTTTGGTTATGTAAGGGTTAGGGCTAGGTTTAGGGTGAGTATTAGTGTAAGGGTGTGGGTTAGGGTAGGGTAAGTGCTAGGGTTAGTTTGAGGGTGAGGGTGAGGGTGAGGGTTAGTGTTAGGATGAGGGTTAGGGTGAGGGTGAGGGTGAGGCTGAGCGTTAGGGTTAGGGTTATTGTGAGGGTTAGGGTTACGGTGATTATTAGGGTTAGGGTGAGGGTTAGGATTAGGGTAAGGTTTAGGGTGAGGGTTAGTGATAGGATGATGTTTAGTGTGAGGGTTAGGGTGAGCGTGAGTGTTCAGGTCAGAGTTACGGTTAGGGTTAGGGTTAGGGCTAGGTTTAGGGTGAGGGTGAGGGTGAGGGTTAGGGTTAGGGTTAGGGTGTGGGATAGGGTGAGCGTTAGGGTTAGGTATAGGGTTATTTTAAGGGGTAGGCTGAGGGTAAGGTTTAGGGTGAGGTTTAGGTTGAGGGTTAGGTTGAGGGTGAGAGTTAGGGTTAGCATGAGTTTTAGGGTGAGGGTGAGAGTTAGGGTGATGGTTAGGAATAGGGTGAGGATTAGGCTTAGTGTGAGGGTTAAGGTTAGGGTTAGTGTGAGGATAAGGGTTAGAGTGAGAGTTAGGTTGAGGGTGAGGTGTAGGGTTAGAGTTAGGGATAGGGTGAGCGTTAGGTTGAGGGTTAGGTTTAGGTTTAGGGTTAATGTTAGGGTTAGTGTGAGTGTTAGAGTGAGGGTAGGGTTCAGCTTATGGTGAGGGTTAGGGTGTGGGCGAGGGTTATGTTTAGGGTGAGGATTAGGGTTAGAGTTAGGGGTAGGGTTATGGTGAGGGTAAGGGTTCGGGTGAGGTTTAGGGTGAGGTTTAAGGTGAGGGTGAGAGGTAGGGTTAGCATTAGAGTTAGGGTGAGGGTGAGGGTTAGGATGAGGGTTCGGGTTCGGGTTAGGTTTAGGGTGAGGGTTAGGGTGAGGGTGTACGTGAGAGTAAGGTTTAGTGTTAAGATTAGGGTTAGTGTTAGGGTGAGGGTTAGGGTTAGGCTGAGGGTTAGGGATAGGGGGATGTATATTGTGAGGGTGAGAGTTAGGGTGAGTGTGAGTTTTAGGGTGAGGGTGAGGGTCCGGGTGAGTGTGAGGGTTAGGGTGTGGTTGAGGGTTAGGTTTAGGGTGAGGGTTAGGGTGACGGTGAGGGTTAGGGTGAGGGTGAGGGTTAGATTTAGGTTTACGGTTATGGTGAGGTTTAGGGTTAGGGTAGGGTTAGGGTGAGAGTTACGGTGAGGTGTATGGATAGGGTTAGGGTGAGGGTTAGTGTGAGGGTGAGGGTTAGGGTTAGCGTTAGGGATAGGGTGAGGGTTAGGGTGAGTGTAAGGGTTAGGGTTAGGATTTGGGTTAGGGTTAGGGTTAGGGTGATGTTTAGGGTGAGGTTTAGGGTTAGGGTGAGGGTTAGCTTTTGGGTGAGGGTGAGGTTTAGGTTGTGGGTGAGGGTTAGGATAAGATTGACTGTTAGGGTGACTGTTTTGGTTAGGGTTAGGGTGAGGATTATGGTTAGGTTAGGGTGAGGGTGAGGGTTAGGGTGACAGTTAGGGTGAGGGGTAGGGTTAGGGTTAGGATGAGCATTAGGGTTAGTGTGAGGGTTATGGTTAGGGTTAGGGTGAGTGTTACAGTTAGGGTGAGGGGTAGGGTGAGGGGTAGGGTTAGTGTTAGGTTGAGGGCTTGGATGAGGGTGAGGGTTAGGTTGAGGTTGAGGGTGAGGGTGAGGTTTTCGGTTAGGTAAGGGTTAGGGTTAGGGTTAGGGTGAGGGTTAGAGTGATGGGTAGTTTTAGCATTAGGGTTAGGGTGAGGGTTAGGGTTAAGGTGAGCGCTAGGGTGAGGGTGAGATTTAGGTTGAGGATGAGGGTGAGGTTTTTGGTTATATAAGCTTTAGGGTCAGGTTCAGGGTGAGAATTAGGGTTAGGGTGAGGGTTAGGATTAGGGTAGGGAATAGGATGAGGGTTAGGAATAGGGTGATGTTTAGTGTGAAGGTTAGGGTGAGCGTGAGTGTTCAGGTCAGAGTTAGGGTTAGGTTTAGGGTTAGGGTGAGGATTAGGGTGAGGGTGAGTGTGAGGTTTAGGATTAGGGTTAGGGTGAGGGAAAGGGTGAGCGTTAGGGTTATATTTAGGGTTATTTTAAGGGTTAGGGTGAGGGTAACGTTTAGGGTGAGGTTTAGGGTGAGGGTTAGGGGGAGGGTGAGAGGCAGGGTTAGCATGAGTGTTAGGGTGAGGGTAAGGGTTAGGGTGAGAGTTAGGAATAGGGTGAGGATCAGGGTAAGTGTGAGGATAAGGGTTAGGGTGAGGGTTAGGTGTAGGGTTAGCGTTAGGGATAGGGTGAGCATTAGGGTGAGGGTTAGGTTTCAGGTGAGGGTGAGGGTTAGGTTTAGGGTTAGGGCTAGTTTTAGGCTTAGGGTGAGGGTGAGGTTGAGGGTTAGGTTTAGGATTAGGGTTAAGGTTAGGGTTAGTGTGAGTGTTAGGGTGAGGATGAGAGTTAGGGTAATTGTGAGGTTTAGGATGTGGGCAAAAGTTAGGGTTAGGGTGAGGATTAGGGTTAGGGTTAGGGTTAGGGTTATGGTGAGAGTAAGTTTTAGGGTGAGGTTTAGGGTGAAGGTGAGTGTTAGGGTTTGCGTTAGTGTTAGGATGAGAATTAGGGTGAGGGTTAGGGTTAGGGTTAGGGTGAGAATTAAGGTGAGTTTGTGGGTTAGGGTTAGGGTTAGCGTGAGTGTGTGGGTGAGGGTGAGTGCTAGGATGAGGGTTAGGGTTAGGGTAATGGTGTGGGTGAGGGTGAGTGTGAGGGTTAGGGTTAGGGTGAGGGGTAGGTTTACGGTGAGGTTTAGGGTTAGGGTGAGGTTTAGGGTTAGGCTTAGGGTGAGTGTTAGGTTTAGGGTGATATTTAGAGTGAGAGTGATTGTTAAGTTGAGGGTGAGTGTTCTGGTGAGAGTTAGGGTTAGGGACAGGGATAGGGTTAGTGTGAGGGTAAGGGTTAGGGTGAGGGTGAGGGTTAGGGTTATGATGAGGGTTAGGGTTAGGGTTAGGGTGAGGGTGAGGGTTAGGGTGAGCGTTGGGTTTAGGGTTAGGGTTAGTTTGCGGGTTAGGATGAGATTTAGGGTGAGGGTGATGGTTAGGTTTAGGATGAGGGTAAGGTTTCGAGTGAGGATTAGGGTGAGGGTGAGAGTTAGGGTTAGCATTAGACTTAGGGTGAGGGTGAGGGTTAGGGTTAGGGTTATGGATAGGGGGAGGATTACACTTAGTGTGAGGGTTAGGGTTAGTATTTGTGTTTTGGTTAGTGTGAGGATAAGGGTTAGAGTGAGGGTTAGGGTGAGGGTCAGGTGTAGGGTTAGAGTTAGGGATAGGGTGAGCGTTAGGGTGAGGGTTAGGTTTAGGGTGAGGGTGAGTGTTGGTTTTGGGTTGGGACTAGGTTTATTCTTAGGGTGAGGGTGAGGTTGAGGGTTAGGTTTAGGATTAGGGTAAGGATTAGGTTCAGTGTGAGTGTTAGGGTGAGGATGAGCGTTTGGGTAATGGTGAGGGTTAGGATGTGGGCTTGGGTTAGGGTTAGGGTGAGGATTAGGGTTAGGGTTAGGGTTAGGGTTATGGTGAGGGCAAGGGTTAGGGTGAGGTTTAGGTTAAAGTGAGGGTTATGGTTAGCATTAATGTTAGGATGAGGGTTAGCGTTAAGGTTAGGGTTAGGTTTAGAGTGAGGGTCAGGGTGAGGGTGTGGGTTAGTGTTAGGATTAGGATTAGGGTTAGGATGAGGGTGAGGGTGAAGGTGAGGGTTAGGGTTAGGTTGAGGGCTAGGTTTAGGGTGAGGTTTAGGGTTAGGCTAAGGGTTGGGGTGAAGGTTAGGGTTAGGGTTAGGGTTAGGGTGAGAGTCACGGTGATGGTTAGAGTTAGGTAGAGGTTTAGGTTTAGGCTGAGGGGTAGGGTTAGGGTGATGTTTATTGTGAGGGTGAGGGTTAGGGTGAGGGAGAGTTTTAGGGTGACGGTGAAGGTTTGGCTGAGGGTGAGGGTTAGGGTGTGCTTGAGGGTTAGTGTTAGGGTGACAGTGAGTGTTAGGGTGAGGGTGAGGGTTAGGTTTAGGGTTAGGTTTAGGGTGATGTTTAAGGTTAGGTTTAGGGTGAGAGTTAGGGTGAGGTGTAGGGATAGGGTTAGGGTGAGGGTTAGGATGAGGGTGAGGGTTAGTGTTAGAGTTAGGGATAGGGTGACTGTTAGGCTGAGGGTTAGATTTAGGTTGTGGGTGAGGGTAGGATGATGGTAAGGGATAGGTTTAGCGTTAGGGATTGGGTTAGGGTTAAGGTTAGGGTGATGGCTAGTGTGAGGGTGAGGTTTAGGGTGAGGGTCAGATTGAAAATGAGGGTTTCTGTTAGGTAAGGGTTAGGGTTATTTTTAAGGTGTCTATTATGTTGAGATTGAGGTTTAGTGTGATTTTTAGTGTTAGAGTGAGGGTTAGGGTTAGGATTTGGGTGAGGGTTATTCTTAGGGTGATGTTTAGGGTGAGGTTTAGGGTTAGGGTTAGGGTTTGAGTTCAGGTGAGGGTGAGGGTTAGGGTGTGGGTGAGGGTTAGGGTTAGGTTGAGTGTTTGGGTGACGGTGATGGTTAGGGTGAGGATGAGGGTTAGGAGTAGCGGTAGGTTTAGCGTTATGGTGAGGGTTAGGGTTAGCGTGAGTGTTAGGGTTAGGTTTAGGTTGAGGGTAAGGTTTAGGTTGAGGGTTAGGATGAGGGTGAGGATGAGGGTGAGTGTTTCGTTTAGGTAAGGGTTCGGGTTAGGGTTCGGGTGAGGATTAGGGGAGGGTGAGGGTTAGGTTGAGGGTTACGGTTAGGGTGAGGGTTGGGGTTAGGGTGAGGGTTAGCGTAAGGGTGATGTTTAGTATGAGGGTTAGGGTTACTATTAGGGTTAGCTTTAGGGTTAGGGTGAGGGTTATTGTGAGGGTGAGGGTGAGTCTTAGGGTTAGGGTTAGGGTGAGTTTGAGGGTGATGGTTAGTTTTAGGATTAGGGTTAGGGTTAGGATTGGTTGAGTGTTAGGTTGAGGGTAAGGGTTCAGGTGAGAGTGAGGGTTATGGTGTGGGTTAGTGTTAGGGTTACGGTGAGAATTAGGGGTAGGTTTAGGGTTAGGGTTATGGTGAATGTAAGTGTTAGGGTGAGGTATAGTGTGAGGATGAGGGTTAGGGTTAGGGTGAGGGTTAGGGTGAGGGTTAGGTTTAGGTTTAGGGTTAAGGTGAGGTTGAGGTATAGGGTGAGGGTTAGCGTTATGGTGAGGGATAGGGATAGGGTTAGGGTCCTGGTGAGGGTGAGTGTTAGGTTTAGTGTTAGGGTGAGGGTGAGTGTGAGGGTTAGGATTAGGGTAAGGATTAGGGTTAGGCTGAAGGTGAGGGTGATGCTAAGGGTGAGGGTAAGGGTTAGGGTGATGGTTAGGTTTAGGGTTAGGATAGAATGAGGGTGAGGGTCAGGGTTAGGGTTAGGGTGAGTGTTAGGATGAGGGTTAGGCTGAGGGTTAGGGTTAGGGTTAGTGGGAGGGTTAGGGTTAGGGTTAGGGTTTGGGTTAGAGTGAGGGTTAGGGTTAGTTTTGGGATTAGGATAAGGGTTAGGCTGAGGGTTAGGGTTAGGGTTAGTGTGAGTGCTAGGTTGAGGGTTAGGGTTTGGGTTAGTTGAGGGTAAAGGTTAGGGTGAGGGTTAGGGTGAGGCTGAGGTTTAGGGTTATGTTTAGGGTTAGGGTGAGGTTTAGGGTGAGGGTTAGTTTTAGGGTTAGGCTTAGGGTGAGGGTTAAGGTGTAGGTAAGGTTTAGGGTGAGGGTTATGATGAGGGTGAGGTTTAGGGTTAGGATGAGGGTTAGGGTGAGAGGTTGGGTGAGGTTTATGGAAAAGGTTAGGGTTAGGGTGAGGATTAGGGTTACAGTTAAGTTTAGGGTGAGTTTTATGCTGATGGGTAGGGTGAGGTTAGGGTGAGTTTTAAGTTTAGTGTGAGGGTTAGGTTAGGGTGAGGGTTAGGCTTAGGGTGAGTTTGAGGGTTAGGGTTAGGGTGAGGGTTAGGGTGAGGATGAGGTTTAGGTTTAGCATTAGGTTTACCGTTAGGGTTAGGATGAGGGTTGGGTTTAGGGTGAGGATGAGGGTTAGGGTTAGGGTTGGTGTGAGTTTTAGTGTTAGGATGAGGGTTAGGTTTAGGGTGAGGGTTAGGGTTAGGGTAAGGGATAGGGTGAGGGTTAGGGTTAGGGTTAGGGTGACAGTCAGAGTGAGGCTTATTGTTAGGTTGAGGGTTAGGGTTAGGGTAAGGGGTAGGGTTAGGGGTAGGGTGAGTGTTAGGGTTAGGGTGATGTTTATTATAAAGTTGAGGTTTAGGGTGAGGGTGAGTGTTCGTGTGAGGGTTAGGGTGAATGTGAAGGTTTGGGTGTGGTTGAGGCTTAGTTATAGGGTGAGGGTGAGGGTTGGGGTGACGGTGAGGGTTAGGGTGAGGGTCAGGGTTAAGTCTAGAGTTAGGTTTAGGTTGAGGTTTAGGGTTAGGGTTATGGTTAGGGTGAGAGTTAGGGTGAGGTGTCGTCATAGGGTTAGGGTGAGGGTTAGGGTTAGTGTGAGGGTTAGGCTTAGGTTTAGGGTTATTGTGATGATAAGGTTTAGGGTGAGGTTGAGGGTTAGGGTTAGCGTTAGGGTTAGAGTGAGGGTTAGGGTGAGGGTTAGCGTTAGGGCGAGGGTTAGGGTTAGGGTTATGGTGAGGTGTAGGGATAGCGTGATGTTTAGGGTGAGGTTGATGGTTAATGTGAGGGTGAGGGTGAAGGTTGGTGTGAGGGTCAGGGTGAGGGTGAGGGTGAGGGTTAGGATTAGGATGAAGGTGAGGCTGAGAGTTAGAATTAGGTATAGTGTTAGGGTTAGGGTTAGGCTGAGGGTGCGGGTCAGGGTGAGGGTGAAGTTTAGGTTTAAGTTTAGGATTAGGGTTAGAGTGAGGATTACGTTTAGTGTGTGGGTTATGGTTAGGGTTACGATTAGGGATAGGTTGAGGGTAAGGAGTAGGGTGAGGGTTAGGATGAGGGTTAGGGTTAGGGTTAGGATTAGGGTGAGGGTTAGAGTTTGGGTGATGTTTAGGGTGAGGTTGACGGTTAGTGATAGGCTGATGGTTCGGGTGAGGGTGAGAGTGAGGGTGTGTGTGAGGATTAACTTTAGATTTAGGTTTCTTGTGAGGGTGATGTTTAGGGGGAGGGTTAGGTTTTTGTTGAGGTTTAGGGTTAGGGAGAGTGTTAGGGTTATGTTTAGGGTGAGTTTTAGGGTGAGTGTGATGGTTAGGGTGATGCTGAGGGTGAGGGTTAGGGTTAGGGTTAGGGTGAGTTTGAGGGTGAGGGTTACGTTTAGGTTTAGGGTTAGGGTTAGGGTTAGGGAGAGTTTTAGGGTGAGTGTGAGGGTGAGGGTGAGGGTGAGGTTGAGAGTTAGGGTGTTGGAGAGGTTTAGGTTTAGGGTAAGGATTTGGGTTAGGGTTATGTTGAGAGTAAGGGTTAGAATGAGGTTTAATGTGAGGATGAGGGTAAGGTTAGTGTTAGGGTTAGCGTGAAGGTTAGGGTGAGGGTTAGGGTTTAGTTTAGGGTTAAGGTGAGGGTGAGGTATAGGGTGAGGGTTAGGGTAAAGGTGAGGGATAGGGATAGGGTTAAGGTTAAGGTGAGGGTGAGAATATAGGTTGGGATTAGTGTTAGTATTAGGGTTAGGCTGAGGGTGATGGGGAGGATGAGAATGTGAGTTAGGTTTAGGGTGAGGGATAGGGTTAGGGCAGGGTGAGGGTGAGGGTTAGGATTAGCATTAGGGTTAGGTTGAGGGTTAGGGTTAGGGTTAGTGTAAGGGTTAGGGTTAGTGTAAGGGTTAGGGTTAGTGTAAGGCTTAGGGTTAGGGTTAGGTTTAGGGAGAGGGTTAGGGTTAGGTTTAGGGTTAGCATAAGGTTTAGGCTGAGGGTTAGGTTTAGGGTTAGTGTGAGGGTTAGTTTTAGGGTTAGGCTAAGGGTTAGGGTGAGGGTAAAGGTCAGGTTGAGGGTTAGGGTGTGGGTATGTGTTAGGGTGAGGTTTAGGTTGAGGGTGAGGGTTAAGGTTACGGTGAGAGTAAGGGTTAGGGTGACGGTTAGGGTGAGGTTGAGGGTTAGGGTGAAGGTTTTGGTTATGGTTAAGGATAGGTTGAAGATTAGGGTTAGGGTTAGGTTTAGTGTGAGGTTTAGGGTTAGGGTTAGGGTGACGGTAAGGTTTAGCGTGAGGGTTATGTGAGTGTGAGTTTTAGGGTTAGTATTAGGTTTAGAGTTAGTGTTAGGATTAGGGTTAGGGTTAGGATTAGTTTTAGGGGGAGGGGTAAAGTGAAGGTTAGGGTTAAGGCTGGGGTGAGGGTTAGAATTAGGGTGAGGGCTAGTGTGAGGTTGAGGTTTAGGGTGAGGGTGAGGGTGAGAGTGAGGTTTTTGGTTAGGTAAGGGTTAGGGTTAGGGTTAGGGTGAGGATTAGGGTGAGGATGTGTGTTAGGTTTAGGTTTAGGGTGAGGGTGAGGGTGAGGGTGAGGGTGAGGGTGAGGGTTAGGGTTAGTTTTAGGGTGAGGGTGAGGGTGAAGTTTATGGTTAGGGTTAGGGTTAGGGTAAGGTTTACCACTAGTGTGAGGGTTATGGTTAGTGTTAGGGTTAGGGTTAGGGTGAGTATAAGGGTTAAGGTGAGGGTTAGGGTGAGGGTGAGATTTAGGGTTGGGGTTAGGGTGAGGGCTAGGGTTTGGATGATGTTTACGGTGAGGTTTAGGGTGAGGCTGAGGGTTCGTGTGAGGGTGAGGCTTCAGGTGAGTTTGAGGGTTAGGGTGTGTGTGAGGATTAGGTTTAGGGTTAACATTAGGTTTAGAGTTAGTGTGAGGGTTAAGGTTAGGGGTAAGGTTAGGGTTTGGGTTAGGGTTAGGGTTAGGGTTAGGATGATTGTTAGGGAGAAGGGTAGGCGTAGGGTTAGGGTGAGTTTTGGGGTGAGAGTGAGGGTTAGGGTGAGAGTGAGCGTAAGGTTTAGGTTTAGGGTTAGGGTTAGGGTGAAGATGAGGGTGAGGTTCAGTGTTAGTATTAGGGTTAGGTTTAGGGTTACTGTGAGGGTGAGGGTGAGGGTGAGGGTGAGGTTTAGGTTGAGGGTTAATTTTAGGCTAAGTGTTAGGGTGAGGGTTAGGGTTAGGGTGAGGGTAAGGGTGAGTTTTGGGGTTAGGTAGAGGTTTAGGGATAGGCTGAGGGGTAGGGTTAGTGTGATGTTTATTGTGAGGGTGAGGGTGAGGGTGAAGGTTAGGGTTGGGTGATGTTTAAGTTGAGGTTTAGGGTTAGCGTAAGGTTTAGGGTTCGGTGAGAGTTTGGGCTAGGTTAAGTGTTAGGGTGACGGTGAGGGTTAGGGTGAGGTTGAGGGTTAGGGTTAGGTTTAGGGTGAGGGTTAGGATGAGGGTTAGGGTGAGGGTTTGGTTTAGGGTTAGGGTGAGGTTTAGGTTTAGGCTGAGGGTTAGAGTTAGGTTTAGGGTGAGGGTAAGGTTACTGGTGAGGGTTAAGTTGAGGGTGAGTGTGAGGGTGAGGGTTTCGTTTAGGTAAGGGTTAGGGTTAGAGTTTGGGTGAAGATTAGGTGAGGGTGAGGGTTAGGTTGAGGGGTAGGGTTAGGGTGAACGTTTTGGTTAGGGTTAGGGTGAGGGTTAGCGTTAGAGTGAAGTTTTGTATGAGGGTGAGTGTTAATGTTAGGGTTAGCGTTAGGGAAAGGGTTAGGGTTAGGGTTAGGGTGAGGGTTAGGGTTAGATGTAGGTTTAGGTTTAGGGTGAGGGTTAGGGTTAGTGTGAGGGTAAGGGTCAGGGTTAGAGTTAGGGTTAGTGTGAGGATAAATGTTAGGATGAGGGTTAGGTTGAGTGTGAGGGTTAGGTTTATCTTTAGGGTTAGGGTGAGGGTTAGGGTTTGGGTTAATGTGAGGATTAGGTTTAGGTTGATGTATAGGGTGAGGGTGAGGATTAGGTTGAGGATGAGGTTGATGTTTAGGTTGAGGGTGAGGCTGAGGGTTACGGTTAAGGTTTGGGTTTGGGTGAGGGTGAGGATTAGGGTTACGGTGATGATTAGGGTTATTGTTTGTATAGGGTTAGGGTGAGGGTGAGGGTTAGGGTTAGGAAAAGGATGAGGGTAAGGGTTAGGGTGAGGGTTAGGTTAAGGATAAGGTTTAGGATTAGGGTTAGGGTGAGTGTTAGAGTGAGGGTTAGGATTAGGGTTGTGATAGGGTGAGGGTCAGAGTGAGGGTTAAGGTTAAGTTGAGGTTTAGTTTTATGGTGAGGATTAGGGAGAGTATTAAGGTGAGAGTTAGGGTTAGGGTGCTGTTTATTGTGAGTGTGAGGGTTAGGGTGAGGGCGAGTCCTCGGATGAGGGTGAGGGTTGGGGTGAGGGTGAGGGTTAGGGTGTGGTTGAGGGTTAGGGTTAGGGTGAGGTAAGGGTGATGTTGAGGTTTAGAGTGAGGCTGAGGGGTAGGTGTAGGTTTAGGGTTAGGGTGAGGTTTAGGGTTAGGGATTGTTTAGGGTGAGAGTTAGGGTGAGGTGTCGGGATAGGGTTAGGGTGAGGTTTAGGGTTAGTGTGAGGGTTAGGGTTAGGTTTAGGGTGAGGGTAAGTGTGAGGATTAGGTTTAGGGTGTAGGTTAGGGTGAGGGTGAGGGTTAGGGTTAGCGTTAGGGTGAGGGTGAGGGTTTGGTTTACGGTGATGTTTACGGTGAGTTTGAGGGATAGTTTGAGGGTGAGGGTGAGGGTATGGTTTAGGGTGAGGGTGCGGGGGAGGGTGAGGATTAGGGTTAGGGTTAGGGTTAGGATTAGGATGAGGGTGAGGATTAGGGTTAGGAATAGGGTTAGGATTAGTTTTAGTCTGAGGCTGAGGGTCAGGGTGACGTTGAAGGTTATGGTTAGTGTTAGGGTGAGGATAAGTTTTAGGGTGAGGGTTAGGGTGAGGGTTAGGGATAGGGTTAGGGTTAGGGTGAGGGTTAGGGTTTGGGTAATGTTTAGGGTTAGGTTTAGCGTTAGGTTTAGAGTTATTGTGAGGGTGAGTGTTACGGGTAGGGTTATGGTTAGGTATAGGGGTAGGGTTAGGGAGAGGGATAGGGGTAGTGTTAGGGTCAGGTTAAGGGTGAGTGTGAGGGTTAGGGTTAGGGTTAGGGTTAGGGTGAGGGTAAGGGTTAGGGTGAGGGTTAGGTTGAGGTTGAGGTTTAGGGTGAGGGTAAGGGTTAGGGTGAGGTTTAGGGCTTGGGTGATGTTTAGGGTGAGGTTTAGTGTGAGGATGAGGGTTCAGATGAGGGTGAGGGTTCAGATGAGGGTGAGGGTTAGTGTGTGGTTGAGATTTAGGCGAAGGGTTAGGGTTAGGTTGAGGGTTAGGCTTAGGTTTAGGGTTAGTGTGAGGGTTAGGGAGAGGGGTAGGGTTAAGTTTAGGGTGAGGTTTAGGTTGGGGTGAGGGTTAGGGTTAGTGTTAGGTTTAGGGTGAGAGTTAGGGTGATGGTTAGCTTTAGGGATAGTGTTAGGGTGAGGGTTAGGGTTATGGTGATGTTTATGGTGAGGGTGAGTGTTAGTGTGAGGGTGAGGGTGAGGGTGAGGTTTAGGTTTAGGGTTAGGTTTAGGTTGAGGGTGAGGGTGAGGGTGAGGGTTAGGTTTAGGATTAGGGTTAGGGTTAGGGTTAGTGTGAGGGTTAGGGTGAGGACGAGTGTTCGGGTGATGGTGAGGGTTAGGCTGTGGGTGAGGGTTAGGGTTATGGTGAGGATTAGGTTAGAGTTAGGGTTAGTGATATGGTGAGGGTAAGGGTTAGAGGGAGGTTTAGGGTCAAGGTTTGGGTGAGCGTGATAGTTAGGGTTAGCATTAAGGTTAGGGTAAGGGTGAGGTTTAGGGTAAGGGTGAGGTTTAGGTTTAGGGTGAGGTTTAGTGTGATTGTGAGGGTGAGGGTGAGGGTTAGGCTTAGGGTTAGGATTCGGGTTAGGGTTAGGCTGAAGTTGAGGGTGAAAGTGAGAGTGAGGTTTAGTGTTAGGGTTAGGGTGAGGGTTAGGGTTAGTGTGAGGGTAAGTGTGATTTTGAGGATCAGGATGAGAGTGAGGGTTAGAATGAGGGTGAGGGTGAGAGTGAGGGTTATGGTTAGGATTAGAGTTAGGGTTAGGTTTAGGCTGAAGGTGAGGGTCAGGGTGAGGGTGAAGGTTAGGGTTAGGCTATGGTTAGGGTTAGGGTTATGGTGAGGGTTATGGTTAGTGTGAGCGTTATGGTTATGTTTAGGGTTTGGGTTAGGGTTAAGGTTAAGGTTAAGGTTATGTTTAGAGTTAGTATTAGGGTGATGGTTGTGGTTTGGGTGATGTTTAGGGTGAGGGTGAGGGTGAGTGAGAGGATGAGGGTTCGGGTTTGGGTTCGGGATCGGGTGAGTGGGAGGGTTAGGATGTGGGTGAGGATAAGGGTTAGGGTGAGGGATAGCTTTAGGTTTAGGGTTAGTGTGAGGGTGAGGGTTAGGGGTAGGGTTAAGGTTAAGTTGAGGGTTAGGGTTAGGGTTGGGGTTTGGGAGACGGGTAGTGAGAGGGGTACGGGTACGGTTAGTGTGAGGTTTAGGGTGAGGGTGAGGGTGAGGGTGAGGGTGATGGGGAGGGTTAGGTTCAGGGTTAGGTTTAGGGTGAGTTTGAGGGTTAGGGTTAGGTTAAGGATTAGTGTTAGTGTTAGGGTGAGTGTCAGTGTATGGGTTCGGGTTCGGGTTCGGGTTCAAGATAGGGTGTGAATGAGGATTAAAGTTAGGGTGAGGATTAGTGTTAGGGTTAGAGTTAGGGTTATGGTGAGGGTAAGGGTTAGAGTGAGGTTTAGTGTGATGATGAGGTTTAGGGTTAGGATTAGGGTGAAGGTGAGGTACAGGGTGAGGTTTAGAGTTAGTGTCAGGATTAGGGATACGTTTAGGGTTAGGGTGAGAGTGAGGGTGACTGTTAGGGTTAGATTTAGGGTTAGAGTTAGAGTGAGGGTGAGGGTGAGGGTTAGGATTAGGGTTAGGATTATGGTTAGACTGAGGGTGATGGAGAGGGTGAGGGTGAGGGTTAGGGTTAGGATGAGGGTAAGGGTTAGGGTTAGGGTTAGCGTAAGTGTTAGGGTGAGGGTAAATGTTTGGGTGAGGGTTAGGGTGAGGGTGAGGCTGAGGGTTAGATTGAGGGTAAGGTGAAATTTAGGTTTATAGTTAGGTTTATGGTGAGTGTTAGGTTGTGGGTAAGTGTTAGGGTGAGGGTTAGGGTAAGGGTGAGTGTTAGGATTCGGGTGAGGGTAAGGGTAAGGGTGAGGGTTACGGTGAGAGTGAGGGACAGGGTGAGGTTTTGGATTAAGGTTAAGGATAGGGTGAGGATTTGGGTTAGGGTTGGTTTAGGGTGAGGGTTAGAGTGAGTGTGAGGTTTAGGGCTAGAATTGGGTTTAGGGTTAGGGTTAGGATGAGTGTTAGGGTTCAGTTTATGGTTAGGGTTAGGGTGAGGGTGAGAGTTAGTGCTAGGGTTAGGGTGAGGGTTAGTGTTAGGGTGAGTGCTATGGTGAGGGTGAGGGTTAGCGTGAGGGTAAGGGTGAGGGTGAAGTTTTTGGTTATGTAAGGGTTAGGGCTAGGTTTAGGGTGAGTATTAGTGTAAGGGTGTGGGTTAGGGTAGGGTAAGTGCTAGGGTTAGTTTGAGGGTGAGGGTGAGGGTGAGGGTTAGTGTTAGGATGAGGGTTAGGGTGAGGGTGAGGGTGAGGCTGAGCGTTAGGGTTAGGGTTATTGTGAGGGTTAGGGTTACGGTGATTATTAGGGTTAGGGTGAGGGTTAGGATTAGGGTAAGGTTTAGGGTGAGGGTTAGTGATAGGATGATGTTTAGTGTGAGGGTTAGGGTGAGCGTGAGTGTTCAGGTCAGAGTTACGGTTAGGGTTAGGGTTAGGGCTAGGTTTAGGGTGAGGGTGAGGGTGAGGGTTAGGGTTAGGGTTAGGGTGTGGGATAGGGTGAGCGTTAGGGTTAGGTATAGGGTTATTTTAAGGGGTAGGCTGAGGGTAAGGTTTAGGGTGAGGTTTAGGTTGAGGGTTAGGTTGAGGGTGAGAGTTAGGGTTAGCATGAGTTTTAGGGTGAGGGTGAGAGTTAGGGTGATGGTTAGGAATAGGGTGAGGATTAGGCTTAGTGTGAGGGTTAAGGTTAGGGTTAGTGTGAGGATAAGGGTTAGAGTGAGAGTTAGGTTGAGGGTGAGGTGTAGGGTTAGAGTTAGGGATAGGGTGAGCGTTAGGTTGAGGGTTAGGTTTAGGTTTAGGGTTAATGTTAGGGTTAGTGTGAGTGTTAGAGTGAGGGTAGGGTTCAGCTTATGGTGAGGGTTAGGGTGTGGGCGAGGGTTATGTTTAGGGTGAGGATTAGGGTTAGAGTTAGGGGTAGGGTTATGGTGAGGGTAAGGGTTCGGGTGAGGTTTAGGGTGAGGTTTAAGGTGAGGGTGAGAGGTAGGGTTAGCATTAGAGTTAGGGTGAGGGTGAGGGTTAGGATGAGGGTTCGGGTTCGGGTTAGGTTTAGGGTGAGGGTTAGGGTGAGGGTGTACGTGAGAGTAAGGTTTAGTGTTAAGATTAGGGTTAGTGTTAGGGTGAGGGTTAGGGTTAGGCTGAGGGTTAGGGATAGGGGGATGTATATTGTGAGGGTGAGAGTTAGGGTGAGTGTGAGTTTTAGGGTGAGGGTGAGGGTCCGGGTGAGTGTGAGGGTTAGGGTGTGGTTGAGGGTTAGGTTTAGGGTGAGGGTTAGGGTGACGGTGAGGGTTAGGGTGAGGGTGAGGGTTAGATTTAGGTTTACGGTTATGGTGAGGTTTAGGGTTAGGGTAGGGTTAGGGTGAGAGTTACGGTGAGGTGTATGGATAGGGTTAGGGTGAGGGTTAGTGTGAGGGTGAGGGTTAGGGTTAGCGTTAGGGATAGGGTGAGGGTTAGGGTGAGTGTAAGGGTTAGGGTTAGGATTTGGGTTAGGGTTAGGGTTAGGGTGATGTTTAGGGTGAGGTTTAGGGTTAGGGTGAGGGTTAGCTTTTGGGTGAGGGTGAGGTTTAGGTTGTGGGTGAGGGTTAGGATAAGATTGACTGTTAGGGTGACTGTTTTGGTTAGGGTTAGGGTGAGGATTATGGTTAGGTTAGGGTGAGGGTGAGGGTTAGGGTGACAGTTAGGGTGAGGGGTAGGGTTAGGGTTAGGATGAGCATTAGGGTTAGTGTGAGGGTTATGGTTAGGGTTAGGGTGAGTGTTACAGTTAGGGTGAGGGGTAGGGTGAGGGGTAGGGTTAGTGTTAGGTTGAGGGCTTGGATGAGGGTGAGGGTTAGGTTGAGGTTGAGGGTGAGGGTGAGGTTTTCGGTTAGGTAAGGGTTAGGGTTAGGGTTAGGGTGAGGGTTAGAGTGATGGGTAGTTTTAGCATTAGGGTTAGGGTGAGGGTTAGGGTTAAGGTGAGCGCTAGGGTGAGGGTGAGATTTAGGTTGAGGATGAGGGTGAGGTTTTTGGTTATATAAGCTTTAGGGTCAGGTTCAGGGTGAGAATTAGGGTTAGGGTGAGGGTTAGGATTAGGGTAGGGAATAGGATGAGGGTTAGGAATAGGGTGATGTTTAGTGTGAAGGTTAGGGTGAGCGTGAGTGTTCAGGTCAGAGTTAGGGTTAGGTTTAGGGTTAGGGTGAGGATTAGGGTGAGGGTGAGTGTGAGGTTTAGGATTAGGGTTAGGGTGAGGGAAAGGGTGAGCGTTAGGGTTATATTTAGGGTTATTTTAAGGGTTAGGGTGAGGGTAACGTTTAGGGTGAGGTTTAGGGTGAGGGTTAGGGGGAGGGTGAGAGGCAGGGTTAGCATGAGTGTTAGGGTGAGGGTAAGGGTTAGGGTGAGAGTTAGGAATAGGGTGAGGATCAGGGTAAGTGTGAGGATAAGGGTTAGGGTGAGGGTTAGGTGTAGGGTTAGCGTTAGGGATAGGGTGAGCATTAGGGTGAGGGTTAGGTTTCAGGTGAGGGTGAGGGTTAGGTTTAGGGTTAGGGCTAGTTTTAGGCTTAGGGTGAGGGTGAGGTTGAGGGTTAGGTTTAGGATTAGGGTTAAGGTTAGGGTTAGTGTGAGTGTTAGGGTGAGGATGAGAGTTAGGGTAATTGTGAGGTTTAGGATGTGGGCAAAAGTTAGGGTTAGGGTGAGGATTAGGGTTAGGGTTAGGGTTAGGGTTATGGTGAGAGTAAGTTTTAGGGTGAGGTTTAGGGTGAAGGTGAGTGTTAGGGTTTGCGTTAGTGTTAGGATGAGAATTAGGGTGAGGGTTAGGGTTAGGGTTAGGGTGAGAATTAAGGTGAGTTTGTGGGTTAGGGTTAGGGTTAGCGTGAGTGTGTGGGTGAGGGTGAGTGCTAGGATGAGGGTTAGGGTTAGGGTAATGGTGTGGGTGAGGGTGAGTGTGAGGGTTAGGGTTAGGGTGAGGGGTAGGTTTACGGTGAGGTTTAGGGTTAGGGTGAGGTTTAGGGTTAGGCTTAGGGTGAGTGTTAGGTTTAGGGTGATATTTAGAGTGAGAGTGATTGTTAAGTTGAGGGTGAGTGTTCTGGTGAGAGTTAGGGTTAGGGACAGGGATAGGGTTAGTGTGAGGGTAAGGGTTAGGGTGAGGGTGAGGGTTAGGGTTATGATGAGGGTTAGGGTTAGGGTTAGGGTGAGGGTGAGGGTTAGGGTGAGCGTTGGGTTTAGGGTTAGGGTTAGTTTGCGGGTTAGGATGAGATTTAGGGTGAGGGTGATGGTTAGGTTTAGGATGAGGGTAAGGTTTCGAGTGAGGATTAGGGTGAGGGTGAGAGTTAGGGTTAGCATTAGACTTAGGGTGAGGGTGAGGGTTAGGGTTAGGGTTATGGATAGGGGGAGGATTACACTTAGTGTGAGGGTTAGGGTTAGTATTTGTGTTTTGGTTAGTGTGAGGATAAGGGTTAGAGTGAGGGTTAGGGTGAGGGTCAGGTGTAGGGTTAGAGTTAGGGATAGGGTGAGCGTTAGGGTGAGGGTTAGGTTTAGGGTGAGGGTGAGTGTTGGTTTTGGGTTGGGACTAGGTTTATTCTTAGGGTGAGGGTGAGGTTGAGGGTTAGGTTTAGGATTAGGGTAAGGATTAGGTTCAGTGTGAGTGTTAGGGTGAGGATGAGCGTTTGGGTAATGGTGAGGGTTAGGATGTGGGCTTGGGTTAGGGTTAGGGTGAGGATTAGGGTTAGGGTTAGGGTTAGGGTTATGGTGAGGGCAAGGGTTAGGGTGAGGTTTAGGTTAAAGTGAGGGTTATGGTTAGCATTAATGTTAGGATGAGGGTTAGCGTTAAGGTTAGGGTTAGGTTTAGAGTGAGGGTCAGGGTGAGGGTGTGGGTTAGTGTTAGGATTAGGATTAGGGTTAGGATGAGGGTGAGGGTGAAGGTGAGGGTTAGGGTTAGGTTGAGGGCTAGGTTTAGGGTGAGGTTTAGGGTTAGGCTAAGGGTTGGGGTGAAGGTTAGGGTTAGGGTTAGGGTTAGGGTGAGAGTCACGGTGATGGTTAGAGTTAGGTAGAGGTTTAGGTTTAGGCTGAGGGGTAGGGTTAGGGTGATGTTTATTGTGAGGGTGAGGGTTAGGGTGAGGGAGAGTTTTAGGGTGACGGTGAAGGTTTGGCTGAGGGTGAGGGTTAGGGTGTGCTTGAGGGTTAGTGTTAGGGTGACAGTGAGTGTTAGGGTGAGGGTGAGGGTTAGGTTTAGGGTTAGGTTTAGGGTGATGTTTAAGGTTAGGTTTAGGGTGAGAGTTAGGGTGAGGTGTAGGGATAGGGTTAGGGTGAGGGTTAGGATGAGGGTGAGGGTTAGTGTTAGAGTTAGGGATAGGGTGACTGTTAGGCTGAGGGTTAGATTTAGGTTGTGGGTGAGGGTAGGATGATGGTAAGGGATAGGTTTAGCGTTAGGGATTGGGTTAGGGTTAAGGTTAGGGTGATGGCTAGTGTGAGGGTGAGGTTTAGGGTGAGGGTCAGATTGAAAATGAGGGTTTCTGTTAGGTAAGGGTTAGGGTTATTTTTAAGGTGTCTATTATGTTGAGATTGAGGTTTAGTGTGATTTTTAGTGTTAGAGTGAGGGTTAGGGTTAGGATTTGGGTGAGGGTTATTCTTAGGGTGATGTTTAGGGTGAGGTTTAGGGTTAGGGTTAGGGTTTGAGTTCAGGTGAGGGTGAGGGTTAGGGTGTGGGTGAGGGTTAGGGTTAGGTTGAGTGTTTGGGTGACGGTGATGGTTAGGGTGAGGATGAGGGTTAGGAGTAGCGGTAGGTTTAGCGTTATGGTGAGGGTTAGGGTTAGCGTGAGTGTTAGGGTTAGGTTTAGGTTGAGGGTAAGGTTTAGGTTGAGGGTTAGGATGAGGGTGAGGATGAGGGTGAGTGTTTCGTTTAGGTAAGGGTTCGGGTTAGGGTTCGGGTGAGGATTAGGGGAGGGTGAGGGTTAGGTTGAGGGTTACGGTTAGGGTGAGGGTTGGGGTTAGGGTGAGGGTTAGCGTAAGGGTGATGTTTAGTATGAGGGTTAGGGTTACTATTAGGGTTAGCTTTAGGGTTAGGGTGAGGGTTATTGTGAGGGTGAGGGTGAGTCTTAGGGTTAGGGTTAGGGTGAGTTTGAGGGTGATGGTTAGTTTTAGGATTAGGGTTAGGGTTAGGATTGGTTGAGTGTTAGGTTGAGGGTAAGGGTTCAGGTGAGAGTGAGGGTTATGGTGTGGGTTAGTGTTAGGGTTACGGTGAGAATTAGGGGTAGGTTTAGGGTTAGGGTTATGGTGAATGTAAGTGTTAGGGTGAGGTATAGTGTGAGGATGAGGGTTAGGGTTAGGGTGAGGGTTAGGGTGAGGGTTAGGTTTAGGTTTAGGGTTAAGGTGAGGTTGAGGTATAGGGTGAGGGTTAGCGTTATGGTGAGGGATAGGGATAGGGTTAGGGTCCTGGTGAGGGTGAGTGTTAGGTTTAGTGTTAGGGTGAGGGTGAGTGTGAGGGTTAGGATTAGGGTAAGGATTAGGGTTAGGCTGAAGGTGAGGGTGATGCTAAGGGTGAGGGTAAGGGTTAGGGTGATGGTTAGGTTTAGGGTTAGGATAGAATGAGGGTGAGGGTCAGGGTTAGGGTTAGGGTGAGTGTTAGGATGAGGGTTAGGCTGAGGGTTAGGGTTAGGGTTAGTGGGAGGGTTAGGGTTAGGGTTAGGGTTTGGGTTAGAGTGAGGGTTAGGGTTAGTTTTGGGATTAGGATAAGGGTTAGGCTGAGGGTTAGGGTTAGGGTTAGTGTGAGTGCTAGGTTGAGGGTTAGGGTTTGGGTTAGTTGAGGGTAAAGGTTAGGGTGAGGGTTAGGGTGAGGCTGAGGTTTAGGGTTATGTTTAGGGTTAGGGTGAGGTTTAGGGTGAGGGTTAGTTTTAGGGTTAGGCTTAGGGTGAGGGTTAAGGTGTAGGTAAGGTTTAGGGTGAGGGTTATGATGAGGGTGAGGTTTAGGGTTAGGATGAGGGTTAGGGTGAGAGGTTGGGTGAGGTTTATGGAAAAGGTTAGGGTTAGGGTGAGGATTAGGGTTACAGTTAAGTTTAGGGTGAGTTTTATGCTGATGGGTAGGGTGAGGTTAGGGTGAGTTTTAAGTTTAGTGTGAGGGTTAGGTTAGGGTGAGGGTTAGGCTTAGGGTGAGTTTGAGGGTTAGGGTTAGGGTGAGGGTTAGGGTGAGGATGAGGTTTAGGTTTAGCATTAGGTTTACCGTTAGGGTTAGGATGAGGGTTGGGTTTAGGGTGAGGATGAGGGTTAGGGTTAGGGTTGGTGTGAGTTTTAGTGTTAGGATGAGGGTTAGGTTTAGGGTGAGGGTTAGGGTTAGGGTAAGGGATAGGGTGAGGGTTAGGGTTAGGGTTAGGGTGACAGTCAGAGTGAGGCTTATTGTTAGGTTGAGGGTTAGGGTTAGGGTAAGGGGTAGGGTTAGGGGTAGGGTGAGTGTTAGGGTTAGGGTGATGTTTATTATAAAGTTGAGGTTTAGGGTGAGGGTGAGTGTTCGTGTGAGGGTTAGGGTGAATGTGAAGGTTTGGGTGTGGTTGAGGCTTAGTTATAGGGTGAGGGTGAGGGTTGGGGTGACGGTGAGGGTTAGGGTGAGGGTCAGGGTTAAGTCTAGAGTTAGGTTTAGGTTGAGGTTTAGGGTTAGGGTTATGGTTAGGGTGAGAGTTAGGGTGAGGTGTCGTCATAGGGTTAGGGTGAGGGTTAGGGTTAGTGTGAGGGTTAGGCTTAGGTTTAGGGTTATTGTGATGATAAGGTTTAGGGTGAGGTTGAGGGTTAGGGTTAGCGTTAGGGTTAGAGTGAGGGTTAGGGTGAGGGTTAGCGTTAGGGCGAGGGTTAGGGTTAGGGTTATGGTGAGGTGTAGGGATAGCGTGATGTTTAGGGTGAGGTTGATGGTTAATGTGAGGGTGAGGGTGAAGGTTGGTGTGAGGGTCAGGGTGAGGGTGAGGGTGAGGGTTAGGATTAGGATGAAGGTGAGGCTGAGAGTTAGAATTAGGTATAGTGTTAGGGTTAGGGTTAGGCTGAGGGTGCGGGTCAGGGTGAGGGTGAAGTTTAGGTTTAAGTTTAGGATTAGGGTTAGAGTGAGGATTACGTTTAGTGTGTGGGTTATGGTTAGGGTTACGATTAGGGATAGGTTGAGGGTAAGGAGTAGGGTGAGGGTTAGGATGAGGGTTAGGGTTAGGGTTAGGATTAGGGTGAGGGTTAGAGTTTGGGTGATGTTTAGGGTGAGGTTGACGGTTAGTGATAGGCTGATGGTTCGGGTGAGGGTGAGAGTGAGGGTGTGTGTGAGGATTAACTTTAGATTTAGGTTTCTTGTGAGGGTGATGTTTAGGGGGAGGGTTAGGTTTTTGTTGAGGTTTAGGGTTAGGGAGAGTGTTAGGGTTATGTTTAGGGTGAGTTTTAGGGTGAGTGTGATGGTTAGGGTGATGCTGAGGGTGAGGGTTAGGGTTAGGGTTAGGGTGAGTTTGAGGGTGAGGGTTACGTTTAGGTTTAGGGTTAGGGTTAGGGTTAGGGAGAGTTTTAGGGTGAGTGTGAGGGTGAGGGTGAGGGTGAGGTTGAGAGTTAGGGTGTTGGAGAGGTTTAGGTTTAGGGTAAGGATTTGGGTTAGGGTTATGTTGAGAGTAAGGGTTAGAATGAGGTTTAATGTGAGGATGAGGGTAAGGTTAGTGTTAGGGTTAGCGTGAAGGTTAGGGTGAGGGTTAGGGTTTAGTTTAGGGTTAAGGTGAGGGTGAGGTATAGGGTGAGGGTTAGGGTAAAGGTGAGGGATAGGGATAGGGTTAAGGTTAAGGTGAGGGTGAGAATATAGGTTGGGATTAGTGTTAGTATTAGGGTTAGGCTGAGGGTGATGGGGAGGATGAGAATGTGAGTTAGGTTTAGGGTGAGGGATAGGGTTAGGGCAGGGTGAGGGTGAGGGTTAGGATTAGCATTAGGGTTAGGTTGAGGGTTAGGGTTAGGGTTAGTGTAAGGGTTAGGGTTAGTGTAAGGGTTAGGGTTAGTGTAAGGCTTAGGGTTAGGGTTAGGTTTAGGGAGAGGGTTAGGGTTAGGTTTAGGGTTAGCATAAGGTTTAGGCTGAGGGTTAGGTTTAGGGTTAGTGTGAGGGTTAGTTTTAGGGTTAGGCTAAGGGTTAGGGTGAGGGTAAAGGTCAGGTTGAGGGTTAGGGTGTGGGTATGTGTTAGGGTGAGGTTTAGGTTGAGGGTGAGGGTTAAGGTTACGGTGAGAGTAAGGGTTAGGGTGACGGTTAGGGTGAGGTTGAGGGTTAGGGTGAAGGTTTTGGTTATGGTTAAGGATAGGTTGAAGATTAGGGTTAGGGTTAGGTTTAGTGTGAGGTTTAGGGTTAGGGTTAGGGTGACGGTAAGGTTTAGCGTGAGGGTTATGTGAGTGTGAGTTTTAGGGTTAGTATTAGGTTTAGAGTTAGTGTTAGGATTAGGGTTAGGGTTAGGATTAGTTTTAGGGGGAGGGGTAAAGTGAAGGTTAGGGTTAAGGCTGGGGTGAGGGTTAGAATTAGGGTGAGGGCTAGTGTGAGGTTGAGGTTTAGGGTGAGGGTGAGGGTGAGAGTGAGGTTTTTGGTTAGGTAAGGGTTAGGGTTAGGGTTAGGGTGAGGATTAGGGTGAGGATGTGTGTTAGGTTTAGGTTTAGGGTGAGGGTGAGGGTGAGGGTTAGGGTTAGGGTTCGTGTGAGTGTTAGGTTTAGGGTGAGGGTTAGGGTTAGGGTGATTTTTGGTGTGAGGGTGAGGGTTAGGGTGAGGTTGAGTGTTCGGGTGAAAGTTAGGTTTAGGGTTAGGGTGAGGGTTAGGATTAGCATTAGGGTTAGGATTAGCGATAGGCTGAGGGTTAGGGTTAGTTTTAGTGTGACGGTTAGGGTTAGGGTTAGGGTTAGGGTTATGGTGAGGGTTAGGATTAGGGTTAGGTTGAGGGTTAGGATAAGGGTTAGGCTGAGGATGAGGATTAGGGTTAGTGTGAGTGTTAGGTTTAGGCTTAGGGTTTGGATTAGGTTGAGGGTAAAGTTTAGGGTGAGGGTTAGGATGAGGGTGAGGTTTAGAGTTACGGTGAGGATTAGGGTGAGTGTTAGGCTTAGGGTAATGGTTAGGATTAGGGTGAAGTTTAGGATTAGGGTTAGGTTTAGGGTTAGGGTGAGTGTGAGGGTTAGAGTGAGGGTGAGGGTGAAGGTTAGTGATAAAATCAAGGTTAGGGTTAGGGATAGGGTGAGGATGAGGGTGAGGGTGAGGGATAGGGTTAGGGTAAGTGTGAGGGCTAGGTTTAGGGTGAGGGTTAGGGTTAGGGTGAGGGTTAGGGTTAGGGTGAGGGTTAGGGTTAGGGTGAGGGTCAGGTGAGAGTTAGGGTTAGGGTGAGTGTTAGGGTTTGGGTGAGGGTTAGGTTTAGGGTGAGGTTTAGGGTTAGCATTAGGTTGAGGGTTAGGGTTTGGTTGATGTTTATTGTGAGGGTGAGGTTTAGGGTTAGGGTGATTTTTTGGGTGAGGGTGAGGGTTAGGATGAGTGTGAGGTTTAGGGTTAGAGTTAGGGTTGGTGTGAGTGGTATGGTGAGCGTTACGGTTAGGATTAGGGTTAGGGTTAGTGTTAGGTTTAGAGTGAGAGTAAGGTTTAGGGTGAGGGTGAGGGTGAGAGTGACGGTTAGGGTGTGGCTGAAGCTTAGGATTAGTGTGAGGGTTAGGTTTAGGGTTAGGGTTATGGTTAGGGTGAGGGTAAGGGTTAGGGTTAGGGTGATTGTGAGGATGAGGGTTATGATAAGGGTGAGGGTGAGTGTAAGAGTTAGGGTGAGGGTTAGGGTGAGGATGAGTGTTAGAGTTATTGTTAGGGTTTGGATTAGGGTGAGGGAGAATGAGAGGTTTAGTGTAAGTTTGAGGGTTATGCTTACGGTTACGTTTAGGTTGAGGGTGAGGGTAAGGGTTAGGGTGAGGGTTACGGTGAGGGTGAGGGTTAGGGTTAGTGTTAGGGTTAGGATTAGGGTGAGGGTTAGGGTTAGTGTTAAGGTTAGTATTACGGTGACCGTGAGGGTGAGGTTTAGGGTTAGGGTTAGGGTCATGGTGAGAGTAAGGATTAGGGTAAAGGTTTGCGTGATGGTTAGGGTTAGGGTTAGGGTTATGGTTATGGTTTAGGCTGAGCGGGAGGGGGAAGGCGAGGTTTAGGGTAAGTGTTAGGTTTAGGGTTAGGGTGAGGGCTAGGGTGAGGATGAGGTTTAGTGTAAGGGTGTAGGTGAGGGTTTCATTTACCTTAGGGTTAGGGTTAGGGTGAAGATTAGGTTGAGGGTGAGGGTTAAGCTGAGGTTAGGGTTAGGGTGAGGCTTAGGCTTAGGCTTAGGGTCAGTTTTAGGGTTATGGTGATGTTTAGGGTGAGGGTGAGCGTTCAGTGAGGGTGAGGGTGATGTTTTGCGTGAGGGTGAGGGTTAGTGTTAGGGTTAGGTTTAGGGTGAGGGTGCGTGTGAGGGTTAGGATTAGGAATAGGATTAGGGTTAGTGTTAGGCTGAGGTGTAAGGGTCAGGGTAAGGTTGAAGTTAAGGGTTAGGGTAAGGTTTAGGGTGAGGGTGAGGGTGAGGGTGATGGTTAGGGTTAGGGTAAGTGTGAGGTCTAGGTTTAGGGTGAGGCTTAGGTTTAGGGTAAGTGTTAGGGTGAGGGTTAGGGTTAGGGTTAGGTTTAGGGTTAGTTTCAAGTTGAGAGTAAGAGTTAGGGTGAGTGTTAGTGTTAGGGTGAGGGTTAGGGTTAGCATTAGGTTGAGGGTTAGGATTAGGGAGATGCTTATTGTGAGGGTGAGGTTTAGGTTTAGGGTGATTTTTCGGATGAGGTTAAGGGTTAGGATGAGGGTGACTGTTAGTCTTAGGGTTAGGTTTAGGGTGAGGGTAAGGTTAAGGGTGATGGTGAGGGTGAGAGTGATATTTAGGGTGTGGCTGAAGCTTAGGTTTAGTGTGAGGGTTATGTTTAGGGTTAGGGTTAGGGTTAGGGTGATCGTGAGGGTGAGGATTCCGGTAAGGATGAGGGTCAGTGTAAGAGTTAGGGTGAGGGTTAGAGTGAGGGTGAGGGTTAGGGTTATTGTTAGGGTTTGGATTAGGTTTAGGGTGAGGGAGAGGGTTAGGTTTAGGATGAGGGTTAGGTTTAGGTTGAGGGTTATGGTTTCGGTTAGGGTTAGGGTTAGGTTTAGGTTGAGGGTGAGGGTAAGTGTTAGGGTGAGGTTTAGGGTGAGGGTAAGGGTTAGGGTTAATGTTAGGGTTAGGATTAGGTTGAGGGTTAGGGATAGTGTTAGGGTTAGTATTAGGGTGAGGGTGAGGGTGAGGTTTAGTTTTAGGGTTAGGGTCAAGGTGAGGGTAAGGGTTAGGGTGAATGTTTGAGTGATGGTGAGAGTTAGGGTTAGGGTTATGGTAAGGGTTAGGTTTAAGCTGATGGGGTTTGGGTGGGTGACGTTGAGGGTAAGTGTTAGGGTTAGGCTTAGGTTGAGGGCTAGGGTGAGGGTGAAGTTTAGTGTGAGGGTGAGGGTGAGGGTTTCATTTACCTTAGGGTTAGGGTTAGGGCGAAGATTAGGTTGAGGGTGAGGGTTAAGCTGAGGTTAGGTTTAGGGGGAGGGATCAGCTTAGGCTTGGGGTGAGGGTTAGGTTTAGGGTGATGTTTAGGGTGAGGGTGCGTGTGAGGGTTAGGATTAGGAATAGGGTTAGGGTTAGGGTTGGGCTGAGGGTAAGGGTCAGGTTGAGGGTGAAGTTTAGGGTTAGGGTTAGGGTGAGGGTTACGGTTAGTGTGACGATTATGATTAGTGTTTGGTTTATGGTTAGGGTGAGGGTAAGGGGTAGGGTGAGGTTAAGTGTAAGGGTGAGGGTTAGGGTTAGGGATAGGTTTACGCTGAGGGCTAAGGTGAGGGTTGAGGGTTAGTGTGAGGGTTAGAGTGAGGGATTCTTTTAACTAAGGGTTACGGTTATGGTGAGGATTAGCGTGAGGTTGAGATTTAGGTTGAGATTTATGGTTAGGGTGAGGGTTAGGGTTAGGTTTTGGGTAACGGTTAGGGTTTGGGTGAAAGTTTAGGGTGAAGTTGAGGTTTAGGTTGATGATGAGTGTTGGGGGAAAGGTGAGGGTTCGTTTGAGGGAGAGGGTTAGTGTGTGGGTGAGGATTAGGTATCGGGTGAGGGTTAGTGTTAGCGTTAGGGTTAGTGGGAGAGTGACGGTTAGGGATAGGGTTAACATTAGGTTGAGGGTTAGGGTTAGGGTGAGAGTTAGAGTGAGGGTGAGGGTTATTGTGAGGGTGAGGGTGAGGGTTAGTGTTAGGGTTAGTGTAAGTTTGAGGGTGATGGTTAGGTTTAGGATTAGGGTTAGTGTTAGGATTAGGTTGAGTGTTAGGTTGAGGGTGAGGGTTCGGGTGAGAGTGAGGGTTAGGGTGTGGGTGACAGTTAGGGTTAGGGTTAGAATTAGGGTTAGGGTTAGGGTTAGGGTTATGGTGAAGATAAGGGTTGGGGTGAGGTATAGTGTGAGGATGAGGTTGAGGGTTAGTTTTAGGGTTAGGATGAGGGTTAGGTTTAGGTTTAGGGTTAGGTTGAGTTTGAGGTATAGGGTGAGGGTTAGCGTTATGGTGAGGGTTAGGGATAGGTTTAGGGTGAGGGTGAGGGTGAGTGTTAGGTTTAGAGTTAGGGTGAGGGTGAGGGTTAGGATTAGGTTAAGGATTAGGGTTAGGCTGAGGGTGAGGGTAATGGTAAGGGTGAGGGTTAGGGTTAGGGTGAGGGTTAGGTTTAGGGTTAGGGATAGGGTGAGGGTGAGGGTCAGGGTTAGGGTTAGGGTTAGGGTTAGGGTGAGGGTTAGGCTGAGGGTTAGGGTTAGGGTTAGTGTGAGGGTTAGGCTTAGTTTTAGGTTTAGGATAAGGGTTAGGCTGAGGGTTAGTGTTAGGGTTAGTGTGAGTGTTAGGTTTAGGGTTAGGGTTTGGGTTAGGTTGAGGGTAAAGGTTAGGGTGAGGGTTAGGGTTATGTTTAGGGTTACAGTGAGGGTTAGGGTGAGGGTTAGGTTTAGGGTTAGGCTTAGAGTGAGGGTTAGGATGTAGGTAAGTTAGGGTCAGGGTTAGGATGAGGGTGAGATTTAGGTTTTGGGTGAGCGTAAGGGTTAGGGTGAGGGTTAGTGTGAGGGAGAGGGTTAGGGTTAGCATGAGGGTTAGGGTGAGGGGTTGGGTGAGGGTTATGGTAAAGGTTAGGTTTAGGTTGAGGATTAGGGTTACGGTTAGGTTTAGGGTCAGGGTTAGGCTGAGGGGTAGGGTTAGTGTTAGGGTGAGGGTTAGGGTGAGGATGAGGTTTAGGTTTAGCATTAGGTTTACCATTAGAGTTAGGATGAGTGTTAAGTTTAGGGTGAGGGTGAGGGTTAGGGTTAGGGTTAGTGTGAGGGTTAGTGTTAGGGTGAGGGTTAGGTTTAGGGTTAGGGTTAGGGTAAGGGTTAGGGTTAGGGTTAGGGTGAGAGTTAGGGTTAGGGTGATGTTTATTATAAGGTTGATGGTTAGGGTGAGTGTGAGTGTTCGTGTGAGGGTTAGCGTTAGGGTTAGGGTGAGGGTTTCGGTGTAGTTGAGGGTTAGTGTTAGGATGAGGGTTAGAGTGACGGTGAGGGTTAGGGTGAGGGTGAGGGTTAAGTCTAGAGTTAGGGTTAGGTTGAGATTTAGGGTTAGGGTTATGGTTAGGGTGAGATTTAGGGTGAGGTGTCGGGATAGGGTAAGGGTGAGGGTTAGTGTTAGTGTGAGTGTTAGGCTTAGGGTTAGGTTTATTGTGAGGATAAGGTTTAGGGTGAGGTTTAGGGTGAGGGTGAGGGTTAGGGTTAGCGTTAAGGTTAGAGTGGGTTAGGGTGAGGGTTAGCGTGAGGGTGAGGGTTAGGTTCAGGGTTAGGGTGAGGTTTAGGGTTAGGGTGATGTTTAGGGTGAGGTTGATGGTTAATGTGAGGGTGAGGGTGAGGGTTAGGGTGAGGGTCAGGGTGAGGGTGAGGGTTAGGGTGAGGTTTAGGGTGAGGGTGAGCCTGAGAGTTAGAATTAGGAATAGTGTTAGGGATAGGGTTAGGCTGAGGGTGAGGATCAGGGTGAGTTTGAAGGTTAGGGTTAGGGTTAGGTTTAGGGTTAGAGTGAGGGTTATGGTTAGTGTGAGGGTTATGTTTAGGGTTATGATTAGGGATAGGGTGAGGGTAAGGATTAGGGTGGGGTTTAGGGTGAAGTTTAGGGATAGGGTTAGGATTAGGGTGAGGGTTAGTGTTTGGGTGATGTTTAAGGTGAGGTTGAGCGGTAGGGAGAAGATGATGGTTCGGGTGTGGGTGAGGGTGAACGTGTGGGTGAGGATTAGGTTTAGGGTGAGGGTTAGCGTTAGGTTTAGGTTTCTTGTGAGGGTGAGTGTTAGGGGTAGGGTTAGGGTTATGTTGTGTGTTAGGTTTAGGGAGAGGGGTAGGTTTAGGATTAGGGTGAGTTTTAGCGTGAGTGTGACTGTTAGGTGATGGAGAGGGTGAGGGTTAAGGTTATGGTTATTGTTATGCTTAGGGTTTGGGTGAGTTTCAGGGTGAGGATTAGGTTTAGGATTAGGGTTAGTGTTAGGGTTATGGAGAGTGTTAGGGTGAGGTAAGGGTGAGGGTGAGGTTGAGAGTTAGGGTGTGGGAGAGGGTTAGGTTTAGGGTAAGGCTTAGGGTTAGGGTTATGGTTATGGTGAGAATAAGGGTTAGGGTGAGGTTTAGTGTGAGGATGAGGGTACGGTTAGTGTTAGGGTTAGGGTGAGGTTTAGGGTGAGGATTAGGGTAGAGTGAGGGTTATGTCCAGGGATAGGGTTAGGGTGAGCGTTAGGGTTAGGGTGAGTCTTAGCGTTAGGGTGATGTTTAGTATGAGCGTGAGGGTTACTGTTAAGGTTCGGGTTAGGGAAAGGGTTAGGGTTATGTTTAGGGTTAGTGTGAGGGTTACGTTGAGGGGTATTGTTAAGGTTAAGGTGAGGGTTATAGTTAGTGTGAGGGTTAGGGTTAGGGTCAGTGTTAGTGTGAGGATAAGGGTTAGCATGAGGTTTAGGATGATGTTCGAGGGTTAGGATTATCATTAGGGTTAGGGTGAGGTTAGGGTGAGTGTTAGGGTTAGGGTTAGGTTTAGGGTTAGGGTGATGTTTAGGGTGAGGATGAGGGTTAGGTTGAGGATGAGGGTGAGGGTTAGGTTGAGGGTGAGGGTGAGGGTGAGGGTTATAGTTAGTGTTAGGGTTAGGCAGAGCGTGAAGTTTAGGAATAGCGTGAGGGTTAGGTTTACTGTGAGGGTTAGGTTCTTGTTAGGGTTAGGGTTAGGGTGAGTTTGAGGTTTATTGATAGGATTAGGATGAGGGAAAGGTTTAGGGTGAGTTTTAGGGTGAGGGTTAGGCTTAGCGTTAGGCTTAGGGTGAGGGTGAGAGTGAGGGTGACGGTTAAGTTTAGGGTTAGGGTGAGGGTGAGTGTTAGGGTTAGGGTTAGGGTGAGATTTAGGGTAAGGGTTAGGGTTATTTTTAGGATTATGATTAGGATGAGGGCTAGGGTGAAGGTGAGGGTTAGGGTTGGGTTAGGATGAGGGTTAGCGTTAGGTGAGGGTTAGGGATAGGTTTAGGTTGAGGGTTAGGGTTAGTGTGATGGTTAGGTTGAGGGTGAGTTTTAGGGTGAGGGTGAGGGTGAGGGTTAAGCTTAGGGTGAGGGTGAGTGTGAGGTTTTGGTTTAGGATTAGGGTTAGGTTTAGGGTTAGAGTTGGGGTGAGGGTTAGGTTTAGTGTGAGGGTTAGGGTTAGGGTTAGGGTGAGGGTAAGTATTAGGGTGAGGGTTGGGGTGAGAGTGAGGGTTAGGATTAGCGTGAGTGTTAGTATGAAGATTAGGGTGAAGGTTAGGGTTATAGTTAGGGTTAGGTTGAGGGTGAGGGTTATGGTTAGTGTTAGGGTGAGGGTTAGGTTTAAGGTGATGTTTAAGGTGAGGGTGAAAGTTAGGGTTAGGGTTAGAGTGAGTGTGAACATGAGGGTGAGGGTGAGGGTTAGGGTTAGGGATAGGGTAAGGGTGAAGTTGAGGGTGAGGGTTAGGTTTGTTTTTAGTGTTAGGGTTAGTGTGAGGGTGAGGTTCCGTGTGAGGGTGATGGTTAGGGTGAGAGTTAAGGTGTCTGTGAGGGTTAGGGTAAGTGTGATGGATCGGGGTAGGGGTAACATTAGCGTGAGGGTTAGTGTTAGGGTTAGGATTAGGGTGAGGTTTAGGGTGAAGGATGGGGATAGGGTTAGGGTTAGGGTTATGGTTAGAGGATTAGGGATAGCATTAGAGTTAGGGTGAGGGTTAGCCTTAGGGTTAAGTTTAGGGTGAGGGTGAGAGGTAGGGTTAGGTTTAGCATGAATGTTAGGCTTAGTGTGAGGGTTAGGGTTAGGGTTAGTGTTAGGGTTAGTGTGAGGATAAGGGTTAGGGTGAGGGTTACGGTTAGAGTGAGGGTTAGGGTTAGCGTGAGGGTTAGGGTGAAGGTTAGGGTGGTGGTAAGGGTGAGGGTTAGGGTTAGGGTTACGTTTAGGGTTAGGCTGAGGATTAGGGTGAGCATAGGGTTTAGGGTGAGGGTTAGGGTGAGGGTGAGGGATAGTGTTATGGTCAGGGTAAGTGTTAGGGCGAGGTTTAGGGTGAGGTTGAGGGTTAGGGTTAGCATTATAGTTAGGGTGAGGGTGAGGCTTAGGGTGAGGATTAGGGTTAGGGTAAGGGTTAAGGTGAGGTTTAGGCTGAGGTGTAGGGGTAGGTTTAGGGTTAGTGTGAGAGTTAGGGTGAGGATTATGGTTAGGGTTAGGGTTAGGATGAGGATGTGGGTGAGGGTGAGGTTAAGTGTTAGGGTGAGGGTTAGGGTGTGGATGAGGGTTAGGGTTAGAATTAGGGTTAGGGTTAGGTTGAGTGTTAGGGTTATGGTTGGGGTTAGGGTGAGGGTGAGGTTTACCGATAGTATTAGGGTTAGTGTTAGGGTTAGGGTGAGGATTAAGGTTGGTGTTAGGTTGAGGGGGAGGGAAAGGTATAGGGTTAGGATTAGGGTTAGCGTTAAGGTTAGGCTGAGGGTGAGGGTGAGGGTGAGGATGACGGTTAGGGTAAGGGTTACGTTTAGAGTGAGGGCTAGGGTCAGTGTTTGGGGTAGGGTGAGGGTAAGGGTGAGGGTGAGGGTTTTGGTTAGGAAAGGATTATGAGTAGGGTTAGGGTGAGGATTAGGGCGAGGGCGATTTTTAAGGTGATTTTTAAGGGTGAGGGTTAGGTTTAGGGTTAGGCTTAGGGTGAAGGTTCGGGTGAGGGTTAGGTATAGGGTGAGGATTACTGTTAGGGTTATATTAGGGTGAGGGTTAGGCAGAGGGGTAGGTTTATGGTTAGGGTTAGGGTGAGGGTTAGTGTGAGGGTTAGGGTTAGGGTTAGGATTAGGGTGAGGGTGAAGGTGAGGGTAAGGGTTAAGATGAGTTTTAGGGTGAGGTTGAGGTTTAAGGTTAGCATTCGGATTAGGGTTAGGGTGAGGATTAGGGTTAGGGTTAGGCTTAGAGTGAGGGTGAGGTTTAGTTTTAGCATTAGGGTTAGGATAAAGTATAGTGTAAGGGTTAGTGTTAGGGATAGGATTAGGGTTATGGTTAGGGTTAGGCTGAGGGTGGGGGTGAGGGTGAGGGTGAGGGTTAGGGTTTGGGTTAGGTTTAGAGTGAGGGATAGAGTGAGGGTGTGAGTTAGTGTGAGGGCATGGGTGAGGCTGAGGGTTTCATTTAGGAAAGTCTTACTGTTAGGGTTCGGGTGAGGATTAGAGTGAGGGTGAGCTTTAAGGTGAGGATTAGGGTTAGGGTGAGCATTAGGGTTAGGGTTAGGGTTAGGGTTATTGTTAGATTGATGTTTAGGGTGAGGGTTAGCTTTAGGGTGAAGGTGAGGCTGAGGGTGAGGGTGAGGGTGTCGGTGAGGTTTAGGGTTAGGGTGAGGGTTAGTGTGACTGTGAGGGTTAGGGTGAAGGTGAGGGTTAGGGTTAGGTTTAGGGTGAGGGTTATGATTAGGTTTAGGGTGAGGGGTAGGGTGAGGTTTAGGGTTAGGGTTAGGGTGAGGGTGAGGGTTAATATGAGGTTTAGAGTTAGGGTTAGGGTCAGTGTGAGGATAAGGTTTAGGGTGTCAGTTATTGTTAGGGTTAGCGTTAGGGTTAGGGTAGGGGTTAGGCTTAGGGTTAGGTTTAGGGTTAGGATAAGGGTTAGGCTGAGGTTTAAGGTTAGACTTAGTGTGAATGTTAGATTTAGATTTAGGGTTTGGGTTACGTTGAGGGTAAAGTTTAGGGTGAGGCCAAGGGTGAGGGTGAGGTTTAGGGTTAGGTTGAGGATTAGGGTGAGGGTTAGGCTTAAGGTAGTCGTTAGGATTAGGGTGAAGTTTATGGTGTGGCTTAGGTTTAGGGTTAGTTTAGGGTGAGGGTTAGGGTGTGGGTAAGTGTTAGAGTGAGGGTGAGGGTGAGGGTGAGGGTTAGGTTTAGTATTAGGGTTAGGGTGAGAGTGAGGGTTATGGTGAGGTTTAAGGTTAAGGTTAGGGATAGGGTGAGGATTAGGGTTAGGGTTTGGTTTAGGGTGAGGGTTAGGCTGAGGGTTAGGGTTGGGGTTAGGGTGAGGCTTAGGTTTAGTGTGAGAGTTAGGGTTAGCGTTAGGTTGAAGGTTAGGTTTAGTGTGAGGGTTAGGGTTAGCGTTAGGGTGTGGGTAAGGTTTGGGTGAGGGTGAGGTTTAGTGTTAGCATTAGGTTTAGGGTTAGGGTTAGGATGAGGGTTGGGGTTAGGGTGAGGGTGAGGTTGAGGGTGAGGGTGAGTGTTAGGGTTAAGTTTAGTGTGAGGGTTAGTGTTAGGGTGAGGGTTAGGTTTCTGGTGAGGGTTAGGTTTAGAATAAGGGTAAGGGTGAGGGTTAGAGTTAGTGTTAGGGTTAGTGTTAAGGTGAGGGTAAGGTTTAGGGTAAGTGTTAGGTTTAGGGTAAGAGTTAGGGTTCAGTTGAGGATTAGGGTGAGCGTTAGGGTGAGGGTTAGGTTTAGGGTTAGGGTTAGGGTGAGGGTTAGGGTGAGGTTTAGTGTTAGCATTAGGTTTAGGGTTAGGGTTAGGATGAGGGTTAGGGTTAGGGTGAGGTTGAGGTTGAGGGTGAGGGTGAGTGTTAGGGTTAAGTTTAGTGTGAGGGTTAGCGTTAGGGTGAGGGTTAGGTTTCGGGTGAGGGTTAGGTTTAGAATAAGGGTTAGGGTGAGGGTTATGGTTATGGTTAGGGTTAGGGATAGGGTGAGAGTTAGCGTGATTTGCCGGGATAGGGTTAGGGTGAGGGTTTTTGTTAATGTGAGGATAAGGTTTAGGGTGAGTGTTAGGGTGAGGGTGAGGATTAGGGTTAGCATTAGGGTTAGGGTGCGGGTTAGGGTGTGCATGAGGGTGAGGGTGAGGGTGAGGGTTAGGTTGTGGGTGAGAATCAGGGTTAGGGTGAGGGTTAGCGTTAGGTTTAGGTTTAGTATGAGGGTGAGGGTTAGTGCTAGGGTTACGGTTAGGTTGAGAGTTAGGGTTAGGGTTAGGGTTAGGGAGAGGGGAAGTGTTAGGGTTAGGGTCAGTTTTATGGTGAGTGTAAGGGTTAGGGTGAGGGTGAGGGTGAACCTAACCCTCACCCTAACCCTCACCCTAACCCTAACACTGACTCTAACCCACACACTCACCCTGAACCTCACCCTAAACCTAACCCTAAGCCTAGTCCTCAACCTAACCCTAACCCTTCCCCTAACCCTCACACTCACACTAAGCCTAAACCTAAAAATAATCCTCACCCTAACCCTAATCCTCACGCACACACTAACCCTCACCCTCTTCCGAACTCTCACCATCAACTGAACCCTCATCTTCACCCTAACCATCAACCTAAACATCACCCTAACCCTAACCCTCACCCTAACACTTAACCTAACCCTAAACCTAACCCTGACCCTCACCCTAAATCCAACCCTATACCTAAACCTCAACCTAACACTAACCCTCACCCTTACCCTAACCCTAACCCTCACCCTAACTCTAACCCTAACCCTAATGCTATCCCTAACCCTCACCCTCACCCTAACCCTAACACTAACACTAAACCTCACCCTAACCCTCACCCTAACCCTAACCCTAAACCTAACCCTCACCCTAACGCTCACCCTAATCCTCAACTGAACCCTAACTCTTACCCTAAACCTAACACTTACCCTAAACCTTACCCTCACCTTAACACTAACCCTAACACTAACTCTAACCCTCACCCTTACCCTAAAGCCTAACCTGAACTCTAACCCTCACCTAACTCTAATGCTATCTCTAAACCTCAGCCTCACCCTAAACCTCATCCTAACACCTACCATCACCACGACCATAACCCTAACCCTAATCCTAATCCTCAACGCAACCCTAACCCTCACCCTCACCCTAACACTCACTGTACCCTTAACGCTCACCCTAACCCTAACCGTCACCCACAGCCTAAAACTCACCCTCACCTAAACCCTCACACTCACCCTAACCATACCCTAAACCTCAACCTAACCCTAACCCTCACCCTAAACCTAACTCTAACCCTCACCCTCAAACTAACCCTAACGCTCACCTAAACCCTCACCCTAACCATCACCCTAACCCTAACGCTAACCCTAACCCTCACTCTCACCCTAAGCCTCACCATAACCCTTATGCTCAAACTAAACTTAACCCTAATCCTAAACTGCACATTAACGCTAAAACTCACCCTAACCCTAACCCTAACCCTACAACTCAACCTAACCCTCACCCTCACCCTAACCCTAACCCTCACTCTAAACCTAACCCTAACCATCACCTTCACCCTAACCCTCACCTACACCCTCACCCTCACCCTCAGCATAACCCTAAACCTAACCCTAAACCTAACTCTCACCCTAACTCTATACCTCACCCTCACCCTCACACTCAGCCTAACCTTAACCTCACCCTAAACCTCTCACTCACACTCACCTTAACTCTATCCTAACCCTAAAGCAGATTTTCACACTAACCCCAACCCTATCCCTAACCCTAAACCTCACCCTAACCCTCACCCTTAGCCTAACGCTAACCCTCACCCTAAACCTAACCCTAACCCTAATGCTATCCCTAACCCTCACCTCACCCTAACCCTCACTCTAACCCTTACCCTCACCCTAACCCTCACCATAACCCTAACCCTAACACTAACACTAAACCTAACCCTAAACCTCACCCTCAACCTAACTGTCACCCTAAAACTTACCCTCACCCTAACGCTAATCCTAATCCTAACTCTAACCCTCAACCTCACCGTAAGTGAAACCCTCACCCTAACCTTCACCCTAACCCTCACCCTAACTCTAACGCTGTCCCTAAACCTCACCCTCACCCTCAACCTTATACTAACCCTTGCCCTCACCATAACATTACCCCTAACCCTAACCCTAATCCTCACCACAACCCTAACCCTCAACCTCACCCTAACCCTCACTGTCACCATAAACCTTAACCTAACCCAAACCGTCACACCCACCCTAAAATTCCCATCACCTTCAAACTCACCCTCACCATAAGCTTACCCTAAACCTCACCCTAAACCTAACCTTCACACTAAACCTAACTCTAACCCTCATCCTCATACTAACCCTAACCCTCACCTTAACCCTCACCCTAACTCTCACCCTAAACCTAACGCTAACCCTAACCCTCACTCTCAACCTAAACCTCACCTTCACCCTTATCCTCACACTAACCCGAACCCTAACCAAAACTCTCACATTAAACCTAACACTCACGATAACCCTAACCTTACCCCTCAGCGTACCCCTCACCCTAACCCAAACCCTAAACCTCACGTTGACCCTAACCCTCACCCTAAACCTTACCCTCACCATAACCCTAACCCTTAACCCAACCCTCAGTCAAACCCTCTTCCTAACCCTAACCCTAACACTCAAACTAACCCTACCCCTAACCCTAAACCTAACCCTCACCCTAAAACTAACCCTCACCCTAACCCTCAGCCTAACCCTAACCTTAACCCTAATCTGATCCCTAACCCTCACCATCAACCTAACTCTAACACTAACACTAACCCTGACCCTCACCCTAACCCCAACCCTCAGCCTAACCCTAATCCTCACCCTCACCCTAAACCTAGCACTCACCTTAAACCTCACCCTTACTCTAAAGCTAACCCTAACCCTCAACCTCACCCTAAAACTTACCCTCTCCATAACCCTAAACCTAACCCTAATACTCACACTAAGCCTCACCCTAACACTCACCCTGAAAGTAAGCCTAACTCTCACCTTCACTCTAACTCTCACCTTCACTCTAACCCTCACCGTCACCTTATCCCTCACCCTAAACCTAACCCTCACCTACACGCTAACCCTCACCCTAAAACTCACCCTCACCCTCAAACTAAATATCACCCTAAACCTCATCCTAACCCTAAGCATAATCCTCACCCTAAATCGAACCCTCACCTTAAACTCACACTCACGCTAATCCTCACACTACACCTAACCCTAAGCCTTTCCTAACCGAAACCCTCACCCTCACCCTAACCCTCATGCTAACCCTCACCCTCACCCTAGCCCTCAACCTAAAACTAACCCTAACCCTAACCCTCACACTCAACCTCACGCCCACACTCAGCTGAACCCTAAACCTAAACCTAATCCTAGCCCTAACCCTAACCCTCACCTTCACCCTTACCCTAACCCTAACCCTAACCATAACCCTAACCTTAATGCTAACTCTAGCCCTCAACCTCACCCTAACCCTAACCCTTACCCTAACCCTCACCCACACACTCAACCTCAGCCTCAGACGAACCCTAACCCTAACCCTAATCCAAACCCTCAAACTCACCCTCACCCTCACCCTAACTCTAAACCTAACTCTAACCAAAACCCTCTCCCTAACCCTTACCCTACACCTAACCCTCACCCTAACCCTAACCCTAATCCTAATCCTTACCCTCACCCTCACCCTAACCCTTACTCTCACCTTACCATAAACCTCACCCTTACCCTAACCCTCTTCCTAACCCTAACCCTAACCCTTAGCCTAACCCTCATCCTAACCCTACCCCTAAACTTCACCTTAACCTTAACCCTAACCCTAACCCTCACCCTCACCTTCAACCTCACCATCACCCTCACCATAACCCTCAACCTTAAACTCACCCTAAGCCTAACCATAACCCTAAACCTTACCCTAAACTTAACCCTCACCCTCACCCTCACCATTACCATCACCCTAACCTTCAACCTCCCCCTCACACTAACCAAAAAACATAAGCGTAACCCTCACCCTAAACCTAACTTTGACCCTCACCCTCACCCTAAGCCTAACACTACACCTAAGCCTAATCCTAAACCTAAACATCACATTCACCCCAACCCTAAACTTAAACCTCTCCCTAAACCTAATACTAACCCTAGCCCTCACCCTAACCCTTACCCACACCTCACCTTAACCCTAACCCTTACCCTAACCCTTAAACTCACCCTAAACCTAACGCTAACCTTCACCCTCATCCTCACTCTAAGCCTAACCTTAACCATCACCCTACCCAAAACCTAACCTTAGGGCTACCCCTATTCCTCACCATCACCCTAACCTTAACCCTAACCCTTACCTTCCCACGAACCCTAAACCTAGCCCTCACCCTAAACCTCATCCTAAACCTAACCCTAACTCTAATCCTCACCCTAACCTTAACCATAACCATATCCCTATCCCTCACCCTCACCCTAACCTTCACCCTCACCCTCAACCTAAACCTCAGCCTAACCCTAAACCTAACACTTATTCAAACCCTAACCCGCATCCTCACCCTAATTCTAATCCTAACCCTAACCAAAACTCTCACCCTAACCCTAAACCTAACCCTGTGCCTAATCCTCACCCTAACCCTAACCCTAATCCTAAACCCAACCCTCACAATCACCCTAACCCTTACCCTCACCCTAACCCTAAGCCTAACCCTCATCTTAACCCTAACCCTAACCCAAACCCTCACCCTAAATTTAACCCTAACCCTAATCCTCACCCAAACCCTAACCCTCACCCTCACCCTCAACCTCACCATCACCCTCATCCTAAAACTCACCCTCACCCCCAACCTAACCCTAACCATAACCCTAATCCTCACCCTCAACCTATCCATTACCCTCATGCTAACCCTAAGCCTAACCTGAACCCTAACTCTAACCATATCCGTAAACCTCACCCTCACCCTAAACCTCATCGTAACCCTTACTGTCACCGTAAACCTAAACCTAACCCTAAACCTAATCCCAACCAAAACCCTAACCCTCCCCTCACCCTAACCCTCACCATGACCTTAAACCTCTCTCTAACCCTAACCACCACCCACACCCTAAAATTCACCCTAAGCCGAACCCTCACCCTCACCCTAACCCTACCCTAAACCTCACCCTAACCCTAACCCTCACCCTAAACCTAAATCTAACCCTCACCCTCATACTAACTCTTGCCCTCACCTTAACCCTCACCCTAACCCTAAAGCTCATCCTAACCCTCAGTCTCACCCTATCCCTCACTCTAACCCTAACCCTAACGCTCACCCTAATGCTCACCCTCACCCTAACACTCACCCTCACCCTAAACATCACCCTAACCCTAACCCTCACCCTAACCTAACCTTAAATTCACATAACCCTAACCCTCACATTAAACCTCACCCTCAACCTTATACTCACCCTAAACCTAACCCGAAGCCTTTACTAATATAATACCCTCAACCTCACCCTCACCCTCACCCTAACCCTCACCCTCACCCAAGCCCTCACCCTAAAACTAACCCTAACCCTAACCCTCACCCTCAACCTCAACCCCAACTTCAGCCTACCCCTAACCCTAAACCTAATCCTAAACCTAACCCTAACCCTCACACTCACCTTCACCCTAACCCTAATCCCAACACTAACACTAAAGCTAACACTAGCCCTCACCCCATCCGTAACCCTAATCCTAACCCTAACCCTCTCCCTAAACCTAATGCTAACCCTAAACCTAAACCTCACCCTAACGCTCACCGTAACCCTTACCCTCACCCTCAACCTCAAACTAACACTAATCCTAGCCCTAACACTAACCCTCACCCTAACCCTCACCCTAACCCTAACCCTAACAATACGCCTCAGCTTAAACCTCACCCTAAACCTAACCGTAACCCTAATCCTCACAGTATAGCTAAACCTAACCCTCACCCTCACCCAAAACCTCCCCCTCACCGTATCCCTAATGCTAACAAATAACCCTCAAACTCAACCTAAACCTCACCCTAACCCTTACCCTCACCTTAACCCTATCCCTCACCTTCACCCTAAGCTTAACCCTAACCCTAACCCTAATCCTCACATTAACCCTAAACCTAACCGTACATGTCACCCTAACGCTAACTTTAACCTAACCCTAACCCACAACCTAACCCTAACACTAAGCCTCACCCTAATCCTCACCCTAAACCTAAGCCGAACCTTAACCCTCAAATTACACTCACCCTTACCTTTACCCTCCCCTGAACCCTAACCCTAACCCTCAGCCTAACCCTCATCCTAACCCTAACCCAAACCCTAACCCTCACCCTAACCTTAACCCTAACCCTAATCCTAAACCTCACACTAACCCTAACCCTCACCCTAAACCTAACTGTACACAACACTCTAACCCTAACTTTAACCTAACCCTAACCTTAACCCTCACCCTAACCCTTACCCTAAACCTCAAATTCACCCTAACCCTCACTGTCACCCTAACCCTCACTCTAACCGTAAACCTCAGCCACACCGTAATCCTCACACTAACCCTAACCCTAACCCTAACCCTAACCCTTACCCTCACCCTAACCCTAACCCTAACCCTAAATCTAAACCTCACCCTAACCATAACCCTTACCCTCTCCCTCACCCTAACACTTACCCGCACCTTCACTCTAACCCTCACCCTAAACATAACCTTCATCGCAAACCTAACCGTAACCCTAACCCTCACCCTAACACTAACCCTAATCGTAACCCTAACCCTCAACATAACCCTCAACCTCACACTCACCCTAACCCTCACCGTAACCCTAACCCTCACCCTAGGGTTACCTTAACACTAATGCTATCCTTACCCCTCACCCTCACCCTAAATCTCACTCTAATCCTTACCCTCACACTAACCCTAACCCAAACCCCAAAACTAAACCTCAACCTAACCCTCACATTAACCCAAAACCTAAACCTAACCCTCACCCTAACGCTCACCCTAACCCTCAACCTAACACTAACACTCAACGTCACCCTAACCCTCAACCGAAAACTTTATCTCACCCTAATCCTAACCCTAACCCTAAGCCTAACCCTCACAATAACACTATCCCTCACACTAACCCTAACCCTAACCCTCAGCCAAACCCTTTTCCTAACCTTAACCCTAATCTTCAACCTAACCCTAACCCTAAAACTAAACCTAATTCTCACCCTAACCCTAAACCTCACCCTCACCTTCACCCTCACCCTCAGCCTAACCCTAACCCTAACCCTAATCCTAACCCTAACCGTCACACTCACCCTAACCCTAACCCTAACCCTGATGCTATCCCTAAACCTCACCCTCAGCCTAACCCTCATTCTAATTCTTACTCTCACCCTAACCCTAAACCAAACCTAACCCTCACCCTAATGGTCACCCTATCCCTCAACCTAAACCTAATGCTAACGTTAACCCTCACTTTCACCCTAATCCTCACACTATACCTTTTCCTCACAGTAACCCTAACCCTAACCCGCACATTAACGCTAACCCTCACCCTAACAGTAATCCTAACCTTCACCCTACCCCTCACCCTAACCCTAAACCTACCCCTCACCCTATCCTAACCCTAACCCTCACCTTCACCCTAACCCTCACCTACACCCTCACCCTCACCCTCAGCCTAACCCTAACCCAAACCCTAAACCTGACCCTCACCCTAACCCTAAACCTCACCCTCACCCACACCCTCACCCTCAGCCTAACCCTAACCTGAACCTAATCCTAACCCTAAACCTCACACTCCCCCTCACCCTATCTCTATCCCTAATCCTAACGCTGATTTTCACCCTAACACGAACCCTATCCCTAACCTTAACCCTCACCCTAACTCTAATCCTAAACCTCACCCTAACCCTAACCCTAACCCTAATTCTAACCCTCAACCTCAACATAAACCTAACGTGAACCCCAACCCTTACCCTAACACTAACGCTGTCCCTAAACCTCACCCTCACCCTAGACCTCATCCTAACCCTGACCCTCACCATAACCCTAACCTTAACCCTAACCATAATCCTATCACAACCCTTACCCTCACCCTCACCCTCACCCTCACTGTCACCTTATCCCTATCCCTAAACCTAATTGAAACCCACACCCTAAAACTCACCCTCAACCGAACCCTCACCATCACCATAACCTTACCCTAAACCTCACCCTAATCCTAACCCTTATCCTAAACCTAAATCTAACACTCACCCTCATACTAAACCTAACCCTCAACTTAACCCTCACCCTAACACTAACGCTAACCCTAACAATCAATCTCACCCTAACCCTCACCCTAACCCTTATCCTCACACTAACCCTAACCCTAACCATAACCCAAACATTAACCCTAACCCTCACCCTAACCCAAACCCTACCCCTCACCCTAGCACTCACCCTAACCATAACCCTAATCCTCACCCTAACCCTAACCCTCACCTTAAATCTCACCCTCACCATGATCCTCACCCTAACCCTAACCCTAATCCTTTCCTAACCAAAACCCTCATCCTCACCCTAACCCTCACCGTAACCCTCACCCTCAACCTAGCCCTCACCCTAAAACTAACCCTAAATCTAACCCTCACCATCAACTTCACCCCCACCCTCAACCTACCCCTAACCCTAACCCTAACCCTCACCCTAACCATAACCCTAATGCTAACCCTAAACCTCAAACTCACCCTAACCCTCACCCTAACCCTTACCCTCAACCTAAACCTTAACCTAAACGTAACACTAACCCTAACCCTAACACTCACCCTAAACCTAACCCTAACCCTACACCTCAGCCTAACCCTCACCCTAAACCTTACCCTCCCCCGAATCCTAACCATAACCATCAGCCTAACCTTAACCCTAACCCTACCACTAACCCTCACCCTAACCCAAACCTCAACCTCAGCCTCAAGCTCAACCTGAGCCTAACCCTAACCTAACAAGAATTCAAACCCTAACCGTCACCTTCACCCTAACTCTAAACCTAACCCTAATCAAAACACTCACGCTAACACTAACTCTATGCCTAAAGCTCACCCTAACCCTAAACCTAATCCTAAACCAAAACCTCACTCTCACCCTAAACCTTACCCTCACCCTAACCCTAACCCTAACCCTCAGCCTAACCCTCATACTAACCCTAACCCTAACCCTAACCCTCACCCTAACCTTAACCCTAACCTTAAACCTAACCCTCAACCAAACCCTAAACCTCACCCTCACCCTCAATCTCACCATCACACTCATCCTAAACCTCACACTCAACCTCATACTCACCCTCACCCTAACCCTAAACATAACCCTAATCCTCACCCTAAACCTAACCATCACCCTCACCCTCAACATGACACTCACCATAACCCTCACCCTCACCCTCAACCTAACCATAAACATAACTATAAACCTCACCCTAAACCTAACTCTGACCCTCACACTCACCCTCACCCTAAGCCTAACCCTACACCTAATCCTAATCCTAAACCAAAACCTCACCCTCACCTTAACCCAAACCTAAAACTCAGCCTAACCCTAAGCCTAACCCTAGCACTCACCTAACCCTTAACATCACTGTCACCCTAACCCTAATCCTCAACATAACCTAATCCTCAACCTAACCCTAACCTTCACCATCAACCTCACACTAACCCTAACCCTAGCCCTCACCCTAACACTTACCCTCACTGTCACCCTAACCCTCACCCTAACCCTAATCCTCACCCTCACCCTAACCCTAACCCTAACCCTAAACCTCACCCTAACCCTATTCCTAACCCTAAACCTAACCCTCAACATAACCCTCACCCTTACCCTCACGCTAACCCTAACCGCAACCGTAAGCCTCCCCTAACCCAAACCCTAACCCTAATGCTATTTCTAACCCTCACCCTCACTCTAACCCTCATTCTAAAACTTACACTCACCCTAACCCAAACCCTTACCCTCACCCTAAACCTAACCCTCACACTAACCCTAAAACTAACCCTACTCCTCAGCCTAACCCTCACCCTAAAACTAACCCTAACCCTAATCCTCACCCTATACCTAACCCTAACACTTACCCTTAACCCTAACCCTAACTCTAACCCTAACCCTCACACTAAACCTGACCCTCACCCTAACAGTAACGCTAACCCTACCCTTCACACTAACACTCACCCTAATCTTAATCCTCACCCTAATCCTAACCATAACCCTCGACCTCAGCCTCACCCTAGCACTAACCCAAATCCTAAACCTAAAACTAAGCATAACCCTAACCCTAAACCTAATTTTTACCCTCACCCTCATCCTCACCATCACCCTCACCCTAATCCTCACCCTCACCCTCACCCTAACCCTTGCCATAATCCTAACCCTCACCCTAAACCTAACTCTGACCCTCACCCTCACCCTCATCCTCAGCCTAACCCTAAACCTAAGCCTAATCCCAAACCTAATGCTCACCCTCACCCTCAACCTAAATCTAAACCTCACCCTATCACTCACCCTAAACCTAGCCCTCAACCTAACCGTTACTCTCACCTTCACTCTAACCCTCACCCTAACCCTAACCCTCACCCTAACCCTAACCATTAGCCTCACCCTCACCCTCATGCTAACCCTAACCCTCAACCTAAGCCTAAACCTAAACCTAACCCTACACCTCAACATAACCCTCAACCTCACCCTAACCCTAACAGTAACCGTAAACCTCACCCTAACCCTAACCCTAACCCTAATGCTATCCTTAACCCTCACTCTCACCATAAATCTCACTCTAACCCTTATCCTCACCCTAAAACTAACCCTAACCCTAAAACTAAACCTCAACCTAACACTCACCTTAACCCTAAACCTAACCCTAAACCTCACCCTAATGCTCACCCTAACCCTAACACTCACCATCACCCTAAACCTCAAACTAAAACTTTCCCTCACCCTAATCCTAACCATAACCCTAAGCCGAACCCTCACACTAACCCTATCCCTCACCCTAACCCTAACCCTAACCTCAGCCAAACCCTCTTCCTAACCCTAACCGTAACCCTCATCCTAACCCTAACCGTAAACCTAATTCTCACAATAAACCTAAACCTCACCCTCACCCGCACCCTCACCCTCAGCCTAACCCTAACCCTAACACAAATCCTAACCTGAACCCTCACACTCACCCTCACCCTAACTCTCACCCTAACCCTAACCCTGACCCTCACCCTAACCCCAACCTTATATCTAACCCTCAACCTAACTCTAACCCTCACCCTTAACCTTAACCTAACACTCACCCAAAGGCTAACCCTAACCCTCACCATCACCGTACCCCTCATCTAACCCTTAACCTCACCGTAACCCTCCCCCTAACCCTCACACTAACACTAACACTAAACCTCACCCTAACACTCATCCTAACCCTAAACCTAAACCTAACACTATACTTAACACCCACCCTAATCCTCAACCTAACCCTAACCCTCAACCTCACCCTAAACCTCACCCTAAATCTTACCCTAACCCGAATCCTAACCTTAACCCTAACTCTATCCTTCACCCTCAACCTAACCCTAACCTGTACACTAACCCTCACCCTAACCCTCACACAAACTCTAAAGCTGTCCATAAACCTCACTCTGACCCTAAACCTCATTCTAACCCTTAACCTCACCATAACCCTAACGCTAACCCAAATCCTACCGCAATCCTAACCCTCACCCTCACCCTAAACGTCTCCGCCACCTTAACCCTCACCCTAACCCTAACCGTCACCCACACCCTAAAACTCACCCTCACCCGAACCGTCACCCTCACCATAACCTTACCCTATACCTCACCCTAAACCTAACTCTAAAACTCACCCTCATACTAACCTTAACCCTCACCTTAACCCTCACCCTAACCCTCACCCTAACCCTAACGCTAACCCTAACCCTCAATCTCACCCTAAACCTCACCATAACCCTTATCCTCACACTATCCCTAACCCTAACCCTAACCCTCACATTAAACCTAACCCTCACCCTAACACTAACACTACTCCTTACCCTAGTCCTCACCTTAACCATAACCCCAAACCTCACCCTAACCCTAACCCTAACCCTCACCTTCACGCTAACCCTCACCGTCACCCTAAACTCACCCTAACCCTAACCCTCACCCTCACCTTAACCCTCACCATAACCCTCACCATCAATCTCACACCCACAATCAACCTAAACCTAACCCTAACCCTAGCCCTTACCCTAAGCCTAACCCTAATGCTAACCCTAAACCGCAACCTCACCTTAACCCTCACCCTAACCCTTACCCTCAACCTCAACCTCAACCTAACCTTAAAACTAACCCTAACCCTAACCCTCCCCTAACCCTCCCCCTAACCCTAATCCTTACCCTATACCTAAACCTAACCCTAACCATCACGCTAACACTCACTCTCACCATAAATCTAATGCTAACATTAAGCCTCAACCTCAGCCTAAAAATCGCCCTAACTTTTACCGTCACCTTAAACCTATCCCTCACCCCCACCCTAACCCTCACCTTAAGCCTAAACCTCACCCTCAGCCTCAAGCTCAACCTCAGCCTAACCCTAACCCTAACCCTAACCCTATTCAAACCCTAATCCTCAACCTCACCATAACTCTAAACCTAACCATAACCAAAATCCTCATGCTAACCCTAAATCAATCCCTACCCCTCACCCTAACCCTAAACCTAATCCTAAACCTAACCCTTAACCTCACCCTAACCCTAAGCCTAACCCTCAGCCTAACCCTCATACTAACCCTAACAATAACACTAACCCTTACCCTAACCTTAACCCTAACCCTAACCTTAACCCTCAACCTAACCCTAACCCTCAGCCTCACACACAGTCTCACATTCACCTTCATCCTAACCCTCACACTCACCCTCACACTCCCCCTCACCCTAACCCTAACCATAAAACTAACCCACACACTTATCCTAACCATCACCCTCACCCTCACCATGACCCTCACCCTAACCCTCACCCTCACCCTCACGCTAACCCTAACCATAACCCTAACCCTCACCCTAAACCTAACTCTGACCCTCACCCTCAACCTCACCCTAAGCCTAACAATACACCTAAGCATAATACTGAACCTAACCCTCACCCTCACCCTCACCCTCACCCAAACCTAAAACTCAGCCTAACCCTAAGCCTAACCCTAGCTCTCACCTAACCCTTACCCTCACTGTCACTCTAAACCTAATCCTCAACCTAATCCTAACCTTCACCCTAACCCTAACCCTCACCCTCACTTTCACCCTAACCCTAACCCTACCCCTCACCCTAAAACTCACCCTATCCTTAATCCTCACCCTAATCCTAAACTTAATCCTACACCTCATCTTCACCCTAGCCCTCACACTAACCCTAAGCCTAAAACAAAACATAACCCTAAACTTAAACCTAACTCTCAACCTCACCCTCATCCTCATCATCACCCTCAACCTAACCTTCACCCTCACCCTCACCCTAACCCTAACCCTCACCCTAAACCTGACTCTGACCCTCAACCTCACCCTCATCCTAAGCCTAATCCTAAACCTAAGCCTAATCCTAAACCTAACCCTCACCCTCAACCTCACCCTAAACCTAAACCTCACCCTACACCTCAACATAACCCGCAACCTAATTGAACGGTAACCCTAACCCTCACCCTAAGCCTAACCCTAACCCTCACCCTCACCTTAACCCTAACCCTAACCCTAACCCTCACCCTAACCCTATCCCTAACCGTAACACTAAACCTCACCATAACCCTAACCCTAACCCTAATGCTATCCTTAACACCGACCCTCACACTAAATCTCACTCTAAACCTTACCATCACCCGAACATTAAGCCTAACCATAAAACTAAACCTCACCCTAACCCTCACCCTAACCCTAACCCTCTATCTAACAGCCTAATCCTAACACTCACCGTCACCCAAACCCTCACCCTAAACCATTCCTTCACCCTAATTCTAAACCTAACCCTAACCCTCACACTAACCCTATCCCTCATCCTAACCCTAAGCCTCACCCTCACCATAACCCTAACCCTAACCCTAACCCTCACCCTAACCCTATCCCTAACTGTAACACTAAACCTCACCATAACACTAACCCTAACCCTAATGCTATCCTTAACACTGACCCTAATCCTAACCCTAACTTTAACCCTCACCCTCACCCTCACCCTAACTCTAACCTATTCCTAAACCTCACCCTAAACCTCATCCTAACCCTTACCCTTACCATAACCCTATCCATAGCCCTATCCGTAATCCTCACCGCAAACCTAACCCTCAACCTCACCCTAACCCTCACCGTCACCTTAACCCTCACCCTTAACCTAACAGTAACCCACACCCTAAAATTCACCCTCACCCGAACCCTCACACTCACCAGAAAGTTACCCTAGTCCTCACCCTAATCCTTCCCCTCACCGTCACTCTAACCCTAACATTAACCCTAATTCTCACCCTAACTCTAACCCTCACACTCACCCTTACCCTCACCCTAACCCTATAACTAACCCTCACCCTAACCCTAAACCTAACCCTAACCCTACACCTCAACATAACCCTCACCCTCAACCTAATCCTAACGGTAACTCTAACCCTCACCCTAACCCTAAACCTAAGCCTAAAGCTATCCCTAACCTACACCATCAACCTAACACTCACTCTAACCCTTACCCATACCAAAACCCTAACCCTCACCCTAAACCTAAACCTCACCCTAACCCTAACCCTCCCCCTAAACCTAAGCCTAACGCTCCCCCTCATACTAACCCTAACCCTCAACTTAACCCTCACCCTAACCCTCACCCTAACCTTAAAGCTAACCCTAACTTTCACACTCACCCTAACCCTCACCCTAACCCTTACCCTCACAATAACCCTTTTCCTAACCCTAAACCTCACACTAAACCTAACCCTCACCCTAACACTAACCCTAACCCTAACCCTACCCCTCAACATAAACCTAACCCTCACCCTCACCCTAACCCTAACCGTAAAACTAACCCTCCCCCTAACTCTAACCTAAACCCTAATGCTATCCCTAAACCTCACGCTCACCCTAACCCTCACTCTAACCATTACCCTCACCCTAACTCTAACCCTAACACTGAAACTAAACCTCATCCTAACCCTCACCCTAACCCTAAACCTAAACCTAACAATAACCCTAACCCTCACCCTAAACCTAACCCCAACCCTAACACTACAGTCACCCTAACACTGACCCTAAACTTTTCCCTTACCCTAATCCTAACGCTAACACTAATCCTAACCCTTACTCTAACCGAAACCCTCAACCTAAACGTAACCCTCAGCCAAACTCTCTTCCTAACCCTAACCCTAACCCTCAACCTAACCTTAACTCTAACCCTCAACCTATTCCTCACCCTAACCCTAAACCTCACCCTCACCCTCACACTCACCCTCTCCTTCACCCTAACTCTAACCCTAACCCTAACCCTCACCCTCACCCTAACGCCAACCCTATCCCTAACCCTCAAGCTAACACTAACCCTCACCCTTACCCTAACCCAACCCTCACCCTAACGCTAACCCTAACCCTAATGATATCCCTAAACCTCACCCTCACCCTAACCGTAGCACTAACACGAAACCTTACCCTAACCCTCACCGTAACCCTAACCCTACCCCTCACCCTGCCCGTCATTCTAACCCTAACCCTCACCCAAACCCTAACCTTGACCTTCACCCTAAACCTCACGTACGCTCTCGCTATCACCCTTAGCCTAACCCTAAAACTAACCCTAATCCTAACCCTCCCCCTAACCCTAAACTTCACTCTCACCCTCACACTTACCCTCAGCATAACCCTAACCCTAGCCCTAATCCTAAACCTAACCCTCACACTCACCCTCACCCTAACTCTAACCCTATCCCTAAAGCTGACTTTCACACTAACCCCAACCCTATCCCTAACCCTCAACCTAACCCTAACCCTCACTGTAACCCTCACCCTAACCCTCACCCTAACCCTAACCCTAACTCTAATGCTAACCCTAAACCTCACCCTCACCCTAACCACAACCATAACGCTAACCCTCAACCTAACCCTAACTCTAACCCTAATGCTAACCCTAAACATCACCCTAACACTAACCCTCATCCTAAAACTTAATCTCAACCTCACCCTCACCCTCATCCTAACCCTAACCCTAACCCTAACCCTCACCCTAACTCTCACACTAACCCTAACCCTAACCCTAACCCTCAGCCTAACCCTCACCCTAAACGTAACCCTAACCCTAAACCTCACCCTATCCTTAACCCTAACCCTAAACTTAACCCTCACCCTAACAATAATGCTAACCCTAACCCTCAACCTTACCCTAACCCTCGCCCTATCCCTTACCCTGACCATAACCCTATACCTCACCCTCACCCTAAGTCTCATGCTAAACCTTACGCTCACCCTAATCCTCACCTAAGCCCAAGCCTAACCCTAACCTTAACCCTCACCCTAACCCCCACCCTAACCTTCACCCTAACCCTCACGCTAACCCTAACCCTGATTCTCACACTACCCCTCACCCTAACCCTTACACTCACACTAACACTAATCCGAACCCTAACCCTAACCGTCACCTTAACCCTTACTGTAAACCTCACCCTAAACCTAACCCTAACCCTAATCCTCACACTAACCATAACCCTAACCCTTTCCCCATCCTTCTCCCTAAACCTCACCCTAATATGAACCCTATCCCTAACCCTCATGCTAATGCTACCCCTAACCGGAACCCACAACCTTACCCTAACCCTCACAGACACCCTAACTCTCACCCTTACCATCATCCTCTGCTGAAACCTCACCCTCACCCTAAACCTCAACCTCACCCTAACTTTAAAAATAATCCAAACCCTCAAACTAACCCTAACCCTCACATTCACCCTCACCCTCACACTCACCCTCAACATAACCCTAACCCTAACACTAACAATAACCCTCACCCTCACCCTCACATTCACCCTAACCCTAACCCTAACCCTAACACTGACCATAACCCTCACCCTCACCCTAATTCTAACTCTAACCTAACACTCACCCTAACCCTCACACTAACACTCACGATAATCCTAACCCTCACTATCACCCTAACCCTCACCCTAGTACTTACCTTCACCCTAACCCTAACCCTTACCCTCACACTAAACATATCCCTCACTGCAACTATAACCCTAAACCTAACCCTAATCCTAAAACTAACCCTCACACTTACCCTGACCCTAAGCCTAACCCGAACCCTCACCTTGAGCCTAACCCTCACCCTCAAACTAAACATCTCACTAACCCTAACCTTCACCCTTAAACTAACATTAACCCTCACCTAAACCTAACCCTCATCCTAACCTAAACCTAACCCTAACCCTCACCTTCACCCTAGCTCTCATTCTAACTGTAATCCTAACAATAAACGAATACCTAACCCTAAAGCTCAACCTAACACTAACGCTAACACTCAGCCTCACCCTAACCCGAAACTTCACCCTAACCCTCACCCTCACCCTCAACCTAAGCATTACCCTAAGCCTCACCCTCACCCTAACCCTCACTCTAAACCTTACCCTCATCCTAACCGTAACCCTAACCTTCACCCTCACCCTAACCCTAAACTTAACAATAACCCTAATCCTTAAAATAAACCTAAACCTCACCCTAACCCTAAACCAAACTCTCACCCTAACCCTGACCCTAACTGTAACCCTCACCATCACCCTCACCCTCAACCTAACCCTCACCCTCATCCTCAACCTAAACCTCACCCTCACCCTAAACATCACCCTAACCTTAACCCTCACCCTCATCTTAACCCTAACCCTAACCCTAACCCTCACCCTAAACTTACCCTAACCCTAACGATAATCCTAACCCTCACCCTTAACCTAAACCTCAACTTAACCCTTATCCTCACACTAACCCTAACCCTAACACTAATCCTAACCCTCACACTAACCCTAACCTCCCCTTAACCCTAACAATACCCCTCACCCTAAAACTCACCCTAAACCTCACGCTAAAAATAACCCTCACGCTAAACTCATACCTAACCCTCACAATTACCCTAATGCTCACCATCACCCTAAAACTCAACCTAAACCTAACCCTCACCCTCACCCTAACCCTCACCCAAATCCTAACCCCAACCCTCACCCTAACCCTAACACTCACACTAACCCTCAATCTCAACCTAATCCTGACCCTAAAAATAACACTAACCCTTAGCTAACAGAAATCATCACCATCACCTTCACCCTAACCCTCACCCTCACCCTAAACCTAAACCTCAACCTAACCCTAACGCTAACGCTAACCCTCACCCTCACCCTAACCCTCAACCAAATCCTATCCCTACACCTCACAATAACTCTCACACTAACCCTAACCCTAACCCTATCCCTCACCCTAACCCTAAACCTAAACCTAACCCTCAAGCATACCCTAATCCTCAACTCACCTTCACACTCACCCTCACCCTAACACTCATCCTCACCCTAACCCTCACTGTCACAATAAATATCACCCTCACCATCACCCTCACCCTCACCCTAACCCTAATCCTAAATCTAACCCTCACCTTCAACCTAACCCTAACCCTAACACTAACTTTCACCCTTAACCTAACCCTTACCCTAAACCTAACCCTCACCCTAAACCTAACACTCACCCTAACCCTAACCCTCACACTAACACTAAACCTAACCCTCACCCACACCCTCACCCTCACCCTAACCTTAACCCTAACCTTAATCTTAACACTAACCCTCAACCTCACCCTAACCCTTACCCTCACACTCACCCTAATCCTAACCCTAACCCTAACCTTAACCCACACCCTCACCCTAATCCTCACCTTCAACCTAGCCCTCACCTTAACACTAACCCTCACCCTAAACCTAACCCTAACCCTCACCCTCACCCTAACCATAACCCTAACTCTAACCCTAACACTCATCCTAACCCTAACCCTAAACCTAATGCTAACCCTAAACCTCACACACTAACCCTCATCGTAACCGTTATATTCACCGTAACCCTAACCCTAACCCTAACCCTCACACTAAACCTAAACCTCACCCTAACCCTATCGCTACTCTTCAGCCTAACCCTCAGCCTAAACCTAAACCTAACCCTAATCCTCACCCTGTCCTTAACCTTAACCCAAACACTCACCCTAACCCTCACCCTAACCCTCAACCTAACCCTTACCCTCACCCTAACCCTAACCCTCAACCTCACCCTAACCCTCACCCTAACACTTACCCACATCCTAAACCTCACCCTTACCCTACTCCTTCCCCTCTCCCTAATCCTCACCCTAACCCTAACCCTAACCCTAATCCTAACCCACAATTAAACCTCACCCGAACCCTCACCCGAACCCTCACCCGAACCCTCATCCTCACCCTAAGCCTAACCCTCACCCTGAACATCTCCCATAACCTAACACACACCCTAACCCTAAGATTAAACCCTAAACATCATCCACAACCTAAACCTCACCCTAACCCATACCCTCACCCTAACACTAACCCTAACCCTAACCATAAACTTCACACTAAAAGTAATCCTCACCCTAACCCTAACCCTAACCCTAAGCTTCACTCTCACACTGACCTTCAACCTCAGCCCAACCCAAACCCTAAACCTATTCCTAATCCTAAACCTCACCCTCAACCTCACCCTAAATCTAACCCTAACCGTAACCCTCACACTCACCCTCACCCTGCACATCACCCAAGCCCTAACCCTCACCCTCACCCTCACCTTAACCCGCACACTAAACCTAACCTCAGCTTAACCCTCACCCTCACCCTAATCCTCACCCAAAACCTAACCCTTACCTAACCGAAACCCTCACCGTCACCCTAAACCTCGCCTTCACCCTAGCCCTCACCCTCACCATAACCCTAACCCTCACCCTCAACCTCCACTTCCCCCTCAGCGTTACCCTAACCCTAACTCTAATCTGAACCGTAAACCTCAACCCCACCCTCAACCTAACCCTAAACCTAACGCTAATCCTCACGCTAACTCTAATCCTCACCCACACCCTAACCCTTACCTTCACCCTCACCGAACCCTCACCCGAACACTCATCCTCACCCTAAACCGAACCCTCACCCTAAACATCACCCAAACCCTAACCCAAACAATAACCCTAACCATATCCCTAACACTCACCCTCACCCTAAAACTAAACCTAAACCTAACCCTCACCCACACCGTCACCCTCACCCTCACCCTCACCCTGAACTTAAACCTAACCCTAACCATCACCCACACACTCACCCTAACCCTAACCCTAACCCTAACACTCACCTTAACCCTCATCCTCACCCTAAACATCACCCTAAACCTAACCCTCACCTTAACCCTAACCCTATCCCTCACGCTAAACCTAAGCTCAGCTTATCCCTCACCCTCACCCTAATCCTATCCCTCACCCTAATCCATACATAACCGAAACCCTCACCCTCACCCTAACCATCACCCTTACCCTAACCCTCACCCTAACCCTAACCCTAATCCTAACCCTAAATTTCAACCTCCCATTCCCCTTCAACCTTACCCCAAACCTAATCTTAATCCTAACCCTAACACGCAACACCACCCTAACCCTAAACCTAACCCTAACCCTAACACTGACCCTCATCTGCACCCTCACCCTAACCCTAACCCTAACCCTAACAATAACCCTAACCCTAGCCCTAACCATAACCATATCCCTAAAACTCACCCTAATTCTAATCCTAACCCTAACCCTCACCCTCAACCTCATACTAACCCTCACCCTCACCCTGACCCTCACCATCACACTAACCATCACAATAAACCTAACCCTCACCCTAAACCTAAACCTAACCTAAATCCTCACCCTATCCTTAAACATAAACCGAACCCTCACCATAACCCTCACCCTCACCTAACCCTAAGGCTGAACCTAACCATCAACCTCACCCTAAACCTCACCCTAAACTTAACTTCATCGTAACCCTAACCCTCACCCTCATACTAACCCGCACCTAACACTTACCCATACCCTAACCCTCACCCTAACCCTGACTCTAACCCAAACCCTAACCTTAACCCTAACCCTAAACCTCACCCTCACCCTAACACTCAACCTGACCTTTATCCTCATCCTAAACCTAATGCTAACCCTTACCCTAACCATAAGCCTCAACCTAACCCTCATCCTAACCCTAATACTAACCCTAACCCTAACCCTCACCCTGCCCTAAACCTAACCCTCACCCTAACCCAAACTGAAACCCAGACCCTCCACATCACCCTCAGCCTAATCCTAATCCTAACCCTAATCCTAAACTTCAACCTCACCCTCACCCTACCTCTAATGCTAAACCTAACCCTAACACTCACCGAAACCCTCACCCTAACCCTAACCTATCCCTATCCCTCACCCATACCCTAACACTCTCCCTATACCTCACCCTCACCCTAACCCTAAACCAAACCCTAACCCTCACCCTAAAACTAACCTAACCCTAACACTAACCCTAACCGTCATCCTCACACTAAACCTCACCCTAACCCTAACTCTCACCATAACCCTAACACTTGCCCTAACCCTAATCCTCACCCTAACCCTAACCCTCACCCACACACCCTAACTCGAAAACTGACCCGAACCCTTACCCTCACCCTAACACTCTCCCTAACCCTAACCTAACCCTATTCCTAAACCTAAACCTCACCCTCAAACTCATCCAAACCCTAACCCTAACCCTAAACCTAACCATCACCCTAACCCTAGCCCTCACAATCACACTACATCTACCCCTAACTCTAACCCTACCCCTCTCCCTAACCCTAACCCTAACCCTCAACCTAACCCTAAACCTACCCCTAACCCTCACCCTCACACTAAACCTAAACCTAACACTAACTCTCACCCTAACCCTAATCCTCACCCGCACCCTATCCCTCACCCTCACACTCACCCTCAACCTCACCCTCACCCTCACCCGAACCCTCATCCTCTCCTTAACCCTCAGTCTCACCCTAAACATCACCCAAAACCTAACACTCACCCTAATCCTAACCTTAACCTTAACCCTCACCCTAACCTCACCCTAATTATTACACTCACCTTATCTTTAATCGTAACCATAACCATAACCCTCACACTAACCATAACCCTAATAACTCTAACCCTAATGTTAACGTAACCCTAACCTTCACCCTCACCTTGACCCTCACGCTCAGCCTAACGCTAACCCTAACACTATTCCTAATTCTATCTCTCACCCTCAACCAGACCCTAAACCTAACCCTAACCCTCACCCTCATCGTGACCCTCACACTAACCCTCACCCTCACCCTCACACTTACCATCAACATCACTCTAAACATCACCCTAAATCTAACCCTCACCCTAACCCAAACCCTCACCGTAATGCTAATTCTCACCCTAACCCTCACACTAAACTTAACGCTAACCCTAAACATCACCCTCACCCTAAACCTCAACCTAAATCTTATCCTCACAGTAACCAAAAGTCTCACCCTAACCCTAACCCTAACCCTACCCCTAACCCTAAACCTAACCCTCACCCTCACCCTAACACTCACCTTCACCCTAAACCCAACCCTAAGCCTAACCCTCAAGCACAACCTAACCCTCACCCTCACTCGAACATTCACCCTCACCCTAATACTCCCCCTCACCCTAACCCTCACCCTCACAATAAACATCACCTAATCCTAGACCTCAGCCTAACCCGAACCCACTACCTAACCCTAACCCTCACCCTGACCTTCACCCTCAACCTATCCCTGACCCTAACCCTCACCCTAACCCTAAGCGTCACCCTAAACCTAACTCTCACATAACCCTAACCCTAACACTAACCCTAACCCTAACCCTCACCCTCACCTCACCCTCATCCTAACCCTAGCCCTAATCCTAATCCTAACACTAACCTTAACCCTCAACTTAACCCTAAACCTCACCCTAACCCTTACCCTCACCATAACCCTAACCCTAACCCTACCCCTCAGACTAACCCACACCCCAAACCTAACCCTGACCCTAAGCCTAACCCTAACCCTCACCCTAACCCTAACACTAACCTTAACCCAAACCCTCACACTAATCCTAACCATAAACCTCACCCTCACAAACACCCTCATCGTCACCCTAACAATCATCCTAACACTCACCCTCACCCTCACCCTAACCCTAACCCTAAACCACACCCTCACCCTAATTCTAACCCTGAACCTGACCCTAAACCTTACCTAACCAAAAACCTCACCCTTACCCTCACCGTAACCCTAACCCTAAACCTAAACCTAACCCACACCCTCACCCTAATTCTAACCCTGAACCTGACCTTAAACCTTACCTAACCAAAAACCTCACCCTCACCCTCACCCAAACCCTAAACCTCACCCTCACCCTAGACCTAACCCTAACACTAAACCTCACCCTAACCCTAACGCAAACCCTACCCATCACTCTAACCCTCCCCCTAACCCTAACGCTAACCCTCCCCCTAACCTTAACCCTAACCCTCACCCTCACCCTCACACTCAGCCTCACTTAACCAAACCATAAGCCTAACCCTAACCCTCACACTCACCCTAACCTTAATCCTAACAATAACTCTCACCATCACCTTCAACCTCACCCTAACCCTAACCCTCAACCTCACCCTCACCCTAACCCTCACCATCACCCTAAACTTCACCCCAACCCTAAACCTCACCCTAACCCTAAACCTAACCCTAACCCTCACACTCACCCTAACCCTAAGCCTAAACCTCACTCTAAACCTAAACCTAACCTTAACCCTCACCCTAAACCAAACATTAACCCTCACCCTAACCCTAACTCTTTCCCTAACCCTAACCCTAAACCTCACCTTAACCATAACTCTAATACTCACCCTAAACCTAATGCTTACCCTAACCCTAAGCCTAAAATTTACCCTCACCCTAACCTAACCCTAACCCTTACCCTCAACTTCACCCTCATCCTAAACTTAACCCTAACTCTCAAAGTCACCCTAAACCTAATCCTAACCCTAACCCACACCCTCACTGTCACCTCACCCTAACATTCACCGTCAACCTCACCTTCCCCCTAACCCTCAAACTAACCCTAATCCTCACCTCACCCTCACCCTAAACCTAACCCTAAAACTAACCCTCATCCTCACCCTCAAGCTAAACCTCAAGGTCACCCTCAGCCTCACCCTCACCCTCATCCTAAACCTCACACTCAACTTCACCCTCAGCTTAAACCTCAACTTCACTGTAAACATCACCCGAACCCCAACCCTAACCCTAAACCTAACCCTAACCTTAACCCTCACCATAACCCTAACGATAAACCTTACCCTCATGCTCACCCTAAAACTCACCATAAGCTTTATCTTCATACTAACTCTAACTCTAACCCTAATGCTAACCGTCACACTAACCCTAACACTTTCCCTAACCCTAATCCTACCCCTTAACCTAACCCTCACCATCACCCTAACCCTCACCATAAACCTAACCCTAAACCACACCCTAACCCTCAACCTCACCCTCACCCCAACAGTCACCCTGACTGCAACACTCAGCCTCACCCTAAACATCACCATAACCATAACCCTCAATCTTACCCTAACCCTAAGCCTCACCATAACCCTATCACTGAAAGTAACCCACACCATCAACGTAATCCTCACCCTAACCATAACCCTAACCATTACCTAATGGAAAGAATCACCTTCACCCTCACACTCAACCTAACACTCACCATCATCGTAGCCCTCACCCTAAACCTAAACGTCACACTAACCCTCAACCTCACCTTCACCGTACCCCTAACCCTAACCCTAACCATCACTCTAATCCTCAACCTAACCCTAAACTTAACCATAATCATAACCCTCACCCTAACTCTAAACCTTATCCTAAACCTAATCCAAACCCTAAATCTCACCCTAACCCTAATCCTAACACAAACCCTCACCCTCACCCTAACCCTCACCTTAACACTAAGCCTAACACTAACCCTCCCCCTAAACTTAAAACTAAAGCTAAGCCTCACCCTCACCCTAACCCTCACCCTAACCCTTATCCTCACACTAACCCTAAACCATACCCTCACCCTCACCCTCACCATCACACTAACCCTAACCCTTACGCTCAACCTCACCATCACCCTAACCCTAACCCTAAACCTAACCATCACCCTAACCCTAAGACTTACCCTAACCCTAACCCTCACGATAACCCTCACCCTAACACTAACCCTAAACCTAACCCTCACCCTCACACTCACCCTCACCCTAACCCTAACCCTCACCCTAACCCAAACCCTCACCCTAACCCTAACCCTACCCCTCACCCTAAACCTCACCCTCAGCCTAACCTTAAACCTATACCTCACTCTAAACCTAACCCTAAGCCTAACCCTTACCCTCACCCTAACCATAACCCTAAACCTAAGACTAAACCTTACCTAACTGAAAACCTCACCCTCAACCTCAGACTCACCCTAACCCACACCCTCACCGTAGCCCTCACCCTAAACCTAAACCTCACCCTAACTTTATCCCTAAACCTCCCCCTCACCCTAAACCTAACCCTAACCCTAACCTAAGCCTCACCTTTACCCTCACCCTCACCCAAACCCTACCCTAAACCTAACCCTCACATTAATCCTCACCCTAACCTTAACGCTAACCCTAACTCTCACCCACACCCTAACCCTCAACCTAAACCTTACCCTCAACCTGACCCTAACCCTAACCCTTAACCCTAACCCTCACACTAACCCTAACCCTCACACTAACCCTAACCCTACCTCTCACCATAACCCTAAACCTAACCCTAACCCTAACCCTCACCCTAACTCTGACCCTAACAGTCACCCTAACCCTAACCCTCACACTAACCCTCACATTCAAAATAATCCTCACCCTAACAATAACCCTAACTCTTACCTAACCGAAACCCTCGCCTTCACCCTCATTCACACTGTAACACTCACACTCACGCTAGCTCTCACCTTAAACCTAACACTAACCCTAATCTTCACTCTCACCCTCACCGTCACCCTCAGCCTAACCCTAACACTAACCCTAATCCTCAACCTAACCCTCAACCTCACCCTCACCCTAACCCTAAACCTAACCTTCACCCTCACTCTCACTGTCATCCTCAGCCTTACCCTAACCCTAACCCAAATCGTAACCCTTACCCTCACCGTCACCCTCACACTCACCCTAAACCACACCCTCACCATAGCATTCACCCTAAACCTAAACCTAACCCTAAATATAAACCTAAACCTCACTCTTACCCTAACCCTAATCCTAACCCTAAAAATAACCCAAACCCTAACCCTAATCCTAACCCTAACCCTCACCCTAACCCTAACCCTAAACCTAAAACTCACCGTAATCCTAATACTAACCCTAAACTTCACCCTCATTGTTACCGTCACCCTAACACTGACCCTCAAACTCAACCTCACCCTAAACCTCAAACTAACCCTAACACTCACCTAACCCTAACCCTAACCGTCACACTCCCCCTAACCCTATCCCTTACAGTAAAAATAACGCTCACCATCATCCTCACCCTAACCCTCACCGTAACCCTAACCCTAACCCTAACCCTCACCCTAAACTTCAACCTAAACCTAATCAACTCCCACACCCTAAACTTCATGCTAACACTCAGCCTCACACTAAACAACACCCTAACCCTAACCCTCACTCTAAACCTAGCCCTAACTCTAAAACTAACCATAACCAAACTCTTACCTAACCGAAAACCTCACCCTCACCCTCACACTCACACCAACCCTAACCCTCACTGCAGCCCTCACCCTAAACCTAAACCTCAACATAACCCTAACCCTAACCCTCACCCTAACCCTAACCAAAACCCTCACCCTAAACCTCACACTAACCCTAACAGTAACCGTAACCCTAACCCTCACCCTAACCCTCACCCTCACACAAAACCTAACGCTAACCCTCACCCTCACCCTCGCCCTCACCCTCATCCTATCCCTTACACTAACCGTAACCCTAACCCTAACCCTCACCTTCACCATAACCCTAACACTAACCCCAATATTCACCGTCACTGTCACCTTCACTGTAACCCTCACCCTAACACTCACCATCACCCTAAATATCACCCTAACCCTAACCGTCACCCTAACCCTAAACTTTACCCTAATGCTAACACTAGCCCTCACCCTCACCCAAACCCTAACCCTAACACAAACCCTCACCCTAACCTAACCCTAACCCTAACCCTATCTCTAACCCTATCCCTCATCCTAACCCTCACAATAACCCTAACCCTAACCCTATTCCTCTGCCTAACCCTCACCCTACACCTAACCCCAACACTAATCCTCACCCTATTCCTAACCCTAACTCTAACCTTCTCCCTACCCTCACCCTCATAGTAACCCTGATGCTAACAATAACCCTCAACCTCACCCTAAACCTATCCCTTACACTTAACCTCACCTTAACCCTAACCTCACCCTCATCCTAACCCTCACCCTAACCCTTACCCTCACCCTAACCCTAAGCCTAACCCTCACACTCACCCGAAACCCTCACCCTAACCCTTACCCTCATTCAAACCCAGACCCTAACCCTCAACCTAACCCTCAGCCTAATCCTAAACCTAACCCTAACCCTCAAACTAACTGTAACCCCAACATGAACCCTAATGCTCACACTCACCCTAACCCTAACCATCAACCTCACCCTCAACCTCAGCCACAGCCTAACCCTAACCCTAAACCTAATCCAATCCCTAAACCTCACCCTCACCCTTACCCTAACTCTAAACCTAACTACAACCAAAACCCTCACCCTACCCATAACCCGATCCCTAACACTCTCCCTAACCATAACCCTAATCCTAATCCTAACCCTCACCCTCAACCTGATCCTTACCCTTACCCTACCCCTAACCCTCACCCTAATCCTTACCCTCACCCTAAACATAACACTAACCCTCAGCCTAAACCTCATCCTAACCCTAACCCTAAACCTAACCCTCACCCAAACCGTAACCCTCACCCTCAACATCAACCTCACCATTACCTCACCCAAATCCTCACCTTCAACCTCACCCTAACACTAACCATAACTGCAACACTCATCCTAAACATAACCCTCAACCTCACCCTCACCCTCACCATCACCCTCACCCTCACCCTCATCCTCATCCTCACCCTAAACCTATCTATAACCTAACCCTCACCCTAAACCTAACTATGACCCTCAACCTCACCCTCACACGAAGCCTAACCCTACACCTAAGCATAATCCTAAACGTAACACTCACCCTCACCCTCAACCTAAACCTCACCCTAACCCTAACCCTAACCCTCACCCTCAGCCTAACCCTCACTCTAACCCTTACCCTCAGCCTAACACTCACCCTAACCCTAACCCAAACACTAGCACTAAACCTCTACCTAACCCTCACCCTAACACTAAACTTAAACCTAACCCTCACCCTAACCCTATACCTAACCCTATAACTAACCCTAACTCTAACCCTCACCCTCACCCTTAGCCTAACACGAATCTTAACGCTCACGCTAACCCTCACCCTAACTCTAACGCTACCCCTAAACCTCACCCTCACCCTAAACCTCATCCTAACCATTACCCTCACCATAACCCTAACCCTAACCCTAACACTAATACTCACCGTAATCCTTACCCTCACCCTCACCCTAACCCTCACCATCACCTTAACCCTCACCCTAACCCTAACCATCACCCACAATCTAAAACTCACCCTCACCCTAACCCTCATCCTCACCCTACCCTAAACCTCAACCTAAGTCTAACCTTCACCCTAAACTTAACTCTAAACCTCACCCTCATACTAACCCTAACCTTCATCTTAACCTTCACCCTAAACCTCACCCTAACCCTAACACTAACCCTAACCTTCACTCTCAGCCTAACCCACACCCTAAACCTTATCCTCACACTAACGCTAACCCTAAACCTAAACCTCACATTAACACTAACCCTCACCCTAACCCCTCACCCTACCCCTAACCCTAACCCTAAACCTAACCCTCACCCTAAATCTAACCCTAAACCCAACCCTCACCCTAACCCTAACGCTAAACCTAATGCTAACCCTAAACCTCAACCTCACCCTAAACCTCACTCTAAACCTTACCCTCACCCTAAAACTCACATTAACCCTAATCCTAACACTAACACTAAACCTCACCCTAACCGTCAGCCTAACCCTAAACGTAAAACTAACCATCACCCTCACGCTCACCCTAACCTTTAAACTAACCCAAAACCTCACCCTTACCCTAACCCTCACCCTAAACCTTACCCTTACCATAACCCTAACCCTAACCCTAACCCTCAACCTAACCCTAACACTAACCCTAAACCTAACTCTCACTGGAACCCTAACCCTCACCCTCACCCTCAGCCTATCCCTAATCCTAAACCTAATCCTAACCCTAACCCTCACCCACACCCAAACTCTAACCCTAATACTATTCTGACCCCCCCATAACCTCACCCTCACCCTAATCCAAACGCTAACCCTAACCCTCACCATCACACTAAATATCACCCAAACCCTAAACCTCACCCTATCCCTAAACCTAACCATCACCTACAACCTAACCCTCATCCTCACTCTCACACTCACGCTAATCATAACACTAACTCTAACCCTAAATCTAACCCGAACCCTAATCCTCACCCTAACCCTAACCCTCACCTTAAACCTCACCCTCAACCTAACCCTCACCCCAACCCTAACCCTAAGCCTTTCCGAACTGAAACCCAAACCCTCACCCTAATCCTCACCCTAACCCTCAACTTCCTCCTAGCCCTCACCCTAAAACTAACGAAAACACTAACCCTCACCTCACCCTCACCCTCAACCTCGGCCTAACCCTAACCCTAACCCTATCCCTAAACCTAACCCTAAACCTAACCCTAACCCTCAACCTAACGCTCACTCTGACCCTATCCCTAACCCTAACCCTAATCCTCACCCTCACCCTAACCCTCACCCTAACCCTTAACCGCATCCTTACCTAAACCCTAATCCTAACACTAAACCACAGACTAAACCTAACCCTCACCCTAACCCTAACCCTAACCCTCAGCCTAAATTTCAACCTAACCCTAACCCTAACACTCAACCTAAACCTAAACCTAACCCTAACCCTAATCCTCACCCTGAATCTCACCTACACCCTCACCCTTATCCTAAACCTCAGCCTAACTCTAACCCTAACCCTTATCCTAAACCTAATCCTCACCCTCAACCTCACCCTAACTCTAACCCTAACCCTAACCCTGAACCTCAGCCTAAACCTAAACCTAACCCTAACCCTCACCCTAACCCTAACGCTCACCCTAAACCAATCCGTAAACCTCACCCTCACCCTAACCCTAACCCTCTCCCTAACATCACTCTAACCCTAATACTAACCCTCACCCTCACCATCACCATAAATCTCACCCTAACCCTTAGCCTCACCATAACCCTAACCCTAACCTTAATCCTCACTCATATTCTAAACCTAACCCTCACCCTAACGCTAACACTAACCCTAACACGAACCCTCACCCTAACCATCACCCTAACCCTAGTCCTCACGCTAACCATTACCCTCAACCTCACCCTAACCCTAATGCTAACCCTAACCCTCATTCTCAGCCTAACACCCACCCTACCCCTTATCCTCACACTAACGCTAACCCTAACCCTAACCCTCACATTAACTCTAAACTTCACCCTAAGCCCTCAGCCTATCCCTCACCCTAACCCTAAACCTAACCCTCACCCTAACCCTAACCCTAATGCTAACCCTAAACCTAAACCTAACCCTAAACCTCACCCTAAACTTTACCTTCACCCTGAAACTCAGCCTAACTCTAACCCTAAACATAACCCTCACCCTAACCCTCACCCTAACCCTAAACCTAACCATACTGCTCAGCATAATCCTCAACCTAAACCTAACCCTAACACTAATCCTCACCCTATCCCTAAACCTAACCCTAACCCTCGCCTTAACCCTCACCCTCACCTTAACACTAATGCAAACATTAACCCTCAACCTCACCCTAAATTTCGCCCTAATCATTACCTTCACTTTAACGCTATCCCTCACCCTCACACTAACCCTCATGCTAACCCTTAAAATCACCATTTCCCTCACACTAACCCTAACCCTAACCCTAACACTAAACATCACCCAAACCCTCATCCGAACCCTAAGGCTAAACCTAACACTACCCTCACCCTAACACTCACCCTAACCCTTTCCCTCACACGAACACTAAGCCTAACCCTCAGCCTTACCATCATCCAAAACCTAACCCTAACCCTAACCCTCATCCTGACCTTAGCCCTAACACAAACCCTAACCCTAACCTAACACTAACCCTCACCCTCACCCTCAACCTCACCCTCTGCCTAACCCTAACCCTAACCCTAATCCAAACCCTAAAACTCACCCTCACCCTCACCCTAATTCTAAACCTAACCCTAAGCAAAACCCTCACCATAACCCTTACCCTATGCCTAACCCTCTACCTAACCCTAACCGTAATCCAAAACCTAAACCTCAGCCTCGCCCTAATCCTTACCCTCACGCTAACCCTAACAATTACCCTCAGTCGAACTCTCATCCTAACCCTAACCCTAACCCACACCCAAACCCTAACCCTCACCCTCACCCTCAACCTCACCATCACCCTCACCCTCAAACTCAAACTAACCGTAACCATAACCCTAACACTCACCCTAAACCTAACCCTCACCCTCACCATCACCATTACCCTAACGATCACCCTCACCCTAACACTAACCCTAACCATAACAATAAACCTAACGCTAAACCAAAATCTGACCCTCACCCTCACCCTTACCATAAGCCTAACCCTACACCTAAGCCTAATCCTAAACCTAACTCTCAACCTCACCCTAACCCTAACCCTCACCCTAACCATAATCCTCACCCTAACCCTAACACTAACCCTCACGCTCACCCTCACCCTAAACCTAACCCTAAACCTAAACTTCACCCTAAACCTAACCCTAATCCTTATGCTAACACTAAAACTCACCCTCACCCTAAACCTAACCCTAAGCCTAAACCTCACCCTAACACTAACCCTAACCCTAATGCTATCCCTAAACCTCACTCTAACCCTAAACCTCACTCTAACCCTTACCCTCACCCTAACACTCACCCTAAACCTAATCCTAACCCTAACACTAAACCTCACCTTAACGCTCAGCCTAACCCTAAAAGTAAACTTAAACCTAACTCTAACCCTATCCCTAAACCTCAGCCTAACTTTCACCCACAACCTCACCCTCAGCCTAACCCTCAGCCTAACCGTAACCCTAACCCTTATCCTAAACCAAATCTTCACTCTCAAACTCACCCTAACTCTAAACCTAACCCTAACCCTGAACTTCACCCTAAACCTTAACCTATCCCTAACCCTCACCTAACACTAACCCTCACCCTAACCATCACTCTGACCCTAATGCTAACCTTAAACCTCACTGTCACCATAAACCTCACCCTAACCCTTACCTTCACCATAACCCTAAACCTAACCTTAATCCTCACACATATCCTAATCCTAACCCTCACCCTAAACCTAACACTAACCCTAACACGAACCCTCACCCTAACCATCACTCTAAACCTAGTCCTCACACTAACCATTACCCTCAACCTCAACCTAACACTAACCCTCAACATAACCCTCACCCTCACCCTAACCCTAACCCTAACCCTCAACCTCACACTCACCGTAACCCTACCCTAAGCCTCCCCTTCAACCTAACCCACCATAACCCTAATGCTAACTCTAAACCTCACCCTCACCATAAACCTAACCCTCACAATCACCCTAAACCTCACCTTACACTTAACTCTTACCCTCACCCTCACGCGAACCCTAAAATTAACCCTAATCCAAACTTTAACGCTCACCCTAACTCTCACTCTAAATCTAAACCTAACGCTCACCCTAAACCTAACCCTCACCCTAACCCTAAATCTATCCCTAAAACTCACCCTAAACCTAACCCTAAACCTAAACTTAACCGTCACCCCCACCCTAATCATAACCCTAACACTCACCTTAACCCTAACCCTAACCCTAAAGCTAATGCTATCCCTAAACCTCACCCTCACCCTAAACCTTACACTGACCTTAACCCTCACCCTCACCCTCACCTAACCCTAAGCCTACCCCTCAGCCTACCCCTCAACCTAACCCTAACCCTAACCCTAATCCAAACACTAACCCTCACCCTCACCCTCACTCTAATACTAACCCTAAACCTAACCCTAAACTTAATCCTCACCCTAACCCTAACTCTATCCCTAACCCTCAGCTTAACCCTAACCCTAATCCTAAACTTAACCCTCACTTTCACCCTCACCTTCATCCTCAGCCTAACCCTAACCATAACCCTATTCCTAAACCTAACCCTCACCCAATCTCTAATCCAAACCCTAACCCTAACTCTCACCCTAACCCTAACCCTAACCCAATCTCTAAACCTCACGATAAATCTAAACCTCACCCTCATATTAACCCTAACCCACACCCTCAAACTAAACCTCACCCTAACCCTTACCCTCACCATAACCATACCCCTAACCCAAATCATCACACTAACCCTAACCCTAACCCTCAACCATTAACCTAATCCTCACCCTCACTCTAACACTCACTGTCAACTTAACCCTCAACCTAACCCGAACCGTCACCTAAACCCTAAACCTCACTCTCAACCTCACCCTCACCATAACCCTCAACCTAAGCCTCAACCCAACCCTAACCCTCACCCTAACCCTAACTCTAACCCTCAACCTAACCCTCAACATAACCCTCACCCTAAACCTAACGCTGACTCTAACCCTCACGCTCACCCTAACCCTCACCCAAACCCTAATCATCAACCTCAGCATCACCCTCACCCTAACCCTCACCCTCACCCTCATCCTCACCCTAACCATAACCCTACCCCTCACCCTAAACCTACCCCCCCTCCCTCTCCCCCTCACCATCACGCTCACCCTAACCCTCACCCTCAGCCTCACCCTAACCCTAACCATAAACTTAACCCACACCCTAAACATAAATCTGACCCTCAACCTCACCCTCACCCTAAGTCTAACCCTACTCCTAAGCCTACTCCTAAAACTAACCCTCACCCTGACCCTCACCCTAACTGTAACCCTAACCCTAACCTTGACCCTGACCCTAACTCCAAACCTATGACTAACCCTCACCCTCATCCTAACCCTAAACCTCAACCTCACCCTCACCCTAACCCTAAACCTCACCCTAAACCTAATGCTAAACCTAACCCCCAGCCTCACCCTAAACCTCACCCTAACCCTTACCCTCACCATAACCCTAACCCTAACCCTAATCCTCACAGTAACCCTAACCATAACCCTCACCCTAACGCTCACCGTAAACCTAACCCTCACCCTCACCCTAAACCTCACTGTCACCTTAACCATCACCCTAACCCTAAACTTCACCCACACCCTAACACTCACCCTCACACTCACTCTCACCCTCACCCTCACCCTACCCTAATTCTCACCCTAACCCTAACCCTACTTCGAACCCTCACCCTCAGCCTAACCCTAACCCTCACCTTAACCCTCACCCTAATCCTCACCCTTGCCCAAACGCTAACTCTAACCCTCACTCTCACCCTAACCTTCACCCTAACCCTTATTCTCACTCTAACCCTAAACCTAAACCTAAACCACACATTAACCAAAACCCTCATCCTATCAATAACCCTACCCCTCACCCTACCCCTCACCCTAAGCATCTCCCTAACTGTAACCGGAACCTTCACCTTAAACCTCACCATCACCCTAACCCTCACCCTAACCCAAACCCTCACATACACCCTAAGCCTCACCCTTACCCCCACCCTCTGCCTATCCCTAACCCTAACACTAATCTTACCCCTAACCCTAATCCTCACCCTCAACCTCACCCTCACCCTAACCCTAACCCTAACCCTCACCTTAAACCTCACCCTCACCCTAATCCTCATATTAACCCTACCCCTTAGCCATTTGTAACCGATACCCTCACCCTAACCCTCACCCTGACCCTATATCTCACTGTAAACCAAACCCTAAAACTAACCCTTAACCTCACCGTCACCCCCACCATCAGCCTAACCTTAAACCTAACCCTAATTTTAACCCTAACCCTAACCCTCAACCTCACCCTCACCCTCACCCTAACCCTAACCCTAACCTTAACCATAAACCTAACCCTAAACCTAATACTAATGCTAACCCTAAGCCTCAACCTCAATCTAACCCTCACCCTAAGCCTTAACCTCACCCTCAACCTCACCTTAAAACAAACCCTAACATTAACCCTCACACTAACCCTAAAACTAAACCTACCCCTCAGCCTACACCTCATTCTAACCCTAAACCAAACCCTAATCCTCACCTTCTCCCTCACCCTAACCCTACCCCTCTCCCTAACCCTCATGCTCACGTAACACTAATGCTAACATTAACCCTCAACCTCACCCTAAACCTCGCCTGAACACTTACACTCACAAAAACCCTATACCTCACCCTCACCCTAAACCTCACCTAAGCCTTACCGTCACCTTCACCCTCACCCTAACCCGAACCCTAACCCTAACTCTCACCCTAACCCTCACTCTAAACCTAACTCTAACCCTCACCCTAAACTTCACCCTAACCCTAAGCCTAATACTAACCCTCACCCTCACCCTAATCCTTCCCGTCAAACTCACCCTAACCCTAAACCTAAGACTAACCCTCATCCTAACCCTAACTCTCACCCTAACCCTCACCTTAACCTTAACCATAACCCCAATCCTAACACTCACCCTAACCCTAACCCTCACCCTCACACTCAAACTCACCCTCAGCCTAACCCTAAACATAAACCTAATCCAAACCATAACCCTCACCCTCACCCTCACCCTAATTCTCACCCTAACCCTACCCCTAACCCTATCCCAAAACCTCACCCTGAACCTACACCTAATCCTAAACCTAACCCTCACCTTCACCCTCACCTTCACCCTAATACTCACCCTAACACTAAACCTAGCCTTCACCCTAACCCTTACCCTCAACCTCACCCTAACCCTAACACTCACCCTAACCCTAACCATGACCCTAACCCTAACCCTAACACTCACCCTCACACTCACCGTAACCTACGCTAAACCTAACCCTCAACGTAACCCTAACCGAAACCCCGATTGGGGGGGGAGGGGGAACGCTGAGAAGGGATGTGAAGGGAAAACAAAGGAGAAGGCTGCAATGCTTGGTAAGAAATGTACGCATTATGCTGTCCATGTAATTGTAAATCCTCGGTACAGTATGTTCTCAAATAAAAATAAATTAAATTTAAAAAAAACGTAACCATAACGGAAACCCTAATGCTAACCTTAAACCTCACCCTCACCCTAACCCTAAACCGAACCCTCACTTTTCCCTAACCCTAACCCTAATGCTATCCCTAACCCTAACCCTCACCCTAAACCTCACCCTAACTTTTACACTCACCCTCACCATCATCATAACCCTTACCCTACCCCTCAGCCTAACCCTCACCTCCGTAGCCCTAACACTATCCCTAATCCAAAACCGAAACCTCACATGACTCTCACTCTAACTCTAACCCTAACCTTAAACCTCACCCTAAACCTAACCCTATCCCTAACCCTCACCCTAAACCTAACCATAGCCCACACCCTGACACTAACCCTACACTCACCCAAAACCTAACCCTCAACCTAACCCTAACCCTCACCCTAATCCTTGCCCTCATCATTACCCTATCCCTCACCCTCAACCTCATCCTAACCCAACCCTAACCCTCGCACTAACACTAACCCTAACCCTAATGCTAACACTATCCCTCACCCTCACTCTAACCCTAACCTTAACCCTCACCCTAACCCTAATGCTAAACCTAAACCTCAACCTCACCCTAAACCTCACCCTAACCCTTCCCCTCACCCTCAGCCTCACCTAACCCTAAAGATAACCCTAACCCTAACCCTCACCCTCAACCTCACCCTAACACTTCGCCTAATCCTAACCCTCACCCTCACCCTAAACCTCACCCTTCCCCTTACCCTCACCCTAAACCTAACCCTAACCCTCAGGCTAACCCTCATTCTAACCCTAACCCTAACCCTTACCCTCACCCTAGACTTAACCCTAACCCCAAACCTAATACTCACTCTAACCCTAACCCTCCCCCTCACCTTCAACCTCAGCCTAAATCTAACGCTAACCCAAATCCAAAACCTCACCCTCACCCTCACCCTAACTATAACCCTAAACCTAAGCCTAACCCTCACCTTAACCCTCAACCTAACCCTCACCCTAACCCTAACGCTAACTCTAACCCTCACTCTCAGCGTAACCCTCACCCTTACTCTTATTCTCACTCTAAATCTAAAACTAAAGCTAAACCACACATTAACCCTAAGCCTCATCCTAACCTTCACCCTACCCCTCACCCTATCCCTCACCAGACCCCTCACCCTAACCGTAACCGTCACCTTCACCCTAACCCTCACCGTCACCATAACCCTCACCCTAACACATATAATCACCTACACCCTAAGCCTCACCCTCACCCCAACCCTCAGTTAACCCTAACCCTAACTCTAATCCTAAACCTCAACCTACTCCTCACCCTCACCCTCACCCTCACACTAACCCTAACCCTAACCCTCACGTTAAAGCTCGCCCCCACCCTAATCCTCATCCTAACCTAACCCTATGCCTTTTCTAACCGAAACCCTCACCCTCACCCTAACCCTCACACTGACCCTTGACCTCATCCGAAACCTAAACCTAACCCTCATCGTTACCCCCAACATCAGCCTAACCCTAACTCTAAATCTAATCCTAAACATAACCCTAACCCTCACCCTCAACTTAACCCTAAACATCACCATAACCCTAGCCCTAATGTTAAAACTAACCCTCACCCTCACCCTAACCCTAACCCTAACCCTCACCCTAACCCTAAACCTAACCATAATGCTATCCATAAACCTCCACCTCACTCTAACCCTTACCCTTACCCTCACCCTGACCCTTACCCTCACCCTCAACCTCATCCTTAACCTAACAATAACCCTAACCCTCTCCCTAACCCTCACCCTAACAATAAACCTAAACCTACCCCTCAGCTTAACCCTCATCCTAACCATAACCGTAAACCTAATCGTCACCCTCTCCCTAACCCTAACCCAACCCCTCACAATAAACCTCATCCTCACGGTAACCGTAATGCTAACATTAACCCTCAACCTCACCATAAACCTCGCCCTAACCTTTACACTTACCCTAACCCTATCCCTCACCTTCACCCTAACCCTCACCCTAAACCTTACCCTCACCCTCACCCTCACCCTAACCCTAACCCTAAACCACACACTAATCCTCATCCTAATCCTAACCCTAACTCTACCCCTCAACCTAACCCTCAACCTAACCCTAAGCGGAACCCTAATCCTCACCCATCCCTAACCCTAACCCTAACCATCATCCAAACCCTCACCCTTACCCTAAGGCTAATGCTAACTTTAACCCTAAACGTCACCCTAAACCTCGCCCTAACCCTTACCCTCACCAACAACCCTATCCCTCACCCTCACCCTAACCCTCACCTAAGCCTTACCCTCACCCTCACCTTCACCTTAACCGTAACTTTAACCCTAAACCTCACCCTAACCCTCATCCTAACCATAAACCTAAAACTAAACCTAAACCTCACCCTAAACCTCACCCTAACCCTAAGCCTAATCTTAACCCTCACCCTCACCCTAACCCTAACCATAACCCTCAGCCTAACCCTCATCCTAACCCTAAACCTAACCCTAACACTCACCTTAACCTTAACCCTAACCCCAACACTAACACTTACCCTAACCATAACCCTCACCCTCACACTCAAACTCACCTTCAGCCTAACCCTAAACTAACACTAATCCAAACCCTAACCCTCACCCTCACCCTCAACTCAACTCTAACCCTCACCCTACCCTTAACCCTAATCCTAACCCTCACCCTGACCCTAACCGTAATCCTAAACCTAATCCTCACACTCAAACTCTCCCTAACCCTAACCCTTCCCTAATCCTAAACCTAATGCTATCCCTAACCCTCACCCTCACCCTAACTCTCACCCTCACCTTAACACTCACCCTCAGCCTCACCATAACCCTAACCCAACCCCTCAGCCTAACCCTCACCCTAACCCTAACACTCACCCTAATCCAAATCCTAAACCTCACCTCACCCTCACTCTAACTATAACCCTAACCCTAACCCTAATCCTAAACCTCAAACTAACCGTAAAACTATCCTTAACCCTCACCCTAACCCTAACCCTAATCCTAAAGCTAACACTCACCCTACCCTCACCATAACCGTAACGCTCACACTAATCCTAACCCTAACCCGAGCCCACACCCGAACACTTACCCTACAATCAGCCAAACCCTAATGCTCAACCTCACCCTAACCCTCACCCTAATCCTTACCCTCATCATAACCCTATTCCTCACCCTCAACCTAACCCTCACCCTAACCCTTACCCTAAACCGAACCCTAACCCTCACCCTAACGCCAACACTAAACCTAACCCTAACCCTATCCCTCACACTCACCCTAACCCTCACCCTAACATTTACCCTCACCCTCACCCTCACCCTAACCCTAAGACTAAACCTAACCCTCATCCTAACCCTCATCCTAACCCTAAACCTATCCCTAACCCTCACCCTAATCCTAACCCTCACCCTACCCCTAACCCTAAACCTAACCCTAACCCTAACCCTAAGCCTAAACCTCACCCTAACCCTAATGCTAACCCTATTCCTCACCCTCACCCTAAACCTCACCCTATACTTAACGCTAACCCTAACCCTCACTCTCACCCTAAACCTCAACACAACCCTTATCCTCACACTAACCCGAACCCTAACGCAAAGTCTCAAACTAACCCTAACCCTCACCCTAACCCTAACCCTCACCCTCACCTTAACCCTCACCCTAACCTTAAATCTCACCCTAATCATATCGCTAAACTTAAACCCCACATTAACCCTAAACCTCACCCTAAACCTAACCCTAACCTTGACCCTAACCCTAACACTCACCTTCACCCTAACCCTCCCCGTCACGCTAACCCTCACACTAAACCTAAACCCAAGCTACAACCTCACCCTCAACCTCATCCTCACCCTTACCCTAACCGTCACCCTCACCCTAATCCTCTCCCTAACCCTAATCCTCACCTTAAACCTCACCCTCACCTAATCCTCACCCTAACCCTAACACTACGCCTTTCCTAAACGAAACGCTCATCCTCACCCTAACCCTCAGCCTCAACCTGCCCTCCCCCTAGGCCTCACCCCAAACCTAAGTCTAACCCTAACCCTCATCCTCACCCTCAAGCTAATCCTAACCCTAACCCTCACACTAAGCCTAATCCTAAACCTAATGCTAACACTAACCCTCAACCTCACTCTAATACTAACAATAACTCTAACCCTCACCCTCACCCTAACCCTTACAATCACACTCACCCTCACCATAACCCTAACCCTAAGCCTAACCCAAACCCTCACCCTAACCCTCACTCTAACCCTAATCCTAACCCTAAAGCTAACACTCACCCTAACCCTAACACTTACCTTAGCCTTCACCCTAAACCTCAACCTCAACCTCCACTAACGTAACCCTCACCCAAACCCTAAACCTCACCCTAAACGTAACCCTAACCCTCACCCTCACACCCACCCTAACTATCCTCACCCTGTCCCTCAACCTAACCCTAACCATTACCCTACTGCTAACCCTAAACCTCACCCTTCCCCTAAACCTAACCCTAACCCTCACCCTAACCCTAACCCTAAACCTAATGCTATTCCTAACCCTAACCATAACCCTCACCCTAACACTAACCCTAACCTTCACTCTAACTCTCACCCTAAACTTAAGCATAATTTTAACCCTCACCCTCACCCTAAAGCTTAACCTCACCCTAACCCTAACCCAAACCCTCAGCCTAACCCTCATCCTAACCCTAACCCTAACCTTAACCCTCACCTTAAACTTAACCCTAACCCCAACCCTAACACTCATCCTAACCCTAACCCTCACCCTCACACTCAAACTCACCCTCAGCCTAACCCTAAACCTAACCCTAATCCAAACCATTACCCTCACCCTCACCCTAACCCTAATCCTAAACCTAAACCTCACCCTCACCCTCAACAAAACCCTAACACTTACCCTAACCCTAACCCTAATCCTAATGCTATCCTTAACCCTCACAGTAAACTTAACACTGGACCTCACCCTCACCCTAACCCTAACCCTAATCTTAACCCTTCCCTAACCATAAACCTAATGCTATCCCTAACCCTCACCCTAACCCTCACCTTAACCTTAAACCTCACCATAACCCTCACCCTATCACTCAGCCTAACCCTCACCCTAACCCTAACACTAACCATAATCCAAACCCTAAACCTCACCTCACCCTCACTCTAACTCTAACCCTAACCCTAACCCTAAACCTCACCATAAACCTCACCTCACCCTCACTCTAACTCTAACCCTAATCCTAACCCTAACCCTAAACCTCACCATAAACCTCAACCTAAACCTAACCCTAAACCACACCTACACCCTCAACCTCACCCTAAACCTCACCTTCACCCTACCACTCACCCTGACCCTAAACATCAATCTAACCCTAACCCTCACCCTAAACCTAACCCTAATCCTCACCCTAAACCTAATCCTCCCCTAAAGCTCACCCTCACTCTAATCCTCACCCTAACCCTAACCCTAAACCTCACCCAACCCTAACCCTCACCCTAATCCTAACTCTAACCCTCACCCTCAACCTAACCTAAACCTAAACCTAAACCTAACCCTAATCCTAACACTAACCTTCATCCTAACCCTAACCCTCACCCTCACCCTCCACATCACCCTCAGCCTAACCCTAATCCTAACACTCACCCTCACCCTCACCCTAACTCTAACCCTAAACCTAACAGTAACACTCACAATCACCGTCACCCTTACCCTAACTGTATCCCTAACCCTAATCCTAACCCTAACCCTAACACTCACCGTAACCCTCACCCTATCCCTAACACTAACCTAGCACTCATCCTCACACTAAACCTCACCCTTATCCTTAAGCTCACCAGAACCCTAACACTAATCCTAACCCTAATCCTCATCATAAACCTAACCCTCATGCACATCCTAACCCTCAACCGAACCCGAACCAGAACCCGAACCCGAACCCGAACCCTAACACTTACCCTAACCCTAACCTTAACCCTAATCCTAAACCTCACCTTCAAACTCACTCGAACTCTAACCCTAACCCTAACCCTAATCCTCACTCTCACCCTCAACCTAATCGTCACACTCACCCCAAACCTAAACATACCCCCTCCGTAACTCTCAAATTAACCCTAACCCTAACCCTACCCTTCACCCTCACCGTGACCCTCAACCTTAGACTAACCCTAACCCTATTCTTAATCCTAACACTTACCCACACATTCACCCGAAACCTAACCCTAACCCTAACCCTCACCCACACCCTCACCCTCACCCTAAAAAACACCCTCACCCTAACCCTCACCCTCACACTAAACATCAACCTACACCTAACCCTCACCCTAACCTTAAAAATAACCCTCACCCTAAACCTAACCTCAGCTTAAGCCTCACCCTGACCCTGAACCTCACCCAAACCCTAACACTCACCCTAACGGTAATACTAACCCTAAATATCACCCTCACCCTTACCCTTACCCTAACCCTAAACCTAACCCTCACCCTAACCCTAACCCTCACTCTCACCCTAACCCTCACCCTAACCCTTAGACTCAACCTAACCCTATCTCTAACCCTAAACCTAACCCTAACTATCACCCGCACACTCACCCTCACCCTAAACCTCACCCTCACACTAAAAATCACCCTAACCCTAACCCTCACACTAACCCTAATCCTAACCCGCACCCTAACCCTAACCCTCACCGTAACCGTAACACTCACGCTAACCCTAACCCTAAACCTCACCCTCACCCTCACCTTCACCCTAATCCTAACCCTAACCCTCATCCTAACACTAACTCTCAGCCTCATCCTCACCCTCACCCTAACCCGAATCCTAACCCTAACCCACACGGTCACCCTAATCCTCACCCTAAACCTAACCCTAACCCTTACCTATCTGAGAAACTCACCCTCAACCTCACCCTCACCCTAACTTTCACCCTCAACCAAGCCCTCAACCTAACACTAACCCTCACCCTAACCCTAACCCTAAAGTTCACCCTCAACCTCAACTTAACCATAACCCTAACCCTAACCCTCATCCTAACATTAACCCTAAACCTAATGCTAACCCTAAATCTCACAATCAACCTAACCCTCACCCTAAACCTTACTGTCACCCTAACCCTAAACATAACCCTCACACTAAACCTAACCATCAGACTAACTCTAACCCTACCCCTCAGGCTAAACCTCACCCTAAGCCTAACCCAACCCTAATCCTCACCTTATCCTTAACCTTAACCCAAACCTTCACCCTAACCCTCACCCTCACCCTCACCATCACCCTAACACTAACCTTAAGCCTAACGCTCACCCTAACCCTAATCCTAACCCTCACCATAACACTCACCCTCACCCTAACTCTAATGCTAACACTAACTCCCACCCTCACCCTAACCCTCACACTAAACCTCACCCTAACCCTTACCCTCACCATAACCCTAACCTTAACTCTAACCCTAGTCCTCACCCTAAACCTAACCCTCGCCCACAGCCTAACCCACACCATTACAAGAACCCTCATCCTCACCCTAACACTCACACTAACCCTAACCCTAACCCTAATCCTAAACCTAACCTTCACCCTACTCCTCACCCTCAACCTAACCCTAACCCTAACCCTGAACGTAAACCTGAACCTAACCCTCACCCTCACCCTCACACTAACACTCACCCTCACGATATACATCACCATAACCCTAACTCTCACCCTGAACCTCACCCTCACCCTAAAATTAACCCTAACCATAACCCTGACACTAACCCTCACCCTAACCCTAACACTAACCCTAACCCTCACACTCAACCTAAACCTGACCCTAGCTCTAAACCTACCCCTCTCCCTAACCCTCACCTTAACCCTAACCCTAAGCCTAACCCTCAACCTAAACCTAACCCTTCCCCTAAACCTCACCCTCACCCTAACATTAATCCTCACACACACACTAACCCTCACCCTCATCCAACCCCTCACCCTCACCTGAACCCACATCCTCACACTAAACATCACCCTAAACATCACCCAAAACCTAAACCTCACCCTAACCCTTACCCTAAACCTAATCCTCACCTTCACCCTAACCCTCACCCTAAGTCTTACCCTCACCCTAACCCTACACCTATCCCTAACCATAACACTCACACTCACCCTAACCCTCACCCTAACACTTACCGTAACCCTAACCCTAACCCTCACAATTAACCTAACCCTAAACCTCAGCCTAACCCTCACCGTAAACCTAACCCTAACCCAAATCCTCACCCTATCCTTAAACTTAACCCAAACCCTCACCCTTACCCTTACCCTCACCGGAAACCTAACACTCACCCTCATCCTAACACTCACCCTAACACTTACCCACACCCTAACACTCACCCTAAAGCTAACCAGAAAACTAAATTTCACCTTACCCTCAACCTAACCCTAAGCCTCACCCTCAACCTAACCCTCACCCTAACCTTTACCCTCACCCTAACACTTACCCTAACCCTAAACCTAACCATCACACTAACCCTAACTCTAACCCTCCACCTAACGCTTATCATAACACTAAACCTAACCCTAAATATCACCCTAAAATGAACCCTAACCCTAACCCTAGCCCTCACACTAAACCTAACGTTAACCCTCACCCTCATCCTCCATATCACCCTCAGCCTAACACTAATCCTAACCCTAATCCTAACGCTCACCCTCAACTTCACCCTAACTCTAACCCTAAACCTAACACTAACACTCACCCTCACTCTCATCCTAACCCTAAACGTATCCCTAACCCTGAACCTAACTCTAACCCTCACCCTATACCTCACTTTCACCCTAATCCTAACCATAAATCTAACCCTCACACTAATCCTCACCCTCACCCTCACCATCACCCTAACCCTAACCTCAAGCCTAACGCTCACCCTAAACCTAATCCTAACCCTCAACCTCACCCTAACCCTCATCCTCACCCTAACTCTAATGCTAACCCTAACTCTCACCCTCACTCTAACCCTCACCTTAAACCTAACGCTAACTCTAACCCTTTCCATAAGGCTAACCCTAACAGTAACCCTCACACTCATATTAAACATCACCCTAACACTAACCCTCACCCTAGCCCTAACCCTAACCCTCACCCTCACCCTAACCCTCACCCTAACCCTAACCCTCAACCTAAACCACACCTCCCCTAAACCTCACCATAAACCTAACCCTAACCCTTACCTAAACGAAACCCTCACCATCACACTCACCCTCAACCTAACCCTCACCCTCACCCTAACCCTAAACATATAACTTACCCTATACCTCACCCTAACCCTTACCCTCACCCTAACCCTAACCCTAATCTTCAGACTAACCCTAACCCTCACACTAACCCTAAACCTCCCCCTCACCCTAACCCTCACCCTAAGCCTTACCCCACCCTAACCCTAACCCTATCCCTAACTCTAACCCTCACACTCACCCTAAACCTCACCTAATCCTACCCCTAGCCCTCTCCCTAACCACTCAGCCTAACCCTACCTCTAAACCTAACCATAACACTACCTGTAACCCTCACCCTCACACTAACCCTAAAGCTAATACTAACACCTACCCTAAACATCACCCAAACCCTAACCCTCACCCTATCCCTAACTCTTACCATAACACTTATCCTCACCCTAACCCTCAATCTAAAACTTATCCTCACGTTAAGCGTAACCCAAAACTTCCAACTCATCCTGACCCTCACCCTCAGACTAACGTTAACCCTAACCCTATTCCTAACCCTAATCCTCACCCTCACACTAACCTTCACCCTTACCCTCACACTAACCCTAAACCTCACCCTAACCATAAACATACTTCTCAACCTAACCCTCACCTTAACCCTCACCCTAACCCTTTCCCCTACGCTAATCCTAACATTACATCACTCTAATGCTAACCCTCACCCTAAACCTAACCCAAAACTCATCCTAACCATACCCCTCAACGTAACCCTCACCCTCCCCTAATCCTCACCCTAAATCTAACCCTAACCCTTACCTAAACGAAACCCTCACCCTCACCCTCACCCTCAACCTAACCCTCACTATAACCCTTATCCTCACCCTAAACCTAACTCTAACGCTTACTCTAAACCTAACCCTCACCTTAACCCTAAACCTACACCTCACCCTAACCCTCACCCTAACCCTCACTGTCACCCTAACACTCAACCTAACCCAAACCCTCACCCACAACCTAACCCTCAAACTCACCCGAAAACTAAACCTTACCCTAACCCTCACCCTCACAATAAATATCACCCTAACCCTACCCCTCAGCCTAATCCTAACACTCTACCTAACCCTAAACCTCACCCTGACCCTCACCCTAAACATTACCCTAACACTAATCCTCACCCTAAACCTAACCCTCACCCTAAACCTAACCCTCACACTATCCCTAACCCTAACCCTCACCCTCATCCTCACCCTCACAATACCCCTAACCCTAAACCTAATCCTAACATTGACGCTCACCCTCACCCTCACCCTCAACCTAACCCTAACACTAAGCCTAACCCTCACCCTCACTCTCACCCTAACCCTCACACCCTAAACCTCACCCTAACCCTTCCCCTACCCCTCTCCCTAAACTTCACCCTAACCCTAACCCTAACCCCAACCCTAACGCTACCCCTAACCCTCACCCTCACACTAACCCTAAACCTAAGGTTAACCCGCGCCCTAACCTAATCCTCACCCACACCCTAACACTCAACCTCACCTGAACCCTCACCATCACCTGAACCCTCATCCTCAAACTAACCCTCACCCTAAACATCACCCAAACCATAACCCTCACCCTAACCCTAACCCTAAATCTCACCCTCACCCTAACCCTTACCCTCAACCTATCCCTAATCGTAACCCTAACCATAACCCTCACGCTAACCGTAACCCTCACTCTAACCCTAAACCTAACCCTAACCCTAAACTTCACCCTCAACCTGACCCTCACACTCAGCCTAACCCTAACCCTAACACTATTCCTAATTCTAACCCTCAGCCTCACCCTCACCCTAAACCTAACCCTAACACTCACCCTCACCCTGACCCTCACCCTAAGCCTGACGCTCACCCTCACACTAACCATCAAGCTCACCCTAAACATCAGCCTAACCCTAACCCTCACCTTATCCCTAACCCTCACGCTAATTCTATCCTTCACCCTAACCCTCACACTAACCCTAACGCTAACCGTAACCCTCACCTTCAGCCTAACCCTTACCCTAAACCTTATACTCACACTAAAAAAAATACCTCACCCTAACCCTATCCTGGCACATCACCCTAACTCTCACCCTAACCCTAACCATAACCATAAACATAACCCTCACCCTAACACTAACCCTCACACTAAACTTAACCCAAACACTCACCCACACCCTCAACCTCACCCTCACCCTAACCCTAACCCTCATCCTAACCCTAACCCTAAGGCTAAGGCTAACCCTAAACTTCACCCTTACCCTAACCCTTACCCTAAACCTTACCCTCACTGAAACCTAACCATAATCCTCACAGTAAACCTAACCCTCACCCTAGCGCTAACCCTATACTTCACACTAAACCTAAGCCTCACCCTAACCCTAATCATACCCCTCAGCCTAACCCTCACCATAAACCTAAACCTAACACTAATCCTCACATTATCAATAACCTTAACCTTAAGCTCACCCTAACCGTCACTTTCACTCTAACCCTAATGCTAAACCTAACACTCCACCTCACCCTAACTCTAACCCGAACACTTACCAACACACTAAACCTAACCCTAACCCTAACCCTAAACCTAACCCTCACCTTAAACGTCACCCTAATCCTAACCATTACCCTAATCCTAACCCTCACCCTAATCCTCACCCTAACCCTAACCCTGACCCTCACCCTAAACCTCACCCTAAACTTTACCCTCAACCTAACCCAAAACCTAACCCTAAACCTAACACTCACACTAACACTAAACCTAACCGTCAGCCTAACCCTTATCCTAACCCTAAACCTAACCCTAACCCTAACCCTCACCATAACCCTAACCCTAACCCTAACCCAAACCCTCAAACTAACCCTAACCCTAACCCTCACCCTCATCCTCACCCTAAACCTAACGCTAACACATTCCCTCACCCTAATCCTTACCCTAAACCTAACCCTAACCCTTACCTAACCGAAAACCTCACACTCACCCTCACCCTCACCCTAACCCTCACACTCACACTAGCCCTCACCCTAACATTAACCCTCACCCAGCCCTAACCCTAACCCTCACACTCATCCTCACCCTAAAACTAATCCTAAACTGAACCCTCATCCTAACCCTAACCCTAAACCTAATGCTAACCCTAAAACTCACACTCATCCTGACCCTCACCCTAAACCTTACCGTCACCCTAAACCTAACCCTAACCCTCAGACTAAACCTAACCCTAAAACTAACTCTAACCCTACCCCTCAGCAAACCGCTCACCCTAAACCTAACCCTAACCCTAATCCTCAACCTATCCTTAACCATAACTCAAAACCTCAACCTAATCCTCACTCTCACCCTAACCCTAATGCTAACCCTAAACTTCAACCTCACCCTAACCCTCACCCTAACCTTTACCCTCACACTAACCCGAACCCTAACCCTCAACCTAACGCTCACCCTAACACATACCCACACCCTAAACCTCACCCTAATCTTAACCCTAACCCGAAAACTCACCCTCACCCTCACACTCACCCTAACCTTTACCCTCACCCTAACCTTTATCCTAACCCTAAAAGTAACACTTACACTAACCCTAAATCTAACCCTCAGCCTAACCCCTATCCTAACCATAAACCTAACCCTAACCCTCACCCTAATCCTAATCTTCACCCACATCCTCACCCTAACACTCAGCCTCACACTCACGCGAACCATCATCCTCTCCCTACCCCTCAACCTCACCCTAAACATCACCCAAACACTAACCCTCACCCTAACCCTCACCCTAACACTTACCCTCACCCTATCCCTAATCGTAACCATAACCATAACCCTCACACTAACCGTAACCCTCACTGTAACCCTAATCCTAACCCTAACCCTAACCTTCACCCTCACGCTGACCCTCACCCTCAGCCTAACCCTAACCCTAACACTATTCCTAAATGTAACGCTCAGCTTCACCCTCACCCTAAACCTAACCCTAACCCTCACCCTCACCCTGAACCTCACACTTACCCACTCCCTCACCCTCACATTAACCATCAACCTCACCCTAAATATCACCCTAAACCTAACCATCACCCTAAACCTAACCCTAACCCTCACCCTAAACCTCACCCTAAACCTTATCCTCACACAAACCTTAACCCTAAGCCTAACCCTCACACTAACCCTAACCCTCACCCTAACCCTATCCCGACACCTCACCCTAACTCTCTCCCTAACCATAACCCTTACCTTAAACCTCAACCTAACCCTAACACTAGACTTACCCCTCACCCTCCTCCTAGCCCTCACCGTCACCCTAACCCTCACCCAAATACTAACCCTCAACCACACCCAAACCCTCACCCTCACCTGAAACCTAACCCTCAAATGAACACTCACCCTCACCCTAACCCTCAACCTTATAATAAACATCACCCTAACCCTAACTCTTACCCTAACACTAACCCTTACCCTTACATTAACCCTAACCCTCAAACTAACACTAACCCTCACCCTGACCCTCACATTAACCCTAACACTAACCCTAAACCTCACCCTAACCCTTACCCTAAACCTAATCCTCACCGTAATCCTAACCCTCACCCTAACACTAACCCTCACAATGACCCTAACCCTAACCCTCACCCTCACCCTAAACCTAACCCTCATCCTAACCCTAACTGTTAATCTAATGATAAACATAAACCTCATCCTCACCCTAAGCCTCACCCTAACCCTTACACTCAACCTCAACCTAACCCTATCCTTCACCCTCACCCTAAACCTAACAATAAACCTAAAACTCACCATAACCCTAACCCTAACCCTCACACTAAACCTAAACCTCTCCCTCAGCCTAACCCTACCCCTCAGCCTAACCCTCACCCTAAATCTAAATGTAACCCTAATCCTCAACCTAACCCTAACCATTACCATAACCCTCACCAATCCCCTCACCCTCACCCTCATGCTAACCCTATCCCTCACCCTCACATTATCCCTCACCCTAACCCTTACCCTCACCCTAACCCTAAACCTCACCCTCATCCTAACCCTCACCCTAAACCTTACCTACACCCTAACCCTCACCCTAAGCGTTACCATAAACCTAACCCTCACCCTAACCCTCACCTTAACCATAAACATAACCCTGACCCCTCACCCTCACCTTAACCCTCACCCTAAACTTTACCCTCAACCTAACCCAAAGCCTAACCCTAAACCTAAAACTCACACTAACTATAACCCTAAACCTCAGCCTAACCCTTATCCTAACCCTAAAACTAACCCTAAACCACACCCTAACCCAAACCCTAACCTTAAACCTAAACCTCACATTAACACTAACCCTAACCCTCAGCCTAACCTTCACCCTAACCCTAACCCTAACCCTAACCCTGACCCTCAACCTCACCCTAAAACTAAACCTAAACCTAACCCTCACCCTAACTCTCACCCTAACCCTAACACTAACCCTAACCCTCATCCTCACACTATTCCTCACCCTAACCCTTACCTTCACCATAACCCTAACCCTAACCCTACCACTAATTGTCACCCTAACCCTAACACTCACCCACACTCTAACCCTCACTCTAACCGAACCCTCACCCTCAGCCTAACACTCAACCTAATCCTAACCCTAACCCTAATCCTAGACCTAAACATCACCCTCAAACTCACCCTAACCCTAACCCTATCCCTCACCCTCACCCTCACCCTAACCCTAATCCTCATCCTAACACTAACCCTCACCCTCACCCTCACCCTCAACCTAACCCTAACACTAACCCTACCCTAACCCACACCCTTACCCTAATACTCACCCTAAATATAGCCCTAACCATTACCTAACCAAAAACTTCATCCTCACACTTACCCTGACCCTAACCCTCACCCTCACCATAGCACTCACCCTAACACTAACACTCACCCTAACCCTAACCCTAACACTCACCCTCACTCTAACCCTCACCATAAACCGAACCCTAACACTCATCCTAAAACTAACCCTACACCCAATTCTAACCCTAAACGTCACACTCACCCCAACCCTCACCCTAACACTTACCGTAACCCTAACCCTAACCCTCACTCTTAACCTAAACCTACCCCTAAGCCTAACCCTCACCGTAAACCTAACCCTAACCCAAATCCTCAACCTTTCCTAAACCTTAACCCAAACGCTCCCCCTATCCATTACTCTCACCCTAACCCTCACCGTTAACCTTACCCTCACCCGAACCCTAACACTCTCCCTCACCCTAACACTCACCCTAACACTTACCCACACCCTAATACTCACCCTAAACTAACCAGAAACCTAAATTTCACATTACCCTCAATCTAACCTTAAGCCTCACCCTTACCCTAATCCTCACCCTAAACTTTACCCTCACCCTAACACTTACCCTAACCCTAAACCTAACCCTCACACTAACCCTAACTCTAACCCTCCGCCTAACGCTTATCATAACACTAAACCTAACCCTAACCCTCACCCCAAAACTAACCCTAACCCTAACCCTAAGCCTCACACTAAACCTAACGTTAAACCTCACCCTCACATTCCCCATCACCCTCAGCCTAAACCTAATCCTAACCCTAATCCTAACCTTCACCCTCAACCTCACCCTAACTCTAAACCTAAACCTAACTCTAACACTCACCCTCACTCTCAGCCTAACCCTGAAAGTATCACTAACCCTGACCCTAAATCTAACCCTCACCCTATACCTCACCTTCACCCTAATCCTAACCCTAACCCTCACACTAACCCTCCACATCACCCTAAACCTAACCTTAAGCCTAATGCTCACCGTAACCCTAATCCTCACGCTCACCCTAACCCTAACTCTAATGATAACCCTAACTCTCACCCTCACCCTAACCCTCACCCTAAACCTCACCCTAACCCTTACCCTCACCATAATCCTAACCCTAACTCTAACCCTAATCCTCACCCTAACCCTAACCCTCGCCCACAGCCTAACCCTCACCATTACCCGAACCCTCATCCTCAACCTAACACTGACACTAACCCTAAACCTAACATTAATCCTAAACCTAACCCTCATCCTCACCCTCACCCTCAACCTAACACTAACCCTAACCCTAACCCTAAATGTAAACCTGACCCTCAACCTCACCCTCACCCTCACACTAACACTCACCCTCACCATAAACATCACCATAACCCTAACCCTCACCCTAAACTTCACCCTCACTCTAAAATTAACCCTAACCATAACCGTCACACTAACCCTAACTCTAACCCTAACACTGACCCTAACCCTCACACTCAACCTAAACCTCACCCTAACCCTAAACCTATCCCTCTCCCTAACCTCACCCAAACCCTAACCCTAAACCTAACCCTCAACCTAAACCTAACCCTTCCCCTAAACCTCACCCTTATACTAAACCTAAACCTAACACTAACCCTCACAATAACCCTAATCCTCACCCACACACTAACCCTCACCCTCATCCAAACCCTCACCCTCACCTGAACCCATATCCTCACACTAAACCTCACCCTAAACATCACCCAAACCCTAACCCTCACCCTAACCCTAAAGCTCACCCTCAGCCTAACCCTCACCCTAGCCCTCACCCTAACCCTAACCCTATCCCTAAACATAACCCTCACACTCACCCTAAACCTCACCCTACCCCTACCCCTACCCATCTCCCTAACCCTCACCCTAACCCTACCCCTAAACATAAACATAAACCAACCCGTAACCCTCACCCTCACACTAACCCTAAACCTAAAGCTAAACCACAACCTAAACATCACCCAAACCCTAACCCTCACCCTAACCCTAATTCTAACCCTAACACTCACCCTCACCCTAACCCTCAACCGAACACTTACCCTCACCCTAATCCTAACCCAAAACTTCAACCTCACCCTGACACTCACCCTCAGACTAACACTAAACCTAACCCTATTCCTAAACCTAATGCTCACCATCACACTAACCCTAACCCTTACCCTCACCCTAACCCTAACCCTCACCCTAACCCTAAACCTAACTCTCAACCTAACCCTCATCCTAACCTTAACCCTTTCCCTAACGCTAACCATAACATTAACCCTCACACTCATATTAAACATCACTCTAACGCTACCCCTCACCCTAACCCTAACCCTAACACTCACCCTAACCCTACCCCTCAACCTAACACTCACCCTCCCCTAATCCTCACCCTAAATCTAAACCTAACCCTTACCTAAACGAAAACCTCACCCTCACCCTCACCCTCAACCTAACCCTCACTATAACCCTTATCCTCACCCTAAACCTAACTCTAAACCTCAACCTATACCTAACCCTCAACATAACCCTAAACTTACCCCTCAGCCTAACTCTCACCCTAACCCTCACTGTCACCCTAACACTCAAAGTAACCCAAACCCTCACCCACACCCTAACCCTCAGACTTACCCGAAATCTAAACCATACCCTAACCCTAAACTTCACCCTAAACATCACCCTAACCCTAAACTTCACCCAAACCCGAACCCTCACAATAAACATCACCATAACCCGACCCCTCAGCCTAACCCTAACATTCTACCTAACCCTAAACCTCACCCTGAACCTCACCCTAACCCTTAGCCGAACCTTAATCCTCACCCCAAAACTAGCCCTCACCCTAACCCTACCCTAACCCTCACACTAACCCTAACCATAACCCTCACCCTCAACCTCACCCTCACAATACCCCGAACCCTAACCCTAATCTTAACACTGACCCTCACCCTCACCCTCACCCTAACCCTAAACCTAAGCCTAAACCTCACCTTCACTCTCACACTTACCCTCACAGTCACCTTAAACCTCACCCTACCCCTACCCCTAGCATTCTCCCTAACCCTCACCCTAATCCTAACCCTAACCCCAACCCTAACACTACCCCTAACCCTCACCCTCACACTAACCATCAACCTAATGTTAACCTTCACCCTAACCCTAATCCTCACCCACACCTTAACCCTCAACCTCAACTGAACCCTCAACCTCACCCGAACCCTCATCCTCACCCTAACCCTCACCCTAAATATCACCCAAACCCTAACCCTAACCCTAAACCTAACCCTCACCCTAACCCTAACCCTAAACCTCACCTTCACCCTCACCCTAACCCTCACAGTCACGCTAACACTCACCCTAACCCTAAAAATCAACCACACCCTATACTTCACCGGAACCCGAACCCGAACCCTCACGCGAACACTCACCCTCACCCTAAACCTCACCTCACAATAAACATCAACCTCACCCTAACTCTCACCCTAACACTAACCCTAACCCTCACCCTAACCCTAACCATCAACCTAACCCTAAACCTCACTCTGACCCTCAACCTACCCCTAACCCTAACCCTCATCGTAAAACTACCCTAACACTAAAGCTCAACTTAAACCTAACCCTCACACTAAACCTAACCCTAAAACACACCCTTACCCTCAAACTCACCCTTACCCTAACCCTAACTCTCATCCTAACCCTAAACCTAATCCTAATGCTAAACCTAACCCTCACCCTAACCCTAACCCCGACCCGAAATCGAACCCTAACTCTAACCCGAACCCGTACCCTCACCCTAATCATCACCTTCACAATAACCCTAAACCTAACCCTCACCCTCACCCTCTCCCACACCCTAACCCTCACCCTAACCCTAACCCCCCATCATAAACTTAAACTTAACCCTCAACCTCACCCTAACCGTAACTCTAACCAAAACCCTCACCATAACCCTCACACTAACACTCATGCAAATCCTAACCCTCTCTCTCACCCTAATCTTCACCCTAATATTTACCCTCACCTAACCTTTACCCTAAACCTCACACTAAACCTAACCCTTTCCCTAACTCTAACCCTAAACCAAACCCTAATCCTAAACCTAACCCTCAAACTCACCCTCACCGTAAGCCTCACCCTCACACTCAACCTCACCCTAACCCTCACCCTCAAACTAAACATCACCCTTACCCTAACCCTCACCCTAAACCTAAACCTAACATTCACCCAAAATCATAACCCTCATCCTAGCCCTAACCCTAACCCTCATCTTCACCCTAGCCCTCATCCTAACCCTAATCCTAACAATAACCCTAACACTAACCCTAAGACTCACCCTAACCCTAATAAAAACTGTAACCCTCACGCTTTTCCTCACCCTCACCCTAACCTTCAACCTCCACCTCCACCTCACCCTAACCCTCAAACTATCCCTAACCCTCCACCTAAACCTAACCCTAACCCTCACACCTAAACCTAATAACCCTCACCCTCACCCAAACCCTCAACCTCAGAATAACCCTAAACCTAAACCTAATCCTAAATCTAACCCTAACTCTAACCCTAACCCTAAATTTAACCCTCACCCTCACCCTCAGCTTAACTCTAAACCTCATCGTCACCCTACCCCTCACACTAACCCTAACCCTTAACCTCACCCTAACCCTAACCCTAACCCTAACTCTAACAATAACCCTAACCCTCACCCTATCCCTAACCCTCACCCTCACCCAAACCCTAACCCTAACCATAACCCTCAACCTCAACCTCACCCTCAACCTAACCCTCAACCTCACCTTCACCCTAACCCTCACCCTCACCCTAAACATCACCCAAACACTAATCCTCACCTTAACCCAAACGCTATCCCTAACCCTAACCCTCAATCTAACCCTCACCCTAACCCCAACGATAGACCTAACACTCACACTCAACCTAACCCTCACCCTAACACTTATCCTAAAACTAACTCTAACTCTAACCCTAACCCTTAACCTCACACTAACCCTAACCCACACCCCAACCCTACAACTAGCATTCACGCTAACCCTCACGCTAACCCTAACCCTAACCCAAAACCTTTCCCTAACGCTAACCCTAATATTAGCCCTCACCCTTATACTAAACATCAAACTAACGCTAACTCTCACCCTAAACCTAACGCTAAACCTCACCCTAACCCTACCCCTCAACCTAACCCTCACCCTCCCCTAATCCTAACCCTAAATCTAACCTTAACCCTTACCTATACGAAGCCCTCAACCTCACCCTCAACCTAACAGTCACCCTCACCCTAGCCCCCACCCTAATCCTAACCCTACCCCTAACCCTCACCCTAAACCTAACCCTAACCCTCACCCTCACCCCAAACCTCACCATCACCCTAACACTCAACCTAACCCAAACTCTCACCCACACCCTAACCCTCACACTCACCCGAAGCATAAAACTTACCCTAAACCTAAACATCACCCTAACCCTAACCCTCACCCGAAACCTCACCTTCACCCTAACACTCACCCTCACCTTAAACTTCACTCTCACAATAAATATCACCCTAACCCTACCCCTCAGCCTAACCCTAACCCTCTACCTAAACCTAACCCTCATCCTGACTCTCATGCTAACACTAACCCTAACCCTCACCCTCACCCTAACCCTTACCCTAACCCTAACCCTCAACCTAAACCTAACCTAACCCTTACCCTCACCATAACCCTAAACCTAAACCTAACCCTAATTCTAACCCCAACCCTCGCCTTCACCCTAATACTCACATTAACCCTTACCCTCACAATAACCCTAAGCCTAACCCAACCCTAATCCTCACGGTAAACCTAACCCTCGCCCAAACCTAACCCTCACCATCGCCCAAACCCTCATCCTCACCCTAACAATCACACTAACGGTAACCCTAAAACTTATCATAAACTTAACCCTCACCCTCACCCTCACCCTAAGCCTAAACCTAACCCTCACCCTCAACCTAAACCTAACCCTCACCCTAACGTGCACCCTATCCTTATCGCTAAACCTACAGCTCATCCTCACCCTAACCCTCACCCTATCTCTTATCTTCACCCTAAGCCTCACCCTAACTCTAATACTAACCCTCATATTAACCCTAATCCTCACCCTATACCTCACCCTAACCCTAACCCTAACCCCAAACCTAACCCTCACCCTCACCCTCAGCCCAACACTCACCCTCACCATAAACATCACCCTAACCCTAAACCTCATCCTAAACCGAAGCCTAACCCTTACCCTAAAACTAACCTTAATGTCACCCTATCACTAACACTAACCCTAAACCTCACCCTCAACCTAACCCTCACCATAACCCTTATCCTCACACTAAACCTAACCATAACCCTAACCCTAACCCTCACACTAACCCTAATCCTCACCCTATCCCTAACCCTAACCCTAACCCTCACCCTCACCCTAACTCTAATGCTAACCCTAACTCTCTACCTCAACCTAACCCTCAACCTAACCCTTACCCTCATCCTCACCCTAAATCTCACCCTAAAACTCACACTCACTCTAACCCACAAACTAACCCTAACCCTAAGCCTAATGCTCACCCTAACCCTCACTCTCACCATAACCCTAAACCTAACCCTAACCCTCACCCTAACCGTAACCCTCACCCTCACCCTAACCATCACAATAACCATTACCCTCACACTAACCCTAGCCATAACCCTAACCCTAAACATAACCTTCACCCTAACTCTCACCCTCACACTAAAAATCACCCTAAACCTAAACCTCATCATAAACCTAACCCTAACCTTCACCCTAACCCTAACCCTCACCGTAACCCTAACACTCACACTAACACTAACCCTAACCCTCACCCTCACCGTAACCCTAACTCTAACCCTCATCCTAACACTCACCCTCACCCTCACATTCACCCTCACTCTAAGCCTAACCCTAACCCTCATCCTAACACTCACCCTCACCCTCACCCTCACCGAAACCCTAACACTAACCCTAACCCAATCCCTCACCCTAATCCTCAACTTAACCCTAACCCTAAACCTTACCTAACCAAAAACCTAACCCTCAGAATCACCCTCACCCTAACCCTTACCCTAACCCTACCCCACACCTAACACTAAACCTCAAACTAACCCTAACCCTAAACCTCACCCTCAACCTAATGCTAACCCTAAAATTAACCCTAACACTCATCCTAACCCTTACTGTCAGCCTAAACCTAAACTTATCCCTCACACTAAACCTAAGGCTCAACGTAACCCTAAACCTACCCCTCAGCCTAACCCTTACCCTAAACCCAACCCTAAACCAAATCCTCATCCTATCCTTAAACTTAACCCAAACCCTCACTCTAACCTTCAACCTCATCCTAACCCTCACTCTTATCCTTACTTTCACCTGAACCCTAAAGCTCACCCTCAGCCTAACCATCACCCTAACACTTACCCACACCCTAACACTCACCTTAACCCGAACCATAAACCTAACTTTCAACCTAACCCTCAACCTAACCCTAAACTTCACCATCACCCTAATATTCACCCTAAACTTTAACCTCACCCTAGCACTTACCCTAATCCTAACCCTAAACCTCAGCCTAACCCTTATCCTAACACTAAACCCAACCTTACCACTCAACCTAAACCTAAACTTAACCCTAACCCTAACACTAAACCTCATCCTAACTCTAACCCTTACCCTCACCCTCCACATCACCCTCAGCCTAACCCTAATCCTAACCCTAATCGTAACACTCACCCTCACCCTCACCCTAACTCTAAACCTAAACCTAACTCTAACACTCACCATCAACCTCACACTAAACCTAACCGAATCTCTAACCCTCACCCTAACCCCAAGCCTCACCCTATACCTCACCCTAACCCTAACCCTAACCCTCACCCTAACACTCACCGTAACCCTCACCCTATCCCTAAAACTAACCCTCACCATCATCCTCACACTAAACCTCAGCCTAATCCTTAAGTTCACCAGAACCCTAACCCTAATCCTAACCCTAATCCTCAGCATAACCCTAACCCTCATGCACACCCTAACCCTCAACCGAACCCGAACCCGAACCCTCACCCTAACACTCACCCTAACTCTAACATTAACCCTAATCTTAAAACTAACCCTCACCTTCAAACTCACCCTAACTCTAACCCTAACCCTAAACCTAACCCTCACTCTCACCCTCACCTTAATCCTCACACTCACCCTAAAACTCATATTACCCTAATCCTACCCCTCTCCATTACTCTCAACATAACCCTAACCCTAACCTAACCTTCACCCTCACCCTGACCCTCAACCTCAGCCTAAGCTTAACCCTAACCCTATTCCTATTCCTAACACTTACCTTCACATTCAACCTAAAACTCACCCTAACCCTAACACTCACCCACACACTAAACCTCACCCTAACCCTCACCCTCACCCTAATACTCAAGGTCACACTAAACATCACCCTAACCCTAACCCTCACCCAAACCATAACCCCAACCCTCACCCTAAACGTAACCTCAGCTTAATCCTCACCCTCAGCCTAATCCTCACCCTAACCCTAACCCTTACCTTAACAAAAACCTCAACCTCACCTTCACCCTAACACTAACCCTAACAATAACCCTAAATCTAACCCTAACCCTAACCCTAAAACTCACCCTAAAACTAACCCTAAACCTCACCCTCACCCTCAGTCTTACCCTAACCCTCACACTAATCATAACCTTAACACTCAGCCTAAACCTCTTCCTAACCCTCATCCTAACCCTAACCCTCACCTTCACTTTCACCCTCACCCTCACCCTAACCCTAATTCTTACCCTAACCCTCCACTTCATCCTAACCCTCACCCTAACCCTTTCCCTCACCCTAACCCTAACCCTCACCCTCACCCTAACCCTCACCCTAAATGTTACCCACATCTTCAAACTCACCCTAAACCTAACTCTAAACCTAACCCTCACCCTAACCCTCACCCTTACCCTAACCTTAACCCTAAACCTAACACTCACCCTAACCCTAACCCTCACACTCTCCCTAACCCTCACCCTAAACTTTACCTTCAATCTAACCCAAAACCTAACCCTTAACCTAACACTCACACTAACCTTAAACTTAAAACTAACCCTCACCTTCAAACTCACCCTAACTCTAACCCTAACCCTAAACCTAACCCTCACTCTCACTCTCACCTTAATCCTCACACTCACCCTAAAACTCACCTTAACCCTAACCCTCAGCCTAACGCTTTTCCTAACACCAAACCTAACCCTAACCCTCACACTCACCCTAACCCTAACCCAAAACCTCACCGTAACCCTAAACATCAACCTCATCCTAACCCTCATCCTAACACTTACCCTCAACCTAACCCTATCCCTAACCCTCACCCTAACCCTAAACCTCAACCTAAACCTAACCCTGACCCTGACCCTCACCCTAACCGTAACCCTAAACCAAAACCTTACCCTAACCCTCACCCTAAACCTAAACCTCACCATAACAGTAACCGTCACACTAACCTTAACACTAACCCTCATCATCACCCTCACCCTCACCCTGACCATAACAATATCCCTCATCCTAACCCTAACGGTAAACATAATGCTAACCCTAACCCTCAACCTAAACCTATCCCGACACCTCACCCTAACTCTCAACCTAACCCTAACCCTAACGCTAACCCTCACCCTAACCCTAAACGTAAACCTAACCCTCACGCTCACCCTAACCCCCTGTCACCCTAACCCTCACCCTAACCCTAAGCCTCAACCACACCCTAACCCGAACCCTCACCTGAACCCTCACCCTCACCTGAACACTCACCCTTAACCTAACCCTCACACTCACAATAAACATGACCCTATCCCTAACAATCACCCTAACACTAACCCTAACCCTCACCCTAAACCTAAGCCTAACAGTCACCCTCACCCTCTACCTCACCCTCACCCTAACCCAAACCTTCACCCTAACCCTAACTCTAAACCTAAGGTTAACAATAAAACTCAACCTCAGCCTAACCCTCACCCTAAACCTTACCCTCAACCTAAACCTAACCCTAACCCTCATAATAAACCTAACCCTCAACCTAACCCTAACCCTAAACCTCACAGTAAACCTAACCCTCACTCTAAACCTAACCCTACCACTCAGCCTAACCCTCACCCTAAACCTAACCCTAACCCTAATCCTCACCCTATCTATAAACTTAAACCTAACCCTATCCCTCACCCACACCCTAACCCTAATGCTCACCCTAACCTTTACCCTCACCCTAACCCTAATGCTAACCCTAACCCTCACCCTAACACTTACCCACACCCTAAACCTAACCGTAACTCTAACCCTAAATGTAACCCTCACCCTAACCCTCACCCTAAGCGTAACCATAACCCTAAACCTAACACTCACACTAACCCCAACCCTAACCCTCAGCCTAATCCTTATCCTAACATTAAACCTAACACTAACCCTAACCCTCACACTCACCCTAACCCTAAACATTAACCTAAACCTCACCCTAACCCTCACCCTAACCGTCAGCCCTCAACCACACCCTATCCCTTACACTAAACCTAACCCTAACTCTCACCCGAACACTCACCATCACCCTAACCCTCACCCGAACACTAAACATCACCCTAACCCTAACCCTCAACCTAACACTAACCCCAACCCTCATCCTAACCCTAACCTCACCGTAATCCTAACCCTCACACTATCCCTAACCCTCACCCTCACCCTAACCCTAACCCTAACACTAATCCACACCCTCACCTTATCCTCACTCTAACCCTAAACATAACCCATACCTAAACGAAAACCTCACCCTCACCCTCTCCCTCACCCTAACCCTCACGCTCACCCTAGTCCTCAACCTAACTCTAACCCTCACCCTAACCCTAATCCTAACCCTCATCGTCACCCTCACCCTAACCCTAAACCTAACCCTAACACTAACCATAACCCTAATTCTAACCCTAAAACTTACACTCACCCTAAACCTCACCCTAACCCTTAACGTCACCCTAACCCTAACCCTAATCCTCACACTAAACCTAACACTCAACCTACCCTATACCTACCCCTCAGCCTAATCCTCACCCTAAACCTAACCCTAAACCTTATCCTCACCCTATCCCTAAACGTAACCCAAACCCTCACATTCACCCTAAACCTACCCCTCACCCTAACCCTCACCTAAACCTCACCCTAACCCTAAACCTCACACTAAACCTAACCCTCAAACTAACCCTAACCCTCAAACTAACCCTAAACCTAACAATCATCCTCACCCTCACCCTCACAATACCCTGAACCTTAACCCTAATCCTAACACTGACCCGCACCCTCACCCTCACCCTCAGGCTAATCCCAACCATAAGCTGAACCCTGACCTCACTCTCACCCTAACCCTCACACTCACCCTAAACCGCACCCTAACCCTACCACTGCCCCTCTCCCTAACCCTCACCCTCACCCTCACCTTAACCCTAACAACAACCCTAACCCACACCCTCACCCTAATCCTCAACCTAACCCGAACCCTAAACCTTACCTAACCAAAAACCTCACCCTCACCCTCACCCTAACCCTTACGCTCACCCTAGCCCACACCTAACACTAAACCTCAAACTAACCCTAACCTAAACCTCACCCTCACCCTAATCCTAACCCTAAACTTAACCCTAACACTCATCCTAATCCTAACCCTAAACCTAATGCTAACCGTAAACCCCACACTCACCCTAGCCCACACTATAACCCTTACTGTCTCCCTAAACCTAACCTTAACCCTCACACTAAACCTAAGCTTCACCCTAACCCTAAACCTACCCCTCAGCTTAACACTCACCCTAAACCTAACCCTAACCCAAATCCTCATCCTATCCTTAACCTTAACCCAAACCCTCACCATAACCCTCACACTCATCCTAACCCTCACTCTTATCCTTACCCTCACCCGAACCCTAAAGCTCACCCTCAACCTAACGATCACCCTAACACTTACCCACACCCTAACACTCACCTTAACCCGAACCATAAACCTAATCTTCAACCTAACCCTCAACCTAACCCTAACCTCACCGTCACCCTAATATTCACCCTAAACTTTACCCTCACCCTAGCACTTACCCTAACCCTAAACCTAACCCTCACACTAACACTAACCCTAAACCTCAGCCTAACCCTTATACTAACCCTAAACCTAACCGTAACACTCAACCTAAGCCTAAACCTAACCCTAACCCTAACACTAAACCTCATCCTAACCCTAACCCTTACCCTCACCCTTCACATCACCCTCAGCCTAACCCTAAACCTAACACTCACCCTCAACCTCACCCTAACTCTAAATCTAAACCTAACCCTAACACTCACCATTACCCTCACCCTAAACCTAACCGTATCCCTAAACCTCACCCTAACCCCAAGCCTCACCCTATACCTCACCCTCACCCTAACCCTAACCCTAACCCTAACACTCACCATAACCCTCACCCTATCCCTAAAACTAACCCTCACAATCATCCTCACACTAAACCTCAGCCTAATCCTTAAGTTCACCAGAACCTTAACACTAAACCTAACCCTAATCCTCACCATAACCCTAACCCTCATGCACACCCTAATCCTCACCCTCACCCTCACCCGAACCCTCACCCTAACACCCACCATAACTCTAACCTTAACCCTAATCCTAAAACTAACCCTCACCTTCAAACTCACCCTAACTCTAACCCTAACCCTAAAGCTAACCCTCACTCTCACCCTCACCTGAATCCTCACACTCACACTAAAACTAACCCTAAACCTAACCCTACCCCTCTTCATAACTCTCAACCTAACCCTAACCCTAAACTTAACCTTCACCCTCACCCTGACCCTCCACCTCAGCCTAACCTTAACCCTAACCCTATTCCTATTCCTAACACTTGCCCTCACATTAAACCTAAAACTCTCCCTAATCCTAACCCTCACCCACACCCTAATCCTTATCCTAACCCTCACCCTCACCCTAACCCTCAACCTCACACTAAACATCACCCTAACCCTAACCCTCACCCAAACCCTTACCCCAACCCTCACCCTAACCCAAACCTCACCATAATCCAAACCCTCACACTATCCCTAACCCTAACCCTCACACTCACCCTAACCCTAACCCTAACACTAATCCACACCCTCACCTTATCCTCACTCTAACCCTAACCATAACCCATACATAAAAGACAACCTCACCCTCACCCTCTCCCTCACCCTAACCCTCACGCTCAACCTAGCCCTCAACCTAATGCTAACATTCACCCTAACCCTAATCCTAACCCTCATCGTCACCCTCATCCTAACACTAAACCTAACCCTAACCCTCATCCTAACACTAACCATAACCCTAATTCTAACCCTAAAACTTACACTCACCCTAACCCTCACCCTAACCCTTACCGTCACCCTAACCCTAATGCTCACACTAAACCTAACACTCAACCTACCATATACCTACCCCTCAGCCTAACCCTCACCCTCAACCTAACACTAAACATAAACCTCACGCAATCCCTAAAAGTAACCCTAACCCTCGCACTCACCCTAAACCTACCCCTGACTCTAACCCTCACCCTAATCTTCACGCTAACCCTAAACCTCACCCTAAACCTAACCCTAACCCTCAAACTAACCCTAACCCTAACATTCACCCTAACCATCACCCTCACAATACCCCTATCCTTAATCTTAATCCTAACATTGACCCTCACACTCACTCTCAAGCTAACCCTAACCATAAGCCTAACCCTCACCCTCACTCTCACCTTAACCCTCACTCTCACCCTAAACTGCACCCTAACCCTACCCCTACCCCTCTCCCTAGCCTTCACCCTAATCCTAACCCTAACCCTAACCCCAACCCTAACCCTACCCCTAACCCTTACCCTCACACTAACCCTAAACCTAATGTTAACCCTCACCCTAACCCTCAACCTCACCTGAACCCTCACCATCAGCCAAAATCTCATCCTCACCCTAATCCTCAACCTAAACATCACCCAAAAACTAACCATCACCCGAACCCTAACCCTAATCCTAACCCTCACCCTAACCCTCACCCTAACCGTTATCCTCACCCTACCCCTAACCCTAACACTAACCATAACCGTCACACTAGCCGTAACCCTTACACTAACCCTAACCCTAAATATAACCTTCAGCCTCATCCTAACCTTCACCCTCACCCTAAATATTACCCTAACTCTAAACCTCACCTTAACCCTATAGGTGAACCTAACCCTCACCCTCCCCTAACACTCACACTAACCCTAATCCTCACACTAACCCTAATCCTCACCCTCACTTTCACCCTCACCCTCAGCCTAAACCTATCCCTAAACCTAATCCTATCCCTAACCTTAAACCTCACCCTAACCCTAAACCTAACCATCACCCTCAACCTCACCCTCACCCCCACCCTCAACCTAAACCTCACCCTCACACTCACGCTCACACTAACCCACAACCTCAGCTTAAACATCACCCTAACACTAACCCTCACCCTAACCTAACCCTAACCCTCATCCTCACACTAACCCTAACCCTAAACCTAATCTTCACCCTAACCCTATCCCGACACCTCAACCTAACTCTCACCCTAATCTTAACACTAACCCTAACCCTAAACCTAAACCTAACCCTAACCCTCACCCTAACCCTCACCATCAACCTAACAATCACCCTAACCCTAAGCCTCAACCACACCCTAACCTTCACCCTAACCTTCACCCTCACCCGAAACCTCACCCTCACACGAATACTCACCCTCAACCTAAACCTCACCCTCACAATAAACATCAACCTAACCCTAACTGTCACCCTAATTCTAAACCTAACCCTCACCCTAACCCTAATCCTCAACCTAACCCTAACCCTCACCCTGACCCTCACCATACGCCTAACCCTAACCCTCACCCTAAACCTACCCTAACACTAAACCTCAACTTAAATCTAACCCTCACCCTAACACTAACCCTCACACTAAACCTAACCCTAACACTCACCCTCACTCTCAACCTCACCCTTACCCTAACCCTAACTCTGATCCTAACGCTAACCCTAATCCTAATGCTAAACCTAAACCTCAACATCACACTAACCCTAACCCTGACCCTCACCCTAACCCTAACCCGAACCCGAACCCGAACCAGAACCCGAACACTCACCTTAACCCTCACCCTCACACTAACCCTCACCCTAAAACTAACCCACCATCATAACCCTAACCCTAACCCTCCACCTCACCCTAACCCTAACTCTAACCCTAACACTCACCTTAAATCTCACACTAACACTATCGCAAATCCTAACACTCTCTCTCACCCTAAACTTCACCCTAATATTTACCCTCACCCTAACCTTAACCCTAACCCTCACACTAAACCTAACCCTCACCCTAACTCTAACCCTAAACCTAACCCTAATCCTAAAACTAACCCTCACACACACCCTCACCCTAAGCCTAACCCTCACCCTCAATATTACCCTAACCCTCACCCTCAAACTAAACATCACCCTAACCCTAACCCTCACCCTAAACCTAACCCTAACCTTCAGCCAAAATCCTAACCCTCATGCTACCCCTAACCCTAAACCTCATCTTCACCCTAGCCCTCATCCTAGCCCTAATCCTAACAATAACCCTAACCCTAACCCAAAAACTCTCCCTAACCCTAATCAAAACGCTAACCCTCACCCTCTTCCTCACCTTCACCCTAAACTTCACCCTCAACCTACCCCTCACCGTAACCCTCACTCTAAACCTAACAGTCAACCTAACCCTAACCCTCACCCCTAAACCTAACCCTAACCCTCACCTTCAACCTCACCCTCACCCTAACCCTCACCCTCACCATAAACATCACCCAAACCCTAACCCTCACCTTAACCCAAAACGTAACCCTAACCTTAACCGTCACCCTAATCCTCACCCTAACCCCAACGATAAACCTAACACTCACACGCAACCTAACCCTTACCCTAACACTTATCCTCACACTAACCCTAACTCTAACCCTAACCCTTTCCCTCACATTAACCCTAAACCTCACCCTAACCCTAAAACTAATCTAACCCTTTCCCTAACGCTAACCCTAATCGTAATCCTCACCCTCATACTAAACATCAAACTAACCCTAACCCTCACCCTAAACCTAACGCTAACCCTCACCCTAACCCTATCCCTCAACCTAACCCTCACCCTCCTCTAATCCTCACCCTAACTCTAACCCTTAACCCTACCTAAACGAAGCCCTCACCCTCACACTCACCCTCAAGCTAACCCTCACCCTCACCCTAGCCCTCACCCTAATCCTAACCCTACCCCTCACCCTACCCCTCACCGTAAACCTAACCCTCATCCTAAACCTAACCCTAACCCTCACCCCCACCCCAAACCTCATCGTCACCCTAACACTCAACCTAACCCAAACCCTCACCCACACCCTAACCCTCACATTCACCCGAAGCCTAAATGTTACCCGAACCCTAAACCTCACCCTAAATATCACCCTAACCCTAACCCTCACCCGAACCCTCACACTCACCCTAACACTCACCCTCACCCTAACCTTCACGCTCACAATAAATATAACCCTAACCCTACCGCTGATCCTAACCCTAACCCTCTACCTAAACCTAACCCTCACCCTGACCCTCACCCTAACCCTAACACTTACCCTTACCCTTACCCTAACCCTTACCCTAACGCTAACCCTCACCCTAAACCTAACCCTAACACTTACCAACACCATAACCCTAAACCTAACCCTAACCCTAATGATAATTCTAAACCTAATCCTCACTGTAAACATAAGCCTCGCCCACACCCTAACCCTCACCATCACCCGAACCCTCATCCTCACCCTAACACTCACAGGAAAGCTAACCCTAACACTTATCATTAACTGAACCCTCACCCTTACCCTCACCCTAAGCTTAACCCTAACCCTAACCCTAAACCTCACCCTCAGCCTAAAACTAACCCTCACCCTAACGCTCACCCTATCGCTAATGCTAAACCTACACCTCACACTAACTCTCACCCTAACACTAACACTAACCCTCACATTAACCCTAATCCTCTCCCTATACCTCACCCTAACACTAACCCTAACCGAAAACCTAACCCTCACACTCACCCTCACCCCAACACTCACCCTCACCATAAACATCACCCTAACCTTAACCCTCATCCTAAACCGAACCCTGACCCTCACCCTAACGTCACCCTATCACTAAAGCTGACCCTACAACTCACCCTCACCCTAACCCTCACAATAACCCTTATCCTCACACTAATCCTAACCATAACCATAACCCTAACCCTCACACAAAACATAAGCCTCACCCAAAACCTAACCCTACACCTCAGCCTAACCCTCACCCTAAACCTAACCCTAACCCAAATCCTCATTCTATCCTTAACCTTAACCTAAACCCTCACCCTATCCCTCACCATCACCCTAACCCTCACACTTATCCTTACCCTCACCCGAACCCTAACCCTCACCCTCAACCTAACCCTCACCCTAACACGTACCCACACGCTAACACTCACCCTAACCCGAACCATAAACCTAACCTTCACACTAAACCTCAGCCTAACCGTAAACTTCACCGTCTCCCTAATATTCACCCTAAACTTTACCCTCACCCTAACACTTACCCTAACCCTAAACCTAACCCTCACACTAACCCTAACCTTCAGCCTAAACCTTATCCTAAACCTAACCCTAACACTCAACCTAAACTTAAACCTAACGCTAACCCTAACACTAACCCTCATCCTAACCCTAAAACTCACCCTCAACGTCCACATCACCCTCAGCCTAAACCTAATCGTAACCCTAATCCTAACACTCACCCTCACCCTCACCCTAACTCTAACCCTAAACCTAACCCTAACAGTCACAATCACCCTCACCCTAACTCTAACCATATACTTAACCCTAACCCTTACCCTAACCCTAACCCTAACACTCACCGTAACCCTCACCCTACCCCTAACACTAACCCGACCCCTTATCCTCACACTAAAACTCATTCTAGTCCTTAAGCTCATCAGAACCCTAACCCTAATCCTAACCCTAATCCTCACCATAACCCTAACCCTCATGCACACCCTAACCCTCAACTGAACCCTCACCCTCACCCTCACCCTAACACTCACGCTAACCCTAACCCTCAACCTAACCCTAACCCTCCCCCTCACACTCACCATCAGCCTAAACCTCAACATAAACCTAACCTTAACCCACACCCTATAACCCTCACCCTTAACCTCACCCTCGCCCTAACATTTATCCTCCCCCTTTCCTATTAACCCTAATCCTAACGCTCACACTAACCCTAACCCTCACCCTAAAACTAACCCTCAACCTAACCGTAACCCTCACTCTTACCCTCACACTAAACCTAACCCTAAATCTAACCCTCACCATCAAACTCACCCTAACCCTAACACTAAACCTCACCCTCACCCTCACCCCAAATCTCACACTCACCCTAAACCTCACCCTAATCCTACCCCTACCCTCTCCCTAACCCTCACCCTAACCCTAACCTAACATTAACCCTAACACTTATCCTCACCCTAACACTAACCCTAACCTTCACCCTCACCCTGATCCTCACCCTCAAACTATCCCTAACCATAACCGTATTCCTAATCCTAATCCTCACCCTCACCCTCACCTAACACTAACCTTAACACTCACCATTACCCTCACACTAGGGATAACCCTTACCCTAATCCTAACCATAACCATAACGTTCACCGTCACCCTGACCCTCACCCTCAGCCCAACACAAAGGCTAACCCTATTCCTAATCCTAACCCTCACCCTCACCCTCACCCTAAAACTAACACTAAACCTAACCCTCACCCTCACCCTCACCCTAACCATCACCCTCACCGTAAACATCACCCTAACCACAACACTCACCCTAACCGTAACCCTAACCCTCTCCCTAAGCCTAACCTCAGTTTAACCATCACCCTCAACCTAATCCTCACCCTAACCATAACCCTAACCCTCACCCTCAACCTCCCCTTCCCCCTCAGCCTTACCCTAACCCTAACCCCAATCCTAACCCTAACACTCAAGCCCACCCTCACCCTAACCCTAACCCTAACCCTAACGCTAACCCTCACCCACACCCTCACACTCACCCTAACACTAATGCTAACAATAATCCTAACCCTAACCCTAAACCTAACATTAAAATTCAACCTAACCCTAATCCTACCCCTAAACATCACCCTCACCCTCACCCTCATTTTAACCCTCACCCTCACAATAAACATCACCCACCCCTATCCCTATACCTCACCGTAACTCTCACCCTAAACCTAACCCTAAGCCTAACCCTAAATCTCACCATAACCCTAACCTTAAATCTAAAACTCATCCTCACCCTAACCCTCACCCTCACCTCACCCTCACCCTAACCCTAACCCTAAACGTAACCATCACCCTAACCAACATTCTAACCCTCACCCTCACCCTAACTCTAATGCTAAACCTACCTCTCACCCTCACCCTAAACCTCACCCGAACCCTTACCCTCACCATAATCCTAACCCTAAATCTAAACCTAATCCACAACTTAACCCTAACCCTCGCCCACACCCTAACCCTCACCATTACCCGAACACTCATCCTCACCCTAACACTCACACTAACCCTAAACCTAATCCTAATCCTAAACCTAACCTTCACCCTCACCCTCACCCTCAACCTAACCCTAACCCTAAACCTAAACCTCACAATCACCCTCACCCTCACCCAAACACTCACCCTCACCATAAACATCACCCTAAACCTAACCCTCCCCCTCAACCTAATACTTATCCTCACCCTAACACTAACCCTAACCTTCACCCTGACCCTGACCCTCACCCTCAGCCTAACCCTAACCCTAACTCTATTCCTAATCCTAACCTTCACCCTCACCCTAACCTTAACCCTACTCTAAGCCTAACACTCACCCTCACCCTCAGCCTCACACTCACACTAATCCTAACCCTAACCCTAACACTAACCCTCACCCTTAACCTCACCTTCCCCCTCAGCCTTACCCTAACCCTAATCCTAACCCTAACACTCAAACCCACCCTCACCCTAACCCTAACCGTAACCCTAATGCTAACCCTTGTCTGCACCCTGTTCGTAACCTTAAACATAACCCTAACAATAACCCTAACTCTAACCCTAACCCCAACCCTAAAACTCACCAAAAACCTAATCCTAACCCTAACCCTCACCCTCACCCTCACCCTTGTTCTAAACCTCACCCTCACCTGACCCTAACCGTCACACTAAACCTAACCCTCACCCTAACCCTGACCCTAACCCTTACCCTCACTTTCACCCTCACCCTCAGCGTAACCCCAACCCTATCCCTAATCCTAACCCTAACCCTCACCCTCCCCAAAAACTAACCCTAACCCTCACACTAACCCTAACACTAACCCTCACCCAAAACCTCACCCTCACACGCACCCTCACCCTAACCCTCACCCTCAACCTCACCCTCACCCTCACCCTCACACTAACCCTCAACCACACCCTAAACATGACCCTAAACCTAACTCTCACCCTAAACCTAACCCTAACCAAAACCGTAACCCTAACCCTCACCTTAAACCTAACGCTAACCCTAACCCTAACCCTCACCCTTACCTTCACCATAACCCTTATCCTCACACTAACCCTAACCCTAACCCTATCCCTAAACCTCAACCTAACCCTAAACCTCACCCTAACCCTATCCGGACACCTCACCCTAACTCTCAACCTAACCCAAACCCTAAACCTAACCCTCACCCTAACCCTAAACCTACACCTAACCCTCACCATCACCCTAACCCTAACCATCACCCTCAACCTCCCCTTACCCCTCAGCCTTACCCTAACCCTAACCCCAATCCTATCCCTAACCCTCTGCACCACCCTCACCCTAACCCTCACCCTCACCCTAACAATAAACCTAACCCTAACTCTAAACCTAACCCAAAATCTCAACCTAACCCTCATCCTAACCCTAAACATCACCCTCAACCTCACACTCATTCTAACCCTCACCCTCACCCTGACCCTCACCATGACACTAAACCTAACACTAACCCTAACCCTCACCCGAACCCTAACACTCACCCTCAATTTCACCGTCACCATCAACCTAAACCAAACCATAAACCTAATCCTAACCCTAAAACTAACCATCAACCTAATCCTCACCCTAACACTTATCTTCACACTAATCATAACTCTAACCCTAACCCTTACCCTCACACTAACCTTTACCCTCACCCTAACCCTAAACCTACACGTCACCCTAAACCTCACCCTAATCCTAACACTAACCCTTTCCCTAACGCTAAACCTAACAGTAACCCTCATCCTCATACTAAACATCACTCTAACGCTAACCCTCATCCTAATCATAACCCTAACCCTCACCCTCACCCTACCCTTCAACCCAAACCTCACCTTCCCCTAATCCTCATACTAACCCTAACCCTCACCCTAACCCTAACCATAACCCTAATCCTAATCCTAACCCTAAACCTCATCCTAACCCTAACCCTAACCCTCACTCTCAACCTCACCCTCACCCGCACCCTCAACCTAACCCTCACCCTCACATTCACATCACACTAACCCTCAACCTCACTTTAAACATCACCCTAACCCTCACCTTCACCCTAAACCTAACGGTAACCCTTTATCCTCACACTAACCCTAACCCTAACCCTAACCCTCACCCTAACCCTACCCCGACACCTCAACCTAACTCTCACCCTAATCCTAAACATAACCCTAACCCTCACCCTAACCTTACCTCTAAACCTAACCCTCACCCTCCCCTAACCCTCACTGTCACCCTAACACTCACTCTAACGCTAAGTGACAACCACACCTAAACTTAAGCATCACCCAAAGCCTCACCCTCACCCGAACACTCACCCTCACCCTAACACTCACCCTCACAATAAACATCAGCCTAAACCTAAGTCTCACACTAACACTAACCCTAACCCTCACCCTAACCCTAAACCTCAGCCTAACCCTAACCCTCACCCTGACCCTCACCCTACCCCTAACTCTAACCCTCAACCTAAACCTTACCCTAACCCTAAACCTCACCCTAAACCTAACCCTCACCCTAACACTAACCTTCACACTAAACCTAACCCTAACACTCACTCTAACCCTCAACCTCACCCTCAACCTAAACCTGACTCTCATCCTAACCCTCACACTAACACTCACGCTAATCCTAACACTCACTCTCACTCTAACCCTCACCCTAATATTTACGCTCACCCTAACCTTAACCCTAACCCTCACATTAAACCTAACCCTCAGCCTTACCCTAAACCTCACCCTCAAACTAAACATCACCCTAACCCTAACCCTCACACTTAACCTCACTCTAACCCTCACCCAAAACCCTAATCCTCATCCAATCCCTAACGCCCTCATCCTAACCCTAATCCTAACAATAACCCTAACCCTAAGCCTAAAACTCACCCTAACTTTAATCCTAACGCTAACCCTCACCATTTTCCTTACCCTCACCCTAAACTTCAACCTCAAACTCACCCTCACCCTAACACACACACCAACCCTAAAAATCAACCTAAACATAACCCTAACCCTCACCCCTAAACCTAACCCTAACCCTCACCCTCACCCAAACCCTCAAGCTCAGCCTAACCCTAAACCTAACCCTAATCCTAAACCTAACCCTAAAACTCACCCTCACCCTAACCCTAACCTTAACCCTCAACCCCACCCTCAGCCTAACCCTAAACCTTATCCTCACCCTAACCCTCACCCTAACACTTACCCTCATCCTTTCCCTAACCCTAACCCTCACCCTAACCCTACCCCTAAAAATAACCCTGACCATCACCCTAATCCTAACCCTCACCCTCACCCAAACACTAACCCTCATCGTAACCATCACCCTCACCCTCACCCTCACCCTCACCCTCACCCTCAACCTCACCCTCACCCTAACCCTCACCCTCACCCTAACTCTCATCCTAACCCTCACACTAACACTCACGCTAATCCTAACACTCACTCTAACTCTAAAACTCACACTAATATTTACCCTCACCCTAACCCTCACACTAAACCTAACCCTCACCCTAACTCTAACCCTTAACTTAACCCTAATCCTACACCTAACCCTCACACTCACCCTCACCCTAAGCCTAGCCCTTACCTTCACCCTCACCCTAACACTCACCCTCAAACTAAACATCACCCTAACCCTTACCGTCACCAAAAACCTAAACCTAACCCTCACCCAAATCCCTAATCCTCATCCTATCCCTAACCCTAACCCTCATCTTCACCCTAGACCTCATCCCAATCCTAATCCTAACAATAAACCTAACCCTAACCCTAAAACTCACCCTAACCCAAATCCTAACGTTAGCCCTCACCCTCTTCCTCACCCTCACCCTAAACTTCAACCTCAACCTCACACTCACACTAACACTCACACTAACCCTAAAACTCAACCTAAACATAACCCTAACCCTTACCCCTAAACCTAAACCTAACCCTCACCCTCAACCAAACCCTCAACTTCAGCCTAACCCTAAACCTAACACTAATCCTAAACCTAACCCTAAAACTCAGCCTCACCCACACCCTCATCCGAACCCTAAACATTATCCTCACCTTAACCTTCACCTTAACCCTCTCCCTCATCCTTTCCCTAACCCTAACCCTCACCCTCACTCAAATCCTTACCCTAATAATAACCCTAACCATCACCCTAACACTAACCCTCACACTCACCCAAACCCTAACACTAATCGTAACCCTCACCCTCAACCTCAATATAACCCTCAAACTCACCCTCACCCTAACCCTCACCCTCACCCTAAACATCACCCTAACCTTAACCCTCACCCTAACCCAAACCCTAACCCTATCCCTAACCCGCACCCTAACACTCACCCTAACATTGATGCTCACAATAACCCTAACTCTAACCCTAACCCTTACCCTCACATTAACCCTAACCCTCACCCTAACCCTAAACCTACATCTCACCCTAACCCTCACCCTAACTCTAACCCTAACCTTTTCCCTCACGCTAACCCTAACATTAACTCTCATCCATATACTAAACATCACCCTAACTCTTACCCTAACCCTAACCCTAACCCTAACATCACCCTAACACTACACCTCAACCTAAACCTCACCCTCCCCTAATCTTCACCATAAGTCTAACCCTAACCCTTACGTAAATGAAATCCTCACCCTCAACTTCACCCTCAACCTAACCCTCACCATAACTCTTACCGTACCCTAAACATAAGTGTAACCCTCACCCAAAAACTAAACCTCAACCTAAACCTAAATCTACCCCTCACCCTAACCCTCACCCTAACCCTAACACGCACCCTAAACCTTACCCTAACCCTGAACGTCAACCTAACCCTCAGCGTCACTCTAACAATCAACCTAACCCAAACGCTCACCCACACCCTAACCCTCACACTCACCCGAAACCTAAACATTACCTTAACAATAAACCTCACCCTAAACATCACTCTAACCCTAACACTAACCCTCACCCTCACCCTCACAATAAACATCACCCTAAACCTACCCCTCAGCCTAACACTAACCCTCTACCTAATACTAAGCCTCACCCTAACCCTCATCCTAAACCTAACGCTAACCCTAACCCTCACCTTCACCCTAAACCTCACCCTAACCCTTACCCTCACCAAAACCCTAACCCTAACCCTAATCCTCACACTAAGCCTAACCCTCAAGATCAGACGAATCCTCATCCTCACCCGAACACTCACATTAACTCTAACCCTAACCCTTATCCTAAACATACCCTCATCCTCACACTCACTCTAAGCCTAACCCTAACCCTAATCCTAAACCTAACCCTCACCCTCATCCTTACCCTCACCCTAAATCTATCCCTAACTCTAACCCTAACGCTAACTCTGACCTGAACACTCACGGTCACCCTAACCATCACACTAAACATCACACTATCCCTAACCCTCAACCTAACCCTTACCCTAATCCTAACCCTCACCCTAAACCTAACCCTCACCGAAACCCTAACTCTCGTATTAACCCTAACCCTAAGCCTCACCATCACCCTCACCCTCACCCTAACCCTAACCCTCATAATAACACTAACCCTCACCCTCACCCTCAACCTCAACCTCAACCTCAACCTAACCCTAACCCTAACCTTAACCCTAACCCTAACCCAAACCCTCAACCTAATATTCACCCTAAACATAGCCCTAACCCTTATCTAAGCAAAAACTTCACCCTCACCCTTACACTCACCCTAAACTTCACCCTCACCCTAGCACTCACCCTAACACTAACCCTCACCCTAATCCTAACCCTAACCCTCATCCTAACCCTAACCATAAACCTAACCCCAACACTCATCCTAACCCTAACCATAAACTAATTCTAACCCTAAACCTCACACTCACCTTAACCAAAACCCTAACACTTACCGTCACCCTAACCCTAAATCTAAGCCTCAAACTAAACCTAACCCTCGCCCTTAACCTAAACCTACCCTCAGCAAAACCCTCACCCTAAACCTAACCCTAATCCAAATCCTCACCCTATCCTTAACCTTAACACAAACCCTCACCCTATCCCTCACTCTCACCCTAACCCTCAACCTTACCATTCCGCTCACCGGAACCCTAACACTCACCCTCACCCTAACACTTACCCACACCCTAACACTCACCCTAAACCTAACCATAAACCTAAACTTCATCCTAAACCTCAATCTAACTCTAAGCCTCACCCTCACCCTAACCCTCACCCTAACCTTTACCCTCACCCTAACATTTACCCTAACCCTAAACCTAACCCTCACACTAACCCTAACTCTAACCCTCAGGCTACCCCTTATCATAAACCTAAACCTAACTCTAACCCTCAGCCTAACCCTAACCCTAATCCTAACCCTAAGTCTCACAATAAACCTAAATCCTAAACCTCAGTCTAAACCTCATCCAAACCCTAACCATAACCCTAACCCTAACCCTAACCCTAACCCTAACCCTCATCCTAACCCTAACCCTCACCCTCACCTTCCCCATCACCCTCAGCCTAACCCTAATCATAAGCCTAATCCTAAACCTCACCCTCACCCTCACACTAACTCTCACCCTAAACCTAAAGCTAACACGCACCCTCACCCTCACTCTAACCCTAAATGTATCCCTAAACCTCACCCTGATTTTAACCCACACCCTGTACCTCACCCTCACCTTCACCCTAACCCTAACCTAACCCTCACCCTAATCCTCATCCTCACACTAAACCTCACCCTAATCCTTACCCTCACCATAACCCTAAACCTAACACAAACCCTAATCCTAACCCTCTCCGACACCCTAAATCTCACCCTAACCTGAACCCAAACCCTCACCCTAGCACTCTCCATCACCCTAAACCTCACCCTAACCCTAACCCTCACGCTGACTCTAACCCTAACACTCCCTAAGCCACCCCCTAGCCCTCTCCATCACCCTAAACTTCACCCTAACCCTAACCCTCACCCTAACTCTAACCCTAACACTCCCTAAGCCTAACCCTCACATTAACCCTCACCCTCAACCTAATCCTCACTCTAACAATAACCTTAACCCTTACCTAAACTAACCCCTCACCCTCACCCTCACCTCCACTCTAAACCTCACCCTCAAACTAGCCCTCACCCTAACCCTTTAACCTAACCATCATCCTCACACTCACCCTCACCCTCAGCTTTACCATAAACCTAAATCTAATCCTAACACTAACCTTCACCCTCACCCTCACCCTTACCCTAAACCTAACCCTAAAGCTAACCCTCACCCTCACCCTAACCCTCACCCTATCCCTCACCCTAACCCTAAAACTAACCATAACCCTCACCCTCACCCTCACCCTAACCCTAAACCTAATCCTAACTGTCAACCTAACCCTAACCCTCAAACTCAAACTCACTGTCAGCCTAACCCTCACCGTAAACCTAACCTTAAACCACACCCTAACCCTCACACTCACCGAAACCCTCCCCCTCACCGTAGCCCTCACCCTAAACCTAAACCTCACCCTAACCCTAACCCTAACCGTAACCCTCACCTAAACCTCACCCTAGCCCTAACCCTAACCGTAACCCTAACCCTCACACTAATCCTCACCCTCACCCTAACCCTGAAGCTAACCCTAAAAGTCATCCTCATCATAACCCTAAACCTAACCCTTAGCCTCAACATGAAACTAAGCCTAACCCTAACCCTAACACTCACTATAACCCTTACCCTAACCCTAACCCTTACCCTAACTCTAACCCCAACTCTCATCCTCACCCTAACCATCACACTAACCCTCACCCTCAACCTCAATATCACCCTAAACCTTACCCTCACCCTAGTAATCACCCTAAACCTGACCCTAATCCTAAACATAATTTTCAATCAAACCCTCACCTGAACATAACCCTAACCCTAATGCTAACACTAAACCTCACCCTTACCCTCACCATAACTGTAATCCTAAACCTAACCCTCACAATAAACCTAACCCCCATTCTTATGCTAACCCTAAACCTAACCCTAACCCTAACAATAACCCTAAACCTAACCCTAACCCTAATCCTAACACTAACCCTAACCGAAACCCTAAACCTAACCCTAAAACTCACCCTAATCCTAATCCTAACCCTAATCCTTACTCTCACCGTCACCCTCACCCTAAACCTGACACTCAACCTCACCCTAACACTAAGCCTCACACTAACCCTAACCCTCACCCTAACCTTAACCCTCACCCTCACCCTCACCCTCATCCTAAACCTTACCCTAAACCCAATCCTAGCCCTAAACCACACCATCACCCTAAACCTCACCCGAACCCTTATCCTCACACTAAGTCTAATCCTAACCCTCACCCTCACCCTCAACGTAAACCTAACCCTAAACTTAACCCTCACTCTAACACTAATTCTTACCCTAACCCTAACCCTCACACTAACCCTCACCCTAACCCTCATCCTAACAATAACCCTAACCCTAACCCTCAACCTCAGCCTCACCCTCACCCTACCCCTCACCCTAACCCTAAACCTAACCCTAAACCCAAACTTAACCCTCAGCCTAAACGTAAACCTCACCCTCACTCAAATCTGCACCCTAACCCTAACACTTACCTAACCGAAACCCTCCCCCTCACCCTCAACATCACCCTAACCCTAACCCTCACCCTAACCCTGACCTCACCCTAACCCTAACCCTAATCCTAACCCTAACAGTAAACCTAACCCTCACACTAACCCTAACACTACCCTTCAGCCTAAACCTCACCCTAAACCTAACCATAACCCTAATCCTCACCCTATTGCTAACCCTAAGCCGAAACCTCAACCTAACCTTACCCTCACCCTAACCCTAATGCTAAACCTAACCTTCACCTTAACCCTAAACCTCACCCTCACCCTAACCCTCAATCTAAGCCTTACCCTTACCCTAACCCTAACCCTAACCCTCACCATAATCCTAACCCTAACCCTAAACCTAAACTTCACCCTCACACTAACCCTCACACTAACTCGTACCCTCACCCTAACGCTAACCCTAACACTAACCCTCACCCTAAAATTCACCATCACCCTAACCCTCACCCTAAGCCTAAACCTCACCCACACCCTAAACCTAACCCTCACGTGAACCCTCACCGTCACCCTAATCCTCACCCTCACCCTAAACATCACCCTATCCCTAACCCTAAGCCTAACCATAACCATCACCCTAGCTCTCAACCTCACATTAATCCTCAGCCTAACACTAACCCTAACCCTTACCTAACCGAAATCCTCTTCCTCTTCCTCACCCTCACCCTAACCCTCACCCTCACCCTAGCCCTGATTATAACCCTAACCCTAACCCTAACCCTCTCCATCACCCTCATGTTCACCCTCACCCTCAGCCTAAACCTAACCCTTAACCTAACCCCAACCCTCACCCTCACCCTCACTCTCAACCTCACCGTAACTCTAACCCTAACATTAACTCTCACCCTTACCGTAACCCTATCCTTAACCCTCACCGTAAACCTATCCCTCACCCAAACTCTAACCCTAAACCTCACCCTCTTCCTAAACCTAACCGTAATCCTAACCCTCACCCTAACCCTTATCCTAAACCTAACACTAACCCTAAACCTCACCCTCACCCGAAAGCTCACCTTAACCCTTACCTTCACCATATCCGTAACCCTAACCCTAACCCTAAACCAAACCGTAACCCTAAACCTAACCCTCAACCAAAAGCTCACCCTAACCCTCACCCTTACCCTAACCCTCACCATCACCCTAATCCTCACCCTACCCCTAACACTCAGCCACACCCTAAACCTCACCCTCAACTGAACCTTCACCCTCACCCCAACCCTCACCCTTACCCTAACCATAAGGCTAATCCTAAACCTAACCCTCACCCTCATCCTCACTGTAACTCTAACGCTAATACTAACCCTCAACCTCACCCTAACCCTCACCCTCACCGTAACCCTAACCCTCAGCTACACCCTAACTCTCACCCTCAGCTCAACCCTCACGTTCAACCTAAACCTCACCGTTATCCTAACTCTAACCCTAATCCTAAACCTAACCCTGACCCTCATCCTCACCCTAACACTAAACCTAACACTAACCCTCACCATCACCCTAACCCTCAACCTAAAACTAAACCTAACCCTTACCCTCACCCTCACCCTAAGCCTTATCCTCACACTAACCCAAACCCTAAAACTAACCCTAACCCTCACACTAACCCTAACCCTCAGCCTAACCCTAAACCTAACCTCACCCTAACCCTCATCATAACCCTTACCCTCACCCTAACGCTAACCCTAACCTTAAACCTCCCCTCACCCTAACACTCACCATCTCCCTAACACTCACCCTAAGCCTAAACCTCACCCACAACCTAACCCAAAAACTCACCCTCACACTGAACATCACCCTCACCCTAACCCTCACCCTAAAGCTAAGCCTAACCTCACCCTAATCCTAACCCTCACCCTCACTCTCAGCCTAACCCTAAACCTAATCCTAAACCTAACCCTCACCCTCAATCTCACCCTAAGCCTAACCCTACACCTAAACCTAATCCTAAACCTAACCCTCACCCTCACACTCACCCTAAGCCTAACCCTAAACCTTACCCTAAACCTAAACCTAACCCTCACCCTCACCCTCAACCTAAACCCAACCCTAACCCTAACCTTAACCCCCACCCTCACCCTCACCCTAACCCTAACAATAACCCTCACCCTAACCCTCACCCTAACCCTTATTCTCATACTAACCCTAACCCGAACCCGAACCCTCACCCTCAACCTAACTCTAACCCTAACCCTACCCCTCACCCTAAACCTCACACGAACCCTAACCCTCTCCCACACCCTAAACCTCACCCTAACCTGAACCCTAACGCTCACCCTAGCGCTCAGCCTCACCCTAAACATCACCCTACACCTAACCCTCACCATAACGCTAACCCTAACACTCCCTAACCCTAACCCTCGCATCAACCCTCATACTCAACCTGATCCTCACCCTCACAATAACCTTTACCCTTACCTAGGCGAAACCCTCACCCACAACCTCAACCCCACTCTAAACCTCACCCTCACACTAGAACTCACCCTAACCCTAAACCTAATCCTAACACTCACCCTCACACTCACCCTCACCCTCACACTCACTGTCAGCCTAACCCTCACCCTAAACTTAACCCTAACCCACACCATAACCCTCACACTCACCATAACACTCCCCCTCACCGTAGCCATCACCCTAAACCTAAACCTCAACCTAACCATAACCCTAACCTAATCCTCACCCTCACCCTAAACCTAACCCTCACCCTAAACCTCACCCTAAACCTAACCCTAAACGTAACCCTAACCCTCACCCTAACCCTCACCCTCACCCTAACCCTAAAGCTAACACTAAACGTCACCCTGACCCTAACCCTCAACCTAACCCTTAACCTCAACATGACCCTATCCCTAACCATAACCCTAACCCTCACTCTAACCCTTACCATAACCCTAACCCTCACAATAACTCTAACCCCAACTCTCACCCTAGCCCTATCCCTCATCCTCAATATCACCCTCAAACTTACCCTCACACTAGTGATCACCCTAAACCTAACCCTAACCCTAATCCTAATTTTCAACCTCACCCTCACCTGACCCTAACCCTAACCCTAATCCTAACCCTAAACCTCACCCTCACCCTCACCCTAACGGTAACACTAACCCTAACCCTCACACTAAACCTAACCCTCACTCTTATGCTAACCATAACCCTAACCATAACCATAACAATAACCCTAAAACTAACCCTAACCCTAATCCTAACATTCACCCTAACCCTAAACCCAACCCTAAAACTCACTCTAACCATAATCCTAACCCTAACCCTCACTCTCACCGTCACCCTCCCCGTAAACCTGACCCTCAACCTCACTATAACCCTACACTCACACTAACCCGAACCCTCATCCTAACCCTAAACTTAACCCTCAATCTAACCCTAACTCTTACCCTAACCCTAACCCTCACACTAACCCTCACCCTAACCCTCATCCTAACAATAACCCTAACACTAACCCTCAAACTCACACTCACCCTAACCCTCACTCTAACCCTAAACCTCACCCTAACCCTAAACTTAACCCTCAGCCAAAACCTAACCCTCACCCTCAGCCTAATCTTCACCCTAACCCTAACACTTACCTAACCGAAACCCTCACCCTCACCCTCAACATCACTTTAACCGAAACACTCACCGTTACCCTCAACATCACCCTAACGCTAATCCTCACCCTAACCCTGACCTAACCGTAACCCTAACCCTAATCCTAACCCTAACAGTAAACCTAACCCTTACACTAACCCTAACACTAACCCTCAGCCTAAACCTCACCCTAAACCTAACCATAATCCTAATCCTCACCCTATCCCTAACCCTAACCCGAAACCTCACCCTAACCTTACCCTCACCCTAAACCTAAGGCTATACCTAACCCTCACCTTAACCCTAAACCTCACCCACACCCTAACCCTCAATCTAAGCCTTACACTTACCCTAACCCTAACCTTAACCCTCACCATAATCCTCACCCTAACCCTAACCCGAAACTTTACCCTCAACCTAAACTTCACCCTAATCCTTACCCTCACCCTAACGCTAACCCTAACACTAACCCTCACCCTAACCCTCACCATCCCCCTAACACTCACCCTAAGCCTAAACCTCACCCACACCCTAACCCTAAACCTCATGTGAACCCTCACCGTCACCCTAAACTTCACCCTCACCATAAACATCATCCTAACCCTAACCTTCATCCTAACACTAACCCTCACCCTAACCCTCATCCTCACACTAATCCTCACCCTAAAACTAACCCTAACCCTTATCTAAACGAAAACCTCTTCCTCACCCTCACCCTAACCGTCACCCTCACCCTAGTCCTGACCATAACCCTATCCCTAACCCTAACCCTCATCCTCACCCTCACCCTCAGCCTAAACCTAACCCTTAACCTAACCCTAACCCTCACCCTCACCCTAACTCTCACACTAACCCTAAGCCTAACCCTCACACTAACCCTCACCCTCAACCTCAATATCACTCTAAAACTTACACTCACCCTAGTCATCACCCTAAACCTAACCCTAACCCTAATCATAATTTTCAATCTCACCCTCACCTGACCCTAACCCTAACCCTAATTCTAACACTAAACCTCACCCTCAATCTCACCCTAACTTTAACCCTAATCCTAACTCTCACGCTAAACCTAACCCTCCCACTTACGCTAACGCTAACCCTAACCCTAACCGTAAACCTAACAATAAACCTAAACCTAACCCTAACCCTAATCGTAACACTAACCCTCACCCTAACCCTCAACCTCACCCTAATCCTCACCCTAACACTAACCCTAACCCTTACGTAACCGAAACCCTCTTCCTCACCCTCACCCTAACCCTCACCCTCACCATAGCCCTGACCATACCCTAAACCTAACCCTAACGATCACACTCACCCTTACCCTCACCCTCACCCTCAGCCTAAACCTAACCCTTAACCTAATCCTAACCCTCACCCTCACACTCACTCTCACCCTCACTGTAACTCTAACCCTAACCCTAACTATCAACCTCACCTTCACCCTCACCCTAAACCTAACGCTAACCCTAACCTTCACCGTCACCTTCACCCTAACCCTAACCCTAACAATAACGCTCACCAAAACACTCACCGTAACCCTAAACCTAATCCTCACTGTAAATCTAAAACTAACCCTAAACCTCACTCTCACCCTAACCCTCACCCTAACCCTTATTCTCATACTAACCCTAACCCTAACCCTCACCCTGACCCTCACCCTAAACCTAACCCTAACCCTTTCCCTCACCCTAACCCTAACCCTCCCCACACCCTAAACCTCACCTAACCTGAAGCCTAACCTCACCCTAGCCCTCACTCTCCCACTAAACATCACCCTAATCCTAACCCACACCCTAACTCTAACCCTAACACTCCCTAACCCTACCCCTCACATTAACCTCAGCCTCAACCTAATCCTCACCCTAACAATAACCCTAACCCTTACCTAAGCAAAACTCTCACCCTCACCCTCACCCCCACTCTAAACCTCACCCTCACACTAGCCCTCACCCTAACCCTCACAATTACCCTAACCTTCACACTATAACCGTACCTCTCAACCTAACCCTCACCCTCACCCTCAGCCTATCCCTCATGCTAACCCTAATTGCAACCCTAACTCTCAACCTCACACTTACCCTAACCCTAAACCTAACCCTAATTTTCACCCTCACCCTCATCATAATCCTAAGCCTTACCATAACCCTAACACAAATCGTTAACCTTACCCCCACCCTCACCCTCACACTCACCCTAAACCTCACCCTCACCTTAGCCCTCACCCTAAACCTAAACCTCACCCTAACCCTAACCCTAAACCTCACTCTTACACTAACCCTAACCCTAACTCTAAGAATAACCTAACCCTAACCCTAATCCTAACCCTAACCCTCACCCTAACCCTAACCCTAACCCTAAAACTCAGCCTAAAACTAATCCTAACCCTAACCCTAACCCTCACTGTCACAGTCACCTTAACCCTGACCCTCAACCTCAGCCTCACCCTAATCCTTACACTAAACGTAACCCTCACCCTAACTCTAACCCTAACCCTCACACTCACTCTCACACACAGCCTAACCCTTAACCAAACCCTAATCCTAACCCTAAACCTCACACTCACCATAACCCTAACCCTAAAAATAATGCTCAACATCACACTCACCCTCACACTTACCGTAATCCTCACCCTCAACCTCACCCTCACCCTAACCCTCACCATCACCCTAATCTTCACCCTAACCCTATCCCTCATCCTAACCCCAAACTTAACCCTAAACCTAACCCTAACCCTAACCCTAACCCTAACCCTACCCCTCACCCTAACCCTCATCCTAACCCTAACCCTAATCCTCAACCTAAACCTAACCCTCACCCTCACCCTTAGCCTGAGCTAAACCCTAACCCTAACCCTAATCCTAAACCTAATCCTCACACCCTCACTCACCCTAACACTAACCATAACCCTAATGCTAACCATCACCCAAACCTCAAACTAAAAATAACCCTAAACCTAACAATAACTGAAACACTAACCCTAACCCTAATCCTAACCCTAACCCTCACACTAATCCTAAGCCTAAACCTATAACTCACCCTAACCCTAACCGTAACCCTCACCTTAACACTAACCCTCACCCTAAGCCTAACCCTAACCCTCACCCTAAACTTCACCCTAACCCTAACCAGCACCCTAAACTTCACCCTAACCCTCACCCTAACGCTAACCCTACCCTCAAATTAACCCTCATCCTAACCGTAACCCTAACCCTCACCCTAACCCTTTCCCTCACCCTCACCCTCATCCTCACCCTCAGCCTAACCCAAACCCTAAACCAATCTTAAACCTAACCCTCACCCCCTCTCTCACCCTAATCCTAACCATAACCCTAATGTTAACCCTCACAGTCACACTTAACTTAAACCTAACCCAAACCCTAACAATAACTGTAACCCCAACCCTAACCCTAATCCTAACCCTAACCCTCACTCTCAGCCTGAACAAAACTCTAACCATCACCCAAACCTCAACCTGACAATAACCCTAAACCTAACAATAACTGAAACACTAACCCTAATCCTAATCCTAAAGTTAAACCTCACCCTCACCCTATCCCTAAACCTAAACCTTACCCTAATCCTCAACCTAACCCTATTGCTAACCCTAAACCTCACCCTCACCCTAAACCTCATTCTAACTCTAAAGCTCACTATAACCCTAACGCAAATGCTAACCCTAATTCTCACCCTCAACCTAAACCTCACCCTAAACCTAACCGAAACTCTCACCCTCACCCTCCCTCTCACCCTCACCCTAATGCTCACCCTCACCCTAGCCCTCGCCCTAACCCTAACCCTCAACCTAACCCTAACCCTCCCCCTCACCCTCACCCTAACGCTAACCAAAGCCTAACCCTCACCCTAAACCTAACCCTAAACGTAATGCTAACCCTAAACCTCACCCTCAATCTAGACCTCAGCCTAACCCTAACCCTCAACCTAACCCTAACACTCAACCTCACCTTCACCTAATCCATAACCATAAACCTAACCCTCACCCTCACCCTAACCCTCAGTGTAAACCTTACTCTCACCCTAATCCTAAACTTAATCCTACCCCTCGCCCTAACTGTAACCCTCAATCTCACCCTCACCCTCAGCCTAAGCCTAAGCCTAAGCCTAACCCTAATCCTAAACCTTACCCTATCATTTACCCTAACCCTAACCCTTACCCTCACCCTAAACCTCACCCTAACCCTAAGGCAAACCCTAACCCTCACCCTAATCCTAACCCTGATCATAAACCTTATCCTCCCACTAAGCCTAACCCTAAACCTAACCCTAACACTAACCCTAACCCTCACCCTAACCCTAACCCTACCCCTTACCCTACCCCTCATCCTAAACCTAACATTAACTCTAACTCTCACCCTAAACATAACCCTAACCCTCACCCTCACCATAACCCTCACCGTCACCCTAATCTTCACCCTAATATTGACCCTCACTCACACCCTAACCCTCACCTGAAACCGAACCCTAAACTTCACCCTAACCCTCATACATACCCTAAATATCACCCTATCCCTAACCCTCACCCTAACCCTAACCTTAACCCTTTCACTCAACCCCATCCTCGCCCTCAGCCTAACCCTAAACCTAACCCTAACACTCACACTAAAACTCACCCTAACCTTAACCCTAACCCTCACACAAGCCCTCACCCTAACCCTAACCCTAATCCTAACCCTAACACTAAGCCTCATACTCTCCCTCAGCCTAACCCTAACCCTGACCGTAATCCTAACAATAAACCTCACCCTCACCCTAACCCTAACCCTCACCGTCACACTCACCCTCACACTCACCCTAACCCTCACCCTCACACCCAAACCTCACCCTCACCCTCAACATCACCCTAAACATCACCCTAACCGTAACCCTCACCCTAACCCTATCCCTCTTCCTAAACCTCACAATAACCCTAAGGCTAACCCAAACCCTCAACCTCTTCCTAACCCTCACCATAACCCTTATCCTCACACTAACCCTAACCCTAAACTTCACACTAACCCTAACCCTAACCCTCACGCTAACCCTCTCACTAACCCTAACCTTCACCCTGTCACCTTAAAGATAACGCTAACCCACACCCTCACCCTAACCCTCACCGTCACCCTAAACTTCACCCTAACCCTCAACCATAACCTAATCCTCACCTGAACCCGAACTCTTTCCCTCACCCTAACCCTCACCCTCACCCTAAATATCACCCTAAACCTAACCCTCACCCTAACTCTAACCCTAACCCTCACCCTAACCCTAAACCTCACACTAACCCCCAAACTCAACCTAAACCTCACCCTAACAATAACGCTAACCCTTACCTAACCGACACCCTCACCCTCACCCTAGCCCTCACCTTAACCCTCACGCTAACTTTAAGCCTAACTCTCACCCTCAACCCCAGAATAACCCTAACCCTCAAACTCACCCTCACCGTCAGCCTCAGCCTAATCCAAACCCTAACCCTAATACTAAACCTAACCCCCAACCTCACCCTAACCCTAACCCTAACCCTAACGCTAACTCTCACCCTCACACTCACCCTCACCCTAACCCTCAACCTCAACCTCACCCTCACAATTACCCTAACCCTCATCCTAAACTGAACCCGAACCCTCTCGCTCACCCTCATCAAACCCTCAACCTCAGCCTAACCCTAATCCTGACCCTAAACCTAAACCTAAACCTCACACTCACCCTAACCCTCATCCTAAACCTAATTCTAAACCTCAACCTAACCCTAACCAACACCCTAAACCTCACCCTAACCATCATCCTCACCATAACCCTCATCCTAAACTTTAACCTCAAACTAACCCTAAACCTAACCCTAACCTTCAAACTAACCCTAAGGCTCACCCTAATCCTAAACCTAACTCTCAACCTAAACCTCACCCTAACATTCACCCTAACCCTAACCCTAAACCTCACCCTCACCCTAACCCTCACCGTCACCCTAACCTGACCCTAACCCTAAACCTAACCCACACCCTAAACCTCACCCTCACCTGAACCCTCAGCCTAACCTGAACCCTCACCGTAATCCTCACCCTAAACCTCACCCTAACCCTAAACCTTACCCTAACCCTATCCCTAACTCTAACCCTCACCCTCACCCTAACCCTAACCCTAACCCTCACACTAAGCCTCACATTCAACCTAATCCTCACCCTAACAATAATGCTAACTCTTACCTAACTGAAACCCTCACCTTCACCCTCATTCTCACCCTATCCCTCACCCTCACCCTAGCCCTCAATTTAACCCAACCTTAGCCCTAACCATTACCTTCAGCCGCACCCTCACTGTCACCCTCAGCCTTACCATAACCCTAAGCCAAGTCGTAACCCTTACCCTCAACCTCACCCTCACACTCACCCTAAACCTCCCCCTCGCCGTAGCCCTCACGCTAAACCTAAACCTCACCTTAACCCTAACCCTAAACCTCACTCTTACCCTAACCCTAATCCTAGCCATGACAATAACCCTAATCCTAACCCTAATCTTAACCCTAACCCTCACCCTAACCCTAACCCTAATACTAACCGTAAATCTCACCCTCACTGTCACATTCACCCTAAATCTAACCCTCAACCTTATCCTCACCCTAACCCTCAAACTAACCCTAACACTCACCCTAAGCCTAACCCTAATGCTCACCCTCACACTCAGCCTAACCCTTAACCAAACACTAATCCTAACCCTAATCATCACACTCAACCTAACCCTAACAATAACCCTCACCATCACTCTCACACTCACGCTTACCCTAACCCTCACCCTCAACCTTACCCTCACCTTAACCCTCACCGTCACCCTAAAATTCACCCTAACCCTAACCCTCACCCTAACACAAAAAATTAACCCTAATCCTAACCCTCATCCTAACCCTCACCCTAATCCTCACCCTAACCCTAACACTACACCTCACCCTAACCCTCATCCTCAACATAACCCTAATCCTCGCCCAAACCCTAACACTCACCTTCACACTCACCCTCAGCCTCAGCCTAACCCTAACCCTAACCCTAATCCTAAACCTAAACCTCACCCCCTCACTCAACCTAACACTCACCATAACCCTAATGCTAACCCTCACACTCACCTCAACCTAACCGTAACCGTAACACTAACAATTACTGAAACCCTAATCCTAACTCTAATCCTAACCCTAACCCTCACTCTAACCCTAAACCTAACCCTATAACTCACAATAACCCTAACCCTAACCCTCCCCCTAACACTAACCCTCACCCTAACCCTACCTCTAACCCTCACCCTAAACTTCACCCTAACCCTAACCCTCACCCTAAACCTCACCCTAACCCTAACACTAACCCTCACCCTAACCCTCATCCTAACCATAACTCTAACCCTTACCCTAAACCTAACCCTCACTCTCACCCTCACCCTCAGCCTAACCCACACCCTAACCCTAATCTTAAACCTAAACCTCACCCCCTCCCTCACCCTAATCCTAACCATAACCCTAATGCTAACCCTCACACTCACACTCATCTTAACCCTAACCCTAAACCTAAAAATAACTGTAACCCTAACCTTAAATCTAATCCTAACTCTAATCCTCACCCTCAGCCTCACCAAAACTATAACCCTAACCCTAATCCTAAACCTAACCCTCACCCTCAACCTATCCCTAAACCTCAACCATACCCTAAACCTAAACTTAACCCTATTGCTAACGCTAAACCTCACCCTCAACCTAAACCTCATTCTAACTCTAAAGCTCACTATAATCCTAAACCTAACCCTTATCCTCACCCTAAACTTAAACCTCAACCACACCCTAACACTCAACCTCACCCGAACCCGAACCCTCACGTTCACACTCACTCTAAAAAAACCTTAACCCTAACCCTATAACTTACCCTCACCCTCACCCTGACCCTCACCCTAACCCTAACCCTAACCCTCATCCTCACCATAAATATCACCCTAACCCTAAAACTCACACTAACCTTAACCCTCACCGTAACCCTCACCCTAACCCTAACGCTAATCCTCACCATCAACCTCACCCTAACACTCATCCTCAAACTCACCCTATCCCTATACCTAACCCTTACCTTCACACTAACCCTAACCCTCACCCTATCCCTAACCCTGAACCTCACCCTTATCCTCACGCTAACCCTAACCCTAATGCTAACCCTCACCCGAATCCTAAACCTAAACCTAACCCTCACACTCACACTAACCCTCACCCTCACCCTAACACTGAGCATCACCCTAAAACTCACCCGAGACCTAACCCTCACCCACACACTAACCCTCACACCCACCCAAACCCTCACCCTCACCAGAACCGTCACCCTCAACCTAACCCTCAACCTCAACGTAAATATCACCCTAATCCTAACCCTCACTCTAACCCCAACCCTAACCCTGACCCTAACCTTAAGCTTCACCCTCAATCTAACCCTCACCCTAACCCTAACCCTAACCTTAATAATAACCTTAACCCTAACCCTAACCCTCACCTACACTCTAACCCTCACCCTAAACCTAACACTAACCCTCACCCTCACCCTCAACTTAACACTAAACCTGACCTGAACCCTCACACTAAACCCAACCCTTACCCTAACCCTAAACATACCCCTCACCCTAACCCTCACCCTCACCCTCACCCTCACCCTAACCCTCACCCTAAACCTAACCCTAATCCTAAACCTCAAACTATACCTAACCCTAACACTCACCCTAACCCTAATCCTTAACCTAACCCTAACCCAACACTCACCCTAACGCTAACCCTAACACTAACCCTCACACTCAACCTCAACCTAACCCTAGCCCTAACACTTACCCTAATCCTAAACCTAACCCTCACCCTCATCCTTATCCTCACCCTCATACTCAACCTCACCCTAAGCCTCAAACTAACCCTAATACTCACCCTAATCCTAACCCTCACCCTCACACTCAACTTCACACTAACCCTAAACCTAACCCTATCCCTAACCGTCACATTCACCCTAAACCTAATCCTCACCGTCACCCTCACCCTCACCCTCACCGTCACCCTAAGCCTAACCCTAACCATAACTCAAATCCTAAAACAATCCTCACCCTCACTCTCACCACAACCTTAAAACTAACCCTCACCCGCACCATCAAACTAACCCTAAACCTAAACCTAAACCTCACCCTTACTCTAACCCTTACCCTAACCTTCACCCTACCCCTAAACCTAACACTCACACTAAACCTCACCCTAACCCTCACACTAACCCTAAGCCTCACCCTAAACCTAACATAACCCTCACGCTCACCCTCACCCTCACCTTCCCCGTCAGCCTAACCCTAAAACTAACCCTAATCCTAAGCCTAACCCTTACCCTCACCCTAACCCTCAACCTAACCTTTAACCTCACACTAACCCTAACCCTAACCTTCACACTAACCCTGTCTTTCACCCTAACCCTAACCCTACCCCTCAACATAACCCTCACCCTAACCCTAAACCTCACCCTAACACTCACCCTAAACCTAACCCTAACCCTCACCCTTAACCTAAACCTCACATTACCATAACCACACACTAATCCTAACCCTAACCCACACCTGAACCCTCAACTGAACCCGAACCCTCAGATTAACCCGAACACGAACCTTCACCCTAACCGTCAGCCTCACCCTAAACATCACCCTAAACTTAATCCTCACTCTAATCCTAACACTAAACCTAACCCTAAACCTAACACTCAACCTAACCCTCACCCTCACCCTAATCCTCAGCCTAACTCTAACCTTCACACTAACCCTGAACCTTATCCTAACCCTAACCCTAACTGTAACCCTCACCCTAAACCTAAACCTCACCCTAACCCTCGACCTAACCGTAACGATATCCCTAACCCTCACTTCACCGTAACTCTAACCCTAAACCTTACCCTATCCCTCACCCTAAACCTAACCTTAATCCTAAACCTCAACCTAAACTTAACCCTAACCCTCATCCTAACCCTAATCCTTACCCTAACTCTAACCCCAACACTCACCCTAACGCTAACCATATCACTAACCCTCACCCTCACCCTCACCCTCAACCTAACCTTAACCCTAACCCTAATCCCAACCCTCACCCTCACCATCACGCTCACCCTAATCCTCACCCTCAATCTCACCTTCACCCTAACCCTCAAACTAACCCCAACCCCCACACTAATCCTAAGCCTCACTCTCAACCTCAACTTCACCCTAACCTTAAAACTAACCCTAACCCCAATCCTAACTGTCACATTCACCCTAAACCTAATCCTCACCGTCACCATCACCCTCACCCTCACCCTCAACCTCACCCTCACCCTAACCCTCACCCTCACCCTAAACATCACCCTAACCCTAACGCTCACCCTAACCCTAATCTTAAGCCTAACACTAATCCTAACCCTCAACCGAACCTTTATCCTCATACTAACCTTAACTTTAACTCTAACCCTAACCCTAACCCTCTCCCTAACACTAACCTTACACCTCACCCCAACCCTCACCCTGATCTTAAACCTAACACTCACCATCACCCTCACCATTACCCTAACCCTAACGCTAAACCTCCCACTCACACTCACCTTAACCCTAACCCTATCCCTAAAAATAACACTAACCCAAACCATAACCGTAATCCTAATAATAACATTCACCCTAACCCTAACCCTAACACTCACCCTAACCCTAACCCTCACCATAAACCTCACTCTAACCCTAATGCTAACCCTAACCCTCCCCCTCACCCTAACCATTATCCTCACACTAACACTAACCCTATGCATAACCCTAACCCTCACACTAACACTAACCCTACCCGTCCCCCTAACCGTCCCCCTAACCCCAACCCTAAAGCTAACCCTCACCCTAACCATAATATTAACCCTAACCCACATCCTCACCGAAACCTCACCAGAACCCGAACCATCCCACTCACCCTAACCCTCAGCCTCAACCTAAACATCGCCCTAACCCTAACCCTCACCCTAATCCCCAACGTAACCGTCACACTCACCCTATCCCTAACCCTCAACCTCACCCTCACCCTCACCCTAAGCCTAACCCTAACCCTAATCCTAAACCAAACTTCACCCTCATCCTCACCCTAACCCTAAAACTAACCCTCACCAGCACCCTCAACCTAACTCTAACCCTTACCATAAACCTCACACTAACCCTAACTTTCAAACTTACGCTAACCCTACCCCTTAACCTAACCCTCACCCTAACCCTAACCCTCACCCTAACACTCACCCTAACCCTAACCCCAACCCTCACCCTTACCCTAACCCTCACTGTTACTCTAACACCACCCTAACCCTAATCCTAACTCTAAACCTAACCCTAACCCTAACCCTCACCCTAACCCTCGCCCGAACCCTAAGGCTAACCCTATCCCTCACTTCACCCTAACCCTAAACCTAAGCCTAAACCTAAACCTCACCCTAATGCTAAACCTTACCCTAACCCTAACCCTAACACTAACACTCACCCTAACACTAACCCTATCCCTAACCCTCAACTTAACCGCCACCCTATCCCTAATGCTAACCCTAACCCTCACCCTCAACCTAACCCTCATCCTAGCACTTATCCTCACACTAAAACTAACCATAATCCTAACCCTAACCCTCACATTAACAGTAACCCTCACCCTAACCCTAAACCTACCCGTCAATCTAAACCTCACCCTCACCCTAACCTTAACCCTAACCCTCACCAGAAAACTAAACCTAAACCGCACACTCACTCTAAAGTTCACCATCACCCTAAACCTCACCCTAACCCTCACTCTCACCCACAACCTTACCCTCACTCTCAACCGAACCCTAACCCTCACCCTAACCCTTATCCTCACCTTAAACATCACCCTTACCCTACCCCTCACCCTAATTGTAACCCTAGCCCTCACCCAAGCCCTAACCCTCACACTAACCCTCACGCGCAACTTAAACCTCACCCTAACGATAATCCTATACCTTATCTAACCGAAAACCTCACCCTCACCCTCACTCTCAACCTAAACCTCACCCTCAACCTAGCCGTCAACCGAACCCTAACCCTAAACCTAAACCTTACCCTCAATCTCACCCTCGCCCTCAGCTTAACCCTAACCCTAACCCTAAAACTAACACTCACCCTCACCCTCTCGCTCACCCAAAACCAAACCCTAATTCCTAACCCTAACACTCAACCTCACCCTAACGCTAACCCTAATCTTTAACCTTACACTAACTCGAACTCTAATCCTAACCCTAACCTTCACAGTAAACTTAACCCTCACCTTAACCCTAACCCTACTCCTCACCCTCACCCTAACACTAACCCTAAACCTCACCCTCACCTTAACCCTCACCTTCACCCTAACCCTAAACCTAACCCTAACGCTAACCACCACCCTAAACCTCACCCTCACCCGAACCCTCATCCTCACCCAAACCCTCACCCTCACCATAAACATCACCCTAACCTTTTTACTCATACTAACCCTAATTCTAACCCTAACCCTAACCCTAACCCTCACACTAACCCTAACCTTTCCCTAATCCTAATCCTACCCCTCACCCTAACTCTCACCCTAATCCTAACACTAACCCTAACCCTCAGCCTAACCCTAACCCTATCCCTTACCCTCACCCTAACCCTCACCGTCACCTTAACCCTCACAATAAACCTAACACTAACCCACACCCTAACCCTCACCCTCAACCAAACCATCATCCTCACCCGAACCATCACCCTCAACCTAACCCTAAGCCTCACCCTAAACATCACCCTAACCCTAACCCTCAAACTAACACTCACCCCCACCCTAATCCTCACCCTAACCCTAAACCTAATCCTTGCCTAACCCTCAAACTCACCGTAAACCTTAAACTCACCATGGCCCTCAACCTAAATCTAAAGCTCACCCTAACCCTAACCCTAAACCTCACCCTCACCCTCACACTAAACCTAACCCTAACCCTAAACCTCAGCCTATCCCTAACCCTTAACCTTACCCTAACCCTAACCCTCACACTCACCCTAACCCTCACACTAATTCTAAACCTAATCCTAATCCTAAATTTCACCCTCACAGTTACCGTCACCCTCAGCCTAACCCTAACCCTAACCCTAATCCTAACCCTCATCCTCACCCTCACCCTCACCCTAAACTTAACCCTGACCCTAACACTAATCCTAAACTTTACTCTCACCCTAACCCTAACAATAACCCTAAACCTAACCCTAACCCTAATCCTAACCCTAACCCTCAAACTTATCCTAAACCTAACCCTAAAAGTTACCCTAAACCTAATCCTAACCCTATCACTCACCATCACCCTCAACCTCACCCTAACCCTCACTCTCACCCTCACCCTCACCCTCAGCCTAAACATAAACATAACCCTCATCCTAACTCTAGCCCTCAACCTAAACCTCACCCTAACAATAACCATAACATTTAACCTCACCCTAAGGCCCACCTGAACCTGAAACCTCACACTAACCATAACTATAACGCTAACCCTAACCCTCACAATAACGCAAACCCTCAACTTAACCCTAACCGTACCCCTCACCCTAACCCTCAGCCTAAACCTAACCCTAACCCTAAACCTCACCCTCACCCTAACCATTACCCTCACACTCACCTGAACCCTAACTCACCCTAAACCTAACCCTAACCCTAACCCACAAACTAACCGTCACCCTCAGGCGAACCCTCACTGGAAGTCGAACCCTCAATCTAACTTCAACCCTCAGCCTCACCCTAAACACCACCCGAAACCTAACCCTCACTCAAACCCTAACCCTAAACCTCACCCTAACCCTAACCCTCAACCTAAACCTCACCCTCACCCTAATCTTCACCCGAGCCCTAACCCTAACGCTTACCTAACTGAAACCCTCACCCTCACCCTCAGTCTCAACCTAACCCTCAACCTAATCCTAACCCTAACCATCACCCTCAACCTCACCCTCACAGTAACCCTAACCCTAACCCTCACCCTAACCCTCACCCTAACCCTAACGTTAAACTAACCCTCACCCTAACCCTACACTTCACACTAACCCTAACCCTCAGCCTAACCCTAACCCTTACCCTTACCCTAACCCTAAAACTCACACTCACCCTAACCCTCACCCTAAACCTAAACCTAATCTTAACTCTAAACTTCACCGTCACCCTCACTGCAACCCTCCGCCTAACCCTAAACCTAACCCTAATCCTAACCCTAACCCTCACCCTCACCCTAAACCTAACCCCAACCCTAACCCTAAACTTTACTCTCAACCTAGACTTAACAATAACCCTAACCCTAACCCGAACCCTAATCCTAAACCTAACCCTCAACCTAACGCTAAACCTAACGCTAAAATTCAACCTAACCCTAATCCTAACCCTAACACTCACCATCACCCACAAACTCACCCTAACCCTCAGCCTCACCCTCACCCTCAGCATAAAACTAACCCTAAACCTAATCCTAACCCTAACCCTCAACCTCACCCTAACCCTAAGCCTAAACCTAAACCTCACCGTCACAGTCACCCCCAACATTACCTTAACACTCACCCTCAACCTCACCCTATCCTAAGCAGTACTCTCACCCTAACCCTAACCATAACCCTCATCCTAAACCTAACCCTCACCCTAATCCTCACCCTAACCCTAACCATAACACTTACCCTTAACCCTCACCCTAACCCCCACCCTAACCTTCAACCTCAAACTAACCCTAACTCTAAACCTAACCCTAACCCTCACACTAACACGAAACCTCAACCTAACCCTAACCCTACCCCTCACCCTAACCCTCAGCCTAAACCTAACCTTAACCCTAAACCTCACCCTCACCCTAACCCTAACCCTCACCCTCAGCCTAACCCTAACCCTCACCCTCACCCTAACCCTCACTTTCACCCTAACCCTAACCCTAACCAACAAACTAACCGTCAGCGTCAACCGAGCTCTCACCCTCACCCGAACGCTCAATCTCACCCCAACCGTCAGAATCACCCTAAACATCACCGTAACCCTAACCCTCACTCTAACCCTAATCCTAACCCTCACCCTAACCCTAAACCTAAACCTAAACCTCAACCTCACCCTAATCCTCACCCTAACCCTAACCCTTACCTAAACGAAACCCTCACCCTCACCCTCACTATCAACCTAACCCTCACCCTAAACCTAACCCTAACACTCTCCCTCACCCTCACCCTCACAGTAACCCTAACCCTAAACCTAACCTTAACCCAACCCTCACCCTCACCGTAACTCTAACCTAACCCTCACCCTAACCCTCTCCTTAACCCTAATGCTTAACCCTAAACCTTATTCTCCCCCAACCCTCACCGTAACACTTACCCTCAACCTAACCCTAACCCAAACCCTAACCCTCACAGTCACCCTAACCCTCACCATCACCCTAACCCTCATCCTTACCCTAAACCTCAGCCACACCCGATCGCTCAACATCACCCGAACCCTAACACTCACCCTAAACCTCACCCATACACTAAACCTCAGTCTAACACTAACCCTCACCCAAACCGTAACGCTAAACCTCACCCTAACACTAACCGTCACAAAAACCCTCACCCACAACCTAATCCTCACCCTAACAATATCCCTAATACTTACCTAACCGAAACACTTACGCTCACCCTCACCCAAAACCTCATCCTCATCCTAGCCCTCACACTAACCCTAACCCTAACCCTAACCCTTAACCTCACCCACACTCTCCCCCTCCCCCTCAGCCTAAACTTAACCCTGACCCTAACTCTCACGCTAACCCTCACACCCACCCCAACCCTAACCCTAAACCTTACCCTAACAATAAACTTAACCCTAAACCTAAACATAATCCCATCCCTAACCCTCACCCTATACCTTAACCTAACGCGAAAACCCACCCTAACACCAATTCGAAACCTAACCCTCACCCTAAACCTAACCCTCACCCTAACCCTAACCCTAACACTGACCTTAACCCTAAACCTCACCCTAAACCTAACGGTAACCCTAACCCTCACCCTCAACTTAACCCTCACCCTAACCCTTATCCTCACACTAACCCTAATCCTAACCCTAACCCTCACACTAACCCTAACCCTCACCCGAACCCTAGCCCTACCCCTCACACTAACCCTTACCCTAACTCTGACCCTAATACTAACCCTCACCATAACCCAACCCTAACATTCACCCTCACACGCACCCTCCCCCGAACCCTCACCCTAACCCTCACCCTCACCCTAAAAGTCACCCTAAAGATAACACTCACCCTAATCCTATCCCTAACCCTCACCCTAACCCTAACCCTCAACCTAATGCTCACCCTCACCCTAATCTTCACCATAAACCTAACCCTAACTCTTACATAACCGAAACCCTCACCCTCAAACTCACCCTCACCCTAACCCTCACCCTCACCCTACCCCTCACCCTAACCTTAACTCTCACCCTAAACATAACACTTACTCTCACCCTAAACCTAAGCTTAACCCTAAACCTCATCCTATCCATCAAACTAAATCTAACCCTAACCCTAATGCTCACACTAAAGCTCAAACTAACCCTAACCTTCAACGTCACCCTAACCCTCACCCTCACCCTCACCCTCACCCTAACCCTCACCCTAACCCTTATCCTCACACTAACCTTAACCCTAATCCTAACATTCACCCTCACTCTCACCCTAAACCTAACCTTAACCCTAATCCTAACACTAACCCTCAACTGCACACTCACCCTAACACTAACCCTAACCCTAACCCTCACTCTCACCCACATCCTAAACCTAAACCTAACCCTAACCCTAACCCTAAAGCTCACACTAACCCTAATCCTCACCCTATACCTATCTCTAAACTTAACCCTAACCCTAACCCTCACTCTCAACCTAACCCTAATGATAACCCTAACCCGCACCCTCACTCTAACCCTCACCCTTATCCTTACCCTCACCCTAATCCCAACCCTCATCCTCATCCTAACCCTCACCTTAACCCTTACCCTCACCCTAACGACCACCCAAACCCTAACCCTAAACCTAACCCTAACCCTCACCCTAACCCTCACCCTAACCCTCATAATAACCTTAACCCTAACCCTAAACCTCACCCTATCCCTAACCCTCAAACTCACCCTAAAACTCACCGTAACCCTTACCATCACCCTAACCCTAACCCTAACCCTAAGCTTAACACTCACACTAAACCAAAACCTCACCCTCAGCCTAACCCTCATCCAAACCCTAACCTAAACCTAAACCTAAATTGCACCCTAACCCTAAACCTCACCCTAAGCCTCAGTCTCAGCCTAACCCTATACCTAACCCTAATCCTAACCTTAACCCACAACCTCAGATTCACCCTAACTCTAACCATAACATTAATCTTAAACCTCACCATCACACTCACACTAACCCTAACCCAAACTCTCACCCAGACCTTCAGCCTAAACCTAACGCTAACCCTAACCCTCACCCTCACCCTAAACCTCAGCCTAACCGTTAAACTGACTAAAACCCTGACCCTAACCTTAACTTTAATATGCACCCTAACGAAAACCCTCACCCAAAACCTAACACTCAAGGTGACCCGAATCCTCAACCGAACCCTTACATTCACGCTAACCCTAACCCTAACCCTAATCCTATACCTATCCCTCACCTAACCCTAACCCTAAGCATCACCCTCACCCTAATATTCACCCTCACCCTAAATATCACCCTAAACCTAACCCTCAACGTATCCCTAACCCTAACACTCACCCTCACCCACACTTCAACCCTCACACTTACCCTAACCCTAACCCTCACCCTCACCCTCAACCTAACCCTAAACCTAACTCTAACTCTCACCCTAACCCTAATCCTTAACCTAACCCTAAACTTACCCCTCACCCTAACCCTCACGCTCACCCTAACATTAACCGTAACGCTCAACCTAAACCTAACCCTAACGCTAAACCTCAACCTAAACCTAAACCTAACCTTCACCATAATCTTAACCCTAACCCTAATCCTCACCCTCACCAAAACCCTAACCCTCACCCTCACCCTAAACATCACCCTAACCCTAACCCTCACCCTAAACCTAACCCTAACACTCACCGTAATCCTCACCATAACCCTAACCCTAACTCTAACCCTCAACCTAACATTCACCCTAACACTAACGCTAACCCTAACCCTCACCCTGACACTAAACCTCATCCTAACACTTATCCTCACACTAAACCTAACCATAACCCTAACCCTAATGCTCACATTAACCCTAACCCTCACCATCACCCTAAACCTACCCCTCACCCTAAACCTCACCCTCACCCTAACCCTAACCCTAACCCTCACCCAAAACCTAACCCTAACCCGCACACTCACCTTAAAGCTCACCGTCACACTAAACCTCACCCTAATCCTAACCCTCACCCACACCCTAACCCTCACTCTCAACCGAACCCTAACCCTCACCCTAACACGAACCCTCTTTCTCACCATAAACAACACCCTAACCCTCACAATAAGCCCTAAGCTGACCCACACCCTAACCCTAACCCTCAACCTAAACCTCACCCTCAACCTAATCTTCACCCTAATCCTAATCCTAAAGCTTACCTAACCAAAAACCTCACCCTCACCCTCTCCACAACCCTCACCCTCAGCCTAGCCTTCATCATTACCCTAGCCCTCACCCAAACCCTAACCCTAACCTCAACCTCACCCTAACCCTAACCCTCACCCTCACCTTAAACAGTTCCCTAACCCTAACCCTCACCCTAACCATAAACCTAAACCTCACCCCAAACCTAACCCTGACCCTAACCCTTAGGATAACCCTACCCAAAACTTCACCCTAACAATCACCCTAACCTTTAACCATACACTAAACTTAACTCTATCCCTAAACCTAACCCTCACACTAAACCTAACCCTCATCCTAACCCAAACCCTAACCCTCACCCTAATCCTCACCCTAACCCTAACCCTTACCCTGTCCCTCACCCTAAACCTAACCCTAATCCTCACCCTCACCCTAACCCTTATCTACACCCTAACTCTCACAATAACCCTAAACATCACCCTAAACCTAACCCGAACCCTATCCCTCAGCCTCACCCTAAACATCACCCTAACCCTAACCTTCACTCTAACAATAACCCTAACCATGACCCTAACCCTTACCCTCAACCTAAACCTCACCCTCACCCTAATCCTCACCCTCACCCTAACACTAACCCTTACCTAACAGAAAGCCTCATCCTCACCCTCACTCTCACCCTAACCCTCCCCCTAACCCTAACGCTAATCCTCAGACTCATTCTCAGCCTAACCCTAACACTAACCCTCACACTAACCCTCACCCTAAACCTAACCATAAACCTAACACTCACCCTAAACTTCACCCTAACCCTAACGCTAACCCTAACCCTTACCCTCATGCTAAACCTCACCCTAACCGTTACAATCAATCTAACCCTAACGCTAACACTCACACTAACCCGAACACTCACCATAACCCTAACCCTACCCATCACCCAAACTCTCACCTTAACCCTAACCTTAACCCTCACGCTAAACCTAAACCTAAACCTCACAGTCACCCTAACCCTCGCCATCACCCTAAAGCTCACACTAACCCTAACCCTCACCCACAGCCTAACCCTCAATTTTACCCTCACCCTAACTCTCACCCTAAAACTCACGCTCACCCTAAAATTCACCCTCACCCTAAACCTCAACCTAACCCTAACTGTCACCAAAATCCTAACCCTAACACTCACCCTTACCCTAACCCTCACACTAACCCTCACCCTCAACCTAATCCTCACCCTAACAATAATCCTAACCCTTAAATAAACGAAACCTTCACCTTAACCTCAACCTCACACTCTCCCTCACCCTAAACCTAAACCTAACCTTAACCCTAAACCTCAACTTCAACCTCTGACTCCCCCGCAGCCTAACCCTAACCCTAACAATAATCCTAAACCTAACCTTCTCCCCCACCCTAACCCTAAACCTAACCCTAATCTTAACGCTAACCCTCACCCTAACCCTCACCCTAACCCTAACCCTAAACCTAACAATAACCCTAATCCTAACCCTAATCCTAACCCTAACCCTCACCCTAACCCTAACCCTCACTCTAACCCTAACCCTAACACTCACCCTAAACCTAATCCTCACCCTAAACCTAAGGCTAACCCTAACCCTCATCGTAAACCTAACCCTCACCCTAAACTTTATCCTCACACTAACCCTAACACTAACCCTAACCTTAACCCTCACACTAACCCTCACACTAACCCTAACCCTAACACTAACCCTAACTCTCATACGAACTCTCACTCTAACCCTAACCCTAATCCTAACCCTCACCCTAAACCTAACAATAAGCCTAATCCTCACCCTCACCCTCAAACTCACCCTACCTCTCACCCTCACCCTAAACATCACCCAAACGCTAACTCTCACCCTAAACCTAACCCTAACCCTCACCCTCACCCTAACCCTCAAACTAAACCAAAACCTCATCCTAATCATCACCATAACACTAACCTTAACCCTTAACTAACAGAAACCCTCACCCTCACACTCACCCTCACCATAAATCTCACCCTCACCCAAGCCCTCACCCTAAACTTAACCCTCACCATAACCCTAACAAGAACCCTCACTCTCACCCTACACAGACCCTAACCCTAACCCTCACCCTAACATTCACCGTAACCCTAAACCTCACCCTAATCCTAAGCCTCATTCTATCCCTAACCCTAACCCTCACCATAACCCTAACCCTAACACTAACCCTCAACCTCACCCTACCACTCACTCTCACCCTCACCCTCATCCTAACACTCAACATAACACTTATCCTCACAATAACCCTCACCCTAACCCTAGCTCTAACTTTCATCCCCACTCTCACCCTCACCCTAACTCTACCCCTAACCCTAACCCTCACCCTCAACCTCACCCTAACTCTAACCCTAAACTTAAGCGTATTTCAAATCCAACACCCTCACCCTATATCTAACCCTAACCCTAAACCTATACCTCAACCTCACCCTCACTCTAACCATAACCCTAACCATAACCCTCAACCTAACCCTCACCGTCACCCTAATCCTCTCCCTAACCCTAACTCTTACGGAAACGAATCCCTCACCCTCACCCTCTCTCTCACCCTAACCCTTACCCTAACCCTAACCCTAACCCTCACCCTAACCCTCACAATAACCCTAAATCTAACCCAAACCCTAACACTCAATGTAACCCTCACCCTGAAACTAACGCTAATCCTAACCGTTACCCTCACCCTAACTCTCACCCTAACCCTTACCCTCACCTTAACCCTCATGCTGACTCTTACACTAACCCCAATTCTCACCCTAAATCTAACCCTAAACCTCACAGTCACCCTCTCTCTCTCCGACACCCTAACACTCACCCTAACCCTAACCCTCACCCACACCCTAATGTTCAACCTCACTCGATCCCTAACGCTCACCCTAAAACTCACCCTCTCCCTAAACCTCACCCTAAGCCTAACCCTCACTGAAACGGTAACCCTAACGTTCCTGCTAACCCTAACCCTCACACTAACCCTCACACTCAACCTAATCCTCACCCTGACAATAAATATAACCCTTACCTAACAGAAACCCTCACCCTCACCCTCACCCTTACCCTCACTCTAGCCCTCAGCCTAACCCTAACACTAATCCTAAACCTACACCTCACCCCCACCCTCACACTAACACTAACGCTAACCCTACCCTCACCCTCACCCTAACCCTAACCTTAACCCATACAATAACACTAACCATAACCCTAAAACTGACACTAAACCACACCCTCACCCTAAACACCACCCTAACACCAACCCTCACCCTAAACCTCCCCCTAACCCTCAACCTCAACATAACCCTCAACCTAAACCTCGTCCTCACCCTAATCCTCATCATAACCCTAACCCTAAACCTTACCTAACCGAAACACTCACAATCACACTCACCCTCACCCTAAACCTCATCCTCAACCTAATCCTAAACCTAACCCTAACCCTCACACTAACCCTCACTCTAACCCTCACCCCAAACCTAACCCTCACCCTAAGCCTCATCCTAACCCTAACCCTCACCTTAACCCCACACTCTCACCCTAACTCTAATCCTAACCCTCACCCTCACCCTAATTCTAACCCTAACCCTAATCCAAATTCTAACCCTCAGTCTCACCCTCACTCTAACTCTAACCCTAACCCTAATCCTCACCCTCACTCTCACATTAAACCTAACCCTCACCCTAATCCGCACCCTAACCCTAACCCTCACCCCAACCCTAACGCCAACCATAAACCTCACCCTCACCTTAAATCTCACCCTAACCCTTAAACTCACCCTAACCCTAACCCTAAACCTAAACCTAATCCTTGCCCTAACCCTAACTCTCACCCCAAACCCAAAACTCAACCTTACCCAAAACCTCACCCTCACCCTTACACTCACTCTAACCCTAACCCTAAACCTAATCCTAAACCTAACCCTCACCCTAACCATCACCCTCACACTAACCCTCAACATCACCCTAAATATCACCCTAACCCTAATCCTGATCTAACCCTAACACTCACCCTAACATTAACCCTCACCGTATCCCTCACCCTAACCGTAACGCTAAATCTAAACCTAATACTCACCATCACCCTAACACTCAGCGGAAACCTAAGCCAAACCCACACTCTAATCCTCACACTCACCCTAACACTCACACCCACCCGAACCCTCAACCTCACCCTAACCCTAAACCTAACACTCAACCTAACCCTAACCCTAACCCTAACCCTAAACCTAACCCTAACACTCACCCTAACCCTAAACCTAACCCTAATTTGAACACTGAACCTCAAACTCACTCTCACCCTAACTCTAATCCTAACCCTAACCCTCACCCTCACCTTAACTCTAACCATAACCCTAATCCAAATTCTAAACCTACTCTCACCCTCAGACTAACTATAACCCTAACCCTAACCCTAACTTTCACCCTCACCCTCACCCTAACCCTAACTGTCACCCTAACCCGCACCCTAACCCTAACCCTCACCCTAACCCTAACACCAACCATAACCCTCAACCTCACAATAAACCTCACCCTATCCCTTTAACTCACCATAATCCAAACCCTAACCATAACCATAATCCTCACCCTAACCCTAACTCTCACGCACAACCTAAAACTCAATCTCAACTTAAACCTCACCCTAACCCTAATGCTAACCCTAACCCTAACCCTCACCATCCCCCTAACACTCAGCCGAAACCTAACCCTCACCCATAATCTAACGCTCACCCTCACCTGAACACTCACACTCACCCGAACCCTCAACCTCACCTTAACCCTAATCCTAACACTGAACCAAACCCTAACCCTAACCCTAACCCTAACACTCACCCTAACCCTAACCCTAACCCTCACCCTCAACCTAACACTCACTGTCACGCTAACACTAATCCGTAACCTAATCCTCACCAACACCCTGACCTTCACCCTCTCACGAACACTCACACTCACCCGAACCCTCACCTTCAACCAAACACTCATCGTCACCCTAAACATCAACCTAACCTTAACCCTCACCCTAACCCCAACACTACCAATCACCCTAACCCTGACCCTCAACCTAACCCTCACCCTCAACTTAATCCTCAACCTAACCCTAAGCCTAACACTTACCTTATCAAAACCCTCACCCTCGCCCTCATCCTAACCCTCACCCAAACCCTAGCCCTTACCCTAACCCTCACCCTAAACCTAACCCTAAACCTATCCATGAACCTAAACCTAACCCTAACGCTCACCCTCAACCTAAACCTCACCCTAACCCTAACACTCGCCCTAACCCTCACCCTAACTCTAACGAAAACCCCAACCCTAACGCTAACCCTAACCTTCACCATCATCCTAACCCTCACACTAACCCTTATCCTCACACTAACCCTAATCCTGAACCTAACCCTAACCCCCACACTAAGCCTAAACCTCACACTAACCCTAACCCCAAAACTCAACCTAATCCTAACCCTAACCCTAACCCTCACCCTAACCCTAAACCTAATCATCAACCTCACCCTCAACCGAACCCTCACCTTAACCCTCAACCTCACCCTAAACATCACCTTAAAACTAACCCTCACCGTAATCCTAACCCTCACCCTCACCCTTAACCTAACCCTCAACCTAACACTCACCCTCACACTAATCCTCACCATAACCCTAACCCTAACTTTACCTTACCGAAACACTCAGCCTCATTCTCACATTCATCCTAGCCCTCACCTTACCCTTAACCCTAACCCTAACCCTAACACTAACCCTCACCCTCACCCTAAACATAACCCTAACCCTAACCCTCAAACTACCCCTCACCCTAACCCTAAACCTAACCCTAACCCTCTCCCTAACCCTCAACCTAACCCTAACCCTAACCCTAACCCTCAACCTAAACCTAAACCTATCCCTCATCCTCAACCAAACCCTCACCCAAACCCTAAACTTCACCCTAAACCTAATGCTAACCATTAACCTAACGCTAACCCTAACCATCAAACTCAACATAACCCTCACCCTAACCCTTGTCCTCACACTAACCCTAAACCTAACCCTAACATAACCCTCACACTAAACCCTAACCCTCAACCTAACCCTAAACTTATCCGTCACACTAACCCTCACTCTAACCCTAAACCTCAAGCTAACCCTCACTCTTACACTAATCCTAACCATAATTATAACCCTAACCCTTACCTAACAGAAAACCTCATCCTCACCCTCTCCCTCATCTTCACCCTAGCCCTCACCTTAACCTTAACTCTCACCCTAAACTTAACTATCACCACAACCCTAACACTAACACTCACCCTCACCCTAATCCTCACCATAACCTTAAACCTAACACTTACCTAACCGAAATCCTCACACTCACCCTCACGCTAACACTAACGCTAACCCAAAACCTCAACCACACCCTAAACCTCACCCTAATACTTACCCTCACCATAACCCTAACCCTATCCCTAATCCTCACCCTAAACCTAACCGTCACCCACACCCTAAAATTAACCCTCACCAAAATCCTTACCCTCAACCTAACACTCACCTTACCCTAAACCTAATCCTAAACCTAACCCTCAACATCACCCTCACCCGCCCCCAAACCCTAACGCAAAGCGTAACCCTCACTCTAATGCTCACCGTAACCCTCAACTCACCCTTATCATCACCCTAAACCTAACCCTAACCCTCAACCTCACACTAAACAATACCCAAACCCTAACTCTCACCCTAAACCTAATCCTAACCCTCTCCCTAAACCTAACCCTAACCCTCACCCTCACCCTAAACTTCACCCTAAACTTTAAACTCACACTAACCCTAACTCTAACGCAAATCCTCACACTAACCATAACCCTCACCCTAACCCTAAAACTACCCCTCACACTAACCCTCACCCTAACACTAACTCTAAACCTAACCCTCACCCTTAACCTCACCCTAACCCTCACCCTCAAACAAGCCATCAACCTAACCCTAACCCTCAACCTAACCCTAAACCTAACCCTCACCCTCACGTTCAACCTAACATTAACACTAATCATAATCCTCACCCTAAAACTCACCCTAACACTAATCCTAAGCCACACCCTAAACCTCACCCTCACCCTCACACTCACCCTCACCCGAACCCTCACCTGAAGCCTAACACTCAGCCTCACCCTAAACTTCATCCTAACCCTAACCCTCAATCTAACCCTAACCGTAACCCTCACCCTAACCGTAAACCTCAACCTTACCCTCACCCTAAAAATAACCGTAACCCTAACACTCACCCTAATGCTCACGGTCAACCTAACCCTCACCCTAACCCTAACCCTCAAACTAACCCTAACCCAACCCTCAACCTCACCCTAACCCTAAAACTAACCCTAATCCTAATCCTCACCCTAAACCTAACACTTACCCTCACACTCAACCTCACCCTAACCCTCAACCTAGCACTCACCGTAACGCTAATCCTAACCCTAACCCTAAACCTCACCCTCACCCTCAGCCTGAACCTAACCCTAATCCTAAACCTAACCCTAACTCTACCCCTCACCCAAACCCTCACCCTAACCCTAACTCTAAACCTAACCCTCACCCTAACCCTCACCCTAAACATCACCCTCACCCTAGCCCTCAACCTAACCCTTACCTTCAAACTAACCCTAACCTTAACCCACACAATAGCCTTCAACCTAACCCTAAACATCACCGTAACCATCACCCTAACTCTAACCCTAAGCCACACCCTAAACCTCACCCTCACCCTAACCCGAACCCTCACCCGAACCCTCATCCGATCCCTAACACTCAGCCTCACCCTAAACGTCAACCTAACCATAACCCTCACTCTAACCCTAACCCTCACCGTAACCCTAACACTCAACCTAACCCTCACCCTCACCCTAGCCCTCACCGTAACTCTAAACCTAACCCTAACCCTAAACCTCACCCTCACCCTCTGCCTGCCCCTCAGCCTAACCATAACCCTATTCCTAAACCTGACCATTACCCCCACCATGACCCTAAACCTAACCCTAACCCTAACGCCAACCCTCACACTCACCCTAAACCAAACCCTAACTCTAACAATAACCCTAACCCTAAATCTAACCTTAATACTAACACTAACCCTTACCCTAACCATAACCCTAACCCTAAATCTCACCATAACCCTAATCTTAAAACTAACCCTCAACCTAACACTAACCCTCACTCTAACCCTCACTCTAACCCTCACACTAAACCTAATCCTAATCCTAACCATCAACCTAAACCTAACCGTAACGCTCACCCTCAACCTAAACCTCACCCTAACCCTAACACTCACACTAACCCTTACCCTAACCCTAATGCTAACCCTAAACTTCACCCTCAACCTAACCCTCACCGTAACTCTTATCCTCACATTAACCCTAATCCTAAATCTAACCCTAACCCTAACCCTCACCCTAACCCTCATCCTAACCCTAATGCTAACCATCACCCTCACCATAACCCTAAACCTAACCCTGACCCTCACCCTAACCCTTACCCTCACCCGCACCAGAACATACACCCTCATCCTCACCCTCACCCTCACCCTAAACTTCACCCTAACACTAACCCTAAACCTAATATTAACCCTCACCCTCACCCTAACCCTAACCCTCAAACTAACCATAACCCTCACCCGAACCCTCACCAGAAGCCTAACCTTAACCCTCAACCTCACACTATACATCACCCTAACACTAACCCTCACCATAAACCTAACCCTCACCATCACCTTTAACCTAACCCTCAACCTAACCCTCACCCTCACACTAATACTCACCATAACCCTAACCCTAAACCTTACCTAATCGAAACACTCACCCTTACCCTTAACCCAATCCTCAGGCTCACCCTAGCCCTCAACATAACCTTAACCCTCACCCTAAACCTAACACTAACCCTCACCCTCTCCCTAAACCTAACCCTAACCCTAACCCTCACACTAACCCTAAACCTAACCCTAACCCTCACCCTAACCCTCAACCGAAACCTGACCCTAAACCTCACCCTCAACCTAACCCTCACCCTAACCCTAACTCTCAACCTAACCCTAATGCTAACTGTAAACCTAATGCTAAACGTAACCATCACCCTCAACCTAACCCTCAACCTAACCCTTATCCTCACACTAAACCTAAACCTAACCCTAACCCTAACCCTCACACTAACCCTAACCCACACACTAACCCTAACCCTACCCCTCACACTAACCCTCTCCCTAACCCTAAGCCTCAAGCTAACCCTCACTCTCACCCTAATCTTCACCATAACCCTAACCTTAATCCTTACCTAACCGAAACCTTCACCCTCACCCTAATCCTCACCCTCACCCGAAACCTAACCCTCACCCTCAACCTAGCCCTCAACCTAGCCCTCACCCTAAACCTAACAGTCACCCTAACCCTAACTCTAACCCTCACCCTCACCCTAACCCTATCCCTCACCCTAACTCAAACCCTCAACCTAACCCTAACCCTCATCCTAGTCCTCAGCAATAACCCTAAACCTAACCCTTAAGTAACAGAAACCCTCACCGTCACCCTCAACCTCACGCTAACACTCACACTCACCCTCAACCTCACCCTCACCCTCAGCCTAAATATAACCCTAAGACTAATCCAAATCCTAAACCTCACCTTCACCCTCAACCTAACTCTAAAGCTAACATTAAACAAAACCCTCACCCTAAATGTAAACCTATCCCTAACAGTCACCCTAAACCTAAACCTAATCCTAAACCTAACGCTCACCCTCACCCTAACCCTTACCCTCACCCTAACCCTAACCCAAACCCTCAGCCTAACCCTCATCCTAACCCTAACCTTAACCCTAACCTCAGCCTAAACTTAATCCTAACCCTAAACCTAACCCTCACCCAAACACTAAACATCACCCTCACCCTCAACCTGTCCATCACCCTCACCCCAACCCTCCCCCTCCCCCTCCCCCTAACCCTAACCCTAACCCTCTCCCTAAACCTAACCCTCACCCTCACCCTCACCATCACCCTCAACCTAAACCTCACCCTCAACTCACCCTAATCCTAACCGTAACCCTAAACCTCTCCTGAAACCTAACTCTGACCCTCAACCTCAACCTCACCCTAAGCCTAACCCTACACCTCAGGGTAATCCTAAACCTAACCATCACCCTCACCCTCACCCTAAACCTAAACCTCACCCTTAGCCTAACCATAACCCTAATACTCACCTTCACCCTAATTCTCACCATCACCCTAACACTCACCCTAACCCTAAACCTCAACCTAACCCCAACCCTAACCCTCACACTAACCCTAAACCTCACCCTAACCTTAATCCTAACCCTCACACTAACCCTCACCTTAAGCCTAACCCTAACAATCACCCTAAACCTAACGCTAACCCTCACAGTCACCCTAAACCTCACCGTCACCCTAAACCTCACCCTAAACCTAACCCTCACCTACAGCCTAACGCTGAATCTCACCCTCACCCTAACCCTCACCCTAAACCTCACTCTCATCCTAAACCTCAACTTAAACCTAACCCTCACCAAAACCCTAACCCTAACACACAACCTAACCCTAACCTTCACCCTCAACCTAATACTCACCCTAACAGTATCCCTAACCCTTACCTAACTGAAACTCTCACCCACACCCTAAAGCTCAATCTCACCCTCACACTCACCCTAACCCTAACCCTAACCCTAAACCTCACCCTCACCGTCACCCACCACCTCAGCCTAACCTTAAATCTAACACTAATCCTAAACCTACCCCTCACCCCCACCCTCACCCTATACCTAACAATAACCTTAACGCTAACCCTCACCCTCACCCTCACATTAACCCTAAAGCCTAACCCTAACAGTACCCCTAAACCTAACCCTAACCGTAAGCCTTACCCTAACCCTCACCCTAACCCTAAACCTCAGCTTAACGCTAAAACTAACCCTCACTCTAAACCTCACCCAAACGCTAATGGTAGCCCTAAACCTCACCCTCAACCTAAACTTCACCCTAACCCTTATCCTCACACTAACCTTAACGGTAATCCTAACTCTGACCCTCACACTAACCCTAACCCTCAACCTAACTCTAACCATAACCCTCACATTAACCCTCACCCTAACCCTAAACCTAATCCTAACCCTCATTCTAACCCTAACCCTAACTCTAACCCTCACCCTCACACTCACCCATACCCTAACCCCCACCCTCACCCTAAACATCACCCAAACGCCAACCCTCACCCTAAACCTAACCCTGACCGTCACCCTAACTCTTAACCTCACCCTAACACTAACCCTAACCCTCACACTCACCCTAAACGTCATCCTAACACTTATCCTCACACTAACCCTAACCCTAACCCTAACATTCAAACTAACCCTAACCCCCAACCTAACCCTAAACCTACCCCTCAACATAAGCCTCACCCTAAACCTAACCATAACTCTAAACCTCACCTTAAAACTAAGCCTAACCCCAAACCTCACCCTTACCCTAACCCTGACCGTCACACTAACACTCACCCGAACCCGAACCCGAACCCACACCCTAACCCTAACCCTCTCCTGAACCTCACCCTCACCTGAAACCTCACCCTCATCCTAACCCTCACCCTCAGCCTAGCCCGAACCTAACCCTAACCCTCCCCCTAACCCTAACCCTAACCCACGCCCTCACCCTCATCCTCACCCTAACCCCAACCCTATCCCTAAACCTCACCCTAACCCTAACCCTAACCCTAATTCTAAACTTAACCCTCACCCCAGCCTAACCATCAACCTAACCCATACCCTCACCCTAATCCTTAACTTAACACTAACTCACATTAAACCTAACCCTCACCCTAACCCTAACCCTACCCCTCAGCCTAAACCTCACCCTAACACTAACCCTAAACCTAATCCTCACCCTATCCCTAACGCTAAACCTAACCCTCACCCTAACCCTCACCTTAACCCTTACCCAAACCCTAATCCTCACCCTATCACTAATCCTAACCTTAAATCTAACCCTAACCCTCAACCTCACCCTAACCCTCAAACTAACCCTCACCCTAACGCTAACCCTAGGGTGAGGGTTACCTCACCCTAATCCTAACCCTCATCCTCACTCTCACACTAAGCCTAACCCTAACCTTAAACCTAATCCTAAATCTAACCCTAACCCTCACCCTAAGACTCATCCTAACACTTACCCTTCACAATAACCCTAATGCTAAACCTCACACAAACCCTCACCCACACCCTACCCCTCACCGTCACCAAAATTCTTACCCTAACCCTAACCCTCAGGCACACGCTAAACCTCACCTACACCCGAACCCTAAACCTCACCCTAAGCCTCACCCTAAGCCTAACTATAACCCTTAACTTCACCCTCACTCTAACCCTCACTCTAACCCTTAATCTCACACTAACTCTAACCCTCACACGAACCCTAACCCTCACCCTTACCCCAACCCTACCCCTCACCCTAACCCTCACCCTAACACTAACCCTAAAACTAACACTAACCCTACCCTTCACCCTAACCCTAAACCTCACACTAAACCTCACCCTAAACCTAACGACAACCCTAACCCTCGCCCTCAACCTAACCCTCACCCTAACACTTATCCTCACACTAACGCTAACCCTCAAACTAACCCTAACACTCACCCTAACCTTAACCCTTACCCTCAACCTAAACATAAACATAGCCATAACCTTAAACCTCACATTAACCACCACCCTCACCCTCACCCTAACCGTTATCCTCACACTAACCCTAAGCCACAACTTAACCCTAACCCTCACCATAGCCCTAACCCTAAACCTAAACCTAACCCTCACCCTCACACTAACCCTAACTCTCACCCTATCCCAAACGCTAACCCTATCCCGCACCCTCACCCTAAACCTCACCCTAACCCTTACCCTCACCATAACCCTAAACCTAACCCTAATCCTCACACTAACCCTAACAATGACCCTCACCCTAACACTCACCATAACCCCAACGCTCACCCAAAACCTAACCCTCACTGTCACCATAACACTCACCATAACCCTAACCCTAAACCTAAACCTAACCCTCACCCTCACACTAACCCTAACTCTCACCCTATCCCAAACGCTAACCCTATCCCGCACCTTCATCCTAAACCTCACCCTAACCCTTACCCTCACCATAACCCTAAACCTAACCCTAATCCTCACACTAACCCTAACAATAACCCTCACCCTAACACTCACCATAACCCCACCCCTCACCCAAAACCTAACCCTCACTGTCACCTTAACCCTCACACTAACCCTAACCTTAACGCACACCCTAACCCTAAACATAATCCTAACCATAACCCTCAGCCTCACCCTAAACCTCACCCTAACCCTTATCTTCACACTAACCCTAAACCTTACCCTAACCCTCACACTAAGCCTAACCCTCACCCTAACCCTAACCCTACCCCTCAACCTAACCCTAACCCTAACCCTACCCCTCAACCTAAACAAAACCCTCAAAATATCCCTCAACCTCACCCTAGTCCTAACCCTAACACTAACCCTAACACTTACCTAGCTGAAAACCTCACCCTCACACTCAACCTCAACCTAAACCTCACCCTCATCTTAGCCCTCACCCTAACCCTTACCCTCACCTAATCCTAACCCTAACACTCACCCTCACCCTCACCCTCACCCTCACCATTACCCTCACGCTAACCCTACCCTAAACCTAATGCTACACCAAACCCTCACCCTCAGACTAACCATCACCCTAAACCTTGCCCTCACCCTAACCCTTAACCAAACCCTAACACTCATACTAATCCTAACCTCACCCGAAACCTTAACCTACACCTCAGCCTTAACCTCACTCTAATCCTAACCCTAACCCTAATCCTCCCCCTATCCCTAACCCTAATCCTAACGCTCACACAAACCCTCACCTTATCCCTTACCCAAAACCTGATCCTCAACCTATCACTAATCCTAACCTTAACCCTAACCCTCATCCTTGCCCTAACCCTAACCCTCACCCTAACCCTTACCCTAAACCTCAACCTAAACCTAACCCTTACCCTAACCCTCACCCTAACCCTAATGCTAACCCTAACCCTCACCCTAAACATCAACCTAACCCTTATCCTCACACTAACCCTAACCCTAACCATCACACTAACCCGAATGCAGACCCTAACCCTAGCCCTACCCCTCAACCTATCCCACACACTAACCCTAACCCTAAACTTAACCCTCACCCTAACCCTAACCCTAACACTCACCCTCACCTTCAACCTCACCCTTACCCTAACACTCAACCGAACCTGAATGCTCACCCACACCATAACCCTCACCCTAACCCGAACCCTTATTCTCACCCGAAACCTCACCCTCACCCTAACCCTAACACTCAACCTAAACATAACCCTAAACCTCAACGTCACCCTAAACCTAACCCTAACCTTAACCCTAACCCTAACCCTCAAACTAACCCTCAACCTCACCCTATCCTCAACCTAAACCAAACCCTAACCCTTACCTAACTGAAACCCTCACCTTCACCCTCACCCTCACCTTCAACCTAACCGTCAACATTACCCTAGCTCTCACCCTAATCCTAACCCTCACACTCACCCTAACCCTAACCCTCACTCTGACCCACACCCTAACATTAACCCTAACCCTAATACTATCCCTAAGCCTAACCCTAACCCTAATGTTACACCTAAACCTCACCCTCACCCAAACCATCATCCTAACCCTCACCCTCACCCTAAAACTTACCCTGACCCTAAAAATCACACTAAGCCTAACCCTCACCCTAATCCTAACCCTACACCTAAACCTAACCCACACATTAACCCTAAACCTAAACCTTACCCTAACCCTAACCCTAACCCTCCCCCTCACCTTAACCCTCGCGGTCACCTAACACTCAACAGACCCTGAACGCTCATCCACACCCTAACCCTCACCCTCAGCCTCAACCTTATCATCACCCTCACCCTAAACCTAACACTCACCATCACCCCCAACATTATCCTAACACTAACCCTAACCCTAATGCTGACCCTAATGTTAACCCTAATCCTCACCCTCACCCTAACCATCACCCTAACACTTACCCTCTCCCTAAACCTTACCCTAACCCTAACCCTCACACTACACCTAAGCCTCACCCTGACTGTCACACTCACCCTAAGACTAATCCCAACCCTAATCCTAAATCTAATCCTCACCTTCACCCTAACAGTAACCCAAACACTAACCCTTACCCTCACCCTAACCCTAACCCTAAACGTCACCCTAACCATCACCCCAACCCTAACGCTAACCCTAACTCTCACCATCACACTACCCATCACCCTAACCCTTACCATCACACTAAACCTAACCCTATCGCTAACCGTAACCCTCACACTAACCCTAACGCTCACCCTAAACTTAAACTTACCCCTCACCCTAACACTCACACTAACCCTCAACCTAAACCTAACACTAAACCTCACCCTCGCCAGAACACTAAACCTCACGTTAAAATTCACCTTCACCATAAAGATCACCAGAACCCTAACACTCAGCCTAACTCTAACACTAACCCTCACCCTAACGCTAACCCTAACCATAACCCTCACCTTCACTCTAACCCTCACACTAACCCTCACCCTAACACTAATGCTATCCTTACCTGTCACCCTAAACCACATCCTAAACCTTACCATCACCATATCCCCAAGAGTAACCCTAACCCTAATCCTCAATCTAACCCTAACCCTCACCCTCACCCTAATACTCACCCTCACCCTCACCCTCACCCTAGCCCTCACCCTAACCCCAACCCTCACTAATCCTAAACCTAAACCTCATGTTCACCCTCACCTAAACCCTAACCCTAAACATAACCCTAACCCTCACCCTCACCCTAACGGTCACCCACAACCTAAACATCACCCTAACCCTAACCCTCACCCTCACCCAAACCATTACCCTCACCCTAAATCTAACCCTGACCCTAACCCTCACCGTAACCCTAAGCCTAAACCTAAACTTAACCCTCACCCTACCCCTCACCTTAACCCTTACCCAAACCCTAAAACTCAACCTATCACTAATCCTTACCCTAATCTTAACCCTAACCTTCACCCTCACCCTAACCCTCTCCCTAACCCTTACCCTCACACTAATGCTAACACTAATGCTAACCCTCACCCTAATCCTAACCCTCACCCTCACCCGAAGCCTAACCTTAACCCTAACCCTAATCCTAAATCTAGCCCTCACTGTCACCCTAACCCTAACCCTAAGCCTAACCCTCACCTGCACCCTAACCCTCACCCTAACCCTAACTCTAACCCTCATCCTAACCCTATCCCTAACCCTCACCCTACACCTAACCCTCAAACTAACGCTCACCCTCACATTAATCCTCAACCTAACCCTAACCCTAACCCTTACCTAAGTGAAAACCTCACCCTCACCCTCACCCTCATCTAACCCTCACCCTCACCCAAGCCCTCACCCTAATCCTAACCCTCACCCTAACCCTAAACCTAATCCTCACCCTCACCATCACCCTCACCGTCACCCTAACCCTAACCCTAAACCTAATCCTAATCCTCACCCTCACCCTACCCTCACGTTATACTAAACATCACCCTAAACCTTACCCTCACCCTAACCCTTACACTGACCCTAACATTCACATTAACCTAACCCTCACCCTAACCCTAAACCTACCCCTCAGCCTAAACCTCACCCGAATCCTAAACCTAAACCTCACCCTACCCCTCACCTTAACCCTTACCCAAACCCTAATACTCAACCTATCACTAACCCTAACCCTAATCTTAACCCTAATCCTCACCCTCACCCTAAACCTCATCCTAACCCTTAAACTCACTCTAATGCTAACCCTAACCCTAACACTCAGCCTCATCCTAACCCTCACCCTCACCCTAAGAGTAACCTTAACCCTAACCCTAATCCTAAATCTAACCCTCATAGTCACCCTAAACCTAACCCTAAACCTCACCCTCACCATAACCCTAAACCTAACTCTCACCCTGACACTCACCCCATTCCTAATATTAACCCTAAACCTCACCCTCACCCTAACCCTTATCCTCACATGAACCCTCACCGTAACCCTTACCCTGACCCTGATGCTAATCCTAACCCTAACCCTCACCCTAATCCTAACCCTCCCATCACCGTAAGCCTAACCCTAACACCAATCCTAAATCTAACCATCACCAACACACTAACCCTAACCCTAAACCTAACCCTCACCCTCACCCTAACCCTAACCCTAACCCTCACCCTAAACCTCACCCTAACCCTCACCCTAACCCTAACGCTAACCCTAACCCTCACCATCACACTAAACCTCACCCTATCCCTTATATCACACTGAAACTAAACCTATTCCTAACCCTAACCCTCACACTAAACCTAACGCTCACCCTAACCCTAACCATACCCCTCAACCTAACCTTCACCCTAACACTCACACTAGCCCTCACCCTAAACCTAAACCTGAACCTCACCAGAACCAGAACACTAAACCTCACCCTAAACTCACCCTCACCATAAACATCACGCTAACCATAACACTCACCCTTACTCTAACCCTAAGACTCACCCTAAATATAACCCTAACCGGAACCCTCACCCTCACTCTCACCCTCAACCTAAACCTCACCCTCATCCTTACACTCACCCTCACCCTAAACATCACCCTAACCCTAACCCTCACTCTAACTAACCCTAACCCTAAACCTCATCCTAACCCTAACACTCTCCCTAATCCTCAACTGAATCCGAACTATAAATCTAAACGTCTCCCTCACCCAAACCCTCACCCTAAACGTTATGCTCACACTAACCCTAATACTCACACTAACCCTAAACCTCACCCTATCCCTAACCCTAACCCTATCCCACACCCTAAACCTCACCCTTACCCTAAAACTAATGATAACCCTAACCCTCACCTTCATCCTAAACCTCATAACCCTTACCCTCATCCTAACCCTAAGACTAACCCTCAAACTAAACCTCACCCTAACCCTTACCCTCACCCTAACCAGCACTCTAAGCCTAACCCTAACCCTCACCCTTACCCTCACTCTAACCCTAACCCTAACCCTCACCCTCACCCTAAACCTAACCTCATCCTCACCCTCATCCTCAACCTCAGCCTAAGCCTAACCCTAACCCTAACCATAATCCTAAACCTAACCCTCGCCCGCAGGCTCACCTTAACCATAACCCTAACCAACACCCTCACCCTCACCCTAAGCCTAACTCTATCCCTAACACTCACCCTAAACCTATCCAACAGTCTAACCCTAACTCTAACCCTCAGCCTCACCCTAAGCCTAGCCTGAACCCTAATCCTCATCCTAACCCTAACCCTAACTCTAACACTATCCCTTACCCTCACCCTCAACCGAAACCTCATCCTAACCCTTACCCTCACCATAACCCTAACCCTTAACCTAACCCTAATCCTCACCCTAACCCTAACCCTCACCCACACCCTAACACTCACCCTCACACTCACCCTAACACTCAGCCAAACCCTAACCCTAACCCTAAATCTAAACCTAACCCTCACGCTGACACTCACCCTAAACCTAAACCTAACCCTAACCCTAACCCTCACCCTCTCCCTAAACCTCACCCTTGCCCTAAACATCACCCTAAACCTAACGCTCACCAAAACCTTAACTGTAACCCTCGCCCTAACCCTAACACTCAGCCTAACCCTCACCCTAACCCTAACGCTAACCCTAACACTTACCCACACCCTAAATCCCAGCCTAACACTTATCCTCACACTAACCCTAAACCTAATCCTAACCCTCACACTAACCCTAACCCTCACCCTAACCTTAACCCTACCGCTCAACCTAAGCCTCACCCTAAACCTAACTCTAACCCTAACCCTCATCATAACCCTAACCCTAACCCTAACCGTCACACTCACCCTAACCCTCACCGTCACCCTAACACTCACGTAAACCCAAACCTGACCCACACCATAACCCTCACCCTCTCATGAACCTCACCATCACCTGAAAGCTCACCCTCACCATAACCCTCACCCACACCTTAAACATCACCCTAACCCTAACCCTCACCCTAACACTAACCCTAAACCTCACCAAAAACCAAACACTCAAACTATGCCTCACCCTCAGCCTAATCCTCAACCTAACCCTAACCCTAACCCTTACCTACCTAAAACCCTCACCCTCAACTTCATCATCACTCTGAGCGTAACTCTCACCCTCACCCTAGCTATCACCGTAAACCTAACCCTCACCCTCACCATCACCGTAAGCCTAACCGTAAACCTAAACCTCACCCTAACCCTAGCCCTAACCCTAATGCTTACCCTCACACTCACCCTCACCCTAATCCTCACCCAAAACCTTACCCTCACCCTAACCCTTACCCTCACCCTAACCCTCACAATAAACCTCACCTTAACCGTTACACAAACACTAATCCTTACCATATCACTAATCGTAAACCCTAGAACTAACTCTAATCCTAACCCTCACCCTAAAACTTACCCTCAACATAATGCTAAACCTAAGCCTAACCCGCACCTTAATCCTAACCCTCACCCTCACCTTCACCCTCACCTTAAGCCTAACCATAACATAAATCGAAACCTCAACCTCACCCTCACCCTAACCCTAACCCTCACCCTAAAATTCACCCTAACTCTAATGCTAACCCTAACCCACACCCTCACCCTAACCATAACGCTAACCCTAACCCTCACCCTCACACTAACCCTCAACCTCACCCTCACGCTAAATCTAACCGAACCCTAATACTAACCCTCACCTTCACCCTCACCATCACCCTAACCCTAAACCTAATACAAACCCTCACCCTCAACCTCACCCTAAACCTAACCCTCACCCTGACCCTCACCCTAAACCTAACGGTAACCCTAAACCTCACCCTCACACTAAACCTCATCCTAACCCTTATCCTCACATTAACCCTAACCCTCACACTAACCCTAACCCTCACTCTAACCCTAACCCTAAGCCTCACCCTAACCCTAAACCTAAACCTTATACTAATCCTCACCCTCAACCTAACACTAACCCTCACCCTCACCCTAGCTCTCACCCTAATACTGACCCTAACACTAAACCTAAACCTAAACCTTATTCTAATCCTCACCCTCACCCTAACCCTAACCCTCACCCTCACCCTCACCCTCACCCTGAGTGTAACCCTAAACCTAACCCTAATCCTAACCCTAACACTCACTGTCACCCTCACCCTAACCGTAACCTTACCCAAACTCTAAAACTCACTCTCACCCTCACCCTAACACTAACACTAAACCTCACCCTAAGTCTAACCCTGACCCTAACCCTAGCCCTCACCCTCACCCTCACCTTACCCACATCCTAACCCTTACCCTCACACTAAAGCTAACCCTAACCCTAAACTTCACCCTCACTCTAACCCTCATTGTCACCCTAACCCTCACCCTAAGCCTAACCCTCACCCAAACCCTAACCCTCACCCTAAGCCTAACCCTAACCCTATCCCTAATCCTGAACCTAACACTCACATTAACCCAAACCTCAACATAACCCTAACCCTCACCCTCACCCTAACCCTCACCGTCACACTAACACTCACCCGAACGCGAACCCTCACCCAGACCCTAACCCTCACCCTCACCCGAACCCTCACCATCACCCTAAACATCATCCTACCCCTAACGCAAACCATAACCCTAAACCTAACCCTCACCCTTAACCTAATACTCACCGTCATCCTAACACTCACATGAATCCGAACCCTCACCCACACCCTTACCCTCACCCTCATCCTTACCCTCACCCTCACACTAAACATCACCCTACCCCTACCCCTAACCCTAACCCTCACCCTTACCCAACTGAAAACCTAACCCTCACCCACACCCTCACCCTCACCCTCAATCTAACCCTCAACCTCACCATAGCCCTCAACCTATCCCTAAAACTCACCATAACCCCAAACCTAACCCTCACACTGAACCTCACCCTTACCCTAAACCTAACCCTAAACCTAACACTCACCCTAACCCTAAAACTAACCCTAATGTTAAAGCTAATCCTCACCCTCACTCTAACCATCACCCTAAACTTTACCCTCACCCTAAACATTACCCGAACCCTAACACTCACACTAAACCTAACCCTCACCCTAAACCTAAACCTACCCCTCAGCCTAAACCTCAACCTAACTCTAATCCTAACCCTAATCCTCACCTTATCCCTAACCCTAACCCAACCCTCACCCTAAACCTCACCCTATCACTTATCCTCACACTAACCCTAACCCTAACCCTAACCCTAACCCTCACACATTCCCTAACCCTCATCCTAACCCTAACCCTACCCCTCAACCTAAACCTAACCCTAAACCTAACCCTAAAAATAACCCTCACCTTAACCCTAACCATAACCCTAACCAAAACCTTCACCCTAACCCTCACCGTCACCCTAACTCTCACCCGAACCAGAACCCTCACCCACAAACTAACCCTCACCCTCTCCTGAACCTCACCCTCATCCGAAAACACACAGTCACCCTAACCCTCACCCTCACCCCAAACTTCATCCTAACCCTACCCCTCAACTTAACCCTAACCATCAAACTAAGACTCACCCTCACACTAATCCTTACCCTCACCCTAACGCTAACCCTTACCTAACTGCAACACTCACCCTCATCCTCATCATCACCCTCATCCTAATTCTCACCCTCACCCTAGCCCTCACCATAAACCTAACCATACCCTAACCCTAACGCTAACCCTCACCCTCACCCTCACCCTAAATGTTACCCTAAGCCTAAACCCCACCCTAACACTAGCCCTAACCCTAATGCTTACCCTAACCCTCACCCTCAACTTACCCTCACCCAAAACCTTACCCTCACCCTAACCCGTACCCTAACCCTAACACTCACATTAACCTAACACTCAGTCTAAATCTCAACCTAACCCTCACCCTAACCTTCAACTTAACCATTACCCAAACCCTAATCTTCACCATATCACTAATCCTAACTCTAGCCCTAACCCTAACACTCACCCTCACCCTAAACCTAACCCTAAAACTTATCCTCACCCTAATGCTAATCCTAACCCTAACCCTAATCCTAACCCTCACCCTCACCTTCACCCTCACCCTAAGCCTAACCGTAACCCTAACCCTGATCCTAAATCTAATCCTCACCCTCACCGTAACCCTAACCCTGACCCTGACCCTCACCTTACCCTCACTTAAACCCTTACCCTCACTTAACCCTCACCCTAACTCTAACTCTAACCCTAACCCACACCATCACCCTAACAATAACGCTAACCCTAACCCTCACACTAACATTACCCCTCACATTAACTCTCACACTAACCCTCACCCTAACACTAACACTTACAGTCACCCTCACACTAACTCTAACCCTAATCCTCAGAATAACCCTCACTCTCAACCTCACCCTAACCCTAAGAATAACCCTAAAACTCACCCTCACCCAAACATTAATGCTAACCCAAACCCGAACCCTCACCCTAGCCCTTACCCTCACCCTAACGCTCACTCTATCCCTAAACCTCACCATAATTGTAAACTTCATCCTCACCTAAGCATAACCTTAACCCTAACCCTAATCCTAACTCTACCACTCACCAGCACCTTAACCCTAACCCTAACACTAACCCTCACCCTCACCCTAATCCTAAACCTAACCCTCACCCTGAACCTCACCCTAACCCTAACGCTAACCCTAATCCTCACCCTCACACTAACCCTCATCCTAACCCTTATCCTCACAATAACCCTAACCCTAACCCTAAACCTAACCATAACCCTCACACTAACCCTAACCCTCACCCTAACCCTAACCCTACCCCTCACCTTAACCCTCACCCTAATCCTAACTCTAACCCTCACCCTAATCCTCACCCTATCCCTAACATTTACCTAACCGAATATCTCACTCTCACCCCCACCTAGCTCTCACCCTTACATTAACCTAACACCCTAACACTAACTCTAACTTTAACCCTCACCCTAACCCTAACCGTAACTCTCACCCTAACCCTGACTCTAACACTCATCCTTACCGTAAGCCTAATCGGAAACCTAACCATCACCATAACCCTCACCCTAACTCTATCACTATCCCGAAAACCTCACCCTAAGCCTCATCCTAACCTTTACCCTCACCATAAGCCAAACACTAAACCTAATCTTCACCCAATACCTAAACCTCACCCATCACCTAACACTCACCCTCATCCTCACCCTCTCCCTAACTCTAATCCTAACCCTAATCCTAAACCTAATCCTCATGCTCAACCTCAACCTAACCCTAACCCTAACCCTCACCCTAACCCTCACCCTCACCCTCCTAAACATCACCCTAATCCTAACCCTCACCCTAACCCTAACCGCAACCCTCACCCCAACCCCAACCGTAAATCTTACCCTAACCCTTACCCTCACCCTAAACCTGACCATCACTCTAAACATCACCCTAACCCTAACCCGTACCCTAACACTAACCCTCACCTGAACCCTAATACTAAAACTAAGCTTCACCCTCAACCTAATCCTCATCCTAACCCTAACCCTAACCCTTACCTAATTGAAACACTCACTCTCAACCTCACCATCACCCTCAGGCTTACTCTCACCCTCACCCTAGCCATGACCCAAAACCTAACCCTCACACTAACCCTAACACTACCCCTCACCCTCACCCTCACGCTAACCCTCACCCTCACCCTAAGCCTCACAGTAACCCTTACCCTCACCCGAACCCTTTCCTAAACACTTAGGCTCACCCTAATGCTAACCCTAACCCTAATCCTCACCCTAATCCTAACCCTCAACATAAACCTCACCCTCACCCTCACCCTCACCCTAACCCTAATCCTAAATCTAACCCTGACCATCACCCTAACCCTAACTCTAACCCTAAACTTCACCCTCACCCTCACCGTAACCCTAAACCTAACTCTCACCCTAACCCTCACCCTAACCCTAACGCTAACCCTAAACCTCACCATCACACTAACCCTCACCCTAACACTTTTCATCACACTAACCCTACCCCTATAACTAACCCTAACCTTCACACTAAACCTAATGCTCACCTTAAGCATAACCCTACCCCTCAGACTAACCCTCACACTAACACTCACAAAAACCTTCACCCTCACCCTAAACATCACCCTAATTTTAACCCTCACCTTATCCCTGACTGTAACCCTCACCCTAACCCTATTCGTAACCCTCCCCCTAACCTTAACACTCACCCTAACCATCACCATCACCTTAACGCTAATCCTAACCCTCACCCTCACCCTAAACCTCACCCTAACACTTATCCTCAAACTAACCCTAACCCAAACCCTAACACTCAAACTAATCCTCACGCTAAACCCAACATTATCCCTATCACTGTAACCCTAACCCTAACCTTAACACTAACCCTCACCCTAACTCTCTCCGTCAACCTAACACTCACCCCATCCCGAACCCTCACACACACCCTAACCCTCACCCTCTCCCGAACCCTCACCCTCACCCAATACCTAACTTTCACCCTAACCCTCACCCTAAACATCACCCTAACCCTAACCCTCTCCCTAACCCTAACCCTCACCCGAACCCTAACACTCAAATTAAGCCTAACCCTCAACCTTCATCCTAATCCTAAACCTAACCCTTACATAAATGAAACCCTCACCCTCAACCTCACCATCACTCTCAGCCTAACTCTCACCCTTAACTTAGCCCTGACCCTAAACCTAACCCTCACACTAACCCTAAACCTAACCCTCACTCTCACACTCACCCTAACCCTCACACTCACCCTAAGCCTAACCCTAACCCTTACTCTCACTCTAAAACTTAAACTAACCCTTACCCTCACACTAATGCTAACCCTAACCCGAACTCTCACCCTAATCCAAACCCTCACCCTCACCATCACCCCCACCCTAAGCCTAACCATAACCCTAATCCTAAATCTAAACCTCACCATCACCCTAAACCTAACCCTAAACCTAACCCTCAACTTCACTCTGACCCTAACCCTACCCCTCACTCTAACCCTCAACATAACCCTAACGCTAACCCTAACCGTCACCATCACACTAACCCTCACTCTAACACTTATCATCACACTAACCCTACCCCTATCAATAACCCTAAACCTCACACTAAACCTAATGCTCATCCTAACACTGACCCTAACACTCACCATAACCCTCATCCTTACCGTAAACATCACCCTAAACCTAACCCTCACCCTAATCTTAAGCGGAACCCTCACCCTAACCCTAACCCTCACCCTAACACTAACGCTAACCCTAAACCTCACCCTCACCCTAAACCTCACCCTAACACTTAGCCTCACACTAACCCTAACCCTAACCCTAACCCTACCCTACCCCTAAAACTAAGCCTTACACTAAACCTAACAGTAACCCTAAACCTCACTGTAACCCTAAACCTAACCTTAACCCTCACCCTCATCCTAACCCTCACCGTCACCCTAACACAAACCTGAACCCGAACCCTCAGCCACACCTAAACCTCACCCTCTCCCGAACCCTCACCCTCACCCGAAACCTCACCTTCACCCTAACCCTGACCCTCCCCCTAAACATCACCCTAACCCTAAACCTTACCCTAACCCTAACCCTCACCCGAACACTAACCCTCAAACTAAGCCTCACCCTCAACCTAATCCTCATCCTAACCCTAACCCTAACCCTTACCTTACTGAAACCCTCACCCTCAACATCACCATCACCCTCAGCCTAACTCTCACCCTCACTCTAGCCTTGATCCTAAACCTAACCCTCACCCTAACCCTAATCCTAACCCTCTTTCTAACCCTCACCCTAACCCTCAACCTCAACCTAAGCCTGAGCCTAATCCTTTCCCTCACCTTAACCCTTACCCTAATCCTTACCCTCACACTAATGCTAAACCTAATCTTAACCCTCACCATCACCCTCACCCTAAGCCTAACCATAACCCTAATCCTAAATCTAACCCTCAACATCACCCTAACCCTAACCCTAACTCTCACCCTCACACTAAACCTAACCCTAACACTCACCCTAACCCTCACACTAACCCTAACGCTAACCCGAACTCTCACCATCACACTAACCCTCACCCTAACACTTATCATCACACTAACACTACCCCTATCCCTAACCCTAACCAATACACTAAACCTAATGCTCACCCGAACCCTAACACTACCCCTCAGCTTACCCCTCACCCTAACACTCACCCTAACCCTCAAACTAAACCTTACCCTCACCCGAAACCTAAACCTCACCCTAAACCTCACCCGCACCATAAACATCACCCTAAACCTCACTCACCCTAACTCTAACCTTAAACCTCACCTTAACCCTAACCCTAACCGTAACCCTCACCCTTACTCTCACCCTCACCCTAAACCTCACCCTCACCCTCACCCTAACCCTCACCCTAACCCTAACACTAACCCTAACCCTCACCTTCACCTACACCTCACGCTAACACTTATCCTCACACTAACCCTAACCCTAAACCTAAACATAACCCTACCCTTCAAACTAAGCCTCATCCTAAACCAAACACTAACCCTAACCCTCACTGTAACCCTAACCCTAACCTTAACCCTCACCCTCAACCTAAACCTCACCGTCACCCAAACACTCACCCGAACCCGAGCCCTCCCCCACAACCTAACCCTCACCCTCACATGAAATGTCATCTTCACACTAACAATTACCCTCACGCTAAACATCACCTTAACCCTAACCCTTACCGTAATCCTAAACCTCACCCTAAAACTAAGCCTCACCCTGAACCTAATCCTCATCCTAACCCTAACCCTAAACCTTACCTTATTGAAACCCTCACCATCAACCTCACCATCACCCTCAACCTAATTCTCACCCTCACCCTAGCCCTGACCCTTAACCTAACCCTCACCCTCACCCTAAACCTAACCCTCACTCTCACCCTAACCCTAACTCTCAACCTCACCCTAAGCCTTACCCTAATCCTTTCCCTCACCCTAAACCTTACCCTAACCCTTACCCTCACACTAATGCTAATCCTAACCCTAACCATCAACCTAATCCTAACCCTCACCCTCACCCTCACCCTCACCCTAAGCCTAACCCTAACCCTAATCCTAAATCTAACCCTCACCATCACCCTAAACATAACTCTAACACTAACCCTCACCCTCACCCTAACCCTAACCCTAAACCTCACCCTAACCCTAACGCTAACCTTAACACTAACCATCACAATAACCCTCACCCTAACACTTATCATCACACTAACCCTACCACTATCCTTAACCCTAACACTCACACTAAACCTAATGCTCACTTGAACCCTAACCCTACCCCACAGTCTACCCCTCACCCTAACACTCACCCTAACCCTCACCCTAAAACTAACCCTAAACCTCACACTCACCCAAAACCTAAACCTCACCCTAAACCTCACCCTCACCATAAACATCACCCTAACCCTAACACTCAACCTAACTCTAACCCTAAACCTCACACTAACCCTAACCCTAACCGTAACACTCACCCTAACACTCACACTCACCCTAAACCTCACCATAACCCTCACCCTTAAACTCACCCTCACCCTAAAAATCACCCTAACCCTAATCATCACTCTAACCCTAAACTTAACCCTCACCCTAACCCTAACAATAACAGTAACTCTCACCCTCACTCTCATCCTCACCCTAAACCTCATCCTCAACATCACCCTCACCCTTACACTCACCCACACCCTAAACATCACCCTAACCCTAACCCTCACTCTAACCCTAAACCTAAACCTGACCCTAACCCTTATCCTCACACTAACCCAAACACTCACACTAACCCTATCCCTCAACCTATCCCTATCCCTAACCCTATCCCTCACCCTAACTCTCACCCTCACACTAACACAAATGTTAACCCTAACCCTAACCCTCACCCTAAACCTCACTCTAACCCTTACCCTTATCCTAACCCTAAGCCTCACCCTCAACCTAAACCTCACACTAACCCTTACCCTAAGCCTAACCTGCAGCCTAACCCTCACCCTAACCATAAACCTCACCCTTACCCTAACTCTAAACTTAACACTACCCTAACACTCACCCTATCCCTAACCTCACCCTCACCCTCAGGCTCATCCTTAGCCTAAGCTTAACCCTAAACCTAATCCTAATCCTAACCCTAACGCTCTCCCTCAGCCTCAACCTAACTCTAACACTAACCCTTACGCTAACCCACATCTTCACCCTCACCATAACCTGAACTCTACACCTAACCCTCACCCTAACTCTAACGCTATCCCTAAACCTCACCCTCACCCTAAACCTCAGCCTAACCCTTAACCTCACCATAACCCAAACCCTAACCCTAAACCTAATCCTCATATTAACCCTCACCCTCACCTATATTCTAACACTCACTCTCACCCACACCCTCACCCTAACACTCACCCTAACTATAACCCTAACCCTAATCCTAAACCTAACCCTCACACTCACCCTCACCCTAACCCTAACCCTAAATCTAACACTAAACCTCACCCTCACCCTAACCCTCAACCTCACCCTAATCCCAACCCTCACCCTAACCTTAACTGTAACCCTCACCTAACCCTATCCATAACCCTCACCCTAACCCTAAACCTCACCCAGGCCCTCACCCTAACCCTAACGCTAACCCTAAACCTCACCCTCGCCCTAAACCTCACCCTAACACTTATCCTCACACTAAGCCTAACCTTAACCCTAACCCTACCCCTCAAACTAAGCCTCACCCTTAACCCAACACTTACCCTAACCCTCAATGTAACCCTAACCCTAGCCTTAACCCTCAACCTCACCCTGAAACTCACCGTCACCCTAACACTCACCCAAACCCAAACCCTCACACACACCCTAACACTCACCCTCTCCCGAACCCTCACCCTCACCGGATACCTCACCTTTACCCTAATCCTGACCATCACCCTAAACATCACCCTAACCCTAACCCTTACCCTAACCCTAACCCTCAAACTAAGCCTCACCCTCAACCTAATCTTCATCCTAACCCTAACCCTTACCCTAACACTAACCCTCACCTGAACCCTAACACTCAAAAAATCCTCAACCTCAACCTAATCCTCATCCTAACCCTAACCCTAACCCTTACTTAATTGAAACCCTCACCTTCAACCTAACCATCATTCTCAGCCTAACTCTCACCCTCACCCTAACCCTGACCCTAAACCTAACCCTCACACTAACCCTAACCATAACCCTCACTCTAAACCTCACCCTAACCCTCACCCTCACACTAAGCCTTACCCTAACCCTTACCCTCACCCTAAACCTTACTCTAACCCTCACCCACACACTAAACCTCACCATCACCCTCACCCTCACCCTCAACCTAAACCTCACCCTCCCCCTAACCCTAAATTTAACCCTAATCCTCACCCTAACCCTAAACTTCACCCTCAACCTCATCCTCACCCTAAGCCTAGCCCTAAACCTAACCCTAATCCTAAACCTACCCCTCAAACTCACACTAACCCTAAACCAAACCCTAAACCTCAACGTCACCCTAACCCTTAACCTAACCCTCAACATAACCCTCACCCTAACCCTAACACTCACTCTAACACTAACCCTTAACCTGACACTCAACCTAACCCTAACGCAAACCCACACCCTCACGCTAACCCTCACCCTAAACCTAAGGCTAACCCTAACCCTCACCATAGCCCTAACACTCACCCCAACCCTTATCCTAAAACTAACCCTAAACCTAACCCTAACCCTCACAGTTACCCTAACCCTCACCCTAACCCTGACCCTACCCATCACCCTAAACCTCACCCCAAACCTAACCCTAAACCTAAACCACACCCTAACCATAACCCTAACCCTCACCCTCACCCTAACACTCACCGTCACCCTAAACCTCACCCTAAATCAAACCCTCACGCACAACCTAACCCTCACCCTCACCGTTACGCTAACCCTCACCCTTACCCTAAACTTCACAATAACCCTAACCCTCACCCTCACACTAACCATAACCCTCACCCTCACCGTAACCCTAACTCTGAAACTCATCCACATTCTCGCCAACCCTATCCCTCACTCTCAGCCTAACCCTCAGCCTAACCCTTACACTTACCCTAAACCTAACTCTAACCCTAACCCTAACCCTAATACAAAGCCTAACCCCCACCCTCACCCTCACCCTAATCCTAACCCTTACCCTCACCCTGAACCTCACCCTAAACTTAACTCTTAACCTAACCCTAAGACTAAACCTCACACTCAACTTCACCCTAACCCTAAACCTAACCCTAATCCTCACACTAACCCTAAACCTAAATATAACCCTTAACCTCACATTAACCCTCCCCATAATCCTAACCCTAACACTAACCCTCACCCTAACCTTATCCCTAAACCTAACCCTGACCCTAACCCTAATCCTCACACTAACCCTAAACCTAAACATAAACCTAAACCTCAACTTAACCCTCACCCTAAATCTAACCGTAACACTAACCCTCACCCTAATGCTAAACCTAAACCTAACCCTCACCTTCACCCTAACCCTCACCGTCAACCTAACCCTTACCCTAAAACTAACACTAACCCATACCCACACCCTAAACCTCACGCTGACCCTCACCCTAACCCTAACCCTCACCCTCATCCTCACCCTAATCCTAACCCTAAACCTAATCCTCACCCTAACCCTAACCCTCACCCTCACCCTCATCCTTAGCCTAACCCTAACCCTAACCCTAATCCCAAACCTAACCCTCACCCTCAGACTAAACCTAAACTTAACTCTAACCCTCACCCTCATCCTCACCCTCAACCTTACCCTAACCCTAACCCTTACCCTCATGCTAACCCTAACCCTCACCATAACGCTAACCCTAAACCTAACCCTATTTCTCACCCTAAACCTCACCCTAACACTAATGCTAACCCTAACTCTCACCGTTACCCTAACTCTCTTCCTAACACTTACAATCACACTAACCCGAAACCTAACCCTAATCCTCACACTAACCCTAATCCTCACCCTAAACCTCAAACTCACCCTAACTCTCACCGTCACCCTAACCCTCACTCTAAACCTAACCCTCACCCACACCCAAACCCTCAACCTAACCCGAACATGAAACTTCACCCTAAACGTCACCCTCAACCTAAATATCACCCTAACCCTAACCTTCACCCTAACACTAACCATAAATCTCACCCTCACCCTAACCTTAACCCTAACCCTAACCCTAAACCTAACACTCACCGTAACACTCACCCTAACACTCAGGCTAACCCTAACCCTCAATCTCAACCTAGCACTCACCCTAAACCTTACTCTCACCCTAAACTTAAGTCTAACCCAAACCCTCACACTAAACCTAACCCTCACCCTAACAATAATGCTAACCCTATCCCTCACCCTAACCCTAATCCTCACCATAACCCTAACCATAAAACTAACACTAAACCTAACTCTAACCCTCACCCTTACCATTACCATCACCCTAACCCTAATCCTCACCCTCACCCTACCCTAACGCTAACCCTCAGCCGCACCCTCACCCTAACCCTAACCCTAACCCTCACCCTCACCCTAACTCTAACCCTCAAAATAAACCTCACCCTTACCCTAAACCTAACTGTAACCCTAAAACTCACTCTAACCCTAACCCTAACCCTAATGCTATCCCAAATCCTCACCCTCACCCTAACCCTCACTCTAACCCTTAACCTCACCCTAACCCTAACCCTAACCCTAAACCAAAACCTCATTCTAACCCTAACCCTAACAATAGCCCTCAAACTAACCCTTACCCTGACCATCACTCTAAACCTCATCGTAAACCTAACCCTCAAAATAAGCCTAAACTTAACCCTCACCCTCACCCTAAACCTAAGCCTAATCCTAACACTCACCCTAAACCTAACCCTAACCCTAACCCTCAATATAACCCTCACCCTCACCCTCACCCTAAACCTAACTGTAACCATAACCCTCACCCTAACCCTACTACTAACCCTAATGCTATTCCTAAACCTCACACTCACCCTAACCCTCACTCTAACTCTTACCCTCAACCTAAACCTAACCCTAAAACTAAACCTCATCCTAACCCTCACCCTAAACCTAACCCTAACCTTAACCCTCACACTAACCCTAACCCTCAACCTAACCCTAAACCTTTCCCTCACCCTAATCCTAAACCTAACCCTAAGCCTCAGCCAAACGTTCTTCTGAAACTTAACCATAACACTCAACCTAACCCTAACCCTAACCCTAAACCTAACCCTAAACCTCACCCTCACCCTCACCCTCACCCTCAACCTAACATTAACCCTAACCTTATTCCAAACCCTAACCCTGACACTCACCCTCACACTAACTCTAATCCTAACCCTAACCCTGACCCTGAACCTAACCCCAACCCTATTCCTAACCCTCAACCTAACCCTAACCCTCACCCTAACCCTAACCCTAACCCTCACCCTCACCCTAACCCTAACCCTAATGCTATCCCTAAACCTCACCCTCACCCTAACCCTCACTCTAAACCTTACCCTCACCCTAACCATCACCCTAACCCCAACCCTAACACTAACACTAAACCTCACCCTAACCCTAACCCTAAACATAACGCTCACCCTAATGCTCACCCTAACCTGCAACCTAACCCTAACTCTCACACTCACCCTAAACCTCACCCTAAAACTTATCCGCACACTAACCCTAACCCTAACCCTAACTCTAACCCTCACTATCACCCTAAGCCTAACCTGAACCCAAACCCTCACCCTAAACCTCACCCTAATTCTAACTCTATCCCTAAACCTCATCCTCACACTAAACCTCATCCTAACCCTAACCCTCATCATAACCCTAACCCTAACCTTAATTCTCACGGCAAACCTAACCCTCACCCTCACCGTAAACCTCACTGTCACATTAGCCCTCACCCTAACCCTAACCGTCACACATACCCGAAAACTCACCCACAACTGAAACCTCACCCCCACCCTTAACTTTCCCTAAACCTCACCCTAAACCTAACCCTCACTCTAAACCTAACTCTAACCCTCACCCTCATACTAAACCTAACCCTCACCTTAACCCTCACCCTCTCACCCTAACTCTAATGCTAACCCAAACCCTCACTCTCACCTTAACCCTAACCTTAATCATTATCCTCACACTATGCCTAACCCTAACCCTAACACTCACATTAACCCTAACCCTCACCCTAACCCTAACCTTAACCCTCACCCTAGCTTTCAACATAACCCTAACCCTATCCCTCATCGAACCCTAACTCTAACCCTCAACTTCACCCTAAACCTCAATGTCACCCAAACCCTCGCCCTAACCCTAAAGCTCATCCACACCCTCAACCTCACCTTCACCTTCACAATCACCCTAACCCTCACCCTCACAATAAACATCACCCTATCCCTAACCCTTACCCTAACCCTAACCCTAACCTCACCTTAACCCTAACCCTCACTTTAAAACTCACCCTCACCCTAATCCTCACCCTAACCATAACCCTAAGCCTTTCCTAACCGAAACCCTCACCCTCACCCTAACCCTTACCCTAACACTAGCCCTCACCCTAAAACTAATCCTAACTCTAACCCTCACCCTCAACATCACCCCACCCTCAACCTAACCCTAACCTAACCCTCACCCTAACCCTAACACTAATGCTAACCCTAAACCTCAACCTCACCCTAACCCTCACCGTAACACTTACCCTCACCCTTAGCCTCAACCTCAAACTCAACAACTATCCCTAACCCTAACCCTAATTCAAACCTTAACCTTCACCCTCAACCTAACTCTAAACTTAACCCTAAACATAACCTTCACGCTAACCCTAAACCTGTCCCTAAACCTCACCCTTGCCCTAACCCAAATCCTAAAATTAACCCTCACCCTCAACCTCAACCTTACCCTCACCCTCTCCCTAAGCCTAACCCTCAGCCTAACCCTCATCCTAACCCTAAACCTAAACCTAAACCTCACCCTAACCTTAACCCTAACCAAAACCCTAACCCTCACCCTCACCCTCATCCTAACCATCACGCTCCCCCTAACCCTCAACCTCACCTTCACCCTAACCCTAACTATAACCCTCACCCTTACCCTAAACCTAACCCTCACCCTAATGCTCACCCTAACCCTCGACCTAAACCTAAACCTCACCCTCACCCTAACCCTCACCCTAAACCTTACCCTCACCCTAACAATAACCCTAAACCTAACCCTAACCCTCACCCTCAACCTAAGCCTAACCTGAACCCTAACCCTCACCCTCACCCTAACTCTAACCCTATCCCTAAACCTCACCCTCACCCTAAATCTCATCCTCACCCTTTAGCTCATCATGACCCTAACCCTAACCCTAACCCTAATCCTCACGATAAACCTAACCCTCACCCTCATCTTAACCCTTACTGTCAGCTTAACCCTCAATCTAAACCTAACTGCCACCAACACCCTAAAACTCACCCTCATCCGAACACTCACCCTCACCTTAGCCCTACCCTAAACCTCACCCTAACCCTAAACCTCACCCTAAACCTAACTCTAACCCTCACCCTCATACTAACCCTAACCCTAAACTTAACAGTCACCCTAAATCTCACCCTAACTCTAATGCTATCCCTGACCCTCACTCTCACCCTAACCCTAACCCTAATTCTTATCCTCACACTATCCCTAACCCTAACCCTCAACTTCACCCTATCCTTCACTGTTACCCTAACCCTCATCCTAACTGTAAACCTCATCTACACCCTCAACCTCACCTTCACCTTCACCCTCACCCTACACCTCATCCTCACCCTAAACATCACCCTAACACCCTCACCCTAACCCTAACCCTAACCTCACCTAAACCCCAACCCTCATCTTAAACCTCGTCCTCACCCTAATATTCACCCTAACCCTCACCCTCACCCAAGCCCTCACCTAAAACTAACCCCAACCCTAACCCTCACCCTCAACCTCACCCCACCCTCAACCTAACCCTAACCCTAACGCTCACACTAACCCTAACCCTAACCCTAATGCTAACCCTAAACCTCAACCTCACCCTAAACCTCACCCTAACCCTGACCCTCACCCTCAACCTCACCCTAACCTTAACACTAACCCTAACCCTAACCCTCACCCTAACCTTAACCCTAAACCTAATCCTAACCCTCACCCTAACCCTAACCCTCACCCTCAGCCTCAACCTCACCCTCAATCTAACCCTAACCCTAACCCTAATTCAAACCCTCACCCTCACCCTCACCCTAACTCTAAACCTAACCCTAAGCAAAACTCTTACTCTAACCCTAACCCTGTCCCTAAACCTCACCCTAACCCTAAACACAATCTTAAACCTAACCCTCACCCTAAACCTAACCTTACCCTCACGCTATTCCTAAGCCTAACCCTCAGCCTAACCCTCATCCTAACCCTAACCCTAACCATATACCTCACCCTAACCTTAACCCTAACTCACCCAAAACCTAACCTTCATGCTCACCCTCAACCTCACCATTACCCTCACCCTAATCATAACCCTAAATCTCACCCTAAACCTAACTCTGACCCTCACCCTCACCATCACCCCAAGCCTAACCCTATACCTAAACCTAATCCTAAACCTAAATCTCACCCTCACCCTCACCCTAAACCTAAAGCTCACCCTAACCCTAACCATAATCCTAGCCCTCACCCTAACCCTTACCCTCAACATCATCTTAACCCTAACCCTCAACCTAACACTAACCCTAAACCTAACCCTAACCCTCACCCTCAAGCTAACCCTAACCCTAACCCTAACACTCACCCTAACTCTAAACCTAAACCTAATGCTATCCCTAACCATCACCCTCAACCTAAACCTCATTCTAACCCTTACGTTCACCCTAACCCTCACCCTAACCCTAACCCTAACACGAACACTAATCCTCACGCTAATCCTGGCCCTAAACCTAAACCTAACCTAACCCTCACCGTAACGCTCACTTTAACCCTCGACCTAAACCTAAACCTCACCCTCACCCTAACCCTCACCCTAAACCTTACCCTCACCCTAACAATAACAGTAAACTTAACTCTAACCCTCACCCTCACCCTAAGCCTAATGTGAACCCTAACCCTCACCCTAACTCTAACACTATCCCTAAAACTCACACTCACTCATCCTAACCCTTACCCTCATCCTAACCCTTACCCTAATCATAACCCTAACCCTAACCATAACACTAACCCTCACCCACACACTAACCCTTACCATCACCTTAACCCTCACCTTAACCCTAACCCTAAGGGTTAACCCTAACCCTCAGTCTCACCCTAAACCTAACCCTTACCCTAATCCTCACTCTATCCCTAAACCTAACCCTAATCCTTACCCTAACCCTCAACCTAAACCTTACCGTCACCTTAACACTAATTCTAACATTAACTCTAACCCTCATCTTCCCCCTTAGCCTAACCTGAATTCTAACCCTCACCCTAACTCTAATGATATCTCTAAACCTCACCCTCACCCTAAACCTCATCCTAACCCATACCCTCACCATAACCAAAACCCTAAGCCTAATCCTATTCCTCACCGCAACACTAACCCTTACCCTCACCCTAACCCTCACCGTCACCTTAACCCTCACCCTAACCCTAACCGTCATCCACACTATAAAACTCACCCTCACCTAAACCCTCACACTCACCCTAACCTTACCCAAAACCTCACCTAACCCTACCCGTCACCCTAAACCTAACTCTAACCCTCACCCTCATACTAAACCTAACGCTCACCTAAACCCTCACCCTAACCCTCACCCTAATCCTTATCCTAACTCTAACCCTAACACTATGCCAAACCCTCAAATGAACCCTAACCCTCACCCTAACCGGAAGCCTACCCCTCACCCTACAACTCACCATAAACCTAACACTAAATCTCAAACTAACCCTAACCCTAACCCTCACCTTCATCCTAACCCTCACCAACATCTTCACCCTCACCCTCAGCCTAACCCCAACCCTAACCCTAAACCTAACCCTCACCCTAACCCTAAACCTCACCCTCACCCTCACCCTCACCCTCACCGTCAGCCAAACCCTAAACCTAACCCTAATCCTAACCCTAACCCTCATACTCACCCTCACCATAACTCTAACCCTAACCCTAACACTGACCCTCACCCTAACCCCTACCCTGTCCCTAACCCTCAACCTAACATTATCCCTCACCCTAACCCTAACTCTCACCCTAACCCTAAACCTAACCCCAATGCTATCCCTAAAACTCTCCCTCACACTAACCCTCACTCTAAACCTTACCCTCACCCTAAGCCTCACCCTAACCCTAAACCTAAAACTAACTCTCACCGTAACACTCACCCTAACCCTCAACCTAACCCTAAACCTCACTCTCAACCTAACCCTCACCCTAAACTTTACCCTTACACTAACATTTACCTTAATCCTAACTCTAACCCTCACCCTCTCCCTAAGCCTAACCTGAACCCTAAACCTCACCCTAACCCTCAACCTAACTCTAATGCTATCCCTAAACCTCAACCTCACCCTAAAGCTATTCGTAACCCTTACCCTCACCGTAAGACTAACCGTAACCCTAACCCTAATCCTCACCGAAACCTAACCCTCACACTCTCCCTAACCCTCACCGTCACCTAAACCCTCACCCAAACCTTAACCGTCACCCACACCCTAAATCTCACCCTCAGCTGAACCCTCACACTCACCCTAACCTTAACCTAAACCTCATCCTAACCTTAACTCTCACCGCAATTAAACTCTAACTCTCACACACATACTAAACCTAACCCTCACCTTAACCCGCACCCTAACCATCACCCTAACCCTAACGCTAACCCTAACCCTCATTCTCACGATAAGCCTCACCTTAACCCTTATCCTCACACTAACCCTAACCCTAACCCTAAACCACATATTAACGCTAACCCTTACCCTAACCCTAACCCTACACCTCACACTAACCCTAACCCTAACCTTCACTCTAACCCTAACCCTAACCCTCACCTTCACCCTAACCCTCACCTACACCTTCACCCTCACCCTCAGCCTAACCCTAAACCTAACCCTAAACCTAACCCTCACCCTAACCTTAAACCTCACACTCACACTCACCCTCACCCTCAGCCTAAACCTAACCCTAACCCTAATCCTAACCCTAACCCTCACACTCACCTTCACCCTAACTCTATGCCTAACCCTAAAGCAGACTTTCATACTAACCCCAACCCTATCCCTAACCCTCAACCTAACACTAACCCTCACCCTAAGCCTAACCCTAACCCTCACCCTCACCCTAAACCTAACCCTAATGCTATCCGTAACCCTTACCCTCACCCTTACCCTCACCCTAACCGTCACCCTAACACTAACACTAAAACTAACCCTAACCCTCACCCTAACCCTAACCCTCACCCTAAAACTTACCCTCACCCTAACGCTAATCCTAACCCTAACTCTAACCCTCAACCTCACCCTAAGCGAAACCGGAACCCTAACCCTCACCCTAACCCTCACCCTAACTCTAACGCTGTCCCTAAACCTCACCCTCACCCTCAACCTCATTCTAACCCTTGCCCTCACCATAACCCTAACCGTAAGCCTAAACCTACTCCTCACCACAACCCTAACACTCACCCTCACCCTAACTCTCACTGTCACCTTAAACCTCAACCGAACCCTAAGTGTCACCTGAACCCGAAAACTCACCCTCAAGCTCACCCTCACCATAACCTTAATCTAAACCTCACCCTAAACCTAACCCTCACCCTAAACCTAACTCTAACCCTCATCCTCATGCTAACCCTTACCCTCACCTTAATCCACACCCTAACCGTCATTCTAACCCTAACCCTAATCCTCACCCTAACCCTAAACCTCACCTTAAACCTCTCCTTCACCATAATCCTCACCCTAACCCTAACCCTAAGCCTTTCCTAAACGAAACCCTCACCCTGACCCCAACCCTCACCCTACCCTTCACCCTCAGCCTCACCCTAAGCCGAAACCTACCTCTAAGACTAATCCTAGCTATCCTAATCCAATCTTAATCCAATGTTATCCTGAACACTCTCCCTCACACTAACCCTCACTCTAAACCTTGCCGTCACCCTAACCCTCACCCTAACCCTAAACCTAAAACTAACCCTCACCCTAACACTCACCCTAACCCTCAACCTTACCCTAACCCTCAAGATCAACCTAACCCTAAACCTAATCCTCACCCTAACCCTCAACCTAACCCTAACCCTCACCCTAAACTTTACCCTCAGACTAACCCTAACCCTAAACCTCACTGTAACTCTCGAAGTCACCCTAAGCCTAACCCGAATCCTAACACTCACACAAACCCTCACTCTAACTCTAACACTATCCCTAAATCTCACCCTCAACATAAACCTCATCCTAACCCATACCCTCACCATAAACCTAACCCTAACCCTAACCCTAATCCTTACCATAATCCTAACCCTCACCCCCACCTTAACCCTCACCGTCACCTTAACCCTCACCATAACCATATCCATCATGCCCACCCTAAAACTCACCATCATTCGAACCCTCAACCTCACCCTAACCCTAACCTAAACCTCACACTAACCCGAACCCTCACCCTAAACCTAACTCTAACAGTCACCCTCATACTAAAACTAAATCTCACCTAAACCCTCACCCTAACCCTCACCCTAAACCTAACGCTAACCCTAAGCCTCACTCTCAACCTAAACCTCACCTTAACCCTTATCCTCACACTAACCCGAACCTTAACCCAAACCCTCACATTAACCCTAACACTCACGCTAACCCTAAACCTACCCCTCACACTACCCCTCACCATAACCCTAACCCTAACCCTCATCCTAACACTAAACCTAACCCTCACTTTGACCCTAACACTCACCATCACCCTCACCCTCACCCTCACCCTCACCCTCAACCTAACAATCACTCTAACCCTTACCCTCACCCTAAACATCACCTTAACCCTAACCCTAACACTAACACTAAACCTGACTCTAACCCTCACCCTAACCCTAACCCTAACCCTAATCCTCACCCTCTCCCACACCCTAACGCTCACCCTAAATCTTACCCTCACCATAACCCTAAACTTTACCCCAATCCTCAGCCAAACCCTCTTCCTAACCCTAAGCCTAACATTCAAACTAACCCTAATCCTAAACCTAAACCTAACCCTCAACCTAAACCTAACCCTCACCCTAACCCTCAGCCTAACCCTAACCCTAACCCTAATCTGAACCCTAACCCTCACCATCACCCTAACTCTAACACTAACACTAACCCTGACCCTCACCCTAACAAGGACACTCACCCTAAACCCATCACCCTCAACCTAACCCTAACACTCACCTTAAACCTCACCCTTACTCTACCGCTAACCCTAACCCTCACCCTCACCCTAAACCTCACTCTAACCCTTACCCTCTCCATAACCCTAAACCTAACCCTATTCATCACACTAAGCCTCACCCTAAAAGTAACTCTAACTCTCACCTTCACCCTAACCCTCACCGTCAAACTATCCCTCAACCTAAACCTAAACCTTACCTACACCCCAACCCTCACCCTAACCCTCACCCTCACCCTCACACACACCCTCAACCTAAACATCACCAGAACCCTAACCCTCATCCTAACCCTAAGCCTAATCCTCACCCTAACCACAACCCTCACCTTAAACCTCACCCTCACCCTAATCCTCACCCTACCCCTAACCCTAAGCCTTTCCTAACTGAAACTCTCACCCAAACCCTCACGCTAACCCTCACTCTAACCCTAGCCCTCAACCTAAAACTAACCCTAACCTTAACCCTCACACTCAACCTCAACCCCACACTCAGCCGAACCCTAACCCTAATCCTAATCCTAGCTCTAACCCTAACCCTCACGCCCACCCTAAACCTAACCCTAATTCTAACCCTAAAGCTAACACTAGCCCTCAACCTCACCCTAACCCTAAACCTTACCCTAACCCTCACTGTAACACTCAACCTTAGCCTCAGCCGAACACTAACCCTAACCCTAATCCAAACCCTAAACCTCACCCTCACCATCACCCTAACTCTAAACCTAACTCTAACCATAACCCTCACCCTAACCCTAAACATACCCCTAACCCTCACCCTAACCTAACCCTAATCCTAATCCTAACCCTCACCCTCACCCTAACCCTTACCCTCACCTTACCCTAACCCTCACCCTAACCCTAACCCTCACCCTAACCCTAACCCTAACCCTCAGCATAACCCTCATACTAACCCTAACCCTAAACCTCACCTTAAACGTAAACCTAACACTAACCCTCACCCTCAACTTCAACCTCACCATCACCCTCACCATAACCCTCAACCTCACTCTCACCCTACCCATAACCATAACCCTAACCCTCAAAACCCTCACCTTCACCCTCACCATTACCCTCACCCTAACCTTCAACCTCACCCTCACACTAACCCTAACCATAAGCCTAACCCTCACCCTAAATCTAACTCTGACCCTCACCCTCACCGTCACCCTAAGCCTAACCCTACACCTAAGCCTAATCCTAAACCTAACCATCACACTCACCCCAAACCTAAACCTAAACCTCTTCCTAACCCTAACCCTAGCCCTCACCCTAACCCTTACCCACACCTCACCCTAACCCTAACCCTAACCCTTACACTCACCTTAACCCTAACCCTCACACTCAACCTCACCCTAAGCCTAACCTTAACCATCAACCTAACCCTAACCCTAAACCTAAGGCTAAACCTAATCCTCACCCTCACCCTAACCCTCACGCTAACCCTTACCTTCCCATGAATGCTAACCCTAGCCCTCAGCCTAAACCTCATCCTACACATTACCCTAATCCTAATCCTAATCCTAACATTAACCCTAACCCTAACCATATCCATCATCCTCACCCTAACCCTCACCTTTAGCCTCAACTTAAACCTCAGCCTAACCCTAAACCTAACACTTATTCAAACCCTAACCCTCACCCTCACCCTAATTCTAATCCTAACCTTTACCAAAACTATCACTCTAACCCTAAACCTAAACCTATGCCTAATACTCACCCTAACCCTAACCCTAATACTAAACCTAACCCTCACCCTCACCCTAACCCTTACCCTCACACTAACCTGAGCCTAACCCTCAGCCTAACCCTCATCTTAACCCTAAACCTAACCTTCATCTTAACCTTAACCCTAACCCTAATCCTTACCCAAACCCTAACCCTCACCGTCACCCACAACCTCACCATCACCCTCACACTAAACCTCACCCTCACACCCACCCTAAGCCTAACCATAACCATAACCCTCACCCTCACAATCCCCCTCACGCTATCCCTTACCCTCATGCTAACCCTAAGCCTAACCTGAATCCTAACCCTCACCCTAACTCTAACCATATCCGTAAACCTCACCCTCACCCTAAACCTCATCATAACCTTTACTGTCACCATAAACCTAAAACTAACCCTAAACCTAATCCTCACCAAAACGCTAACCCTCATCCTCAAGCTAACCCTCACCATCACCTTAAACCTCTCACTACTCCTAACCGCCACACACACCCTAAAACTCACACTAAGTCGAACGCGAACCCGAAACCTCAACCTCACAATCACCTTCACCCTAAACCTCACCCTCACCCCCACCCTAACCATAACCATAACCCTAACCCTCACCCTCACCCTCACCCTATCCCTTACCCTCATCCCTTACCCTCATGCTAACCCTAAGCCTAACCTGAACCCTAACCTGAATGCTAACTCTAACCATATCCATAAACCTCACTCTCACCCTAAACCTCATCATAACCCTTACTGTCACCATAAACCTAAAACACCCTAAACCAAATCCTCACCAAAACCCTAACCCTCACCCTCACCCTAACCCTCACGATCTCCTTAAACCTCTCTCTAATCCTAACCTCCACAAACACACTAAACCTCACCCTAACCCGAACCCTCACCCTAAAACTAACTCTAACCCTCACCCTCATACTAAACCTAGCCCTCACCTTAACCCTCACCCTAACCCTCACCCTAACCCTCACCCTAACCCTAAAGCTCACCCTAACCCTCAGTATCACCCTATCCCTCACCCTAACCCTAACCCTAATCCTCACCCTAACCCTCACCCTCACCTTCACCCTCACCCTCAGCCTCACCCTCACCCTAACCCTCCCCCTAACCCTAACCTTAATCCTCACATAACCTTAACACTCAGCTTACACCTCACCCTCACCCTAATCCTCACCCTAAACCTAACCCTAAGCCTTTCCAAACCGAAACCCTCAATCTCACCCTGACCCTCACCCTAAACCTCACCCTCACCGTAGCCCTCACCCTAAAACTATCCCTAAACCTAACCCTCACCCTCAACCTCACCCCAACTTCAGTCTAACCCTAACCCTATTCCTAATCCTAAAACTAAACCTAACCCTCACTCTCACCCTCACCCTAACCCTAACCCTAACACTAATGCTAACACTAGCCCTGACCCCAACCCTAAACGTAATCCTAACCCTAAACCTCACCCTAAACCTAATGCTAACCCTAAACCTAAACCTCACACTAACGCTCACCCTAACCCTTACCCTCACCCTCAACCTCAAACTAACACTAATCCTAACCCTAACCCTAACCCTCACTCTAACCTTCACCCTAACCCTGACCTTTCCCTGAACCCTAACCCTAGCCGTCAGCCTAAACCTCATCCTAAAATTAACCCTAACCCTCACCCTCAGCCTAAACCTAAATCACAGATTAACCCTAAACTTAATACTTATTCAAACCCTAACCCTCACCCTCACCCTAATTCTAATCCTAACCCTAACCAAAACTCTCACCCTAAACCTGAAACTAACCCTATGCCTAATCCTCACCCTAACCCTAACCTTAATCCTAAAGCTATACCTCACCCTCACCCTAACCCTTACCCTCACACTAACCTAAGCCTAACCCTCAGCCTAACCCTCATCTTAACCCTAACCCTAACTATATCGCTCACCCTAACCTTAACCCTAACCCTAACCCTCACCCAAACCCTAAACCTCACCCTCAACCTCAAAATCACCCTCACCCTAAACCTCACCCTCACACCACCCTAACAAAAACCATAACCCTAACCCTCACCCTCACCCTCACCCTCACCCTAACCCTCACGCTAACCCTCAACCTAACCCTAAAGCTCACCCTAACCCTCAATCTCACCATATCCTTCACACTAACCCTAAGCCTAATCCTCACCCTAACTCTCACGTTCAACTTCACCCTGACCCTAACACTCACCCTCACCGTAAACATCACCCTAACCCTAACCCTCACCCTAATCTTAAGCCTAACCCTCACCCTAACCCTCACCCTAACTCTAACCATATCCATAAACCTCACCATTACCCTAAACGTCATCGTAACCCTTACTGTCACCATAAACCTAAACCTTACCATAAACCTAATCCTCACCAAAACCCTAACCCTCACCCTCACGCTAACCCTCACCATCACCTTAACCCTCTCTCTAACCCTATCTGACACCCCCACCCTAAAACTCAACCTAACCCTCACCCTCGCTCTCACCCTAACCCTTCCCTAAACCTCACCCTAACCCAAACCCTCACCATAAACCTAACTCTAACCCTCACCCTCATACTAACCCTAGCCCTCACCTTTACCTCACCCTAGCCCTCACCCTAAACTTAAACCACACTGTAACACTCAGTCTCACCCTATCCCTCTCCCTAACCCTAACCCTATTCCTCACCCTAGCCCTCACCCTCATCTTCACCCTCACCCTCAGCCTCACCCACACCCTAATACTCAACCTCACCCTATACATCACCCTAACCCTAACCCTCACCCTAATCCTAACCTTAATCCTCACATAACCCAAACCCTCACCTTAAACCTCACCCTCACCCTAATCCTCACCCTAAACCTAACCGTAAGCCTTTCCGAACCAAAACCCTCATCCTCACCCTGACTCTCACCCTAACCCTCACCCTCAACCTAGCCCTCACCCTAAAACTAACCCTAACCCAAACCCTCACACTCAACCTCACCCCCAAATTCAGCCTAAAACTAACCCTAAAACTAATCCTAAACCTAACCCTAACGCTCACCCTCACCCTAAACCTATCCCTAACGCTCACCCTCACCCTAAACCTATCCCTAACACTAACACTAATGCTAAAACTAGTCCTCACCCCGACCCTAACCCTAATCCTCAACCTAACCCTCACCCTAAACCTAAGTCTAACTCTCACCCTCATAGTAACACTAAGCCTCAACATAACCCTCACCCTAACACTCAAACTAACCTTAACGCTAACCCTAATGCTCACACTCACCCTAACCCTCACCCTAACCCTTACCCTCACCATAACGCTAACCCTCACACTAAACCTAAACGTCACCCTAACCCTTAACTTAACCCTAACCCTAGCTCTCACCCTAACCTTACTCTAACCATCACTCTAACCCTCACATTAAACGTAACACTCACCCTAACACTAATACTAAACCTCACCCTCACTCTCACCCTCACCCTAACCCTAACCGCAACACTAACCCTCACGCTAACCCTAACCCTAACCCTAATGCTATTTCTAACCCTCAGCCTCACCATAACCCTCACTCTAACCCTTACCCTCACCCTAACACTAACCCTGATCCTCACCAACTTAAACCTCACCCTAACCCTCACACTAACCTAAACCTAAACCTACCTAAACCTAACCCTCACCCTCACCCTCACCCAAACCTAAAACTCAGCCTAACCTAACCTTAACCCTAGCATGCACCTAACCCTAACCCTCACCCTCACCCTCACCCAGCCCTAAACCTAGCCCTCACCCTAACCCTAACCCTCATCGTCACTCTAACCCTCATCCTAACCCTAACCCTCACCCTAACCCTAACCCTAACCCTAACCCTCACCCTCACCCTAATCCTTTCCCTAACCCTAAACCTCACCCTAACCGTATTCCCAACCATAAACCTAACCCTCATCATAACCCTCACCCTTACCCTCATACTAACCCTAACCCCAACCCTAACCCTCACCATAACCCACACCCTAACCCTAATGCTATTTCTAACCTGCACCCTCACCCTAACCATCACTCTAAACCTTACCCTCACCCTAACCCTTACCCTCACCCTAAACCTAACCCTCACCCTAACCCTCACACTATCCCTAACCCTTACATTACCCCTCAGCATAACCATCACCCTAAACCTAACCCTAAACCTAATCCTCACACTATACCTAACCCTAAACCTTACCGTCACCCTAACCCTAACCCTAACCCTAACCCTCACACTATACCTAACCCTCACCCTAACAATAACGCTAACCCTTCACCCTAACACTCACCCTCACCTTAATCCTCACCCTAATCCTAAACTTAACCCTAGACCTCAGCCTCACCCTAGCACTAACCCAAACCCTAAACCTAAAACTAACCATAACCCTAACCCTAAACCTAACTTTCACACTCACCCTCATCCCCACCATCACCTTCACCCTAATCCTCACCCTCACCCTCACCCTGACCCTTACCATGACCCTAAACCTCACCCTAAACCTAATTCTGACCCTCACTCTCACACTCATCCTAAGCCTAACCCTAAACCTAAGCCTAATCCTAAACCTAACGCTCACCCTCACCCTCACCCTAAACCTAAACCTCACCGTAACCCTAATCCTAACCCTAGCACTCACCCTAACCTTACTCTCACCGTCACTCTAATCCTCACATTAACCCTAACACTCACAGTAACCCTAACCCTAACCCTCACCCTCACTCTCACCCTAACCCTAACCCTAATCCTCACCCTATCCCTAACCCTAAACCTAACCCTACAACTCAACATAACCCTCACCCTAAACCTAATTCTAACGGTAATCCTAATCCTCACCCGAAAATTAACCCTAACCCTAATGCTATCCCTAACCTTCACCCTCACCCCAACCCTCACTCTAACCCTTACCCTCACCCTAACCCTCAACCTAACCCAAACGCTAACCCTAACAATCAATCTCAACCTAACCCTCACCCTAACCCTTATCCTCACACTCACCCTATCCCTAACACTAACTCTCACATTAACCCTAACCTTCACCCTAACACTAACCCTACCCCTCACCCCAGCCCTCAGCCTAACCATAAAACCCTAACCCTCACCTTCACTCTAATCCTCACCCTAACACTCACCCTCACCCTAACCCTAACCCTAACCCTCACCATAACCCTAACGCTAACCTTCACCCTCACCGTAATTCTCAACATAACCCTCACCCGTACCCTCACCCTCACCCAAACCGTAAGCCTAACCCTCACCCTAACGGTAACCCTAACCCTAATGCTATCCTTAACACTCACCCTCACCCTAAATCTCACTCTAACCCTTACCATCACCCTAACACTAACCCTAATCCTAAAACTAAACCTCACCCTAACCCTTACCCTAACCCTAAATCTAACCCTTACCCCCACCCTAATGATCACCCTAACCCTCACCCTAATCCTAACACTCATCGTCACCCTAAACCACACACTAAACCTTTCCCTCACACGAATCCTAACCCTAACCCTAAGCCTAAGCCTCACAACAACACTATCCCTCACCATTAACCTAAGCCTAACCCTCAGGCAAACCCTCTTCCTAACCCTAAAACTAAAACTAACTCTAAACCTCACCTTCACCCTAAGCCTAACCTGAACCCTAACCCTCACCCTCACCCCCACACTAACTCTAACGCTATCCCTAAACCTCAACCTCACCATAAACCTCATCCTAACCCTTACGCTCACCATAACCCTAACCCTAACCATAATCCTCACCACAACCCTAAACCTCACCCTCACCCTAACCCTCACCGTCACCTTAACCCTGACCCTTACACTAACCGTCACCCACACCCTAAAACTCATGCTAACCAGAACCCTCACCTCACCCTAAACTTATCCTAAACCTCAGCCTAAACATAACCCTCACCCTAAAACTAAGTCTAACGCTCACCCTCATACTAACACTAACCCTCAATTTAACCCTCACCCTAACCCTTACCCTAACCTTAACGCTAGCCCTAATCCTCACACTCACCCTAACCCTCACCCTAACCCTTAACCTCAACCTAAAACTAACCCTAACCCTAACCCTCACACTAAACCTAACACTCACCCTACCACTATTCTTAACCCTAAACCTAACCCTCAACATAAACCTCACCCTCACCCTCACCCTAACCCTAACCCTAAACCTAACTCTAACCCTTACCCTCACCCTAACCCTAACCCTTACCCTCAGCCAAACCCTCTTCCTAACCCTAACCCTAACCCTAACCCTAATCCTAAACCTAACCCTCACCCTCACCCTCAACATAAGCCTAATCCTAAACCTCACCCTAACCCTAACCCTATCCCTAAAGCTAAACCTAAACCTCACCCTCACCCTAACCACAACCATAACGCTAACGCTCACCCTAACACTAACCCTAACCCAAATGCTACCCCTAAACCTCACCCTCACACTAACCCTCACCCTAAAACTTAACCTCTACCTCACCCTCACCGTCATCCTAACCCTGACCCAAAACCTAACCCTCACTCTAACTCTCACACTAACCCTAAACCTAACCCTACCCCTTAGCCTAACCCTCACCCTAAACGTAACCATAACCCTAATCCTCACCCTATCCCTAACCATAAACCTATCCCTCACCCTATCCCTCACCGTATCCCTAACCCTAAACCTCACCTTAACCTTCACCCTCACCCTAATAATAATGCTAACCCTAACCCTCAACCTTACCCTAACCCTCGCCCTAACCCTGACCCTGACCGTAACCCTATACCTCACCCTCACCCTAACCCTCATGCTAAACCTTACGCTCACCCTAATCCTCACCCTAACCTCAACTCTAACCCTAACCATAACCCTCAACCTAACCTCCACCCTAACCTTCACCCTAACCCTCATGCTAACCCTAACCCTCACTCTCAACCTAACCCTCACCCTAAGCCTTATACTCACACTAACCCTAATCCTAACCCTAACCCTAACCCTCACACTAAGCCTAATCCTCACCCTAACCCTAACCCTACCTATCACCCTAATCCTCACCTTAACCCTAACTCTAAACGTCACCCTAAACCTAACCCTAACCTTAATCCTCACACTAACCATAACCCTAACCCTATGCCCATGCTTCTCCCTAAACCTCACACTAATTCGAACCGTATCCCTAACCCTCATGCTAATGCTACCCCTAACTCGAACCCTCACCCTTACCCTAACCCTCACAGACACCCTAACTATCACCCTTACCATCATCCTCCCCCGAAGCCTCATCCTCACCCTAAACCTCACCCTCACCCTAACTCTAAAAATAATCCAAACCCTCACACTAACCCTAAACCTCACCTTCACCCTCACCCTCACACTCACACTCAACCTAACCCTAACCCTAACACTAACAATAACCCTCACCCTCACCATAACCCTAACTCTAACCTAAATCTCACACTAACCCTCACACTAACACGATAATCCTAACCCTCACTCTCACGCTAACCCTCACCCTAATACTTACCTTCACCCTAACCCTAAACCTAACCCTCACAATAAACCTAACCCTCACCTCAACTCTAACCCTAAATCTAACCCTAATCCTAAAACTAACGATCACACTTACCCTCACCCTAAGCCTAACACAAAACCTCACCTTCACCCTAACCCTCACCCTCAAACTAAACATCACACTAACCCTAACCCTCACCCTAAACCCTCACCCTAACCCTAACCCTCACCTAAACCTAACCCTCATCCTAACCCTAACCCTAACCTTAACCCTCAACTTCACCCTAGCTCTCATCCTAACTGTAATCCTAACAATAAACCTAAACCTAACGCTAAAGCTCACCCTAAACCTAACGCTAACACTCACCCTCATCCTAACCTCAACCTTAACCCTAACCCTCACCCTCACCCTCACCCTAAGCCTTACCCTAAGCCTCACCCTCACCCTAACCCTCACCCTAACCCTTAACCTTATCCTAACAGTGACCCTAACCTTCACCCTCACCCTATCCCTAACCATAACAATAACCCTAAACCTCACAGTAAACATAATCCTCACCCTAACCCTAAACCTCACCCTCACCCTAACCCTGACCCTAATTGTAACCCTCACCCGCACCCTCACCCTCAAACTAACCCTCACCCTAACCCTCACCCTCACCCTAAACATCACCCTAAACCTAACCCTCACCCTCAACCTAACCCTAACCCTAACCCTCACCCTATACTTAACCTAACCCCAACGATAATCCTAACCCTCACCCTCAACCTAAATCTCACCCTAACACTCAACCTAACCCTAACCCTCACCCACTCCCTAACCCTCACCCAAATCCTAACCCCAACCCTCACCCTAACCCTAACACTCACACTAACCCTCAACCTCAACCTTATCCTCACCCTAAAAATAACGCTTACCCTTACATAACAGAAACCCTCAACCTCACCTTCACCCTAACCCTCACCCTCACCCTAAACCTAAATCTCAACCCAACCCTCTCCCTATCCCTAACGCTAACGCTCACCCTCACCCTAACCCTCACCCTAACCCTAACCCTAACTATAGCCCTCACACTAAACCTACCCCTCACCCAAACACTCACCCTAACCTTAATCCTCACCCTAATCCTAACCTTAAGCCTAGACCTCAGCCTCACCCTACCCTCACACTAAATTTAAACCTAAAACTAACGATAGCCCTAACCCTAAATACCTAATTCTCATGCTCACCCTCATCCTCACCATCACCCTCACCCTCATCCTCACCCTCACCCTCACCTTAACCCTAACCATAACCCTAACCCTCACCCTAAACCTGACTCTGACCCTCACCCTCACCCTCATCCTAAGCCTAACCCTAATCTTAAGCCTAATCCTAAACCTAACCTTCACCCTCAACCTCACCCTAAACCTAAACCTCACTCTAACCCTAACCCTAACCCTAGCCCTCACCCTAACCCTTACCCTCACCATCACTCTAACCCTCACATTAACCATAACACTCACCCTAACCCTAACCTAATCCTCACCCTCACCCTCAACCTAACCCTAAAACTAACCCTCACCTTAACCCTAACCCTAACCCTAAACCTACACCTCAACATAACTCTCACCCTCAACCTAATCCTAAAGGTAACCCTAACCCTCAATATAAGCCTAACCCTAACCCTCACCCTAAGCCCAACCCTAACCCTCACCCTCACCCAACCCTAACCCTAACCCTAACTGTAACTCTCAACACAACCTTCAACCTCACCCTCACCCTAAACCTAACCGTAACCTTAACCCTCACCATAACCTTGACCCTAACCCTAATGCTATCCTTAGCACTCACCCTCACCCTAAATCTCACTCTAACACTTACCCTCACCCTAACCCTAACCATAACCCTAAAACTAAACCTCACCCTAACACTCAACCTAACACTAAACCTAACACTAACCCTCTCCCTAACGCTCACCCTAACCCCCACCCTAACCCTAACACTCACCATCACCCTAACCCTCACCCTAAACCTTTCCCTCATCCTAATCCTAACCCTAACCCTAAGCCTAACCCTCACACTAACCCTATACCTCATGCTAACCCTAACCCAAACCTTCAGCCAAACCCTCTTCCTAACCCTAAACCTAACCCAAACTCTAAACCTCACCCACACCCTAAGCCTAAACTTAACCCTAACCCTCACCCTCACCCTCACCCTAACTCAAACGCTATCCCTAAACCTCACGTCACCCTAAACCTCATCCTAACCCTTAATCTCACCATAATCCTATTCATAACCCTAACCCTAATCCTCACCGTAGACCTAACCCTCACCTCACGCTAACCCTCACCGTCACTTAACCCTCACCCTTAACCTAAAAGTCACGCACACCCTAAAACTCACCCTCACCCTCACCCTCACCCTAAACTTACCCTAGCCATCACCCTAACCCTTACCCTCACCGTCACTTTAACCCTCACATTAACCCTAATTCTCACCCTAACCTTAACCCTAACCCTCACCCTAACCCTAAACCTAAAGCTATCCCTAACCTTCACCCTCACCCTAACACTCACTCTAACCCTTACCCACACCCTAACCCTAACCCTCACCCTAAACCTAAACCTCACCCTAACCCTAACCCTCACCAAAACCTAAGCCTAACGCTCACCCTCATACTAAACCTAACCCACAACTTAACCCTCACCCTAACCCTCACCCTAACTTTTATGCTAACCCTAACCCTCACAATCACACTAACCCTCACCCTAACCCTTACCCTCACCCTAACACTAACCCTAACCCTAACCCTCACCTAATCCTAACCCTAACCCTAACCCTAACCCTAATCCTAACCTTAACACTAACCCTAACCCTCAACATAACCTTCACCCTCACCCTCACCCTAAACCTAACCGTAACCCTAACCCTCCCCCTGACTCCAACATAAACCCTAATGCTATCCTTAAACCTCACCCTCAGCCTAACCCTCACTCTAACCCTTAACCACACCCTAACCCGAAACTTAACCCTAACAATCAACCTAACCCTAACCCTCACAATCACCCTAACACTGACCCTAAACCTTTCCCTTACCCTAATCCTAACCCTTACTCTAAGCCTAACCCTCACCCTAACCCTAAAAGTAACTCTCAGCAAAACCCTCTTCCTAACCCTAACCCTAACCCTCAACCTAACCTTAACCCTAACCCTCACGCTAAACCTAAGTCTAACGCTCACCCTCATACTAACACTAACCCTCAACTTAAACCTCACCCTAACCTTAACGCTAACCCTAACCCTCACACTCACCCTAACTCTCACCCAAACACTTACCCTCACCCTAAACCTAACCCTCACCCTAACACTAACCCTGACCATAACCCTAAACATAACCCTCACCCTCACCCTCACCCTCACCCTAACCCTAACTGTAAACCTAACACTCCCCCAACTCTAACCTAAATCCTAATGCTATCCCTAAACCTCACCCTCACCCTAACCCTCACTCTAAACCTTACCCTCACCCTAACTCTATCCCTAACACTTAAACTAAACCTCATCCTAACCCTCACCCTCACCCTAAGCCTAACCTGAATCCTAACCCTCACACTAACCCTCACCCTAACTCTAACGCTATCCCTAAACCTCACACTCACCCTAAAGCTATTCTTAACCCTTACACTCACCATAACCCTAACACTAACCCTAACCCTAATCCTCACCGCAATCCTAACCCTCACACTCACACTAAACATCACCGTAAACTTAACCCTCACCCTAACCCTAACCATCACCCACACCCTAAAACTCACCCTCACCCGAACCCCCACACTCACCCTAACCTTAGCCAAAACCTCATCTTAATCCTAACCCTAACCCTAATTCTAACTCTAACCCTCACCCACATACCAACACTAACTCTCAATTTAACCCTCACCCTAACCATCACCCTAACCCTAATTCTAACCCTAACACTCACTCTCACCCTAAGCCTCACCCTAACCCTTATCCTCACACTAACCCTAACCCTAACCCTAACCCGCACATTAACTCTAACCCTCACCCTAAACCTTATCCTAAACTTCACCTTCACCCTAACCGTCAACTACACCCTCACCCTCACCTTCAGCCTAACCCTAAACCTAACCCTAAACCTAACCATCAACCTAACCCTAAACCTCACCCTCACCCTCACCCTCCGCCTAACGCTAATGCTAACCCTAATCCTAACCCTAAACCTCACACTCACGCTCACCCTAACTCTAACCCTAACCCTAAAGCTGAATTTCACACTAACCCCAACCCTACTCCTAACCCTCAACCTAAACCTAACCCTCACCCTAACAATAACCCTAACCCTCACCCTAAACATAACCGTAACCCTAATGTTATCCCTAACATTCAACATCACTCTAACCCTCACCCTCACCCGTACCCTAATGATAACCCCTACCCTCACCCTCACCCTAACCCTAACTGTAACCCTAATCCTCACCACAACCCTAACACTCACCCTCACCCTAACCCTCACCGTCACCTTAACCCTCACCCTAACCCTAACCTTCACCCACACCCTAAATCTCACCCTCACCTGAACCCTCACTGTCACCATAAACTTACCCAAAACCTCACCCTAAACCTAACCCTCACTCTAAATCTAACTCTAACCCACATCCTCATACTAACCCTAACCCTCACCCTAAACCTAACGCTAACCCTAAACCTCAATCTCACCCTAACCCTCACCCTAAAACTTATAGTCACACTAACCCTAACCCTAACCCTAAACCTCACATTAACCCTAACCCTCACCCTACACTTCAACCTACCCCTGACCGTAACCCGAACCCTAACCTTTACCCTAACCATAACCCTAGCCCTCACATTCACCCTAACCCTCACTGTCACCCTACCCTCACCCTAACGCTAACCCTCACATACAACCTCACCCTCACCATCACCCTCACCCTCACCCTAACACCCACCCTCACCCTAAACATCACCCTAACCCTAACCCACACCCTAACCCTAATCCTAATCCTCACCCTAACACTAAACTTCACCTTAAACCTCACCCTCACCATAATCCCTACCCTAAAACTTACCCTAAGCCTTTCCTAACTAAAACCCTCACCCTCAACCTAACACTCACCATCACCCTCACCCTATCCCTCACCCTCAACCTAACCATCACTTTATCCCTTACCCTCACCCTAAACCTCACTCTAACCCTAACACTAACAGTAACACTAAACCTCACTCTAACCCTCACCCTAACCCTCAACCTAAACCTAACCCTCACCCTAATGCTCAACCTAACCCTCAACCTAACCCTAATCCTCACCCTTACCCTCACCCTAACCCTCACCCTAAACCTTACACTCACCATAACCCTAAACCTAACCCCAACCCTCAGCCAAACCCTCTTACTAACCCTAACCCACACACACAAATAACCCTAAAAATAAACCTAAACCTAACCCTCAACCTAAACCAAACCCTCACCCTAACCCTCAGCCTAACCCTAAACCTAACCCTAATCTGAACCCTAACCCTCACCATCACCCTAACTCTAACTCTAACACTAACACTGACCTCACCCTAACCCCAACCCTCACCCTAAACCTAAACCTCAACCTCACCCTAACCCTAACACTCACCTTAAACCTCACCCTTACTCTAACGGTAACCCTAACCCTCACCATCACCTTAAACCTCACCCTAACCCTTACCCTCTCCATAACCCTAATCCTCACACTAAGCCTCACCCTAACACTCACCCTAAAAGTAACCCTAACCCTCAACTTCATCCTAAACCTCACCATCACCCTAAACCTCAACCCAAACCTAAACCTCACCTATACCCTAAACTTCACCCTAACCCTCAACCTCACGCTCAACCTCACCCTCAACCTAAACATTACACTAACCTGAACCCTGATCCTAACCCTAAACCTAATCCTCACCCTAACCATAACCCTCACCTTAAAAGTCAACATCACCCTAATCCTCACCCTACCCCTAACACAAAACTTTTCCTAACTGAAACCCTCACCCTCACCCTAACCCACACGCTAACCCTTGCCCTCACCCTAGCCATCACCCTAATCCTAGCCCTAACCCTAACCCTCACCCTCACCCTCAACCTAACCCTAACCCTAACCCTAACCCAAACCCTAAGGCTAACACTAGCCCTCATCCTCACCCTAACCCTAACCCTAACCCTCACCCTCACACTCAACCTCAGCCTCAGTCGAACCCTATGCCTAACCCTAATCCAAACCCTAAACCTCACCCTCACCCTCAACCTAACTCTGAACCTAAATATAACCAAAACCCTCACCCTAACCCTATCCCTATCGCTAAACCTCACCATAACCCTAACCCTAATCCTAATCCTAACCCTCATCTTCACCCTAACCCTTAACCTCACCTTACTCTAACCCTCACCCTCTAACCCTCAGAACCCTAACCCTAACCCTCAGCCTAACCCTCATCCTAACCCTAACCCTACCCCTAACCCTCAACCTAAACTTAACCCTAACCCTAACCCTCACACTAACCCTTACCCTCACCCTTAACCTAACCGTACATGTCACCCTAACCCTAAATTTAAACTAAACCTAACCCAAACACTCATCCTAACCCTAACCCTAACCCTAAACCTCAATCTCACCCTAAACCTCAAAGTCACCCTAACCCTCACTCTAACCCTAACCCTCACCCACACCCTAACCCTAACCCTAACACTCAGGCTAACCCTAACCCTCACTCTCACCCTAAACCTCACCCGAACCCTAAACGTTACCGTAGCCCTCACACTAAACCTAAACCTCACCCTAACAATAACGCTAACCCTACCCCTCACCATAATCCTTACCCTCACTCTCACTCTAACCCTCACCCTAAAGATTACCCTCACCCTAACCCTAACCCTAACCCTCAACCTCACACTCATCCTAACCCTAACCCTAAACCTAACCCTCACCCTAACCCTAACCCTAATCCTAATGCTATCCTTAACCCTCACCCTCACCCTAAATCTCACTCTAACCCTTACCCTCACCCTAAGCCTAACCATTACCCAAAATCTCAACGTCAACCTAACCCTCACCTTAACCCTAACCTAACCCTAACCCTCACCCTAACGCCCACCCTAACCCTCACAATAAACCTAACACTCACCGTCACACTCACCCTCAACCTAAAACTTTCGCTCACCCTAATCCTTACCCTAACCCTAAGCCTAACACTCACACTAACCCTATCCCTCACCCTAACCCTGAGCATAACCCTCAACTTAACCCTAACCCTAACCCTATACCTAATTCTCACTCTAACCCTAAATCTCACCCTCAACCTCAACCTCACTCTCAGCCTAACCCTAACCATAAAGCTAATCGTAACCCTAACCCTCACACTCACCCTCACCCTAAGTCTAACCCAAACCCTAACCCTGACCCTAACCCTAACCCCAAACCTATCTCTAACCCTCAACCTAACACTAACCCTCACCCTATACCTTACCCTAACCCTCAACCTAACCCAAATACTAACCCTAATGCTATCCCTAACTCTCACTCTCACCCTAACCCTCACTCTAAATCTTACCCTCATCCTAACCCTAAACCTAAACCTAACCCTCAACCAAACCCTCACCTTATCCCTCAAACTAACCCTAACGCTAACCCTAACCCTCACTCTCACTCTAATCCTCAAACTAACCCTTATCCTCACAGTAATCCTAACCCTAACCCTAACCCTCACATTAATGCTAAGCCTCACCCTAACCCTAACTTTACCCTTCACCCTACCCCTCCCTAACCCTAACGCTAACCCTCATGCTAACCCTAACCTTACCCTGCCCTTCAGCCTAACCCTCACCCTCACCCTCAGTCTAACCCTAACCCTAACCCTAAACCTGAACCTCACCCTAACCCTAAACCTCACCCTAACCCACAGCCTCACAATCAGCCTAAACTTAACCCTAACCTTAATCCTAACCCTAACCCTCACACTCCCACTAACCCTAACTGTAACCCTAACCCTAAAGCTGAATTTCACCCTAACACCAACCCTATCCCTAACCCTCAAACTAACCCTAACCCTCACCCTAACCTTAACGCTAAACCTCACCCTAAACCTAAAGCTACCCTTACCCTAACCCTCACTCTAACCCTTACCCTCACCCTAACCCTCATCCTAACACTAACCCTAACACTAACACTAAACCTCACCCTAACCCTCAACCTAACCCTCAACCTAAAATTAACACTCTCCTTAAAGCCCACCCTAACCCACAAACTAACCCTAACCCGTATCCTCACCCTAACCCTCACCCTAAACCTTACCTTAACCCGAACCCTAAACCTAAACCTAACTCTAACCTTCTCCCTAAACCTAACCCTTACCTGAACCCTAACTCTCACCCTAACTCTAACGCTGTCACTAAACCTCACCCTCACCCTAAACCTCATTTTACCCCTTACCCTCACCATAACCCTAACCCTAACACTAACTCCAATAATACCACAACCCTAACCCTCACCCTCACCTTCACTCTAACCCTCACCATCACCTTAACCCTTACCCTAACCATAACCGTCACCAACACCATAAAACTCACTCTCACCCTCACCCTCACCATGATCTTACACTATACCTCATCCTAAACCTAACCCTTACCCTAAACCTAACTCTAACATTCACCCTCATACTAACCCTAAACCTAACATTAACCCTCAACCTAACGCTCACCCTAACCCTAACGCTAAAACTAACCCTCAATCTCACCCTAAACCTCACCCTAACTCTTATCCTCACACTAACCCTAACCCTAATCCTAACCCTCACATTAACCCTAACCCTCACCCTAAACCTAACACTAGCCCTCACCCTAACCCTAACCCTAACCCTCACCTTCACCCTAACCCTCACCGTCACCCTACCCTCAACCTAACCCTAACCCTCACCTATAACCTCACCCTCACGATCACCCTCACCCTCACCCTAAGCCTTTCCTAACCGAAACCCTCACCCTCAACCTAACCCTAACCCTAACACTCACCCTAACCCTAACCCTAATATTAATGGTATCCCTAACCTTCACCCAAACCCTAACCCTCACCGTTAACTTTACCCTCACCCTCACCCTAAACCTACCCCTATCCATCAGCTTAATGCTCACACTAACCCTAACCCTATCCATAAGCCTCACCCTAACCCTAACACTAATCCTAAACCTAACATTCACCCTTATCCTCACGATAAACCTAACACTCACCCAAAACCTAACCCTAACACTAGCCTTCACCCTAACACTTACTCTCACCCTCACCCTCACCCTAACCCTCAACCTAACCCTAAACCTCACCCTAAGCCATACCATCACCCTAACTCTAATCCTAACCCTTACTCTCTCACACTAAACCTAAACCTTTCCCTAACCCTCATCTTAACCCTAAACCTCACACTAACCCTAAACCTTACTCTCACCCTCACCCTCACCCTAACCCTAAACCTCACCCTAACCTTCACCCAAACCCTAACACTAACGCTAACCTCACCCTAACCCTTACCCTCAACATATCCATAACACTAACCCTACCCGAAATCCTCACACTAACCCTAACCCTCACCCTCACACTAACACTCACCCTAAACCTAATCCTCACCCTCACCCTAACCCTTACTGTCACCTGAACCCTCATCCTAACCCTAACCGTCACCCAGACCCTAACCCTCACCTACACCCGAACCCTCACCCGAAACCTCAAACTAAACCTAACCCTATCCCTAACCCTCAACCAACCCTAACCCTCACCCTAATCCTAACTCTAACCCTCACCCTCACCCTAACCCTAACTCTAACCCTAACCATCACCATAACCCTCACCCAAACCCTAAAACTAACCCTAACCCTCACACTAAACCTAACCCTGCCCTCACCCTAACCCTCACCCTAACTCTTATACTAACCCTCAGGTTAACCCTAACCCTAACCCTCACCCTCACCGTCACCCTAACACTCACCCTAACCCTAACCCTCACACTAACCCTAACCCTCACCATCACCGGAAACTTCACCCTAATCCTCCCAATAACACTAACCCTAACCCTTTCTTAACCCAAACCCTCACCCTCACCCTAACCCTTACCCTACCCCTCACACTGACCCTCGCCCTCACGCTAAACCTATCCCTTACCCTAAACCTCATCCGCACCCTCACCCTCACTCTCAGCCTAACCCTAACCCTAACCCTATTCCTAAACCTAACCCTCACCCTCACCCTCAACATAAGCCTAATCCTAAACCTCACCCTAACCCTAACCCTATCCCTAATGCTAAACCTAAACCTCACCCTCACCCTAACCACAACCATAACGCTAACACTCACCCTAACCCTAACCCTAACCCTAATGCTACCCCTAAACCTCACCCTCACACTAACCCTCACCCTAAAACTTAACCTCTACCTCACCCTCACCGTCATCCTAACCCTGACCCAAAACCTAACCCTCACTCTAACTCTCACACTAACCCTAAACCTAACCCTACCCCTTAGCCTAACCCTCACCCTAAACGTAACCATAACCCTAATCCTCACCCTATCCTTAACCATAAACCTATCCCTCACCCTATCCCTCACCGTATCCCTAACCCTAAACCTCACCTTAACCTTCACCCTCACCCTAATAATAATGCTAACCCTAACCCTCAACCTTACCCTAACCCTCGCCCTAACCCTGACCCTGACCGTAACCCTATACCTCACCCTCACCCTAACCCTCATGCTAAACCTTACGCTCACCCTAATCCTCACCCTAACCTCAACTCTAACCCTAACCATAACCCTCAACCTAACCTCCACCCTAACCTTCACCCTAACCCTCATGCTAACCCTAACCCTCACTCTCAACCTAACCCTCACCCTAAGCCTTATACTCACACTAACCCTAATCCTAACCCTAACCCTAACCCTCACACTAAGCCTAATCCTCACCCTAACCCTAACCCTACCTATCACCCTAATCCTCACCTTAACCCTAACTCTAAACGTCACCCTAAACCTAACCCTAACCTTAATCCTCACACTAACCATAACCCTAACCCTATGCCCATGCTTCTCCCTAAACCTCACACTAATTCGAACCGTATCCCTAACCCTCATGCTAATGCTACCCCTAACTCGAACCCTCACCCTTACCCTAACCCTCACAGACACCCTAACTATCACCCTTACCATCATCCTCCCCCGAAGCCTCATCCTCACCCTAAACCTCACCCTCACCCTAACTCTAAAAATAATCCAAACCCTCACACTAACCCTAAACCTCACCTTCACCCTCACCCTCACACTCACACTCAACCTAACCCTAACCCTAACACTAACAATAACCCTCACCCTCACCATAACCCTAACTCTAACCTAAATCTCACACTAACCCTCACACTAACACGATAATCCTAACCCTCACTCTCACGCTAACCCTCACCCTAATACTTACCTTCACCCTAACCCTAAACCTAACCCTCACAATAAACCTAACCCTCACCTCAACTCTAACCCTAAATCTAACCCTAATCCTAAAACTAACGATCACACTTACCCTCACCCTAAGCCTAACACAAAACCTCACCTTCACCCTAACCCTCACCCTCAAACTAAACATCACACTAACCCTAACCCTCACCCTAAACCCTCACCCTAACCCTAACCCTCACCTAAACCTAACCCTCATCCTAACCCTAACCCTAACCTTAACCCTCAACTTCACCCTAGCTCTCATCCTAACTGTAATCCTAACAATAAACCTAAACCTAACGCTAAAGCTCACCCTAACCCTAACGCTAACACTCACCCTCATCCTAACCTCAACCTTAACCCTAACCTCACCCTCACCCTCACCCTAAGCCTTACCCTAAGCCTCACCCTCACCCTAACCCTCACCCTAACCCTTAACCTTATCCTAACAGTGACCCTAACCTTCACCCTCACCCTATCCCTAACCATAACAATAACCCTAAACCTCACAGTAAACATAATCCTCACCCTAACCCTAAACCTCACCCTCACCCTAACCCTGACCCTAATTGTAACCCTCACCCGCACCCTCACCCTCAAACTAACCCTCACCCTAACCCTCACCCTCACCCTAAACATCACCCTAAACCTAACCCTCACCCTCACCCTAACCCTAACCCTAACCCTCACCCTATACTTAACCTAACCCCAACGATAATCCTAACCCTCACCCTCAAACTAAATCTCACCCTAACACTCAACCTAACCCTAACCCTCACCCACTCCCTAACCCTCACCCAAATCCTAACCCCAACCCTCACCCTAACCCTAACACTCACACTAACCCTCAACCTCAACCTTATCCTCACCCTAAAAATAACGCTTACCCTTACATAACAGAAACCCTCAACCTCACCTTCACCCTAACCCTCACCCTCACCCTAAACCTAAATCTCAACCTAATCCTCTCCCTATCCCTAACGCTAATGCTCACCCTCACCCTCACCCTAACCCTCAACCTAACCCTATCCCTACACCTCACAATAACTCTTACCCTAACCCTAACCATAACCCTAACCCTCACCCTAACCTTAAACCTATAACTAACCCTCAAGCACACCCTAACCCTCAACTTACTCTCACACTCACCCTCACCCTAACACTCATCCTCACCCTAACCCTCACTCTCACAATAAATATCACCCTAAACCTAACCCTCAGCCTAACCCTTACCCTCAACATAACCCTAACCCTCACCCTAAACCTAACCCTAACCTTAACCCTCACCCTAACCCTTACCCTAAAGCTAACCCTTACCCTAAACCTAACACTCACCCTAACCCTAACCCTCACACTAACACTAAACCTATCCCTTACCCTCACCCTCACCCTCACCCTAACACTAACCCTAACCTTAATCTTAACACTAACTCTCACCCTCACCCTAACCATAACCCTATCATTAATCTTAACACTAACCCTCACCCTTAACCTAACCCTAACCCTAACCCTAACACTCACCCTAACCATAATGCTAACCCTAACCCTCATATTCACCTTAAACCGCACCCTAACCCTTACCCTCACCATAACCCTAACACTAAGCCTTACCCTACTCCTCACGCTACTCCTAACCCTCGCCTACACGCTAACCCTCACGGTCACCCAAACCCTCATCCTCACCCTAACCATAACCATAAAGCTAATCCTAAACCTAACCCTCAACCTCACCCTCACACTAACCCTAACCCTAAACCTCACCCTCACAATCAACCTCATCCTAACACTCACCCTTAGCATAAACTTCACCCTAACCCTAACCCTCACCCTAAACCTAGGCCTAACCCTCACCCTAACCTTATCCTCAACCTAACCCTCACCCTCACCCTTATCCTCACACTAACCCAAATGCTCACCCTATCCCTAACCCTAACCCTAACGCTCACCCTAACCCTAACCCTCACCCTAACTCTAATTCTAATCCTAACTCTCACTCTCACCCTAACCCTCACAATATCCCTTACACTCACCCTAACCCTCACCCTCGCCCTAACCCTCACCCTTACCCTTACCCTCACACTAAACCTAACCCTAACCCTAACCCTAACCGTAACCCTAACCTACAAACTAAACCTAATCCTAACCCTAACGCTCACCCTAAACCTCAACCTCACGCTCAGCCTAACCCTAACCCTAACCCTAATCTTAACACTAACCCTTAAACTCACCATAACCCTAACCATAACCCTAACCCTAACAATCACCCTAACCCTCATCCTACCCCTAACGCTAACCCTAACCCTCACCTTCACCCTAAACATCACCCTAACCCTTACCCTCACCATAACCCTAACCCTAACCATTACCCTAATCCTCACCCTAACCCTAACCCTCGCCTACACCCAACCCTCACCATGACCCGAAACCTCATCCTCACCCTAACACTCACACTAACCATAACCATAAGGCTAATCCTAAACCTAAGACTCACCCTCACCCTCACACTAACCCTAACCCTAAACCTAACCCTCACCCTTAATCTCATAATAACACTCATCCTTACCATAAACATCACCGTAACTCTAACCCTCATCCTAAACCTAACCATAACCCTCACCTTAAACGTAACCCTCACCCTAACACTCACCCTATCCCTAATGCTAACGCTACACGTCACCTTCACCCTAACCCTCACCCTAACCCTTATCCTCACACTAACCCTAAAGCTCACCCTATCCCTAACCCTAATCCTAAACCTCACCCTAACCATAAACTTCACCCTCAACCTAAATCTCACCCTAACCCTTACCCTCACACTAACCCACAAACTAAAGGTAATCCTAAGCCTAACATTCACCCTAACCCTCACCTTCACCCTCACCCTCACCCTAACCCTAACCCTCACCTTAAACCTAACCCTCACCCTCAACCTAACCCTCAACCTTACCCTTACCCTCACACTAACCATATCCCTAACACTAACCCTAACCCTATCTCTCAACAGAACACTTACCCTCACCCTAACCCTCACACTCACACTAAACATCGCCCTAACCCTAACACTTACCCTAACCCTAACCATAACCTTCACCTTAACCCTAACACTAATTGTTACCCTAACCCTCACACTAATCCTAACCCTAACCCTCACCCTCACCCTAACCCTTACCCTCACGCTCTCCCTAATCCTAACCCTAACCCTAAACTTTACCCCCACCCTCACCCTAATCATCACCCTAACCCTAACCCTAACCCTTACTTAACTGAAAAACTCACCCTAAACCTCACCCTCACCCTAACACTCACCCTCAACCTAGCCCTCAACTTAACACTTACCCTCACCCTCACACTAACCCTCTCCCTAAATCTAACCCTAACACTCATCCTAAACCCAACACTCAACCTAATGCTAACCCTAAACCTGACACCCTAACCCTCACCATAACCGTTACCATCACTCTAACCCTAACCCTAACACTAACACTAAACCTAACCCTCAACCTAACCCTCAGCGTAAACCTAACCCTAACCCTAATCCTCACCCTATCCTTAACCTTAACCCAAACACTCACCCTAACCCTCACCCTAACCCTCAACCTAACCCTTACCCTCACACTAACCCTAACAATCACCCTCACCCTAATCCTCACCCTCACCCTAACCCTCACTCTAACACTTACCCACATCCTAAACCTCACACTACCCCTACCCCTACCCTCTCCCTAATCCTCACCCTACCCCTAACCCTAACCATAATCCTAACCCACCCCTAAACCTCACCCAAACCCGAACCCTTAACTCACCCGAACCCTCATCCTCAGCCTAACCCTCACCTTCACCCTAAACATCACCCAAACACTAACACACACCCTAACCCTAACACTAAACCGTAAAGATCATCCACACCCTAACCCTCACCATAACCCATATCCTCACCCTAACCCTAACCATAACCTTCACACTAACCGTAACCCTCACCCTAACCCTAAACCTAACCCTAAACCTAAGCTTCACCCTCACACTGATCTTCAACCTCAGCCCAACCCAAACCCTAACCCTATTCCTAATAGTAACCCTCACCCTCAACCTCACCCTAAAACTAACCCTAACTGTAACCCTCACCCTCACCCTCACTCTAACCCTAACCCTCATCCTCATCCTAAACATCACCCAAACCCTAACCCTCACCCTAAAGCTAACCTCAGCTTAACCCTCACCCTCACATTAATCCTCACCCAAAACCTAATCCTTACCTAACCGAAACTCTCACCCTCACCCTAACCCTAACCCTAACCCTCAGCCTCAACCTCCACTTCTCCCTCAGCATTACCATAACCCTAATTCTAATCTGAACCCTAAACCTCAACCCCACACTAACCCTAATCCTAACCCTAACCGTAATGCTAACCATCACCCTCACCCTTACCCTGTCCCTAATCTTAAAAATAACCCTACTCTAACCCTAACCCTAAAATTCACCCTAACCCTAATCTTAACTTTAAACCTCAACCTCACCCTTACCATCACACTAACCCTCACACTAAACCTAACCCTCCCCCTAACCCTAAACCTAACCCTCACACTTACTTTCAACCTCACCCTCAGCCTAACACTAACCCTTACCTTAATCCTAACGCTAACCCTCACACTCACCCTAACCCTAACCCTAATCCTCACCCTCAACCTCACCCTCACCCTCTCCCTCAACCTCACACTAACTCTCAACCTCACACTAAACCTCAACCTACCCCTAACCCTCACCCTAAACCTTAACCACACACTAACCACAAGCCTCACCCTAAACCTCACCCTAACCCTATCCCTAACCCTAACCCTAACCCTAACCTTAAAGCTGATTTTCACACTAACTCCAACTCTAACCCTAACCCTAAACCTAACCCTAACCCTAACCATAACCATAACCCTAATCCTAACCCTCACCCTAACCCTCACCCTAACCCTAAACCTAACCCTCACCCTCACTCTCACACTAACCCTAACTGTAACCCTCACCCTCACCCTAACCCTCACCATAACCCTAAACTTAACCCTAACACTCACCATAACCGTAACCCTAACGCTGACCCTAACTCTCACACTAACCCTAACCCTAACCCTCAGCCTAACCCTCATCCTAACCCTAACCCTAACCGTAATCCTCACCCTCACCCTAACACTAACCCTTAGCCTAAGCCTCACCGTACCCCTAACCCTAAGGCTAACCCTAACCCTCACAGTAACCGTAACCCTAACCCTCAGCCTAAACCTCATCCTAAACCTAACCCTCCCTGATCCTTACCCTCAACCTAACCCTATCCCTAAACCTAAACCTAACCCTTACTCTCACCCGAACACTCAACCTCAACCTAAACATCACCCTCACCCTAAAAATTGCCCTAACCCTAACCCTCACTGTAACCCTAACCCTCCACGAAACCCTAACCCTAACACTAACCCTCACCCTCACCCTCACCCTAACCCTCACCGTAACCCTCATCCTAACACTAACCCTCACCTAACCCTAACCCTAAAATTCACCCTCAGCATCACCCTAACCCTAAACCTAAACCTAACCCTCATCCTAACACTAACCTTAAACCTAATGCTAAAAATAAAACTCACACTCACCCTCAACCTCACCCTAACCCTTACGGTCACCCTAACCCTAAGCCTAACCCTCACACTAAACCTAACCCTCAAATTAACTCTAACCCTAACCCTCAGCCTAACCCTCACCCTAAACCTAACCCAACCCTATTCCACACCCTATCCTTAAACTTAACCCAAACCCTCATCCTAACCCTCACCCTCACACTAACCCTAAAGCTAACCCTAAACTTCACACTCACCCTAACCCTCACCCTAACCATTACCCTGACCCTAAAGCTAACCCTCACCCTCAACCTAACCCTCACCCTAACACTTACCCACACCCTAACCCTAACCCTACCCCTCTCCATAACCCTCACCCTCACCCTAACCCTCAACTTAACCCTAACTCTACCGCTAACCCACACCATCACACAAACCCTAAACCTAACGCTAACCCTCACGCTCACCCTCATCCTAAATCTCACCCACACCCTTACCCTCAACATTAAACTAACCAACACACTAACCCTAACCCTCACCAGAACATCGGAAACCTCACCCTAAACATCACCCAAACACTAACCCAAACAATAAACCTAACCCTATCCCTAACCCTCACCCTCAGCTTCACTCACACCTTAGCGCTTACCCTCAACTTAACCCTAACCATTAACCTAACCATAACCCTCACACTAACCGTAACCCGCACCCTCACCCTAACCCTAACCCTAACCTTCACCCTCACCCTGACCGTCACCCTCAGCCTAACATAACCTTAACACTATTCCTAATCCTAACACTCACCCTCACCCTCACCCTCACCCTAAACCTAAAGCTAAACCTAACCCTCACCCACACCCTCACCCTCACCCTCACCCTCACCCTAACACTCACCCTAACCACAACCCTCACCCTCACCCTCACCCTCAACCTAAACCTAAACCTAACCCAAACCCTCACCCACAACCTCACCCACACCCTCAACCTAACCCTAACATTAACCTTAAACCTAATCCTCACCCTAAACCTCACCTTAAACTTAACCCTCAACCTAACCATAACCCTATCCCTCACCCTAAACCCAACCTCAGCTTAAACCTCACCAACACCCTAATCCTATCCCTAACCCTAACCCTTACCTAACCAAAACCCTCACCGTCACCCTAATCATCACCCTCTCCCTAGCCCTCACTCTAAACCTAAACCTAATCCTAACCATCAAGCTCAATCTAACCCTAACCCTCACCCAAACTTTCAGGCTCAAACTCAGCCTAACCATAACCCTAACCTTAACACTCAGCACCACCCTCACCCTAACCCTAACCCTGACCCTAACAATAACCATCACCCTCACCCTCACCCTAACCCTATCCCTAACCCTAACAATAACCCTAACGCTAGCCCTAAACCTAACCTTAACCCTAAAACTCACCCTAACCCTAATCCTAACCCTAACCCTCACCCTCACCCTCATCCTAACCCTCACCCTCACCCTGACCCTCAACATCACACTAACCATCATACTAACACTAACCCACACCCTAAACCTAAACCTAATCCTCACCCTCACCCTAACACTAACACTCACCCTCAACCTCAACCTCAACCTCACCCTCAACCAAACCCTCACCCTTACACTCACCCTCACACTAAAACATACCCTCACCTTAAACCTCACACTAACCCTAACACTCACTCTAAACCTAATCCTAACCCTCACCCTAATCCTAACTTTCACCCTAACACTAACGCTAAACCTAACCCTCACCCTCACCCTAACCCTCACCCTAAACTTTATCCTCACATTAAACCAAACCTAACCCTAACCCTCACACACACCCTAATCCACAACCTAACCCTATCCCGACACCTCACCCTAACACTCACCCTAACCCTAACCCTAAATCTAACCCTCACCCTCACGCTAATCCTCACCGTCATTCTAACACTCACCCTAACCCTAACTCACAACCACACACTAACCCTCACTCTCACCCGAACACTCACCCTCACCCTAATACTCACCCTCACAATAAACATCACCCTAACCCTAATTCTCACCCTAACACTAACACTAACCCTCAACCTAACCCTAACCCTAACCCTCACCCTAACCCTTACCCTAACCCTAACCCTCACCCTAAACCTAACCCACACCCTAACACTAAACCTCACACTAAACCTAACCCTAACACTCACCCTCACCCTCAACCTCACTCTCACCCTAACCTTAACCCTCATCCTAACCCTATCCGTATACCTAATGCTAAACCTAAAACTCACCCTCACCCTAACCCCAAACCTAACCCTCACATTAAACCTAACCCTTAAACTAACACCAAACCTAAACCTCACACTAAACCTAACCCTAAACCTACCCTCAGCCTAACCCTCACCCTAACACTTACCCACACCCTAACCCTCACCATAAGCCTAAACCTAACCCTCACACTAAACCTCACCCTAACCCTAACCATAACCCTAACCCTCAACCTAACCCTAAACCTCACACTCACCCTAACCCTCAACATAAACTTTACCCTCAATCTAACCCAAACCGTAACCCTAAACCTAACACTCACACTAACCCTAAATCTAACCCTCAGCCTAACCCTTATCCTAAGCCTAAACTTAACCCTAACGCTAAACCACACCATAAACCTAACCCTAACCCTAACCCTCACACTAACTCTAACCATAAAACTCAGCCTAACCCTCATCCTAACCCTAATCCTAACCCTAACCCTCACCCTCATCCTAACCCTAACACTCACCCTAACCTTCACCCTAACCCTAACCCTCACCCTCACCCTAACACTCACCCTAACCCTTACCCTCAACCTAACCCTATCGCTAACCCTAAACCTAACCCTAATTCTCACCCAAACACTCACCCTCACCCTAACACACAGGCTAACACCAAAAATCACCCTAACACTAACACTCACCCTAACACGAACCTTAAGCCTCACCCTAACCCTACCCTCACCATAAACTTAAACCTTACTCTAAACCTAACCCTAACCTTCACCCTCACACTAACGCTCACCCTAACCCTAACCCTACCCCTCATCCTAACACTAACCCTCTCCATCACCCTCACCCTCACACTCACCCTCATCCTAAGCCTAACCCTAACCCACACCCTCACCCTAATCTTCACCCTAAACCTAACCCTAACCCTTACCTAGCCGAAAACCTCACCCTCACCCTCACCCTCACCCTAACCCTCACACTAGCCTTCAACCTAAATCTAACCCTCACCCTAAACCTAAACCTAACCCTCACCCTCACCCTCAACCTAACCCTAATCCAAACCCTAACCCTCATCCTAACAATAACCCTAAACCTAATGCTAACCCTAAAACTCACACTCACCCTAACCCTCACCATAACCCTTACCATCACCCTAACCCTAACCCTAACGCTCACACTAAAGCTAACCACAAACTAACTCTAACCCTACCCCTCAGCCTAAGCCCCAGCCGAAACCTAAGCCTAACCTTCATCCTAACCCTAAACCTCACCCTCACCCTAACCCTCACCCTGACCTATACCCTCAATCTAAACCTAACCCTAACCCTTACCCTAACACTCACACTAAACCTAACCCTAACCCTCAACCTAAACCTCATCCTAACCCTAATATTAACCCTAACCCTCACCCTCAACCTGCCCTAAACCTAACCCTCACCCTAACCCTAACCCACAACCTCACCCTCCCCATCACCCTCACCCTAATCCTAATCCTAACCCTAATCCTAAACCTCTCCCACATCCTCACCCTAACTCTAGTGGTAAACCTGACCCTACCACTCACCCAAACTCTCACCCTAACCCTAAACTATCCCTATCCCTCATCCTAACCCTAACCCTCTCCCTAGACCTCACCCTCACCCTAAAGCTAAACCAAACCCTAACCCTCACCCTAAACCTCACCCCAACCCTAACACTAACAATCATCCTCATCTTCACACTGAACCTCACCCTAACCCTTACTCTTACCATAATCCTAACCCTAACCCTAACCCTAATCCTCACCCTAAACCTAACCCTCACCCTCACCCTAACTCACAACCTAACCCTTACACTCAACTTAACCCTAACCATTAACGTAACCATAACCCTCACACTAACCGTAACACTCACCCTCACCCGAACACTAACACTAACCTTCACCCTCACCCTGACCGTTACCCTCAGCCTAAACCTAACCCTAACCCTATTCCTAATCCTAAACCTCACCCTCACCTTCACACTCACCCTAAACCTGAACCTAACACTAACCCTCACCCACACCCTCACCCTAAACGTCACCCTAACCCTGACACTCACCCTAACCCTCATCCAGACCCTAAACACCCTAAACCTAACCCTCACCCTAACCCTAACCCTATCCCTCACCCTAAACCTAACCTCAGCTTAACCCTCACCCTCAACCTAATCCTATCCCTAACCCTAACCCTTACCTAACAGAAACCCTAACCCTCACCCTTACCATCACCTTCACCCTAGCCCTCACCCTAAACCTAACCCTAATGCTAACAATCACCCTCAACCACACCTTCCAATTCAGCCTTACGCTAAACCTAGCCTTAATCCTAACCCTAACACTCAACACCACCCTCACCCTAACCCTAAACCTAACCCTAACACTAACCCTCACCCTCACCCTCACCCTAACCCTAACCCTAAGATTAACCATCACCCTGCCCCTAACCCTTATCCTCACACTAACCCTAATGCTCACCCTATCCCTAACCCTTATCCTCACCCTCACCCTGACCCTCACCATCACACTAACATCACACTAACCCGAACCCTCACCCTAAACCTAACCCTAAACCTCACCCAAATTTTCATGCTCACCCTCAGCCTAACCCTAACCCTAACCCTAATCCTAACCCTAAACCTCACCTCACCCTAACCCTAACCCTAACACTTACCCTCAACCTCAACCTCGCCCGCACCCTCAACCAAACCATCACCCTCACCCTCACCCTCACACTAACCCTCAACCTCACCCTAAACATCACCCTAACACTAACACTCACCCTAATCCTAATCCTAACCTTCACCCTAACCCTAACGCTAAACCTAACCCTCACTCTCACCCTAACCCTCACCCTAAACTTTATCCTCACACTAAATCTAACCCTAAACCTAACCCTCACATTAAAGCTAACCCACCCCCTAACCCTATCTGACACCTCACCCTAACTCTCAACCTAACCCTTACCCTAACCCTAACCCTAACACTCTCCCTAACACTCATCCTAACCCTAACCATAAAGCTAACCCTCACCTTCACCCTAATCCTCACCGTCAATCTAACCCTCACCCTAAACCTAACGCTCAACCACACCCTAACCCTCAGCCTCAAACTCACCGTCACCCTCACCCTAACCCTCACCCTCACCCTAAACATCACCCTCAACTTTACCCTCAACCTAACCCAAATCCTAACCCTAAACCTAACACTCACACTAACACTAACCCTAACCCTCAGCCTATCCCTTATCATAAACCTAAACCTAACCCTAACTCTAACCCACACCATAACCCTAACCCTAACCCTAACCCTAACCCTTAACCCTCACACTAACCCTAACCCTAACCTCGGCCTAACCCTCATCCTAACCCTAATCCTAACCCTAGCCCTCACCCTCACCCTAACCCTAACACTAACCCTAACCCTCACCCTAACCCTAACCCTCACCCTTACCTTAACCCTCACCCTAATTCTTATCCTCAACCTAACCCTATCGCTAATCCTAAACCTAGCCCTAACTCTCACCTGAACACTCACCCTCACCCTAACCCACAACCTAACACCAAAAATCACCCTAACACTAACCCTAACCTTAACCGTCACCCTAACCCTAACCTCACCGTAAACCTAACCCTCAAAATAAACCTAAACCTAACCCACACACTCACACTCACCCTTACCCTAACCCTAAAACTTACCCTCATCCTAACACTAACGGTCACCCTCACCCTCACACTCATACTCACTGTCATCCTAACCCTAACCCTAACACACACCCTCACCCTAATCCTCACCCTAAACCTAACCCTAACCCTTACCTAACCGAAAACCTCACCCTCACCTTCAACCGCACAGTAACCCTCACAGTAGCCCTCAACCGAAACCTCACCATAACCCTAACCCTAAATCTAATCCTCACCCTAACCTTCCCCTCACAATATACTTAACCCTAAAACTAAACCTCAGCCTAATCCTAACCCTAACACTCACCCTCACCCTCACCCTAAGCCTTAACCTAACAATAACTCTCACCCTCATCCTCACCCTCAGCCTAACTCTCACCTTCATCATCACCCTAACACTAACCCTAAACCTAACCCTCACCCTCACCCTCACACTAACCCTAACCCTAACCGTAACCCTCACCATAACCCTAACTCTAAATCTAAACCTCACCCTCACCCTAACACTCACCATCACCCTAACCCTCACCCTAACACTAACCCTCAACCACACCCTAACCCTCACACTCACCATAACACTCACCCTCACCCTAACACTTAACCTCACAATATACATCACCCTAACACTAACCCTCATCCTAACCCTAACCCTCACCCTAACCCTAAACCTAATCCTAACACGAACCCTCACCTTCACCTTCATCCTAAATATAACCCTATCCCTAAACCTCAACCTAACCCTCATCCTAACTCTCAGCCTCACCCTAACTCTAATGCTAACCCTACCTCTCACCCTCACCCTAACCCTCACCCTAAACCTCACCCTAACCCTTAACCTCACCATAACACTAACCCTAACTCTAACTCTAATCCTCACACTAAACCTAACTCTCACCCACACCCTAACACTCACCATCACCCAAACCCTCATCCTCACCCTAACACTCACACTAACCCTAACCCTAACAATAATCCTAAACCTAACCCTCATCCTCACCCTCACGCTCAACCTAACCCTATCCCTAACCCTAAACCTAAACCTAATCCTCACCCTCACCCTCAATCTCACCCTAACACTCACCCTCACCATACACATCACCCTAACCCTAACCCTCACTCTAAACCTAACCCTAACCCTAACCATAAACCTAAACCTCACCCTAAAGGTAACCCTATCCCTAACTCTAACTTTACACCTCACCCTGATACTAACCCTCACCCTAACACTTATCCTCACACTAACCCTAAACCTAACCCTAACCCTCACACTAACCCTAATCTTCACCCTATCCCTAACACTCACCCTAACCCACACCCTCACACTAAATCTCACCCTAACTCTTACCCTCACCCTAACCTGCAAACTAACACTAACCCTAACCCTAACGCTCACCCTAACCATCATCCTAAATCTAACACTAACCCTAACCCTCACCCTCACCCTAACCCTCACGCTAACCCTATCCCTAAACCTAAACCTAACCCTAACTCTGACCTGAACACTCACGCTCACCCTAACCCTCACACTAAATATCACCCTACCCCTAAATTTCACCCTAATACTTACCCTAATTTTAAACCTCACCCTAACCCTAACCCTCACCGTAATCCAAACCCGCACATTAACCCTAACACTAACCCTCACCCTCACCCTCACCATCACCCTAACCCTCATCCTAACACTAACCCTCACCCTCATCCTCACCCTCAACATAACTCTAACCCAAACCCTAACCCTAATAGTCACCCTAAACCTAGCCCTAACCCTTACCTTACCCAAAACTTCACCCTCACCATTACCCTCCCCCTAAACCTCACCCTCACCCTAACCCTAACCCTCACCCTGAACCTCACCCTCACCCTAATGCTCAACCTAAAACTTATCCTCACACTAACCCTAACACTAACCCTCACCCTTACCCTCACCCTCACACTAACCCTAACCCTAAAACTAACCCTCACATTAATCCTCACCCTAACCCTAAAGCTATCCCTATCCCTCACCCTCACCCTAACCCTCAACCTAACCCTTACCCTCAACCTGACCCTAACACTAACCCTTACCCTAACCTTCACACTAACCTTTACTCTCACACTAACCCTAACCCTACCTCTCACCCTAACCCTCACCCTCACCCTAACCATAACCCTAACCTTAAACCTCACCCTAAATCTAAACCTAATCCTCACCCTAACCCTAACCCTCACATTAACCCTCACATTCAACCTAAACCTCACCCTAACAAGAACAATAACTCTTACCTAACCGAAACACGCACCTTCACCCTCAGTTTCACCCTAACACTCACACTCACCCTAGCCCTCACCTTAACCCTAAACTTAACCCTAATCCCAATCTTCACCCTCACCCTCACCAGCCCCCTCAGTCTAACACTAACCCTAACTCTAATCCTAAACCTAACCCTCAACCTCACCCTCACACTAATCCTAACCCAAAACTTCACCCTAACCCTCACCGTCACCCTCAGCCTTACCATAACCCTAACTCTAATCCTATCCCTTCCCCTCACCCTAAACTTCACCCTAAATCTAACCCTCTCCCACACCCTAAACCTCACCCTAATCTGAACCCTAAACCTCACCCTAGCCATCACCCTCACCCTAAACATCACACTCACCCTCACCCTAACCCTAACCCTAACCCTCAACCTAACACTAACCCTCACCTTCACCCTCACCATCAGCCTAACCCACACCCTAAACCTATCCCTAACCCAAAACATAACCCTCTACCTCACCCGAAATCTCACCCTCACCTGAACCCTCACCTGAACCCTAACCCTCAGCCTCACCCTAAACATCACCCTAACACAAACCCTAACCCTAACTCTCACCCTAATCCTAACACTAATATTAACCCTAACCCAAACCCTTACCTAACCGAAAACCTCACCCTCACCCCACACTCACCCTAAAACTCATCCTCACCGTAGCCCTCACCCTAAACCTAAACCTCACCTTAACCCTAAACCTAACCCTCACCCTAAACCTAACCCTAACCCTCACCCTGAAACTCACCCTCACCCTAACCCTCACCCTCACCATAACCCTAACATTAACCCAAACCCTCACCCTCACCCTAACACTAACCCTAACCCTCAACCACACCCTCACCCTCACCCTCATCCTAACCCTTACCCTAACCATAACCCCAACCATAACCCTCACCCTCACCTTAAACCTAACCCTAACCGCAACATGCACCTTCACCCTCACCCTCACACTCACCCTCAAACTAAACCTCACCCTCACCCTCACCCTCACACTAAACCTCACTGTCACCCTAAACATGACCCTAACCCTAACCCTCAACCTAACCTTAACCCTTACACTAAACTAATCCGAACCCTCACCCTAACCCTAACCCTAAACCTAACCCTAACCCTGACCCTAAACCTAATGCTAACCCTAACCCTCACCCTCACCCTAAACCTTAACCTAACCCTTATGCTCAAACTAACACTAACCCTAAATCTCACCCTCATCCTCAATCTAACCCTAACACTAAATTGTACCCTCACTCTAACCTTAACACTTACCCTAACCCTAACCCTAACACTAACACTAACCCACACCCTAACACTTATCCTCACAATAAACCAAACCCTAATGCTCAATCTCACACTCACCCTCACCCTGACCTTAAACCTATCCCTCACCCTAACCCTAAACCTTACACTAACCCTAACCATAACCCTCACACTAACTCTTACCCTAACCGTAACCCTAAACCTAACCCTCACCTATACCCTCACCCTGAACCTAAACCTAAACCTGAAACAAACCCTCACCCTAACCCTAACCCTTACCCTAACCCTAACATTACCCCTAACGCTAAACATCACCCTCAGCCTAACCCTAACACTAAGCTAAATCCTAATCCTCACCCCTAACACTAATACTAACCCTAACCCTCACCCTCACCCTAAACCTCACCCTAACCCTTATCCTCACACTAACACTAACCTTAACCCTCACCATCAGCCTCACTCTAACCCTAACACTAAACTTAACACTCACTCTAACCTTAACACTTAACGGAACCCTAACACTAACCCTCACACTAAACCACACCCTAACCCTTATCTTCACACTAACCCTAACCCTAATGCTCAACCTCACCCTCACCCTAACCCTAACCTTAAACCTAACCCTCACCCTTACACTAACCCTAACCATAACCCTCAAAGAAACTCTCACCCTAATCATAACCCTAAACCTAACCCACATTTTCACCCTCACCCTCAACCTAAACCTAACCCTGAACCAAACCCTCACCCTAACCCTAACCCTTACCCTAACCCTAACCCTACCCTGCACCCTAAACCTCATCCTAAACCTAACCCTAACCCTAACCCTAACCCTAAACCTAACCCTAACCCTAATCCTCACCCTAACACTAACCCTATCCCTCACCCTATACCAAAACCTAACCCTCATCCTAAACCTAACCCTAAGCGTAACCTCACCCTAACCCTAAACCTAACCCTCACCCTAACCCTAAACCTTAACCTAAACTTAACCCTAACCCTAACCCTCGCCCCAACCCACCCCTAATGCTAACCCTTACTCTAACCATAACCCTCACCCTCACACTAACCCTAACCCTCACCCTCACCCTCACCCTCACCCTAACCCTAACCCCAACCCTAACCCTCACCCTACCCTAACCCTAATGCTAACCCTAATCCTCACCCTCACTGTCACCGTCACCCTCACCCTCACCCTCAAACTCACCTTCACAATAACTCTCAAACTAACCCGAACCCTCAACCTAACCCTAACTCTAACACCCACCCTCACCCTCACCCTAATCCTAACCCTAAACCTAACCCTAATCCTAACCTTAACCCTCACCCTCACTCTAAACATAACCCTCAACGTCACCCTCACCCTCACACTCACCCTAACCCTCACCCTGAACCTCACCCTCACCCTAATATTCAACCTCACCCTAAACATCACCCTAAACCTAACCCTCAACCTAACCCTAAACTTTACCCTAACCCTAACCCTCACCCTAAACTTTATCTTCAGACTAACCCTTACTCTAAACCTAACCCTAACCCTCACACTAACCCTAAACCTATCCCTAACCCTAACCCTACCCCTCAACCTAACCCTCACCCTAACTCTAAACCTAACCCTTAAACTCACTCTAACCTTAAACTGAACCCTCACCCTCACCCTAACCCTCAACGTCACTCTAACCCTCACCCTAAACCTAACCCTAACCCACACCCTAACCCTCACCCTCACTGGAACCCTCAACCTCACCTGAACTCTCAACCTCACCCTAACCCTGAGCCTCAAACTAACCCTCATCCTAACCCTAAACCTCACCCTAACCATAAACCTAACCCTTACCTAAGGGAAACACTCACCCTCACCCTCACAGTCACCCTAACCCTCACCATCACCATAGCCCTCACCCTCAACCTAAACCTCACACTAACCCTCACCCTCACCCTAACCCTAATCCTAACCATAACCCTAATCCTCACCCTAAGTCTTACCCTTACCCTATCCCTAACCCTAACCCTAAATCTCAAATTAACCCTAACCCTAACCCTAACCCTCACCCACCCCTAAACCTAACCTTAACCCTAACTCTCACCCTAACCCTAAACCTACCCTAACCCTAATCCTAAGCCTCATCCTAGCCCTCACCTTAACCCTAATCCTAACACTAACCCTCACCCGAAACCTAACGCTAACACTAACCCTCACCCTCATCCTATACCTTATCTCACACTAACCCTAACCCTAACCCTCACCATCACCATCACCCTAAACCTAACTCTAACCCTAACCCTCACCCTAACCCTAAGACTTACCCTATCCCTAACCCTAACCCTCACACTAACATCACCCTAAACCTAAACGTAATCCTAATTCTCACCCTCACCCTCACCCTAACCCTAAACCTAACCCTGACACTAACCCAAACCCTTACCCTAACCCTAACCCTAACCCTTTCAATAAGCCTCCCCCCACCCTAACCCTAAACCTCACTCTAAACCTAACCCTAACCCTAACCCTAACACTAACACTAACCCTGACTCTAAACCTAACTCTTATCCTAACCCTAACCCTAACCCTAAACCTCACCCTAACCCTAATGCTAACCCTAACCCTCACCCTAACCCTAACCCTCACACTAACTCTCACATTCAACCTAATCCTCACCCTAACAATAACCTTAACTCTTACCTAACCGAAAACCTCACCATCACCCTCATTCTCACTCTAACCCTCACACTCACCTTAGCCCTCACCTTTAATCTAACCCTAACCATAACATTAACCTTCACCCTCACCCTCACCATCACCCTCAGCCTAACACTAAACCTAACCCTAATCCTAAACCTAACCCTAAACCTCACCCTCACCCTAATCCTAAACCTAAACGTCACCCTCACCCTCACAATCACACTCAGCCTTACCATAACCCTAACCCAAATCGTAACTCTTAACCTCACCCTTACACTCACACTTACCCTAAACCTCACACTCACCATAGAACTTACTCTAAACCTAAACCTCACCCTAACCCTAATCATAAACCTCACTCTTACCCTAACCGTAACCCTAGCCCTAACCCTAACACTCACTGTCACCGTTACCTTAACCCTTACCCTCAACCTCACCCTTACCCTAACCCTCACACTAGCCCTAACCCTCACACTAACCCTAATGCTCACTCTCACCCTCACACTCAGCCTAACCCTCAACCAAACCCTAATCCTAACCCTAACACTCACACTCACCGTAACCCTAACCCTAACAATAACCCTCACCGTCACCCTCACCCTCACCCTAACCATAACCCCAACCCTAAACCTCACCTTCACCCTAACTCTAACCCTAACCCCAACATTCACCGTCACCCTCACCCTCACACCAACCCTCACCCTAAACCTCACCCTCAACCTCACCCTCACCCTAACCCTCACTGTCACTCTAAACATCACCCTAAGCCTAAGCCTCAACCTAACCCTAACCCTTACATTAACCCTAAACCTAAACCTAACCCTCACCCTAACCCTAACACTCACCCTCACCCTAATGCTAACCCTAACCTTCACCCTCACCCTAAACCACACCCTAACCATTATCCTCACACTAACACTAAACCTAACCCTCACCCTCACTCTAACCCTAACACTAAACGTAACCCTCACTCTAACCTTAAAACTTACCCTAACCCTAACCCTAACCCACACACTAATACGCACCCTAACACTTATCCTCACACTAAACCTAACCCTAACGCTCAACCTCACTCTCACCCTAACCTAAACTTAAACCTAACCCTTATCCTCATACTAACCCTAACTCTAACCCTAACGATAACCTTCACACTAACCCTAATTATAACACTCACCCTCACCCTAACCCTCACTGTCACCCTAACCCTCACCATAAACCTAACACCAAACCACACCCTAACCCTCACCCTCACCGTCACCTTCACCCGAAACGTCACCCTCAACCTAACCTTCAGCCTCACCCTAAAACTAACCCTAAATCTAACCCTAACACTAATTCTCACCCTAACCCAAACACTGATACTAACCATCACCCTCAACCTAATGCTCACCGTAACCCTAACCCTAACCCTTACCTAACTGAAAACCTCACCCTCACCCTCACACTCACCGTAACCAACACCCTCACCGTAGCCCTAACCCTAAACCTAAACCTCACCCTATCCCTAACGCTAAACCTCACCTTCACTCTCACCCTAACCCTAACCCTAACCCGACCCCTCAACCTAACCCTAATTCTCACCCTAACCCTTACCATAATCCAAACCCTAACCCTCACCCTAAACCTAACACTCAAACTAACCCTCACCCTCAACCTAATCCTCACCCTAAACTTAACCCTAATCCTTACCTAACTGAAAAACTCACACTTACCCTCCCATTCACCCTAACCCACACCCTCACTGTAGCCCTCACCCTAAACATAAACCTCACCCTAACCCTAACCCTCAACCTTACAATCACCCTCACTCTAACCCTAAACCTAACCCTAACCCTAACCCTCAACCTCAACCTCACCCTAACCCTAATCCCCAACTTAACCATAACCCTAACCCTTACCTAAAGGAAACTCTCACCCTCACCCTCACACTCACCTTAAACCTCACCATCACCTTAGCCCTCACCCTAAGCCTAAACATCACAATAACCCTTACACTCAACTTCACCCTAACCCTAAGCCTCACCCTAACCCTCACCTTAAACCTAACTCTAACACTAACCCTCACACTAAAAATAACACTAACCCTAAAGCTCACCCTTACCCTAACCCTCACCCAAACCTTTTCCTCACACTAATCCTAACCCTAAACCCAACCCTCACCATCACCATCACCATAAACCTAAATCTAACCCTCACCCTCACCATCAACCTAACACTAACCCTAACCCTAAACCTCACCCTAACCCTAACATTTACCCTAACCCTAATCCTAACACTCACACTAACCCTCACCTTCACCCTAACCCTAAACATAACCCTCACCCTCACCCTCACCCTAAACCTAACCCTATCCCTCACCCTAACCCAAACCCTTACCCTAAACCTAACCCTATCCCTCAACCTAACCGTCACCCTCAGCCTAACCCTAAACCTAAACCTCACTCTAAACCTAACCCAAACCCTAACACTAAACCTTACCCTCACCCTAAAACTAACACTAAGCCTAACCCTCAACCTCACCCTCACCCTAAACTTGTCCCTATCTCTCACACTCACCCTAAACCTAACCCTAACCCTAACCCACACCCTCACTGTCACCCTCACCCTAACCCTCACCATCAACCTCACATTCACCCTAACCATCCAACTAACCCTAACCCTCACCCAAACCCTAACCCTAACCCACACCCTCACCCTCACCCTCACCCTAAACCTTATCCTCACCATCACCATCACCCTCATCCTCAACCTCACCCTAACCCGCACCCTCAACTTCACCCTAACCTTAACCCTCACCCTCACCATAAACATCACACTCACCTTAACCTCACCCTCATCCTAACCCGAACCCTAAATCTAACACTCACCCTAACCCTAACGATAAACCTTAACCTCACGCTCACCCTAAAACTCACCCTAAACTTTATCCTCAAACTAACCCTAACTCTAACCCTAACGCTAAACATCACATTAACCCTAACACTCTACCTAACCCTAATCCTAACCCTCAAACTAACAGTCACCCTAAACCTAACACTAACCCTAAACCTAATCCTCACCCTAACCCTAACCCTCACCCTCATCTAATCCTCACCGTCATCCTAACCCTCACCATAAACCTAACACTAAACCACACCCTAACCCTCACCCTCACCTTCCACCTCACACGAACCGTCAACCTCACCCTAACACTCAGCCTCACCCTAAACGTCAACCTAAACCTAACCGTCAATGTAACCCTAACCCTAACCCTCGCCCTAACCCTAACACTCAAAGTAAGACTCATCCACAACCTAATCCTCATCCTAACCCTAACCGTAATCCTTACCTAACTGAAAACCTCACCCTCACCCTCACACTCACCCTAAAACACACCATCACCGTAGCCCTCACCCTAAACCTAAACCTCACCCTAACCCTAACCCTAAATCTCACCCTCATCCTCACCCAAACCCTAACCCTAACCCTCACCCTAAACCTCACCCTCACCCTATCCCTAAGCCTAACCCTAACCAGAATCCTCACACTAACCCTCACATTCTACCTAATCCTCACCCTAACAATAACCCTAACTCTTATCTAACCGAAACCCTCACGTTCACCCTCATTCTCACCCTAACACTCACACTCACGCTAGCCCTTAATCCTAACCTTAATCCTAACCCTAACCCTAAACCTAATCTTCAGACTCACCCGAACCATCACCCTCAGCCTAACCGTAACCCTAACCGTAATCCTAAACCTAACGCTCAACCTCACAGTCACCCTAACCCTAACCCTAAACCTAACCTTCACCCTCACTTTCACCGTCATCCTCAGCCTTACCATAACCCTAACCAAAATCGTAACCCTTACCCTCACCCTCACCCTCACACTCACCCTAAACCACACCCTCATCATAGCCCTCACCCTAAACCTAAACCTCAACCTAAACCTAACCCTAAACCTCACTCTTACCCTAACCCTAACCCTAACAATAAACCAAACCCTAACCCTAAGCCTAACCCTAATGCTCACCCTAACACAAACCCCAAACCTAAAATTCACAGTAACCCTAATCCTAACCTTAACACTCACCCTCACTGTCACCATCACCCTAACACTGACCCTCAACCTCACCCTCACCCTAACCCTCAAACTAACCCTAACCCTCACCCTAAATCTAACCCTAACTCTCACACTCACGCTAACCTAACCATTACCATAACAATAACGCTCACCAGAATCCTCACACTAAGCCTCACCGTAACCCTAACCCTAACCCTACCCCTCACCGTAAAATTTACCCTAACCCTAACCCATTCCCACACCCTAAACCTCACGCTAACCTGAAACCTAACCCTGACCCTAGCCCTCACCCTCACCCGAAACAACACATTCACCCTCATCCTGATGCTAACCCTAATCCTAACCCTCAACCTAATCGTAAGCCTCACCCTCACCCTCACTGTCAGCCTAACCCTAACCCTAAATCTAAACCTAACCCACAACCTAACCCGAACCCGAACCTGAAACCGAACCCTCACCTGAACCCTCACCCTCACCCTAACCCTCAGCCTCACACTAAACATCACCCTAAACCTAACCCTCACTCTAAACCTAACCCTAACCCTAACACTAACCATAACAAATCCTTACCTAACCGAAAACCGCACCCTCACTCTCACAATCACCCCAACCCTCACCCTCACCGTAGCCCTCACCCTAAACCTAAACCTCAACATAACCCTAACCCTAACCCTCACCCTAAGCCTAAACCTAACCCTCACAATCACCTTAACGCTCACACTAACCCTAACCATCACCCACACCCTAAAATTCACTCTTACCCTCACCCGAACCCGAACCCTAACCCTACCCTAAACCTCACCCTAACTCTAACTTTCACGCTAAACCTCACCCTAACCCTAACGTAAACCCTAACATTCTCTCTCAGCCTAACCCACACCCTCACTAACGCTAACCCTAACCCTAACCCTCACATTAACACTAACCCTCACCCTAACCCCTCACCTTACCCCTCACGCTAACCCTAAACCTAACCCTCACCCTCACCGTAAACATAACCCTAAACCTAACCCTCAAGCTAACCCTAACCCTAACCCTAATGCTAACCCTAAACCTCAACCTCACTTTAAACCTCACCCTAAACTTCACCCTCACCCTCAACCTCACCCTAACCCTAACCTTAAGCATAACCCACACCCTAACCCTCAACCTCACCCTAACCCTAACCTTAAGCATAACCCACACCCTAACCCTCAACCTCACCCTAACCCTAACCATACCGCTCGGCCTAATCCTCAACCTAAACCTAACCCTAACACTAATCCTCACCCTATCCATAACCCTAACCCTAACTCTCACCCTAACCCTCACCCTCACCTTAACACTAATGCTAACAATAACCCTCAACCTCACCCTAAACTTCGCCCTAACCCATACCTTCACTTTAACCCTATCCCTCACCCTCACCCTAACCCTCACCCTAACCCTTACACTCACCCTAACCCTCACTCTAACCCTAACCCTAACACTAACACTCACCCTAACCCTAATCCTAACATTAACACTAAACCTCACCCTAACCCTCAGCCTAACCCAAACCTAAACCTAACCGTCACCCTAACCCTCACCCTAACCCTCAAACTAACCATAACCCTCACCGTTACCCTAACCCTCACCCTAAACCTTACCCTCAGCATAACCCTAACCCTAACCCTCACCCTCAACCTAACCCTAACCCTAACCCTAAACCTAACTCTCACCAGAACACTAACCCTCACCCTCACCCTCAGCCTAACCCTAATCCTAAACCTAATCCTAACCTTAACCCTAACTCTAACCCTAACACTACCCTGACCCTCAATCTAGCCCCAACCCTCACCCTATCCCTGACCCTCACCCTCATCCTAACCCTAACCCTCACCCTAACCCTAACGCTAACCCTAACCCTCTCCCTCACCCTAAATATGACCCAAACCCTAAACCCCACCCCAACCCTAAACCTAACCATCACCTACACCCTAAACCGCACCCTCACCCTCACCCTCACTCTCACCCTCACCCTAATCATAACACTAACCTGAACCGTCAACCTAACCAAAACCCTAATCCTCACCCTAACCCTAACCCTCACCTTAAACCTCACCCTCACCCTAACCCTCACCCAAACCCTAACCCTAACCCTTTCCTAACTAAAACCCTCACCCTCACCCTAATCCTCAACCTAAACCTCCCCCTCCCCCTAGTCCTCACCCTAAAACTAACCCAAACACTAACCCTCACCTCACCCTCACACTCAACCTCAGCCTAACCCTAAACCTAACCCTATTCCTAACCCTAACCATAAACGTCACCCTCACCCTAAGCCTAACTCTAATCCTAGTCCAAAACCTAATGGTAACACTAGACCTCCCCCTACCCCTAACCCTAACCCCAACCCTAACCCTCACCCTAACACTAACTCTAACACTAATGCTAATCCTAAACCTCCACCTCACCCTAACCCGCACCCTAACACTTACCCTAAACCTCAACCTCACACTTACCCTAACTGTAACCCTTACCCTAACTCTCATCCTAACCCTAAACCTAACCCTAACCCTAACCCTAACCATCAGCCTAACCCTCACGCTAAAAATAACCCTAACCCTAATCCTTACCCCGTCCCTAATCCTAACTCTAACCCTCACACTAACCCTCACCCTCACCATAACACTATTTCTAACATTAACCCTCAACCTCACCCTAAACCTTGCCCTAACACTTACCCTCACCATAACCCTATTCCTCACCCTCACCCTAAACCCCACCCTAACACTTACCCTCACCCTAAACCTCATCCAAACCCTAAGCCTAACCCTAATCCTCACCCTCACCCTAACCCTCACCCTAAACCTTACCCTCACCCAAACCCTAACATGAACCCTCAGCCTAACCCTCATCCTAACCCTATCCCTAACCCTAACCCTCAACCTCACCCTAACCCTAACCCTAAACCTCACCTTAAACCTCTCCCTCAGCCTAATCCTCACCCTAACCCTAACCCTAAGCCTGTGCTAACTGAAACCCTCAGCCTCACCCTAGCCGTCACCCTAACTTTCAACTTGAACTTCACCCTCACCCTAAACCTAACCCTAGGCCTATCCTAACTGAAACCCTCACCCTCACCCTAACCCTCCCCTATATCCTCACCCTCACCCTAGCCATCACCCTAAACTTAACCTAACCCTAATCCTCACCCCCACCCTCACCCTAACTCTAAACCTAACCCTAAACCTCACCCTAACCCTAACCCTAACACTAACACTAACCCTCACCCTAAACATCACCCTAACCATAAACCTAACCCTACACCTCAACCTAACACTCACTCTCACCCTAACCCTAAATCTAACCCTAATCCTCACCCTCACCCTAACCCTCACCCTAACCCTTATCCTCACCCTAAACTAAGCCCTAATCCTAACACTAAACCTAACCCTCACCCTAAACCTAACCTTAACCCTCAGCCTAAACTTCATCCTAACCCGAACCCTAACTCTCAACCTGAACCAACCCTAACCCTAACCCTAACCTTCACCCTAACCCTCACCATCAACCTCACCCTCAGCCTAAACTTCAGCCTCACCCTAACCCTAACCCTTACCCTAAAGCTAATCCTCACCCTCATCCTCACCCTAACTCTAACCCTAATCCTAACCCTGAACGTCACCCTAAACCTAACCCTATCTCTAACCCTCACGCTAAAACTAACCCTCACCCTCACCCTAACCCTAACCCTAACCTTCACCATAAACTTCACCCTAACCCTTACCCTCACCATAAACCTTACCCTAACCCTAATCCTCATAATAACCCTAAACCTAACCCTCAACCCTTATCCTAATCCTCGCCCTCACTCTAATCCTCATCCTCAACTGAACCCTCCACCTAACCCTAACCGTCAACCAAACCCTAAAACTCACTCTCAACCTCACCCTCACCCTCACCGTAATCCTAACCCTAACCCTCAACCCAATCCTAATCCTCACCCTAAACCTAACTCTAACCCTCAGCCTAACCCTAACCCGAACCCTCACCATAAACCTCACCCTAAACCTAACGCTAACCCTAAACCTCACTCTCACCCTAACCCTCACCCAAACCCTAACTCTCAACCTCAGCATTACCCTCAGCCTAACCCTCACCCTCAGGTTCACCCTAACCCTAACCATAACCTCAACCCTTACCCTAAACCTAAATCTGACCCTCAACCTCACCCTCACCCTAAGTCTAACCCTACACCTAAGCCTAATCCTAAAAATGACCCTCACCCGAAACCTAAACCTCACCCTAACCCTAACACTAAATCTAGCCCTCACACTAACCCTTACCCTCACCTTCACACTAAACTTAACCCTCACCCTAATCTTAACCCTCACCCTAACCCAAAACCTAACACTCACCCTCACACTCACCCTAACCCTCACCCTAAACCTAACCCTAATGCTAACCAAAACCCTCACCCTCACCCTAATCATAACCCTAACCCTAACCCTCACCTTAAAGGTAACCCATACCCTAATGTTATCCCTTACCCTCAAACTCAACCTAACCTTCACTCTAACCCTTGCCCTCACCCTAACCCTCACCCTAACACTATCCCTAACAGTAACATTAAACCTCACCCTAAAACTCACCCTAACCCTAAACCTAACCCTAAACCTCACCCTAACGCTCATCCTAACCCTCACCCTAACCCCAACCCTCACCCTCACCCTAACCCTCACCCTAAACTTTATCGTCACCCTATCCCTAAACCTAACCCTCACCCTAAACCTAACCCTCACCCTAAACTTCTCCCTAAACTTACCTCTCACCCTAACACTCACCCAAACCTTCACACGATCCTTAACCATCAGCCAAACTCGAACCCTAAACCTCAGCCAAACACTCTTCCTAACCCTAACCATAAGCCTCAACCAAATCTAACCATAACTCTAATCCTAACCCACACCCCATCCCTAACCCTCACCCTCACCCTCAACCTCTCCCTCAGCCTAACCCTAACCCTAACCCTAATCCTAACTCTAACCTTCACCCTCACCCTAACTCTAAACCTAACCCTGACCCTGAACCTGAACCCAAACCTATGCCTAACCCTCACCCTAACCCTAACCTTAACCCTAATGCTAGCCCTAACCCCCACCCTCACCCTAAACCTCGCCCTAACCCTTACCCTCACCATAACCCTAAACCTAACCCTAATCCTCACAGTAACCCTAACCATAACCCTCACCCTAACGCTCACCGTAACCCTAACCCTCAACCTCACCCTAACCCTCACTGTCACCTTAAGCCTCACCCTAACCCTAACCTTCACCCACACCCTCACACTCACTATCACCCAGACCCTCACCCTCACCCTTACCCTACCCTAATTCTCAACTAAACCCTTACCCTCACCCTATGCCTAACTCGAAACCTCACCCTCACCCTAACCCTAACCCTCACCTTAACCCTCACCCTAATGCTCACCCTAGCCAAAATGCTAACTCTAACCCTCACTCTCACCCTAACCCTCACCCTAACCCTTATTCTCACTCTAACCCTAAACCTAAACATAAAACACACATTAACCATAACGCTCATCCTAAATATAACGCTACCCCTCACCCTACCCCTCACCTGAAGCATCTCCCTAATTGTAACCGTCACCTTCACCCTAACCCTCACCGTCACCCTAACCCTCACCATAACCCAAAACCTCACCTACACCCTAAGCCTCACCCTTACCCCCACCCTCAGCCTATCCCTAACCCTAACACTAATCTTACCCCTATCCCTAATCCTCACCCTCAACCTCACCCTCACCCTAACCCTAACACTAACCCTCACCTTAAACCTCACCCTCACGCTAATCCTCATACTAACCCTAACCCTTAGCCATCTGTAACCTCACCGTGACCATAGACCTCAAACTAAACCTAACCCTAAACCTAACCCTCAACCTCACCATCACCCCCACCATCAGCCTAAACTTAATCCTAACCCTAATTTAAACCCTAACTCTAACCCTCACCCTCACCCTCACCCTATACCTAACCATAACACTAAAACTAACCCTAAGCCTAACCCTATCGCTAACCCTAAAGCGAACCCTAAACCACAACCTCATTCTAACCCTCACCCTAACCCTTACAGTCACCCTTAACCTCACCCTAAACCTAAACCTAACATTAAACCTCACCCTAACCCTCACACTAACCATAACCCTAAACCTAACCCTCAGCCTAACCCTCACCCTAACTCTAATCCTCACCCTCTCCCTAACCCTAAACCTACCCCTCACCCTAACCCTCACGCTCACCGTAACACTAATGCTAACATGAACCCTCAACCTCACCCTAAACCTCGCCCTAACCCTTCCCCTCACCATAATCCTATCCCTCACCCTCTCCCTAAACCTTGCCCTAACCCTTACCCTCACCAAAAACCCTATCCCTCACCCTCACCCTAAACCTCATCTAAGCCTTACCTTCACCCTCACCCTCACCCTAACCCTAACCCTCACACTACCCATCACCTTAACCCTAAACCTAACACTAACTCTAACCCTCACCATAAACTTCACCCTAACACTAAGCATAATCCTAACCCTCACCCTCACCCTAACCCTTTCCCTCAACCTAAACTTAACCCAAACCCTCAGCCTAACCCTCATCCTAACCCTAACCCTATCCCTCACCTTAACCTTAACCCTAAACCCCAATCCTAACACTCACCCTAAACCTAACCCTCACCCTCACACTCAAACTCACCCTCAGCCTAACCCTAAACATAAAACTAATCCAAACCGTAACCCTCAACCTCACCCTCACCCTCACCCTAATTCTAACCCTAAACCTACCCCTAAACCTATCCCAAACCCTCACACTGACCCTAACCTTAATCCTAACCCTAACCCTCACCTTCACCCTCACCATAACCCTAACACTCACCCTAACCCTAACCCTAACCCTAGCCCTCACCCTAACCCTTACCCTCAACCTCACCCTAACCCTAACCCTCACCCTAACGCTAACCATGAACATAACCCTAACCCTAACCCTAACTTTCACACTCACCCTAACCTACCCTAACCCTAACCCTCAACATAACCCTAACGGAAACACTGATGCTAAATCTAAACCTCACCCTCACCCTAACCCTAACCCAAACCCTCCCCCTTCCCTAACCCTAATCCTAATGCTATTCCTATCCCTCACCCTCACCCTAACCCTCACCCCAACCTTAACCCTCACCCTCACCCTAACTCTAACCCTAATCCAAACCCTAAACCTCACCTCCCCCTCACTCTAACTCTAACACTAACCCTAAACTTCACCCTAACCCTAACCCTATCCCTAACCCTCACCCTAACCCTAACCCTAGCCCACACCCTAATACGTACCCTACACTCACACAAAAATAACCCTCAACCTCAACCTAACCCTCACCCTAATCCTTACCCTCATCATAACCCTATCCCTCACCCTCAACCTCACCCTAACCCTAACCCAAACCCTTACCCTTCGCTACCATTAACCCTAATGCTATCCCTAACCCTCACACGCACCCTACCCTCACCCTACCCTTAACACCCACCCTCACCCTCACCTTAACCCTTATCCTCACCCTAATCCTCACCCTAACCCTTACCCTAAACCAAACTCTAACCTTCACCCTAATGCCCACACTAAACCTAACCCTAACCCTATCCCTCAAACTCACCCTAACCCTCACCCTAACCCTTACCCTCACCCTCACTCTCACCCTAACTCTAACCCTAAACCTAACTCTCAGCCTAACCCTCATCCTAACCCTAACTCTATCCCTAATCCTCACCCTAATCCTAACCCTCATCCTAACCCTAACCCTAAACCTCACCCTCACCCTAATCCTAACCTTAACTGTCACCCTAACCTTCACCCAAACATTAACGTTAACCCTAATCCTCACTCTCACCCTAAACCTCACCCTAACTCTTAACCTCATCATAACCCTAACCCTAACCCTAACCCTCACACTCACCTTCACCCTCCCCCTGACCCGAACCATCACCAAGACCTTAAACCTCACCCTCACCCTCACCATCACCCTCACGCTCACCCTTACCTTAACCCTAAACCTAACCCACACCTTAAACCTGAATCTATCCCTCAGCGTCACCCTAACCCTAACCCTCACCATAAACATCCCCCTAAGATTAACGCTAACCCTAACCCTCACTCTCACCGTAAAACTTCTCCTAACCCATATCATCACACTAACGTGAACACTAACGCAAAGCCCCAAACTAACCCTAACCCTCACCCTAAACCTAACACTCACCCTCACCATAACCCTCACCCTAACGCTAACGCTAACCCCCACATTAAACGTAAACCTCACCCTAAACTTAGCCCTAACCCTCACCCTAACCCTAACCCTAACACTCACCTTCACAGTAACCATCACCGTCACCCTAACCCTCACCCTAAACCTAAACCCAACTTACAACCACACCCTCACCCTCACCCTCATCCTTACCCTAACCCTCACCCAAGCCCTAAATATCACCCTAACACTAACCCTCACCCTCACCCTAACCCTAATCCTCATACTAACCCTAATCCTCACCTTAAACCTCACCCTCACCCTAAACCTCACCCTATCCCTAACACTAAGCCTTTCCTAAACGAAATCCTCATCGTCCCCCTAACCCTCAGCTAAACCCTCCCCCTCACACTAGCCTTCACCCTAAACCTAACCCTAACCCTAAACCTCATCCTCACCCTCACCCTAACCCTAACCCTAACCCTCACACTAAGCATAACCCTAACCCTAATGCAAACAATAACCCAATCTTCACTCTAACCCTAACACTAACTCTAAACCTCACCCTCACCCTAACCCTTACCCTCACCCTCACCCTCACCATAACCCTCACCCTAACCCTAACCCTCACCCTAAGCCTCACTCTAACCCTAACCCTAACCCTAACCCTAACCCTAAAACTCACCCTAACCCTAACCCTAACCCTAACCCTCTGCATAACCCTTACCCTCAACCTCCCCTAACCGCAACCCTCACCCTAACCCTAACCCTCACCCTAACACTAACCCTAACACTCAACCTCACACCCACCCTAACCCTATCCTAACAATAACCCTCAACCTAACCTTAACCTTTACCCTTATGCTAACCCTAAACCTCATCCTAACCCTCACCCTAACCCTAACCCTCACCTTCCCACTCACCCTAACCCTACCCTAACCCTAACCCTCAACCTAAACCTAACCTTAACCCTAATGCTAACCCTACACCTCACCCTAACCCTAACCCTAATCATAACACTCACACTAACCCTAACCCTAACCCTAATGCTAACCCTAAACCTCACCCAAATCCTAACCATCACAGTCAACTTTACCCTCACGCTCACCCTAACCCTACCCCTACCCCTCAGCCTAACCCTTACCCTAACTCTAATCCAAACCTTAACCCACACCCTCAACCACAGCCTAACTCTAAAGCTAACCCTAACACTAACCCTCACTGTAACCCTAAACCTATCCATAACCCTCATGCTAACCATAAAACTAATCCTAATCTTAACACTCACACGCACCCTCACGATAACCCTAACACTCATCCAAACCCTAACCCTAACCCTAGCCCTCAACCTAACACTTACCCTCACCCTCACCCTAAGCCTAACCCTAAACATCACCCTATCGCTCACCCTAAGCCTTAAACTCACCCTAAATCTAATACTAACGCTAACCCTAACTCTCACCCTAACCCTAAACCTATCCCAAACCCTCATGCTAAACCTAAACCTCACCCTCACCCTAACCCTAACCCTCACCCTCACCCTCACCATAACCTAACCCTCACCCTAACCCTCACCCAAACCATAACCCTCACAATAACCCTCACCCTAAACCTCACCCTAATCCTTTTCCTCACCATATCCCTAATCCTAACCCTAAACCTAATCCTCACACTAACCCTAACCCTAACACTCAACCTAATGCTAACCCTAACCCTAATCCTCACCCTCACCCTAAACTTTACCGTCACCTTAACCCTTACCATAACCCTAACCATCACCCACACCCTAACTCTCACGCTCACCCGAACCCTCACCCAAAACCTAACCCTGCCCCTCACGCTTACACTCACCCTAAACCTAAACCAAACCTTCACCCTAAACCTAAACCTAACCCGAACCCGAACCCTCACCCGAACCCGAACCCTAACCCTAACCCCCACCCCAACCGTAACACTAACCCTAACCCTCACTCTCACAATAACTCACACCCTAAACGTTATCCTCACACTAACCCTAACCCTAAACTTAAACCTCATATTAACCCTCACCCTCACCCTAACCCTAACCCTAGCCTTCACCCTACCCCTCACCCTAAACCTAACCGTAACCCTCACCCTAACCCTAACCCTAACCCTCAACTTCACCCTAAGCCTGACAGTCACCCTAAACCTCACCCTAACCCTAACCCTCACCTAGACCCTCACCCTCACCCTCACCCTCACCTTCAACCTAACCCTCACCCTCACCCTAAACATCAATCTAACAATAACCCTAACCCTAACCCTAACCATAATGCTCACACTAACCCTAATCCTCACCTTAAAGCTCACCCTCACGATAACCCTAACCCTAACCCTAACCCTCACCATAACCCTAACAGTCACACTAACCCTAACCTAACCCTCACCCTCACCCTCACCTTCACCCTAATCCTAACCCTATCCCTCATCCTAACACTAACTCTCAGCCTCATCCTCACCCTAACCCTAATCCTAACCCTAACCCTAATCCACAAGGTCACCCTAATCCTCAACCTAACCCTAACCCTAACCCTTACCTAACCGAAAAACTCACCCTCAAACTCACCCTCACCCTAACCTTCACCCTCACCCAATCCCTCACCCTAACACTAACCCTCACCCTAACTGTAACCCTAAAACTCACCCTCAAACTCTACCTAACCATCAACCTAACTCTAACCCTCATCCTAACACTAACACTAAACCTAATGCTAACCCTAAAACTCACACTCACCCTAAACCTCACCCTAAACCTTACCGTCACCCTAACCCTGACCCTAAACCTCACACTAAATCTAACCATCGGACTAACTCTAACTCTACCCCTCAGCCTAAACCTCACCCTAAACCTAACACAACCCTAATCCTTACCCTATCCTTAAGCTTAACCCAAACCAAACCCTCACCCTAACCCTCACCCTCACCCTAACACTAATGTTAACCCTAACCCTCACATGCACCCTAATCCTCACCCTAAACCTTACCCTCACCCTAATTCTAACACTCACCCTCAAACTAATCCTCACCCTAACACTTACCCACACCCTAACCTTCACCCTAACCCTAACCTTAACCCTCACCCTAACCCTAACCCTAACCCTAACCCGCACACTAACCCTAAACCTAACCCTCAGCCTAACCCTCATCTTAACCCTAAACCTAAACCTAACCTAACCCTAAACCTAACCCGCACACTAACCCTAAATCTTACCCTCAGCCTAACCCTCATCTTAACCCTAAACCTAAACCTAACCTAACCCTAACCCTAACCCTAACCTTAATCCTCACCGCAATCCTACCCTCACCCTCACGCTACCCATCACCCTCAGCCTAACCCTAATCCTAACACTCACCCTCACCCTTACCCTAACCCTCACCCTCACCCTCACACTAACCCTCAACCACACCCTAAACCTTACCCTAACCCTAACTCTCACGCTAACCATAACCCTAAACCTCACCCTAACGCTAACCCTCACCCTAAATCTCACCCTAACCCTAACGCTAACCCTAACCCTCACCCTCACCCTAACACTCACTTTAACCCTTATTCTCACATTAACCCTAACCCTAACCCTAACCCTCACTCTAAACCTAACCCTCACCCTAAGCCTAACACTAACCCGCACTCTAAACCTAATCCTCACCCTCACCATCACCCTAATCCTCACCCTAACCGTAACCCTAACCCTAACCTTAACCAAAAATCTAACCATAACCCTCAAACTAACCGTACCTCTCATACTAACCCTAACCTTAAGCCTAATCTTCACTCTCAACCTGACCATCACAATCAGCCTAAACCTAACCCATACCCTATTCTTATTCCTAACCCTCACCCTCACCCTCAGTCTAAACCTAAACCTAACCCTAACCCTAACACTCACCCTCACCCTTACTCTCACCCTAAACCTCACCCTCACCCTAACCCTCATCCTCACCCTAAACATCACCGTAACCCTAACCCTAACCCTCACCCTAAACCTAACCTCAGCTTAACACTCACCCTCACCCTAATCCACACCCTAAACCTAACCCTTACCTAACCGAAACCCTTACCCTCACCCTAACCCTCACCCTCACCCTAGCCCACACCCTAAACCTAAACTTAACCCTAATAGACACCTTCCACCTCCCCTTCCCCCTCAGCCTTACCCTAAACCTAACCTTAATCCTAACCCTAACCCTCAACCCCACCTTCACCCTAACCCTAACACTAACCCTCAACCTCATCCTCACCCAACCCTAACACTAACACTAAAAATTACCATGACCCTAACCCTAACCATAACCATAACCATTAAACTCAGCCTAACCCTAAACCTAACCCTCATCGTCAACCTCACCCTCATCCTAAACCTCACCCTGACCCTGACCCTCACCATCACACTAACCCTAACCCTCACCCTAACCCTCACCCTCACCCTCAGCCTAACCCTAACCCTAACCCTAATCCTAACCCTAACACTCACACTCATCCTAACCCTAACACTTACACTCACCCTCAACCTCAACCTCACCCTCACCCTCATCCTCACCCTCACACTAACTCTCAACCTCACCCTAAACATCACCCTAACACTAACCCTCAACCTAACCCTAATCCTAAGCCTCACCCTAACCCTAACCTTCACCGTAACCCTAACCCTAACCCTAACACTCTCCCTCATCCTAACACTAACCCTTACACTCACCCTCAACCTCAACCTCACCCTCACCCTCACCCTCACACTAACTCTCAACCTCACCCTAAACATCACCCTAACACTAACCCTCAACCTAACCCTAATCCTAAGCCTCACCCTAACCCTAACCTTCACCGTAACCCTAACCCTAACCCTAACCCTCACCCTCACCCTAACCCTCACCCTAACCTTTATCCTCACACTAAACCTAACCCTAACCCTAACCCTCACACTAACCCTAAAAAACACCCTAACCCTATCCCGACAACTCACCCTAACCCTAAAACTAACCCTAACACTCACCCTAACCCTAAACCTAAGCCTAAACCTCACCCTCACCGTAACCCTCACCATCACCCTAACCCTCACCCTAAGCCTAAATTTCAACCACACCCTAACCCTCACCCTCACCAGAACTCGACCCTCACCCGAACACTCACCTGCATCCTAAACTTGACCCTCACAATGACCATCACCCTAACCCTAAATTTCACCCTAACACTAACCCTAACCCTCAACCTAATCCTAACCCTCAACCTAACCATAACCCTCACCCTAAACCTAAACTTCACCCTAACACTAACCCTCATACTAAACCTAACCCTAACACTCACCCTCACCCTCAACCTCAACCTCACCCTAACCCTAACCCTCATCCTAACCGAAATCCTAAACCTAATGCTAACCCTAAACCTCACCCTCACCCTAACCCTAACAGTCACACTAAACCTAACCATCACCCTAAACCTTGCCGTCACCCTAACCCTAACCCTCAGCCTCACCCTACCCTCACCCTAACACTTATCCACACCCTAACCCTCGCCCTAACCCTAAAACTCTCACCCTAAACTTCACCCTAACCCTAACCCTCCCCCGCCCCCTAATCCTCACCCTAAACTTAACCCTGACCCTAACACTCACACTAACCCTAACACTCAAACTCACCCTAACCCTCACCCTAAACGTTACCCTCAAACAAACCCAAACCCTAACCCTAAACCTAACACTCACACTAACCCTTATCCTAACCCTCAGCCTAACCCTTATCCTAACCCTAAACCTAACCATATCCATAACCGTAACCCTCACACTAATCCTAAACCTAACCCTTAACCTAACCCTCATCCCAACTCTAATCCTAACCCTAACCCTCCCCCTCCCCCTAACCCTCCCCTTCCCCCTAATCCTCACCATAAACCTAACCATTACTTAACCGAAACCCTCAACCTCACCCTAACCCTCACCCTCACACTAGACCTCACCCTAAACCTAGCCCTAATCCTAATACTCAACCTCCACCTCCGCTTCCCCATCAGCCTTAACCTAAACCTAAAATTAATCCTAACCCTAACCCTCAATCCCACCCTCACCCTAACACTAACCCTAACCCTAACGCTAACCCTCACCCTCATCCTCAACCTAACCCTAACCCTAACCCTAACCCTAAAAATTACCATAAACCTAGCCCTAACCCTAACCTTAAAACACACCCTAATTTTAAACATAACCCTAACCCTCACCATCACCCTCACCCTCATCCTAACCCTCACCCTCATCCTAACCCTCACCCTCACCCTGACCCTCACCATCACACTAACCCTAACCCTCACCTTAACCCTCACCCTCAACCTCAGCCTAACCCTAACCCTAAAACTAATCCTAACTCAAACACTCACCCTCATCCTAACCCTAACCCTAACACTCACCCTCAACCTCAACATCACCCTCACACTAACTCTCAACCTCACCCTAAACATCACCCTAACACTAACCCTCAACCTAAACCTAATCCTAAGCCTCACCCTAACCCTAACCCTCACTGTAACCCTAACGCTAACCCTAACCCTCACCCTCACCCTAACCCTCACCCTAACCTTTATCCTCACACTAAACCTAAACCTAACCCTAACCCTCACACTAACCCTAACCCACACCCTAACCCTATCCCGACAACTCACCCTAACTCTCACCCTAACCCTAAAACTAACCCTAACCCTCACCCTAACCCTCCACGTCACCCTAAAACTCAACTTAACCCAAACCCTCACCCACACCCTAACCTTCACACTCACCCGAAACCTATACCATACCCTAACACTAAACCTCACCCTAAACATCACCCTAACGCTAAACTTCACCCTCACCCTCAACCTCACAATAAACATCAACCTAACCCTCGCCCTCAGCCTAAACCTAACCCTCTACCTAAGCCTAAACCTCAGCCTAACCCTCAAACTAACCCTTACCCTAACACTAATCCTCACCCTAAAACTAACTCTCACCCTAATCCTAATCCTCACACTAACTCTAACCCGAACCTTCACCCTCACCCTCACCCTCACAATAACCCAAACCCTAACCCTAATCCTAACACTGACCCTCACCCTCACCCTCACCCTAACCCTAACCCTAAGCCAAACCCTCACCCTCACTCTCACGCTAACCCTCACCCTCACAATAAACCTCACCCTAACCCTACCCCTACCCCTCTCCCTAACCCTCACCCTCACCCTAACCCTAACCCTAAACCCAATCCTAACCCTACCCCTAACCCTCACCCTCACACTAACTCTAAACCTAACATTAACCCTCACTCTAACCCTAATCCTCACCCACAGCCTAACCCTCAACCTCACGTGAACCCTCACAATCACCCGAACCCTCATCCTCACCCTAACCCTCACCCTAAACAGCACGCAAATCCTAACCCTCACCCTAACCCTAACCCTAACATTCACCCTCACTCTAACCTTCACCCTAACACTTATCCTGACCCTAACCCTATCCCTAACACTAACCAAAACCGTCACACTAGCCGTAACCCTTACCCTAACCCTAACCCTAACCATAAACTTCACCCTCACCCTCACCTTAAAACTAACCCTAACCCTAACCGTCACCCTCACCCTCACCATCACCCTAACCTTCACCCTCACCCTAAATATCACCCTAACTCTAACACTCCCCCTAACCCTACACCTCAACCTAACCCTCACACTCCCCTAACACTCAGACTAACCCTAACCCTCACGCTAACCCTAACCCTCACCCTAACTTTCACCCTCACACTAACCCTAATTCTAACCCTAACCCTAATTCTAACCCTAACCCTAAACCTCACCCTAACCTTAACCCTAACCATCACCCCCAACCTAACCCTCACCCGGACCCTCAACCTAACCCTCACCCTCATATTCACCCTCACACTAACCCTCAACCTCACCTTAAACATCACCCTAAACCTAAACCTCACCCTAACCCTAAACCTAACCCTCAAACTAACCCTAAACCTAACCCTCACCCTCACCCTAACCCTAACCCTAACGCGAACCCTAAACCTCACCCACACCCTAACCCTCACCCTAACCCTTATCCTCACACTAACCCTCACCCTAACCCTAACCTTCACCCTAACCCTATCCCGACACCTCAACCAAAATCTCACCCCAACCCTAACTAACCCTAACCCTAACCCTCACCCTAACCGTAACCCTAGACCTTACGCTCACCCTCACCCTAACCCTCACTGTCAACCTAACACTCACTCTAACCCTAACACTGAACCACACCCTATCCTTCACCCTCACCCGAACCCTCACCCTCAAGCAAACAGTCACCCTCACCCTAACCCTCACCCTCACAATAAACATCAAACTAAACCTAACTCTCACCCTAACACTAACCCTAACCCTCACCCTAAACCTAACCCTCAACCTAACTCTAACCCTCACCCTGATGCTCAACGTACCCCTACCCCTAACCTTCACCCTAAATCTACCCTAACACTAAACCTCACCTTAAACCTAACCCTCACCCTAACACTAACCCTCACACTAAACCTAACCCTAACACACACCCTCACCCTGAACCTCACCCTTACCCTAACCCTAACTTTCATCCTAACGCTAACTCTAATCCTAATGCTAACCCTAAACCTCAACATCACAATAAACTTAACCCGACCCTCAGGCTAACCCTAACCCTAACCCTCACCCAAACCCGAACCAGTACCCTCACCTAAACCTCACCCTCACACTAACCCTAAACCTAACCCTCACCCTCACACTCTCCCTCACCCTAACCCTCACCCTAACCCTAACCCCCCAACATAACCCTAACCCAAACCCTCAATCTCACTCTAAAACTAACTCTAACCCTAACCGTCACCATAACCCTCACACTAACACGCAAATCCTAACCCTCTCTTTCACCCTAACCTTCACCCTAATATTTACCCTCACCTTAAACTTAACCCTAACCCTCAAACTAAACCTAACCCTCACCCTAACTCTAACCCTAAACCAAACCCTAATCCTAAACCTAACTCTCACACTCATCCTCACCCTAAGCCTAACCCTCACCCACAACCTCACCCTAAACCTCACCCTCAAACTAAACATCACTCTAACCTAACCCTCACTCTAAATCTAACCCAGACACTCACCCAAAACCCTAACCCTCATCCTAGCCCTAACCCTAACCCTCATCTTCAACCTAGCCCTCATCCTAACCCTAATCCTAACAATAACCCTAACCCAAACCCTAAAAATCACCCTAACCCTAATCAAAACGCAAACCCTCAACCTCTTCTTCACCCTCACCCTAACCTTCATCCTCAACTGACCCCTCACCCTAACACTCACACTAACCCTAACCCTAAAACTAAACCTTACCCTAACCCTCACCCGTAAACCTAATCCTAACCCTCACCCTCACCCAAACCCTCAACCTCAGAATAACCCTAACCCTAACCCTAATCCTAAACCTAACCCTAACACTCACCCTCAACCTAACCCTAAACTTAACCCTCACCCTCATCATCAGCCTAACCCTAAACCTCATCATCACCCTAACCCTCACCCTAACCCTTACCCTCATCCTAACCCTAACCCTAACCCTCACCCTAACCCTAACCCTAACCCTAACAATAACCCTAACCCTCACCCTATCCCTAACCCTCACCCTCACCCAAACCCTAACCCTAACTGTAACCCTCAACCTCAACCTCACCCTCAACTTAACCTTCAACCCCACCCTCAGCCTAAATCTCTCCATCACCCTAAACATCACCCAAACCCTAAACCTCACCCAAACCAAACCCTTACCCTAACCCTAACCCTCACCCTAACCCTCACCCTAACCCCAACGATAAACCTAACACTCACACTCAACTTAACCCTCACCCTAACACTTATCCTCACACTAACCCTAACTCTACCCCTAACCCTTACCCATAAACTAACCATAACCCTGACCTAACCCTAAAACTACCGCTCACCCTAACCCTCACCCTAACCCTAACCCTAACTCTAAACCTTTTCCTAATGCTAACCCTAATATTAACCCTCACCCTCATACTAAACATCAAACTAACGCTAACTCTCACCCTAACCCTAACGCTAACCCTCACCCTAACCCTACCCTCAACCTAACCCTCACCCTCCCCTAATCTTAACCCTAACTCCAACCCTAACCCTTACCTAAACGAAGACCTCACCCTCACCCTCACCCTCAAGCTAACCCTCACGCTTACCCTAGCCCTCAACCTAATCCTAACCCTACCCCTCACACTAGCCCTCACCCACACCCTAACCCTCACCCTAAACTTAAACCTAACCCTCACCATCACCCCAAACCTCACCTTCAACCTAACACTCAACCTAACCCAAACCCTCACCCACACCCTAACCCTCACACTCACCCGAAGCATAAAAATTAACCTAACCCTAAATCTCACCCTAAACATCACCCTATCCCTAACCCTCATCCTCACCCTCACCCTCACCATAAAGCTCACTCTCACCATAACCTTCACCCTCACAATGAACATCACACTAACCCTACCCCTGAGCCTAACCCTAACCCTCTACCTAAACCTAACCCTCACCCTGACACTCACCCTAAACCTAACCCTAACCCTAACCCTCACGCTATCCCTTACCCTAACCCTAACCATCAACCTAAATCTAAACCTAATCCTAACCCTCACCATAAACCTAACCCTAAACCTAACCCTAACGCTAACCCTAACCCTCACATTCATCCTAATCCTCATACTAACCCTTATCCTCACCACAACCCTCACCCTAACCCAACCCTAATCTTCACCGTAAACATAACCCTCGCCCATATCCTAACCCTCACCCTCACCCTCACCAAAAGCCTAACCCTGACCCTAACCCTAAACCTAAACCTCACCCTCAGCCTAAACCTAACCCACACCCTAACTCTCACCCTATCGCTAAAGCTAAACCTACAACTAAGCCTCACCCTAACCCTCACCCTAACCCTTATCTTCACACTAACCCTCACCCTAACACTAACACTAACACTCACATTAACCCTAAACCTCAACCTATACCTCACCCTAAACCTAACCCTAACCAAAACCTCACCCTCACATTCACCCTCACCCCAACACTCACCCTCACCATAAACATCACCCTAACCTTAACCCTCATCCTAAACCGAACCCTAACCCTCACCCTAGACCTATCCCTACCCCTCAACCTAATGTCACCCTATCACTAAAGCCAACCCTACACCTCACCATCACCCTAACCCTCACAAAAACCCTTATCTTCACACTAACCCTAACCGTAACCCTAACCATAACCCTCACACTAAACCTAAGCCTCACCCTAACCCTATCGCTACCGCTCATCCTAACCCTCACCCTAAACCTAACCCTAACGCAAATCCTCATCCTATCCTTAACCTTAACCCAAACCCTCACCCTATCCCTCACCCTCACCCTAACCCTCACCCTTACCCTTACCCTCACCTGATCCCTAACCCTCACCCTCAACCTAAACCTCACCCTAACACTTATCCACACGCTAACAATCACCCTAACCCAAACCATAAACCTTACCTGCACCCTAACCCTAACCTTCACCGTCACCCTAATATTCACCCTAAACTTTACCTTCATCCTAACACTTACCCTAACCCTAAACCTAACCCTCACATTAACCCTAACCCTAACCCTCAGCCTAACCCTTATCCTAACCCTGAACCTAACCCTAACCCTCAACCTAAACTTAAACCTAACCCTAACCCTAACACTAACCTGCATCCTAACCGAACCCTCACCCTCACCCTCCACATCAACCTCAGCCTAACCCTAATCTTAACACTAATCCTAACACTCACCCTCACCCTCACCCTAACTCTAACACTAAACCTAACCCTAACACTCACAATCACCCTCACCCTAAACCTAACCGTATCCCTAACCCTAACCCTAAACCTAACACTCACCATAACCCTCACCCTATCCCTAACACTAACACGAACCCTCATCCTCACACTAAACCTCACCCTAATCCTTAAGCTCACCAGAACCCTAACCCTAATCCTAACCCTAATACTCACAATAACCCTAACCCTCATGCACACACTAACCCTCACCCTCACCCTCACCCTCACAATAAAACTCACCCTAATACTAACCTTAACCCTAATCCTAAACCTATCCCTCACCTTCAAACTCAACCTAACACTAACCCTAACCCTAACCCTCACTCTCACCCTCACCCTAATCCTCACATTCACCCCTAACCTCAACCTAACCCTAACCCTACACCTCTCCGTAACTCTCAAATTAACCCTAACCCTAACCTTATCATTCACCCTCACCCTGACCCTCAACCTCACACTAATCCTAAACCTAACCCAATTCCTAATCCTAACACTTAGCCACATTTTCAACCTAAACCTAACCCTAACCCTAACCCTCACCCACAACCTCACCCTCAACCTCACCCTCACCCTCACCCTCACCCTCGCCCTAAACATCACCCTAACCCTAATCTTCACCCTAACCTTAACCATAACCCTCACCCTAAACCTAACCTCAGCTTAACCCTCACACTCACCGTAATCCTCACCCTAACCCTAACCATTACCTAAATGAAACCCTCACAATGACCCTCACCCTAACCCTAACCCTAACAATAACCCTAACACTAACTCTAACCCTAACCCTAAAACTCACCCTAAAACTAAACCTAAACCTCACCCTCACCCGCACCCTAGCCCAAACCCTCACTCTAACCATAACATTAACACTCAGCCTAAACCTCATCCTAACCATAACCCTAAACCTAACCCTCACCCTCATCCTAACCCTCACCTTCATTTTCACCCTCACCCTCACCCTAACCCTTACCCTAACCCTCATCCTCAACCTCACCCTTTCCTGCACCCTCACACTAACCCTCACCCTCACCCTCACCCTCACCCTCACACTAACACTAAACCTCTCATTAAACATCACCCTAATCCTGAACCTCACGGTCACCCTAACCCTAACACTAAACCTAACCCTCACTATCACCCTAACTGTCACCCTAATCCTAAACCTAACCCTAACCCTCACCCTCACCCTAACCGTAAACCTAACCCACACCCTCACCCTAACCCTCACCGTCACCCTAACCTTCACCCTAAGCCTAAGCCTCAAACACACCCTAACCCTCACCCTCACCCGACCCCTCACTCTCACCCGAACACTCACCCTTACCCTAACCCTCACCATCACAATAAACATCACCCTAACCCTAACTCTAACCCTAACACTAACCTTAACCCTCACACTAACCCTAAGCCTCAACGTAACCCTAACCTTCACCCTGAAACTCACCCTAACCCAACACTAACCCTAAACCTCACCCTAACTCTTACCCTATCCCTAACACTCACCCTAAAACTAACCCTCACCCTACCACTAACCCTCACACTATACCTAAAACTAACACTCTTCCTCACTCTCTACCTCCACCTAACCCTAACCCTAACCCTCATCCTAACCCTAACCCTAAACATAATGCTAACCCTAAATCTCAGCCTCAGCCTAACCCTTACCCTAAAGCTTACCCTCACCCTAACCCTAACCCTAACCCTCAGACTAAACCTATCCCTCACCCTAAACCTAACCCTAAACCTCACACTAAACCTAACCCTCACCCTTATCCTAACCTTACCCCTCGTCCTAACCATCACCCTAAACGTAACCCTAACCCTAATCCTCACCCTATCCCCAATCTGAACCCTAACCCCAACCCTCACCCTCCCCCTAACCCTAATGCTAACCCTAACCCTCCACCTCTCCCTAACCCTCACCCTAACCCTTTCCCTCACCCTAACCCTCACCCTAAAAGTTACCCACACCCTAAACTTCCCCCTAACCCTAACCTTAAACCTAACCCTCACCCTAACCCTAAACCACACCCTTACTGTCACCCTCACCCTCATCCTAACACTAATACTTACCCTATTCCTAACTCTCACCCTCACCCTCACCCTAACACTAAACCTAACACTCACCCTCACCCTCACCCTAACCCTATCCATAACCCTCACCATAGCGCTACCCCTCACCCTATACCTCAAACTCACCCTAATACTAATGTTAAGCCTATGCCACAAACTAACCCTCACCTTAACCCTCACCCTAACCCTAACACTAACCCTAACCCTCATCCTCACACCATACCTCACCCTAACCCTTACCTTCACTATAACCCTAAACCTCACCCTCATCCTAACACTAACCCTAACCCTAACCCTCAACCTAATTCTAACCCTCTCCCTAACCCTCACCCTCCCACTAACCCTAACCCTAACACTAACCCTCACCCTAACACTAATCCTCACCCACACCCTAAACCTCTCCCTCACCCAAACCCTCACCCTTCCCGAAAACTCATCCTCACCTAACCCTCACCCTCACCCTAAACATCACCCAAACCCTAACCCTTACCCTAAACCTAACCCTTACCCTCACCCTAACCATAACCCTCAACCTAACCCTCAACCTCACGCTAATCCTCACCATAGCCCTAACCCTTTCCTAAAAGAATCCCTCGCACTAACCCTCACACTAACCCTCTCCTCAGCCTAGCCCTCAGGCTAAACCTATCCCTAACCCTAACCCTCTCCCTCACACTTAACCTCACCCTAAACCATGCCCTCTGCCTAAGATTGAGGTTAACCCTATTCCTAATCCTATCCCTCAAACGCACCCTCACCCTAAACCTAATGCTAACACTAACCCTCACCCTCACCCTCACCCTCACCCTCATCCTCACCCTCACCAAACGCTCACCCTCACCCTAAACATCACCCTAACCCTAACCCTCACCCTAAGCCTAACGGAAACCCTCACCCTAACCCTAACCTCAGGTTAACCCTCACCCTCAACCTAAACTTCACCCTAACCCTAATCCTAAGGTAAATGAAACCCTCATCTCCACACTCACACTAACTTTCACACTCAACCTAGGCCTCACCCTTACCCTAAACCTAACCCTTACCCTCAACCTCTCCCTCCCCCTACCCCTTAGCCTAAACCTAACCCTAACCATAACCCTAAACCTAACAATCCCCATTAACCAAACCTTCACCATAACGCTTAAACTTAACCTTACCCTAACCCTAACCTTAACCCTCACCCTCACCCTCACCCTAATAATAACCCAAACCCTAACCCTAACCCTAACCCTAACCACTAACCCTCTCTCTCAACCTCACCCTAATCCAAACCCTAACAATAACCCTAACCCTCACCCTCACCCTAACCCTCACCCTACCATTTACACTCACCTCACCCTTACCGAAACCCTCACCCTCACCATCACCCTAACCCTAACCCTTACCCTCACCCTACCCCTAACCTTAACCCTAATCCTAACCCTCACACTAACCCTAACCTTCACCCACACCTTAAACATCACTCTCATCCTCACCCTCACCCTAAACCTTACCTTCACCCTAAACCTAACCCTAAACCTAACCCTAATCCTAAACCTAAACCTAACCCTAATACTAAACCACATGCTCACCATAACCTTCACCCTCACCCTAACTCTAACTCTAACCCTCACACTCATCCTAACCCTCAGCCTCACCCGAACAATCACCTAAACCCTAAACCTCACCCTCAATATAAACATCACCCTAACCCTAACCCTCAACCTAACGCTAACCCTAACCCTGACCCTCACCCTGAATCTCACCTGCACCCAAAACATCACCCTAAACCTAACCCTCACCGTAACCCTATCCCTAACCCTCACCCTAAACCTAAACTCAGCTTAATCCTCACCCTAATCCTAACCCTAAACCTAACCCTTACCTATCCGAATCCCTCACCCTCACCCTCACCCTAACCCTAACCATAACCCTAACAATAATCATAACTCTAACCATAAACCTAACCCTAAAACTCACCCTACACCTAATCCTAACCCTAACGCTCACCCTCACCATCAAACTCACCCTAAACCTAAACCTAACCCTCACCCTCACCCTCACCCCAAATCTCACACTCACCCTAAAACTCACCCTATTCCTACACCTACCCCTCTCACTAACCCTCACCCTAACCCTAACCCTAACCCTAACCCTAACCCTAACCCTAACCCTAAAACTCACACTAATCCTAAACCTAAGGTTAACCTTCAACCTAACCCTAATCCTCACCCACACCCTCAGCCGAACCCGAACCCGAACCCGAAAACGAACGCGATCCTTAACCTTTACCCTAAACATCACCCAAACCGTAAACCTCACCCTAACTTGAACCCTAAAATTAACCCTAACCCTATCCCTCATCCTCAACCTCACCCTCACCCGCACCCTCACCCTAACCCTCATCCTAACAATCACCCTCATACTAACCCTCAACCTCACCCTAAACATCACCCTAACTTTCACCCTCAACCTCACCCTAATCCTAAACCTCACCCTCACCCTAACCCTCACCCTAACCCTAACGCTAACCCTAACCCTCACCCTCACCCTAACCCTCACCCTAACCCTTATCCTCTCACTAAACCAAACCCTAACCCTAACCCTAAATCTAACCCTAACAGTAACCCTCATCCTAAGCCTAAACATAACCCTAAACCTAACCCTCATCCTAACCCTCACCCTAACCCTAACCCACACCCTCACCATAACCCTCACCCTAACCTTTACCCTCAACCTAACCCAAACCCTAACCCTAAACCGAACACTCACCTAACCCTAAACCCACCCGTCACCATAACCCTAATCCTAACTCTAACCCTAACCCTAAACCTTTCCCTAACGCTAACCCTAACAGTAACCCTCACCCTCATCCTAAACATCACTCTAACGCTAATCCTCACCCTAATCACAACCCTAACCCTCACCCTAAACCTACCCCTCAACCTACCCCTCACCTTCCCCGAACCCTCACACTAAACCTAATCCTCACTCCAACCGTAACACTCACCCTCAATTTCACCCTCACCCTCAGCCTAACCCTAACCCTAAACCTAATCCTAACCCTAACCCTACCCCTCACCCTAACCCTAAACCTAACTCTCACCCTCAACCTCACCCTCACATGCACCCTCAACCTAACCCTCTCCCTCACACTCACCCTCACACTAACCCTCGACCTCACCTTAAACATCACCCTAACCCTAACCCTCAAATTAACCTCAAATCTAACCTCACCCTAACCCTAACCCTAACCCTAAACCTAACGCTAACCCTAACCCTCACCCTCAATCTAACCTTCACCCTAACCCTTATCCTCACACTAAAACTAACCCTAACCCTAGCCCTCCCCCTAACACTTATCCCGACACCTCAACGTACCTCTCACCCTAACCCTAACCATAACCATAACCCTCACCCTGACCCTAACCCTCACGGTCACCCTAACACTCACGGTCACCCTAACACTCACCCTAACCCTAACTCTCAACCACACCCTAACTTTCACCCTCACCCGAACCTTCACCCTCAACCGAACAGTCACCCTCACCCTAACCCTCACCCTCACAATAAACATCAGCCTAATCCTATCCCTACACCTCATCGTAACTCTCACCCTAATCTTAACCCTAATCCGAACCCTAAATCTAACCATAACTCTAAACTTAAATCAAATCCTCACCCTCACCCTAACCCTCACCCTAACCCTCACCCTCACCCTAACCCTAACCCTCAACCACACCCTTACCATCACACTCACCCGAACCCTCACCCTCACCCCAACACTCATGTTCACCCTAACCCTCACCGTCACAATATACATTACCCTAACCCTAACCCTCAGCCTAACCCTGACCCTCATCTTAACCGTAACCCTAATCCTAACACTAACCCTCACCCTCACACTCACCCTAACCCTAACCGTAACCCTCATTCTAACCGTCACCCTCACCCTAACTCTAAAGCTAACACTACCTCTCACCCTAAACCTCACCCTCGTTCTAAACCTCACCCTCATCTGACCCTCACCATCACACTAACCCTCATACTAACCCTAACCCTCTCCCTAACCCTAACCCTAATCCTTACCCTCACTTTCATCCTCACCCTCAGCCTAACCCTAACCCTAACCCAAATCCTAACCCTAATCCTGCCCCTCCCCCTAAACCTAACCCTAACCCTCAACCTAACCCTAACCCTAATCCTCAAACTCACACTAACCCTCAGTCACACCCTAAGCATGACCCTAAACCTAACCCTCACCCTAAACCTAACCCTAAACGAAACCCTAATCCTAACCTTCACCCTAACCCTAACACTAACACTAACCCTCCCCCTCCCCCTAACCTTCACCATAACCCTTATCATCACACTAACCCTAAGCCTAACCCTAACCCTAACCCTCACCCTAACCCTAAACCTCACCCTAACCGTATCCCGACACCTCACTCTAACTCACACCCTAACCCAAACCCTAACTCTAACACTCACCCTAACCCTACACTAAACCTAACCCTCACCCTCACCCTAACCCTCACTGTCAACCTAACCCACACCCTAACCCTAATCCTAACCATCACCATCACCATAACCCTTACCCTCACCCTAACCCTAACCCAAACACTGACAATAACCCTCATACTAGCCGTAATCTTTACCCTAACCCTAACCATAACCATAATCTTCACCCTCACCCTGACCCTCAACCTCAGCCCAAAACTAACGCTAACCCTATTCCTAATCCTAACGCTCACCCTCACCCTCACCCTAAAACTAACCCTAATCCTAACCCTTACCTAACCGAAACCCTCACCCTCACCCTAACCCTCACCCTCACCATCACCCTAGCCCTCACCCTCACCCTAACCTTCACTCTCAACCTCCCCTTCCCCCTCAACCTTACCTTAACCCTAACACCAATCCTAACCCTAACCATCTACACCACCCTCACCCTGACCCTAACCCTCACTCTAACGCTAACCCTCACCCTCACCCTCAACCTCAACCTAACCCTAAACCTAACAATAAGCCTAACCCTAACCCAAAACCTCACCCTAAAACTCAACCTAACCCTCATCCTAACCCTAAACATCACCCTCAACCTCACCCTCATTCTAACCCTCACACTCACCCTCACCCTCACCATCACACTAAACCTAACACTAACCCTAACCCTCACCCTAACCCTAACCCATACCCTCATTTTCACTGTCACCATCAGTCTAACACTAACCCTAACCCTAATCCTAACCCTAAAACTCACCCTCAACCTAATCCTCACCCTAACACTTATCCTCACACTAACACTAACTCTAACCCTAACCCTTATGTAGGGAGCCGAGGCGAGACTCCGCCCACTCCCTTGCAGCTTTGAGGTAACCACCCCAGACGGTGCTTGGCGGGACGCCTGGGCTGTGCGCGTGCACGAGCCAGGTAGAGTCCCCAGCCAATCCCATGACACCTGGTGACGGTGAAAGGCAGGCGACCAACAATAGAAAGACCCGCGTTCCGATTCTCCTATATAAGTGGCTGTGTTTCGGGTGCACGCTCTCTCGCGCCCAAGCTCTCCTACAACTAAAAGGCTCTCCAATAAAGCGTGATCTGAGAAGATTCCTGGTGTGGTGGTCGTTTTTCCTCGCTGGTCGAGTAGACGGTCGCTACACCCTTACCCTCACACTAACCTTAAACCTCACCCTAACCCTAAAGCTACCCATCACACTAAACCTCACCCTAATCCTAACCGTAACCCTTTCCCTAACGCTAACCCTAACAGTAACCCTCACCCTCATCCTAAATATCACTCTAACGCTAACCCTCACCCTAATCATAACCCTAACCCTCACCCTATCCCTACCACTCAACCAAACCCTCACCCTCCCCTAACCCTCACACTAACGCTAATCGTCACCCTAACCCTAACCCTCACCCTCACTTTCACCCTCACCCTCAGCCTAACCCTAACCCTAAACCTAATCCTAACCCTAACCCTAACCCTCACCCTAACACTAACCCTAAACCTCACCCTCAACCTCACCCTCACACACACCCTCAACCTAACACTCACACTCACACTAAACCTCACACTAACCCTCAACCTCACTTTAAACATCACCATAACCCTAACCGTCAACCTAACCCTAACAATGACCCTAACCCTCACCCTAAACCTAACCCTAACCCTCGCGCTAACACTTACCCTCACCCTCACACTAACCCTAACCCTAACCCTAACCCTAAACCCTAACCCTAACCCTATCCCGACACCTAAACCTAACTTTCACCCTAATCATAAATCTAACTATAACCCTCACCCTAACCCTAACCCTAAACCTAACCCTTACCCTCCCTTAACGCTCACCGTCACCCTAACACTCACTCTAACACTAAGCCTCAACCACACCCTAAACTTCACCATCACCCAAACCCTCACCCTCACCCCCACACTCACCCTCACCCTAACCCTCACCCTCACAATAAACATCACACTAACCCTAAGTCTCACCCTAACATTAACCCTAAACCTCACCCTAACCCTAACCCTCAGCCTAACCCTAAACCTCACCCTGACCCTCACCCTACCCCTAACTCTAACCCTCAACCTAACACTTACCCTAACCATAAACCTCACGCTAAACCTAACCCTCACCCTATCACTAACTTTCACAATAAACCTAACCCTAAAACTCACCCTCACCCTCAACCTCACCCTCACCCTAACACTCACTCTCACTCTAACCCTCAGCCTAATATTTACCCTCAACCTAACCTTAACCCTAACCCTCACACTAAACCTAACCCTCACCCTAACTCTAACCCTTAACCTAACCCTAATCCTGAACCTAACCCTCACACTCACCCTCACCCTAAGACTCACGCTCACACTCACCCTCTCCCTAACCCTCACCCTCAAACTAAACATCACCCTAACCCTAACCCTCACCCTAACCTAACCCAAACCCTCACCCAAAAGCCTAAACGTTATCCTATCCCTAACCCTAACTCTCATCTTCAACCAAGTCCTCATGCTAACCCTAATCCTAACAATAACCCTAACCCTAACCCTAAAACTCACACTAAACCTAATCCTAACGCTAACCCTCACCCTCTTCCTCACCCTCACCCTAAAGTTCACCCTCAACCTCACCCTCACCCTAACACTCATACTACCCCTAACGCTCAATCTAAACCTAACCATAACCCTCACCCCTAAACCTAACCCTAACCCTCACCCTCACCTAAACCATCAAGCTCAGCCTAACCCTCACCCTAACCCTAATCCTAATCCTTACCCTAAACTAACCCTCATCCTCACCCTAACCCTAACCTTAACCCTCACCCCCACCCCCAGCCTAACCCTAAACTTTATCCTCACCCTAACCATCACTGTAAAACTTACCCTCATCCTTTCCCTAACCCTAACCCACACCCTCACCCTAACCCTAACTCTAACAATAACCCTAACCATCACCCTAACCCTAATCCTCACCCTCACCCAAACCATAACCCTAATCGTAACAATCACCCTCACCCTCACCCTCAACCTAACTCTCAACCTCACCCTCACCCTAACCCTCATCCTAACCCTCACACTAACACTGACGCTAATCCTAACACTCACTGTCACTGTAACCCTCACCCTAATATTTACCCTCACTCTAATCCTCACACTAAACCTAAACCTCACAATAACTCTAACACTTTACTTAACCCTAATCCTAAACCTAACCCTCACACTCACCCTCACCCTAAGCCTAAACCTCACCCTCACCCTCACCCTAACCCTCAACCTCACCCTCACACTAACCCTCACCCTCACCCTAAACATCACCCTAACCCTAAACCTCACCCTAAACCAAACCCTAACCCTATCCCTAACCCTCACCCTAACACTCACCCTAGCATTTATCCTCACACTAACCCAAACTCTAACCCTAAACCTTACCCTCACACTAAACCTAACCCTCAACCTAAACCTAAACCTACCTCTCACCCTAACCCTCACACTAACCCTAATCCTGACCTTTTCCCAAACGCTATCCCTAACATTAACTCTCACCCTCATACTAAACATCATTCTAACACTAACCCTAACCCTCACCCTAACCCTACCCCTCAACCTAAACCTCACCCTCCCTTAATACTCACCCTAACTCTAACCCTAACTCTTACCTAAACTAAACCCTCACCCTCAACTTCACCCTCAACCTAACCCTCACCATAACCCTGACCCTACCCTAAACCTAACTCAAACCCTCATCCTAAAACTAACCCTCACCCTAAACCTAAATCTACCCCTCAACCTAACACTCACTCTAACCCTAACACTCACCCTAAATCTAACCCTAACCCTCAACTTCACCCTAACCCTCACCGTCACCCTAACACTCAACCTAACCCAAAGCCTCAACCACACCCTAACCCTCACACTCACCAGAACCCTAAAACTTACCCTAACCCTAACCCGAACCCGATCCCGAAACCTCACAATAAACATCACCCTAAACCTACCCCTCAGCCTAATCCTAACCCTCTACCTAACACTAAGCCTCACCCTGACCCTCACCCTAACCCTTACCATAACCCTAACCCTAACCCTCACACTAACCCTAACCCTAACCCTCACACTCACCCTCACCCTCACAATACCCCTAACCCTAATCCTAACACTGAACCTCACCCTCACCCTCACCGGCACCCTAACACTAACCCTCACCCTAAACGTCATCCTAACCCTAACGCTAACCCTAACCCTAACCCTCACCTTCAACCTAAACCTCACCCTAACCCTTACCCTCACCATAACTGTAACCCTAACCCTAATCCTCACCCTAACCCTAAACTTATCCCAAAACCTAACCATCACCCTCACCCTCACCCTAACACTCACCCTCACCATAAACATCACCCTAACCTTAAACTTCATCCTAAACCTAACCCTAACCCTCCCCCTTCGCCTAACCCTAACCCTCACCCTAACTTCACCCTATTCCTAATGCTAACCCTACACCTCACCCTCAACCTAACCCTCACCCTAAACATAACCCTCACACTAACCTAACCCTAACCCTCACCCTCACCCTCACCCTCACAATACACCTAACCCTAACCCTAATCCTAACACTAACCCTCATCCTCACCCTATCCCTCACCTTAAAGCTAACCCTCACCCTAACCCTCACCCTAACCCTCATCCTAACCGTAACGCTAACCCTAACCCTCACCTTGACCCTAAACCTCACCCTAACAATAACCCTCACCATAAGCCAAACCCTAATCCTAACACTAACCCTCAGCCTAACCCTCACCCTCAACTTAACCCTAAACCTAATCCTAACACTAACCATCACCTTCACCCTCAACTTCACCCTAAACCTAACCCTAACCCTAACCCTCACCATAACCCTAACCCTAACTCTAACCCTAATCCTAACCCTAAACCTAACTGTCACCCAAATCCTAACCCTCACCATCAACTGAACCCTCATCCTCACCCTAACACTCACACTAACCCTTAAGCTAACCCTAATCCTAAACCAAAAACACACCCTAACCCTCAAAGTCACCCTAACTCTAACCCTACCCCTAACCCTCACCCTCACCCTCAACTTCTCCCTAACCCTCACACTCACCCTAAATCTCACCCTAACCCTAACCCTACCCCTCTCCCTAACCCTCACGCTAACCCTAACCCTAAGCGTAACCCTCAACCAAACCCTAACACTTTCCATAACCCTCACCCTCACACTAACCCTAAACCTAACGTGAACCCTCACCCTAAACCTAATCCTCACCCACACCCTAACCTGAACCCTCACCCGAACCCTCACCCTCACCTGAACCCTCATCCTTACCCTAACCCTCTCCTTCACCCTAAACATCACCCAAACGCTAAACTTCACCCTAAACCTAACACTAACCCTAAACCTCACCCTCACCCTAACCCTCAACATAACCCTTACGCTCACCCTAACCCTAACCCTAACCCTAAATATAACCCTCACACTAACCGTAACCTTCACCCGAACCGTAACACTAACCCTAACCCTAAACTTCAACCTTACCATGACCCTCAACCTCAGCCTAACCCTAAGCCTAACCCTGTTCCTAATCCTAACCCTCACCCTCACCCTCACCCTAAACCTAACACTAACCCTAACCCTCACCCTCACCCTAACCATAACCCTAACAATAAACCTAATCCTAACCCTAAACCTAAACCTAAAACTCAACCTAACACTAATCCTAACCCTAAACATCACCCTCAACCTCTCCCTCTTTCTAACCCTCACCCTCAAACTTACCCTCACCATCACACTAACCCTAACACTAACCCTAACCCTAACCCTAACCTTAACACTCACCCTCACTTTCACCGTCACCATCAGCCTAACCTTAACCCTAACCCTTATCCTAACCCTAAAACTCACCCTCAACTTAATCCTCACCCTAACACTTATCCTGATACTAACCCTAACTCTAACCCTCACCCTTACCCTCACACTAACCTTAACCCTCACCCTAAACCTAAACATACCCCTCACCCTAAATCTCACCCTAATCCTAACCCTAAGCGTTCTCTAACGCTAACCTTAACAGGAACCCTCACCCTCATACTAAACATCACTCTAAATCTAACCCTCACCCTAATCATAACCCTAACCCTCACCCTAACCCTAACCCTCACCCTCACTTTCACCCTCACCCTCAGCCTAAACCTAACCCTAACCTTAACCCTCACCCTACCCTTACATTAACCCTAAGACTAATACTAACCCATATCCTCACACTGAACCTCACCCTAAACCTTAACCTAACCATAACCCTAACCCTAAGCCTAAACCTAATCCTCATCTAACCCTAAACCTCACCCTCGCCCGAACCTTCACTATCACTCTAACATTCACCCTAATCCTAACCCTAAATGTAAACTTCACCCTCTCCCTCACACTCACCCTAACCCTCACCCTCACCCTAACACTCACGCTAACCCTAACCCTACACCTCATCTTATCCCTCACACTAAACCTTACCCTAATCCTAACCCTCACCCCAACCCTCACCCTACCCCTAACCCTCAACCTCACACTCACCCTAAAAATAACGCTAACCCTCATAATAACCCAAATCCTCACCCACAACCTAACACTCACACTCACTCGAAACCTCACCCTCACCCGAACCCTAATCCTCAACCTAACCCTAACCCTAATGTAAACATAATCCTCACCGTCAAACTCACACTAACTCTAACCCTCATCCTAACCCTCACCCTAACCCTAACCCGCAACCTCACCCTCACCCTCACTCTCTGTGTAACTCTAACCCTAACCCTAACCCTCAACCTCACCCTCAACATAACCCTAACCCTAACCCTAAGCTTCACCCTATCCCTAACCCTCACCCTAACCCTAACCTTCAACTTCCCTCTCACCCTAATCCGAACCCTAACACTAAACAAAAACTTCACCCTCACTGTAACCCTTACCCTAACCCTTACCCTTATCCTCACCCTAACCCTAACCCTAACCCTCACCCTAAACCTAAACCTAACACTCACACCATGCCTAACATTCACCATAATCCTAACCTCACCCTCACCAACACTCTAACCCTTAACCTAAGCTTTGCTCTCACCTTAAACCTAACCCTAACCCTAAACTAAACCGTCACACTAAACCTAACCCCCACCCTAACCCCAACCCTACTCCAGAGCCTAAACCTCACCCTAACCCTAACCCTAACCTTAATCCTCACCATATCCCTAACCCTAACTGTAACCCTCACACTAAACCTAACCCTCACCCTAACCCTAACCCTAAACCTAATCTTCACCCTATCCATAACCCTAACCCTAAGACTCACACTCACCCTAGCCCTCACCTTAACCAAACTCTAACCTTATCCCTAACCCTAAATCTGACCCTCAACTTAACCCTCACCCTAACCCTTACCTAATCCTAACCCTAACCCTAACGCTAACCCTAAACCTCACACTACACTAACCCACACCCTCACCCAACCCTAACCCTCAACCTCACCTTCACACTCACCCTTAGCCTAACACTAAACCTAACCCTAATCCTAAACCTACCCTCACCCACACCCTCACACTAACTCTAACATTAACCCTAACCCTCACACTCCTCCTGACCCTCACCCTCACCCTCACCCTAACGCTCACACTCACCCTAACCCTAACCCTAACCCTAACCCTAACCCTAACCCTCACCCTCACCATCACACTCACCCTAGCCTTCACCCTCACCCTCACCCTAACCCTAACCCTAAACTAAATCTCACGATAACCCTAACCCTACCCTTCCCCCTCACTCTAAACTTCACCCTCACCCTAAACATCACCCTAACCCAAACCCTCACCTTAACCCTCACCCTCACCCTAATCCTCATCCTAACCTAACCCTAACCCTTACCTAAACTAAACCCTGACCCTCACCCTAAAACTCAACCTCACACTAGGCCTTATCCTAACCCTAAGCCTAAACGTAACCCTCACCCTCACCCTAACCTACCCTTAACACTCAACCTAATCCTAACCCTCACCCTAACCCTAACCTTCACCCTCACCCTCACTCTAATCCTAACCCTAACACTAACCCTAATCCTTACCCTCACACTAACCCTCACCCTATCCCTAACCCTAACGCTAACCCCCACCCTAATCCTAACCCTCATCCTAAACCTAAACTTCACCCTCACCCTCACCCTAAACCTAGCCCTAACACTAATGTAAAACCTCACCCTCACCTTACCCCTCACCCTACCCTTATCCTCACCCTAAACCTAAACATAACCCTAATGCTAACTCTCACACGAACCCTAACCTCCACACTAAACCTAACCCTAACCCAAACCCTCAGCCTAGCCTCACCCTAACCCTAACCTTTACCCGCACCATAACCCTAAACATATCCCTAACCCTCACACGAACCCTAACCCTCAGCCAAACCCTAACCCACATCCTCACCTGAAACTTCACCCTAACCCTAACCCTACTCCACAGCCTAAACCTCACCCTAACCCTAACCCTAATTCTCACCCTATCCCTAACCCTAACTCTAAACCTCACACTACCACTCAGCCTAACCCTCAACCTAACCCTGACCCTCAACCTAACCTTCAGCCTTATCCTCACGATAAACCTAACCCTATCCCTTACCTAAATGAAACCCTCACCCTCACACTAACCTTCACCCTAACACTAATCCTCACCCTATCACTAACCGAAACCAAAATCCTCACCCTAACTCTCACCCTCACCCTAACCATAATGCTAACCGTAACCCTCAACCTCACACTAACCTTCACCCAGCCCTTACCTTCAACATAATCGTATCCCTCACCCTAACCCTAACCCTCACCCTAACTCTCACGCTCACCCTTATAGGCACCTTAATTCTAACCCTCATCCAAACCCTAAACCTCACCCTAACCCTAACGCTCACCCTCACCCTAATCCTAACCCTAAAACTCACCCTAAGATTAACCCTCACCCTAACACTCACCATCACCCTAACCCTCACCCTAAGCCTAACCCTCAACCACACCATAATCCTAAACCTCACGCGAACCCTCAACTTAACGCTAACCCTCACCCTCAAACTAAACATCACCATAATCCTAAAAATCACCCTAACCCTAACCCTAACCCTCAGGGTAAACCTAACCCTCACCCTCACCCTCACCCTCACCCTAAGACTAAACCTAACCCCAACCCTAATCCTAAACTTAACCCTCACCCTCAGCCTCAACCTAACCCTAAATCTACCCTGAACCCGAACCCTCACACTCACCCTCACCCTCACCCTAATCCTAACCCTAGCCATAACCCTCATCCTAACCCTAAACCTTACACTAATCCTAATGCTAACCCTCACCCTAATCCTAATGCTAACCCTAACCCTCACTCTAACCCTCTCCCTCACCCTAACCTTCACCCTAACATTTATCCTAAACCTAATCCTAATCTTAACCCTAACCCTCACACTAACCCTAACAGTCACCCTAACCTTAACATTACCACTCACCCTACCCCTCACCCTAACCCTAAACCTAACCCTTACCCTCAACCTAAACCAAACCCTAACCCTCACCCTCACCCTAACCCTCACCCACACCCTAACCCTCACCCTCACCCGAAACCAAAACCTCACCCTAACCCTCACCCTCACCCTCACCCTAATCCTAACCATAACCCTAACTCTAACCCTCACCCTCATCTTCACCCTAACCCTAACCCTAACAATTACCATAAACCTAACCCTAACCCTAATCCTAACCCTAACTCTCACCCTAACCCTAAACCTAACCCTAAAACTCACCATAATCCTAATCCTAATCTTAACACTCACCCTCAACTTCACCCTCACCCTGAAAGACCCTAGCCCCCTAGGAACCTATAACCTTAGCCAATTTTACAAAGAGGCCATCAGGGTTAGATGTCATTTAGAACAATATTTAACTTTTGACAACTGCACAGACCTTTTCTCCGGCTACAGCAGTGTAGCTTGTTTAGCACCCTGGTTTGCAAAAACATCTTTCTAGATGGCTTAGGAATGTGATCTCCAAAGATCCCAACAATGCCTAAATTACCTTTGCAGGCCTTTAGGCAGATATCAATAGAAACACACTCTCGGGTTTATAAACTTTTTTTCTGAGCAGATGAACTTTATGTAGCTGATGTCAGCTCAATAGTTACTGTCAATTAAAGCACATAAAGGGGTTGAGATTTAAACTATCCCCCACATTTTATAACATTAGCTTTTTATTATCACAGAGGACTGTCAAGTTCCTTTCCCATACAAGGTAGTCATGAACATTAGGCATGCTTTTAAACTATCTTCCTATGACCTCTCGGCTCTGACCAGTTTTGAAGGGCCATGCACAAGTGACTCTAGGATCTGACATTTCTGCCATCCAAGCAGTGGCTTACTGCCTCTGGATGCTCCTCCATTGTTGTTGTCCCAGGAGTGTCTTCTTCACATTGGGAAAAATGCCTCATTGGCATTTCCCTTTAGCTGGTCGCTGGACTTGAATTCGGGGCCTGAGCACTGTCCCTCAGCTCTACAGCTCAAGGCTAGCACTCTGCCACTTTGAGTCCCAGACTTGGGGCTTGAATGCTGTCCCTTAACTCTTCAGTCCAGGGCTAGTACTCTTCCACTGTGAGTCTCGAGCTTGGGGCTTGAGTACTGTCCCCTGACTGTTCAGTCCAGGGCTAGTACTCTGCTGGCTGAATAGAGGTGACAGTCTCACAGGAACCTTTTTGTGCCCGGGCTGGCTTTGAACCAGTTTGCAGATCAATGAGTCTTATAAAAGGCCATTTTACTCCAATTAAAAGCAACAATGTGGTCAACATAGAAGTAGCTTTTAAGCATGCTCTTACCTGAAACTTGTTAAGAGCCAAAGTTACATCTGACAAACTTTTAAGAATCCTCTGTGCTTTGCTCTGGGCTTGCTGGAAACTTAAAAAAAACCTATAAGAGCAAACTAGAATAGCAATCATTTTGATAATCCTAATTTTTTTTCCTTCTTTGTGCACATTGAGGCCAATGTTAAGAACAATTTTACATTTAAACTTTATACCCACAAATCCATTCCCTATTTTTTTAAAAACCTCCTATTAATCACCTTTAATATTTTATACTTTAGTTTTCATTTGTATTCTGAAAAGATCCCTTGAAATCTTGAGGCCAAATGTCACTCATTGCCTCTTGGTTGCTTGTTTTAAAACAGACACACATTAAAAATTTTAAACTCAAATGACAATTTTTCCTTAATGCAAGAATTACTGTCACCTTCACTATACCACAAAGCTAGACTTAACACCTTTATAACTTTTAAAAACATCCTACTTGTAGAACATAATTGAAAGTAAGCCACATTATATAAATAACTTTTAACCCTCTTTTTAAGTCCTTTCTAATTTTAATGTTAACACATCCAAGGGGAAGTTTTAGCAATACTAATCAGATCATCACATCACTCATTTTAACCATCATGTTTTCAGTGTCTGTCTGCAGGGAAAAGAGAGAACAAAGATGGGCCACTCAGCCCCTTCTATGGAATGGGCACAACCAATCTGACTCTTTAGGGTTAGATGAACTGAGTTTGTGCCAGCTTGCCCTCTTTCACCATGTGTGGACTCCTCCTAGGGCCTGTCCCACCATGCATGGCCAGCTGAACTGCACTTTTGCTTGTTTATCTCTTACCCCTAAAGACAGGTCTTCTGTTGGCTTCTAGTTTTCCCTTTTCTTATCTCTTGGTTCTCGAATGAAATACACAGTTTTTAGACAGACAGAACAAGTAATATCTTTGACAGTGTTAAACTAACCTTTACATTTAAAATTTTAATATTTATCCCAAATTTTACCCAAGGGAACTGGATCCCAAACAGCCAATGCATTTTTGTTAAGCCAGATAACTTGATTACAGTATAAACAGTCTTATGCATTTTAAAACATTAGTTTTTTTTTAAATACCAGATTTCCTAATTTGCAAGTTAAAGAATCTTTAAAAAGCCATTTAAAACAATGTGAAGATTTTTTTTTTTAGAATTTTTGGTAATGTCCAAACCTCATAACCTTTTGAATTTTAAATTTAAACTCACCCAATTGTTACAGCATGCTGACAATTTTTATCTTTAAACCGGTTCACAGACACACACACAAAACACTCACACAGGTCTTAAAGCACCCAAAAATCAAAATCAGTCATACGTACACCTTTTAAAGTTTTTAAACAAAAATTTAAGACAGTGTTTCTTTCAAACTAGGTACTTTTGTTGGGGTTTATTTTTCCAGAGCTTGCTTATCTAGCAAGGCAATTCACTAATTAGTCTTTGAATCCCTTCTGTTGGAGGAGGGCTGGGGGAGGGGGTCACCTGAAACTAAACTGGCCAGAATTCTTTAAATCCAATTTTAGACGAGGGCACTTTACAAATTGTTACATTGTCAGGACTAGCTGAAAAAGTCCAAACTAGGCACACAGCCTTCTACACTCTCCCTGGTGGCAGCCTCCACAAGGAGAAAATGCAGCCTGAGGCTTGAAGGGAACCAAACTATCCCAGTAACCTTCCATGCCTCACAGGAGGGTGGGCATAGCAGGTCTGTGACCCAGCCCAGCTGGAATTTTTATTTCCCCAGAGATGTTCAAATAAATAACAAAAACGCAGATAAACACAAAAACCAAGGATCCACATTTAAAACTGGTACCAATTCTAAAACAGAACTAGACAAGAACTGAAGGCTGAGTTGGGGACTAAGGGGCCCCAGTTTATCCCTACCGGAACTCTGTGCTGTTCTCACTCAGCAAGCTGAATCCAGAGTCTGCTGGGTGAGCCTGCCACACTCACCCAGAACTTCCCTACCCCTGAAAACATAAAACAAACACACAAAAGTTAACAAGACAAACAAGTGGCCACAAAGACAAAATCAAGTCTCAGTGAATGGGGCGACATCTCACCACCATTCACTTACCAGGGGACTCAACACCCCTACTCACCTCTGGAGGATTTTTCTCTTAGATTCCTGCAGACGTTGACCCAGGGGCCTTCCAAGGCAGAGGAGAATTGCCAGTCATCTTGGGGCAAGGGAAAGAAGTCCCTAGCGGCATCCCCTCAGACTGACAGGTTATCCCCCACATTTAGACCCCCCTGAGCCAAGGCCCGAGGCTGAGATCTAACTGAGGCCACTCGCAGGTGGTCAGTGGCAGCTTCATAATTGATAAACAAGCAAGTTACAAAAGCAGAAGCACCGGTTTTTGTTTTTAAACGAACTAGGACAAGGTCTCAGGTGTCCTAGGAGTGGACTCGCTTGTTGACCCATTTCCTTGAAAGTCACAAAACAAACACCAGAGACAATTAATGTCAGACAGACACAGACAAGACTAGACAAACGCTGCGCGGTCCCCGAGTGAGCACAAATGAGGAGAGAAACTTCAGAAGGGAGAGGCCGGCCATGACTTAACTCCCCCAAACACAGAGACACTCGGATCTCGTCCCCCCTCCACGCGACCCTGGAGTAGGACTCCAGGGCGGGACTAGGGTAGTGGGCACGTCTGCTTTTCCCTCTAGTCCACCACAAATTCACACACCCTGGGGTAGAAGCCCAGGGCGGGACCAGGGTAGTGGGCACGTCTACTTTTCCCTCTGGTCCAACACACACGTCCTGTACAGGCACTTTTGGATCCCCAAAACATAAAATGAACACAACAAACACGAAAGACAAGAGCTCTATCTTACCTCCAGCCGGTCCTGGAATCTGGAGTTTGGGGGCGCCTGGTTCCCGGCCAATGCACCAAATGAAAGACCCTAGCCCCCTAGGATACTTTCGTCAATGGGAGGGCGCCACAGAAAACTCAGACTCCAGGCCGGGAGATGCAATAAGCAAAAGGAGTTTATTTTACGTTTGTGCAAACGGACTCTCTGTCCCGAGCAGACAGGGAGCCCCAAGCAGCGGTTACAAGCCCTTTTTAAAGGCAAAACCCACAAGATTAACGCATAACACAAAGCATCCCATGATTGGTCCATTTAAAGGTCACCATATACACCAACAATCACTTTGCCACACGGGAAATTTTGTAACACTCTTTGTAAAATGACTGGCCCATGGTTGGTTTACGGGGGGGTTACCTGGTTACAGGCCTATGATTGGTTGACATTTGGCTTAGCTTGTGGTCTTGCCAGGTGGTCGTTATCTCAAGGTCCTGTCTGGGGAATTTCTAAATGGGAACTGAGGAACACGTACTGTCTGTTCTTTATCTACTACCACTGACCTTGTGCTGGGGCCGGCATCTGGTCCCTGAAACTTCTTAACTCATTTTTGGGAAAGGAATGGTCAGTGCCAGTGTAAGCAAGATTACAGAAGCAGAATCAGCAGTTAGCAAGTTAGTAATGGTAATGGTCAATTTTTAATCTTTCAACCCTAAACTTCACCCTCACCCTCACCCTAACCCTAACCCTCACACTAACCCTAACCCTCACCCTAAACCTAACCCTAAACCTCACGCACACCCTCACCCTCACCGTCACCCTCACTCTCAGCCTAACCCTAAAACTAACCCTAAACCTAATCCTAACCCTCACCCTGACCCTAACACTAAGAGTCACCATCACCCTGAACCTCACCCTAAACATCACCCTAAACCTAATCCTCATCCTAATTCTAAACCTAACCCTAACCCTCACTTAACCCTCACCCTCACCCTAACCATCATCCTAACCTTTATCCTCACAATTACCCTAACCCTAATCCTAATCCTAACACTCACACTAACCCTAACACTCACCCTCACACTCACCATCATCCTAAACCTCACCCTAAACCTAACCCTTACCAACACCCTATAACCCCCATCCTCACCCTCACCCTCACCCTCACGTGAACCTTCAACCTAACCCTAACCCTCAATCTCACCCGAACCCTAACCCTAATCCTAACCCTTACCTAACCGAAACCATCACCATCACCCTCACACTCACTGTAACCAGCACCCTAACCGTAGCCCTCACCCTAAACCTAAACCTCACCCTAACCCTAAACCTAATCCTCACCCTAACCCTAAGCCTAACCCTAAACCTCACCCTAAACCTCACCCTAAACCTAATGCTAAAGATTACCTAACCCTCACCCTAACCCTAAAGCTTACCCTAACCCTCAACCCTCACCCTAATCCTTAAACTCAACGTAACTCTAACCCCAACCCTAACCCTAAACTTCACCCTAATCTTAACCCTAACCCTAAACCTAAACTTCACCCTCACCCTAACACTTACCCTCACCCTAACGCTAACCCTAACACTAACATTCAAACTAGCCTTCACCATCACCCTCAACCTAACCCTCAAAATCACCCTAACCCTCACCCTAACCCTCACTCTAACCCTAACCCTCAACCACACCCTAAACCTCACCCTCACCCTCACCCTCACGCTCACCCTAACCCTCACCCTTACACTAACCCTAACCCTAATCCTAAACCTAACCCTCACCCTCATCCTCACCCTAACACTAACAATAACACTCTCACCCTCAGCTTAAACCTCACCCTAAACCTAACCCTAACCCTCAACCTCACCCTCACATTAACCCTATCACTAACCCTAACCCTCACCCTAACCCTAACCCTTACCCTAACCCAAACCCTCACCCTAACCCTCACCTTAAAACTAATGGTAACCATAAACCTCTCCCTCACGTTATCCCTCATCCTAACCCTCACCCTAACCCTTTTCCTCACACTAACCCAAACCCTAACACTAATCCTAACCCTCACAACAACCCTAAACCTCAGCCTAACCCTAAACTTAACCTCACCCTAACCCTAACCCTAAACCTCCCCTCACCCTAACCATCACCATCGCTGTAAACCTCACCCTAAGCCAAACCCTCACCCACAAGCTAACCTTAATCGTCATCCTCACCCTGAACATCACCCTAACCCTAACCATCACCATAAACCTAAGCGTGATCCTCCCCCTAAACCTAACTCTCACGCTCACCCAAACCCTAAGCCTTACCCTAACAAAAACACTAATCCTAAACCTATCCCTCAGCCTCACTCTGAACCTAAGCCTAACCCTAACCCTAACCCTAATCCTATCCTAACACTAACCCTCACCCTAACCCTAAACCTAACCCTAAAACTCACCCTCACCCTCATCCTAACCCTAAGCCTAACCCTAACAAAAACACTAATCCTAAAACTATCCCTCACCCTCAATCTCAACCTAAGCCTAACCCTAACCCTAACCCTAATCCTGACACTAACCCTAACTCTAACTCTAAACCTAAACCTAAAACTCACCCACACCCTCATACTAATCCTTACCTTAAACCTAACCCTAACCCTAACCCACACCCTCACCCTAAACCTCACCCTAACCCTTATCCTCACACTAAGTCTAATCCGAACCCTCACCCTCAACCTCAACCTAACACTAACCCTAAACTTAACCCTCACTCTAACCCTAATTCTTACCCTAACCCTAGCCCTCACACTAACCCTCACCCTAACCCTAATCCTAACATTAACCCTAACCCTAACCCTCAACCTCAGCCTCACCCTACACCTCACCCTAATCCTAAACCTCACCCTAACGCTAAACTTAACACTCAGCCTAAACCTAACCCTCACCCTCACCCTAATCTGCACCCTAACCCTAACACTTACCTAACCGAAACCCTCACCCTAACCCTCAACATCACCCTAAACCTAACCCACACACTAACCCTAACCTTACCGTAGCCCTCACCCTAATCCTAACACTAACAGTAAACCTAACCCTCATACTAACCTTAACCCCTCAGCCTAAACCTCACCCTAAACCTAACCATAACCCTAATCCTCACCCTATCCCTAACCCTAAGCTGAAACCTCACCCTAACCTTACCCTCACCCTAACCCTAATGCTAAACCTAACCCTCACCTTAACCCTAAACCTCACCCTCACCCTAACCCTCAATCTAAGCCTTACACTTACCCTAACACTAACCCTAACCCTCACCCTAATCCTAACCCTAACCCTAACCCTAAATTTCTCCCTGATCCTAACCCTCACCCTAACCCTTAACCTCACCCTAACGCTAACCCTAACAATAACCCTCACCCTAACCCTCTCCATCACTCTAATCCTCAACCTCACCCTAAACATCACCCTAACCCTAACCCTCACCCTTATCCTAACCCTCAACCTAACACTCAACCTCACCCTAATCCTCACCCTAACACTAACCCTAACCCTTACCTAACCGAAACCCTCTTCCTCACACTCACCCTAACCCTCACCCTCACCCTAGCCCTGACAATAACCCTGACCCTAATCCTAACACTCACCCTCACTCTCACAATCACCCTCAGCCTAAACCTAACACTTAACCTAACCCTAACCTTCACCCTCACCCTCATTCTCACCCTCACCATAACTCTAAACTTTACCCTAACTCTCACCCTCACCCTCACCCTAACCCTAACCCTATCCCTAACCCTCAACCTAAGCCTAAACCTCAACAAAACCATAACCCTAACACTCACCCTCACCCTAACACTAACCCTAAATCTAACCCTCAACCTAACCCTTATTCTAAACCTAACACTAACCCTAACCCTCACTTTCACCTTAAATCTCACCCTAACCCTTATCTTAACCATATCCCTAACTGTAAGCCTAACCTAATCCTCACACTAACCCAAACCGTAACCCTAACTCTCACCCTCACCCCAACCCTCACCATCACCCTAACCCTCACCCTAACCCTAACACTCAGCCACCCCGAAAACCTCACCCTCAACTGAACACTCACCCTCAACCTAATCCTCACCCTTACATAACCCTAACCCTAATCCTAAACCTAAACCTCACCCTGATCCTCACCCTAACACTAATGCTAATACAAACCCTCAGCCTCACACTAACCCTCACCCTCACCCTAACCCTCACACTCACCCTAACCCTACCCCTCACCCTCACCCTAACCCTAACCCTATCCCTAAACCTAACCCTAACCCTATCCCTCACCTTAAACCTAAAGGTAACTCTAACCCTCTCCCTCACGTTAACCCTCACCCTAAACCTCTCCCTAACCCTTATCCTCACACTAACCCAAACCCTAACACTAATCCTAACCCTCACAATAACCCTAAACCTCAACCTAACCCTAAACTTAACCTGACCCTAACCCTCAGCCTAACCCTTACCCTCACCCTAACGCTAACCCTAACCCTAAACCTCCCCTTACCCTAACCATCACCATCGCCGTAAACCTCACCTTAAGCCTAACCCTCAACCACAAGCTAACCCTAATCGTCATCCTCACGTTGAACATCATCCTAACCCTAACCCTCACTCTAAACCTAAGCCTAATCCTCATCCTAAACCTAACTCTCACCCTCACCCTAAACCTAAGCCTTACCCTAACAATAACACTAATCCTAAACCTATCCCTCACCCTCAATCTCAACCTAAGCCTAACCCTACCCCTAACCCTAATCCTAACACTAACCCTCACCCTAACCCTAACCCTAAAATTCACCCTCACACTCATCCTAACCCTTATCCTAAACCTAATCCTAACCCTTACCCACACCCTCACCCTAAACCTCACCCTAACCCTAATCCTCACTAAGTCTAATCCTAACCCTCACCCTCACCTGCAACCTAAACCTAACCCTAAACTTAACCCTCACTCTCACCCTAATTCTTACCCTAAACCTAACCCTCACACTAACCCTCACCCTAACCCTTATTCTAACCTTAACCCTAACCCTAACCCTAAACCTAAACCTAACCCTCAACCTTACCCTTATTCTAAACCTAAAACTAACCCTAACCCTCACCCTCCCCCTAAATCACACCCTAACCCTTACCTTCACCATATCCCTAACCTTAACCCTAACCTAATCCTCAAACTAACCCAAACTGTAACCCTAACCCTAACCCTCACCCTCACCCTAACCCTCACCATCACCCTAACCCTCACCCTAACCCTAACACTAAGCCACACCGAAAACCTCAACCTCAACTGAACACTCACCCTAACCCTAACCCTCACCCTTACCCTAACCGTAAACCTAATCCTAAACCTAACCCTCAAACTCATCCTCACCCTAACACTAATGGTAATACTAACCCTCACACTCACCCTAACCCTCACCCTCACCCTAACCCTCACCCTCACCCTAACCCTATCCCTAACCCTAACCCTCACCTTCACCCTCAACCTAACCCTAACACTAACCCTAACCCTCACCCTAACCCTAACCCTATCCCTAAACCTAACCCTCACCCTAACCCTCACCTTAAACCTAACGGTAACCCTAACCGTCTGCCTCACTCTAACCCTCACCCTAACCCTTATCCGCACACTAACCCAAACCCTAACACTAACCTAACCCTCACAGTAACCCTAACCCTCAGCCTAACCCTAAACCTATCTTCACCCTAACCCTTACCCTTACCCTAACGCTAACTCTAACCCTAAACCACCCCTCACCCTAACACTCACCATCGCCTTAACCCTCACCCTAAGCCTAACCCTCACCCACAACCTAACCCTAATCCTGGCCCTCACCCTGAACATCACCCTAACCCTAACCCTCACCCTAAACCTAGGACTAATCCTCACCCTAAACCTAACCCTCACGGTCAACCTCACCCAAAGCCTAACCGTAACCATAACCCTAATAATAAACCTAACCCTCACCCTCACACTCACCATAAGCCTAACCCTAACCCTAACACTCAACCTAACCCTAACCCTCAGCCTCACCCTCACCCTAACCCTCACCCTAACCCTATCACTCAACCTAACCCTAACCCTCAGCCTCACCCTCACCATAACCCTAACAAAAGCCTAACTCTCACCCTAAACCTGACCCTAAACCAAATGGTAACCCTAACTCTCGGCCTCAATCTAGCCCTCACCCTAATCCTAACCTTCAACCTAACCCTAACCCTCAACCTCACCCTCACCCTCACCTTAACCCTAAACTTAACCTTCACCCTCACCCTAACCCTCAGCGTAACACTTACCCTCACCCTAATCCTAACCTTATCCCTACCCCTCACCGTAAATGTAACCCTCAATCTCACCCTCACCCTCACCCTAAGACTAACCCTAAACCTAACCCTAATCCTAAACCAAACCCTCACCCGCACCCTCACCATTACCCTAAACCTAAACCTAACCCTGACCCTAAACCTGACCCTTACCCTAAACCTCATCCTTAACCTAATGCCAACCCTAATCCTCACCCCAATCCTAACCCTCAGCATATCCCTTATCCTCACACTAACCCTAACCCTAAACCTAACCCTCACACGAACCCTAACCCTGACCCTAACCCTTACCCTCACCCTAACCCTCACCCTAACCCTAACATTAACTCTAACTCTCATCCTAAACATAATCCTAACCTTCATCCTCGCACTAACCCTCAACTGAAACTGAACCCTAACCCTCACCCTCACCCTAAACATCACCCTATCCCTAACCCTCACCCTAACCCTCACACTAAACCTCAACCTCAACCTAATCCTCAACCTAACCCTAACCCTCCTAACCCAAACTCTAACCTTTACCCTCCACTCCATCATCGCCCTCAGCCTAAGCCTAACGCTAACCCTAACCCTAACACACACACTCAAACTCACGCTAACCCTAAACCTCACCCTCACACTAGCCCTCACCCTAACCTCAACCGTAATCAGAAACCTAACACTAACCCTCAGCCTCTCCCTCAGCCTAACCCTAACCGTAATCCTAACGATAAACCTCACCTTAACCCTAACCTTAAGCCTAACCCTAACCCACACCGTCACCCTCAGACTCACACTCACCCTAACACTCACCCTCACCTTCAAACCTCACCCTAACCCTCAACCTCACCCTAAACATCACACTAACCGTAACCCTCATCCTAACCCTAACCCTCTTCCTAAATCTCACAATAACCCTAACGCTAACCCTAACCCTCACCCTATTCCTAACCCTCACCATAACCCTTATCCTCACACTAACCTTAAACCTAACCCTCACACTAACCTTAACCCTCACACTAACCCTAAACTTAACCCTCACCATAACCCTCACACTAACCCTAACCCTCATCCTAACCTTAACCCTAACCCTCTCGCTCACCCTCACCCAAACCCTCACCCTCAGCCTAACCCTAACCCTGACCCTAATCCTAACCCTAACCCTTACCCTCGCCCTAACCCTCATCCTAACCCTAATCCTAACCCTCAACCTAACCCTAACCAACACCCTAATCCTCAACCTAACCCTCAACCTCACCCTCACCCTCATCCTAAACTTTAACCTCACACTAACACTAACCCTAACCCTACCACTAACCCTCACACTAAACCTAACCCTCTCCCTAAACCTAAACCTAACGATCAACCTAACCCTCACCCTAACAATCACGCTAACACTAACCCTCACCCTCACCCTAACCCTCAATGTCATCCTAACCCGACCCTAACCCTAAACCTAACCCACACCCTAACCTGAACCCTCTCCCTCATCCGAAACTCATACTCATCCTAACGCTCGCCCTCACCATAAATATCACCCTATCAATAACCCTCACTGTAAACCTAACCCCAACCCTACCTTAACACTAACCCTCAAACTAACCCTCATCCTCACACTAACTCTCACCCTAAACGTTAACTTCACACGAACCGTAACCCTACCACTAACCCTAACCCTCTCACTAACCCTAAGGCTTACCCTAAATCTAACCCTAGCCCTCAACCAAAACCTCAACCTAACATATACCCTAACACTAACCCTAACCCTCACAGTCACCCTAACCCTCATCGTCAACCTAACCTGACCCTAACCCTAACCCACACCCTAAACTTCACCCTCACCTGAACCCTCACCTTCACCCTCCTCTTCTCCCTAATAATCACTCTAACCCTAACCCTAAACCTAAACCTTACCCTAACCCAAACCCTAACTCTAACCCTTACCCTAACCCTACCCTAACCCTAACACTCATCCTAACCCTCATCCTAACACTAACGCTAACCCTAACTCTCACCCTCACCCAAACCCTAACCCTAACCCTAACACTCACTCTAACCATAAACCTTACCAGAACCCTAACCCTAACCCGAACCCTCACACTAAACCTCACCCTCAATTTAAACCTCACCCTAACAATAACCCTAACTCTTACCTAACCGAAAACCTCACACTCACCCTCAATCTCACACTAACCCTCACGCTCAACGTAGCCCTCACCCTAACCCTAACCCTAACTCTTATCCTCATCCCCACCCTTGCCCTCAGCCTAACCCTAACCCTAATCCTAACACTCAACCTCATCCTCACCCTAACACTAACCCTAACGCTATCCCTCACCCTCACACTTACCCTAACCCTAACCTTAGCCCTAACAATAACCCTATCCCTAACACTAATGCTTACACTAACACTCACCCTAACCCTAACCCTAACCCTAAACCTCACCCTCACCCTAATCCCCAACCTAACCTTTAACCTCACACTAACCCAAACTCTATCCCTAACCCTAATCCTCATACTAAAACTAAACCTCACCCTAACCCTAACCCGAACCCTTACCCGAACCATCACCCTCACCCTAACACTAACGCTATCAATAACCCTCACCCTAACCCTAACCCTAATCCTTACACTCACCCTCACCCTCACCCTCACCCTAACCCTAAAGCTAACCCTCACCCTCACACTCACCCTAACCCTAACCCTAGCCCTAACAATAACCCTAAACCTAACCATAACCCTGATCCTAACACTAACCTCACCCTAACCCTAACCCTAACGCTAACCCTAACGCTTACCCTCACCCTGACACACACCCTAAACCTTTCCCTCAACCTAACAATAACCCTAACACTAACCCTAACCCTCACGCTAACCCTGACCCTCAACCTAACCCTAACCCTAACCCTCACCCTTACCGTCACCCTAACCCTAACCCTTACCCTAAAACTAACCCTCATCCTAAACATATCCCTAACTCTCACAGTCATTCTAAGCCTCACCATCACCTTAACCCTCAAACTAACCCTCAACCTCACCCACACGCTAATGCTCAACCTCACCCTAACCCTAACCCTCACATTCAACCTAACCCTCAACCTAACCCTTACCCTCAACCTGACCCTAACCCTAACCCTCACATTAAACCTAACCCTCAGACTAAACCTAACCCTACTTCTCACTCTGACCCTCACCCTCACCCTAAGCCTAACCCTCACCCTAACCCTAAACCTAACCCTAAACCTCATATTAACTCTAATCCTGACCCTCACCCTAACCCTAAACCTCACACTAACCCTCACATTCAGCCTAATCCTCACCCTAACAATAACCCTAACTCATACCTAACCGAAACCCTCACCTTCACCCTCATTCTCATTCTAACCCTCACCCTCACCCTAGCCCTCACCTTAACCCTAACCCTAACCCTATTCCTAAGCTTCACCCTCACCCTCACTGTCACCATCAGCCTAAACCTAACCAAAACCCTAATCCTAACCCTAACCCTCAACCTCACCCTCACCCTAAACCTAACCCTAAACCTAAACTTCACCCTCACCCTCAACGTCACCCTCACCCTTACCATAACCCTAACCCAAATCGTAAACCTTATCCTCACCCTAACACTCACACTCACCCTAAACCTCACCCTCCCCGAAGCCCTCACGCTAAACCTAAACCTATCCCTAACCCTAACCCTAAACTTCATTCTTACCCTAACCCTAACCCTAACGCTAACAATAAACCTAACCATAACCCTAAAACTCACCCTAACCCTAATCCTAACCCTAACCCTCAAGCTCACTGTCACAGTCACCCTAAACCTGACCCTCAACCTCACCATCACCCTAACCCTCACACTAACCCTAACACTCAGCCTAACCCTAACCCTAACCCTCACCCTCAGCCTCACACTCAGCCTAACCCTTAATCAAACCCTAAACCTAACCCTAACCCTCACACTCACCCTCACCCTAACCCTAACAATAACCCTCACCATCACCCTCATTCTCACCTTTACCCTAACCCTCACCCTCAACCTCACCCTCACCCTAACCCTCACCGTCACCCTAAACTTCACCCTAACCCTAACTCTCACCCTAAATCCAAACTTAACCCTAACCCTAACCCTCACCTTAACCCTCACCCTAACCCTCACCCTAACCCTAACCCTACCCCTCACGCTAACCCTCATCCTAACCCTAACCCTAATCGTCACCCTAACCCTAACCCTCAACCTCCGCCTCACCCTAACCCTAAGCCTAATCCTAATCCTAAACCTAAACCTCACCCCCCCACTCACCCTAACACTAACCATAAACCTAATGCTAACCCTCACCCTCAGCTCTACCTAAACCTAACCGTAACCCTAACAATAAGTGAAACCCTAACCCTAACCCTATTCCTAACCCTAAACCTCACAATAACACTAAACCTAACATAATAATTCACCCTAACCCTAACCCTATCACTCAACCTAACACTAACCCTCACCCTAACCTTACCCCTAAACCTGACCCTAAATTTCACCCTAACTCTAACCATGACCCTAACCCGAAACTTAACATTAACCCTAACCCTCACCCTAACCCTCACTATAAACCTCACCCTAACCCTAACCCTACCCCTCACCCTAACCCTCATCCTAACCCTCATCCTCACACTCACACTCACCATCAGCCTCACCCACACCATAACCCTAATCTTAAACCTAACCCTCACCCCCTCCCTTACCCTAGTCCTAACCATAACCCTAATGCTAACACTCACACTCACACTCAACTTAACCCTAACCCTGACCCTAACAATAACTGTAAACCTAAACCTAAACCTAATCCTATCCCTAACCCTCACCCTCAGCTTCACCAAAACTCTAACCCTAACACTAACCCTAAACCTAAACCTAACCCTCACCCTCACCCTATCCCTAAACCTAAACCTTACCCTAATCCTGAACCTAACATTATTGCTAACCCTAAACCTCACCCTCACCCTAAACCTCACTCTAACTCTAAAGCTCACTATGACCCTAACCTTAACCGTAACCCTAATCCTCACCCTAACCGTAAACCTCAACCACACCCTAACACTCAAGCTCACCCGAACCCTCACCCTCACGTGCACACTCACTCTAACCCTAAACCTAACCCTAACCCTACACCTAACCCTGAACCTCACCCTCACCCTCACCCTAACCCTAACCCTAACCCTCACCCTCACACTCACACTCAGTCTAACCCTTAATCAAACCCTAAACCTAACCCTAACCCTCACACTCACCCTAACCCTAACCCTCACCCTAAATATCACCCTAACCCTAACCCTAACCCTAACCCTAATGCTAAAACTAGGCCTTACCTCACACTAACCTTAACCCTCTGCCTAACCCTAACCGTAACCCTAACCCTACCCTAACCCTCACCTTCACCCCAAACCGCTCCCTTACACTAGCCATCACCCTAAACCTAACACTCACCCTAACCCTAACCCTAACCCTCTCCTTGACTCTAAACCTCACCTTCATCCTAAACCTCACCCTAACCCTTACCCTCATCCTAACCCTCAACCTAACCCTAACCCTAACTGTAACACTAACACTCCCCCTAACACTCACCCTAACACTTATCCTCACCCGAACCCTCAACCTAACCCTAACCCTAACACTAACCCTCACCCTAACCCTCACCCTAAACCTAAGCCTAACCGTAACCCTCACCCTCAACCTAACCCTTACCCACACATGAACCCTAACTCTAACCCTCAGCCTAACCCTCATATCAAACTTAACCCTAACCCTAAACCTCACCTTACCTTTAATCCTAAGCCTATACCTAACCCTCACCCAAATCCTAACACTCACACTCACCCTCAACCTCACCCTAAGCCTAACCCTAAGACTAACCCTAATCCAAACCCTAACCCTCACCCTCACCCTCACCCTAACTCTAAACCTAACCCTAAACAATCCCTCACCCTAACCTTAAACCTATCCCTAAACCTCACCCTAATCCTAACCCTAATCCTAATCCTAACCCTCACCCTCACCCTAATCCTAACACTAACCCTAGCCCTATTCCTAATCCTGACCCTCACACTAAGACTAACCCTGACCCTAACCCTAACCCTACCCCTCAACATAACACTCACCCTATCACAAACCATAACCCTAACACTTACCCTAACACTAATCATAACCCTAACGCTCACCCTCACCCTAACCCTCATCGTCACCCTAACACTCAGCCAAAAACTAACCCTCACCCACACCGTAACCCTTATCCTCACCCGAACCCTCACACTCACCCTAAACATCATCCTAACATTAACCTTCACCCTACCCCTACCTAACCCTCACCATAACCATAAACCTCAACCTAACCCTCACCCTCAACCTAATCCTCACCCTAAACCTAACCCTAACCCTTACCTAACCTTAACTCTAACCCTCAACTTCACCCTCAACCTAAACCTAACCCTAACCCTATCCCTCACCCTAACCCTAACCCTAACCCTATATCTAACCCTAATCCTCTCCCTCACCCTAACCCTCACACTCACTCTAAACATTACCCTCACCGTAATCCTCACCCTAAACCTAACCCTCACTCTAACACTAATGATAACCCTAACACTCACCTCACCGTAACCCTCAGCCTAAACTTTAACCATACACAAAACCTAAGTCTAAACCTAACCCTAACACTCACACTAACACTAACCATCACGCTAATTCTAACTCTAGACCTCATGTTAACTCTCACCCTAAGCCTAAACCTAACCCTAACACTAAGCCTCACCCTAAACCTAACCCTAATCCTCAACCTCACCCTAACCCTCACGGTCACCCTGAACCTCACCCTAACCCGAACTCTCACCCACACTCTAACCCTCACCCTAAATCTAACCGTAACACTAACCCTCACCCTCATCCTCAACCTAACCCTAAACCTAACCCTAACACTCACCCTAACCCTAAACCTTACCCTAACCTAAACCTACCCCTCACCCTAACCCTCACCCTCACCCTAAACATAATCATAACCCTCACCCTAATACTAACCATAACCCTAAACCTCAACCTAACCCAAACCCTAAACCTAATCCTTACCCTAACTCTAAACCCAACACTCACCCTAACGCTAACCCTAAACATAACCCTCACCCTCAACCTCAACCTAACCCTAAACCTAATCCTAACCCTAATCCCAGCCCTAACCCTCACCCTCACCATCACCGTTACCTAATCCTCACCCTCAAACACACCTTCACCCTAACCCTCAAACTAATCCTAAACCTCACCCTAACCCTAACCCTCACCCTCACTCTCAACTTCAACCTAACCCTAAACCTAACCACAATCCTAACCATAAACCTCACATTCACCTTAAACCTAACCCTCACCATCACCATCACCCTCACCCTCACCCTCAACCTCACCCTCACCCTAACCCTCACCCTCACCCTAAACATTACCCTAACCCTATCCCTCACTCTAACCCTAACCTGAAACCTAACACTAACCCTATCCCTAACCCTAACTATTATCCTCATACTAACCCTAACTCTAACCCTAACCCTAACCCTAACCCTCTTCCTAACACTAACCTTACCCCTGACCGCAACCTTCACCCTGACTCTAACCCTAACACTCACCCTCACCCTCACCCTAACCCTAACCCTAATGCCAAACCTCACCCTCACACTAACCCTAACCCTAAACCTAACCCTAACAATAACACTAACCCTAACGCTAACCCTAATCCTAACAATAACACTAACCCTAACCCTTACCCTAACACTCAATCTAACCCTAACCCTCACCATAAACCCTACCCTAACCCTAATCCTAACCCTAACCCTCACCCTCACCCTAACCCTTATCATCACACTAACACTAACCCTAAACATAACCCTAACCGTCACACTGACCCTAAACCTCACGCAAAGCCTAAACCTTCCCCGAACCCTAACCCTCCCCCTAACCCTAAACCTAACGCTACCCCTCACCCTAACTATAACATTAACCCTAAACCTCACCCTCACCCTAATCCTCACCGTCACCCTAAAACTCAGCGGAACCCTAACCCTCACCCACACCCTAACCCTCTTCTTCACCGAACCTGAACCCGAACCCTCACATGAACCCTCACACTAACCCTAAACCTAACCTTCACCATAACGCTAAAATTAACTCTAATTCTCACCCTAAACATAACCATAACCCTCACCCTCACCCTAACCCTCACTGTCATCCTAATCCTCACCCTAACATTAACCCTCACCCACACCTAACCCTCACCTGAAACCGAACACTAACCGTCACCCTAAACCTCACCCTCACCCTAAACATCACCCTATCCTTAACCTAACCCTAACCTTAACCCTAACCCTTTCACTCAACACCATCCTCGCCCTCAGCCTAACCCTAACCCTAACATTCACCCTAAACCTCTCCCTAACCCTAACCGTCACCCTCACCCTAGCCCTCAACCTAACCCTAAACCTAATCCTAACCCTAACACTAACCCTCAGCCTCTCCCTCAGCCTAACCCTAACCTTAACCGTAATTCTAAAAATAAATCTCACCCTCACCCTAACCTTAAACCTAACCCTCACCCTCACCTTCACCCTCACCCTCACATTCACCCTAATCCTCACACTCACCCCCAAACCTCACCCTCACCCTCAACATCATCCTAAACATCACCCTAACCCTAACACTCAACCTAAACCTCACCCTAATATTAACCTAACCCTTTCCTAACCGAAACCCTCACCCTCACCCTAGCCCTCACCTTAACCCTCACCCTAACTTTAACCCTAACTCTCACCCTCAACCTCAGAATAACCCTAACCCTCAACCTCACCCTCACCCTCAGCCTCAGCCTAACCCAAACCCTAACACTAATCCTAAACCTAACCCCCAACCTCACCCTAACCCTAACCCTAACGCTAACCCTCACCCTCACACTCACCCTCACCCTAACCTTCACACTCAACCTCACCCTCACGCTAACCCTCACACTAACCCTAAACCTCATCCTAACCCTAACCCTAACCCTCTCGCTCACCCTCACCAAACCCTCACCCTCAGCCTAACCCAAACCCTGACCCTAATCCTAACCCTAACACTCACCCTCACCCTAACCCTCATCCTAAACCTAACCCTAAACCTAAGCCTTTCCTAACCGAAACCCTCACCCTCACCCTAACCGTCACCCTAACCCTCACCCTCACCCTAGCCCTCACCCTAAAACTAACCCTAACCCTCATCCGTAACCTCACCCTCACCCCCACCATCAGCCTAACCCTAACCCTAACCCTAACCTCAACCTCAACCTCACCCTCACCCTCACCCTAACCCTATCCCTAACCCTAACCCTAATGATAAAACTATCCCTCACCCTCACACTAAACCTAACCCTCAGCCTAATCCTAAAAATAACCCTAAACCTACCCCTACACCTCACCCTCACCCTAAACCTGTCCCTCACACTAGTCCTCACCCTAAACTTAACCCTCACCATGAACCTAACCCTAACCCTCTCCTTCACCCTAACGCCCACCCTCACCCTAACAATCACCCTAACCCTTACCCTAACCCTCACCCTAAACCTAACCCTAACCGTAACACTAAGCCTCACCCTAACCCTCACCCTAACACTAAGGCCTATCCCTAACCCTCACCCTCACACTAAACCTCACCCTAACCCTTACCCTCCCACGAACCCTAACCCTAAACCTCAGCCTAACCCTCATATTAAACTTAATCCTAACCCTAAACCTCACCTTACCCTTAACCCTAACCCTAATCATAACCCTCACATTAACCCTAACCCTCACACTCACCTTCAACCTCACCCTCAGCCTAACCCTAACACTAATGCTAATCGAAACCGTAACCCTCACCCTAACCCTCACCTAACTCTAAACAAACCCTCACCCTAACCTTAAACCTATCCCTAAACCTCACCCTAACCCTAACCCTAATCCTAATCCTAAACCTCACCCTCACCCTAACCCTCAGCCTAACCGTCATCCTAAACCTAACCCTAACCCTAACCCTTAACCCTAACCCTAACCTTACACCTCACCCACACCCTAACCCTCACCCTCACCCTCAACCTCACCATCACACTCACCCTACCCCTCACCCTCACACTCACTCTAACCCTATCCCCAACCCTAAACCTTACCCTAAACCTAACCCTCAACCTCACCATCACCCTCACATAACACTCAACCTAACCTAACCGTCACCCTCATCTTCATCCTCAGCCTAACCCTAACCCTAACCCTCACCCTAATCTTTTTTTTAAATTTAATTTAATTTTATTTGTGAACATCCTGTACAGAGGGGTTACAATTACAGAGGCAGGATAATGCGTACATTTCTTACCAAGCATTACAGCCTCCTCCTATGGTTTACCCTTCTTACCAAACACCTAAGCCTAATCCTAAAACTAACCCTCACCTTCCCCTCACCCTAAACCTAAACCTGACCCTAACCCTAACCATAACCCTAACCCTCACACTCACCCTAACCCTCACCGTCACCCTAACACTCACCCCAAACCTAACCCTCACCCACACCCACACCCTAACCCTAACCCTAAAACTCACTCTAAATATAATCCTAACCCTAACACTCACCATCACCCTCACTCTCACCCTAACCCTCACCCTCACCCTCACCCTCAGCCTAAACCTAACCCTAATGCCAATACTAACCCTAACCCTCATCATCACTCTAACCCTAATCCTAAACCTAACCCTCACCGTCACCGTCACCTTCACCGTCACCTTAACACTAACCCTCAACCTCACCCTCACCCTAACCCTCACCCTCACCCTAAGCAGTACTCTCACCCTAACCCTAACCATAACCCTCATCCTAACCCTAACCCTCACCCTAACCTTAATCCTTACCCTAACCCTAACCCCATCACTCACCCTAAAGCTAACACTAACACTAACCCTCAACCTCACCCTCAAACTAACCCTAACCCTAAACCTAACCCTAATCCTAACCCTAACCCTCACCCTCACCGTCACCCTCACCCTAATCCTCATCCTCAAACTCACCTTCACCCTAACCCTCAAACTAACCGTAACCCTCACCCTAATCCTACCCCTCACCTTCACCGTCAACTTCACCCTAACACTAAACCTAAACCTAACGCTAACCCTAACCATCACATTCACCCTAAACCTAATCCTCACCATCACACTAACCCTCACCCTCACCCTCAACCTCACCCTCACCCTAACCCTCACCCTGAACATCACCCTAAACCTAACTCTCACCCTAACCCTAATCTTAACCCTAACATTAACCCTGACCCTCACCCTAACCTCAATCCTCATACTAATCCTAACTCTAACCCTAACCCTGACCCTAACCCTCTACCTAACTCTAACCTTATCCCTCACCCCAAACATCACCCTGACCTTCAAATTAACACTCACGCTCACCCTCACCATAACCCTAAGCCTAACGCTAAACCTCACCCTCACCCTCACCCTAATCCTAAACCTAACCCTAACAATAACACTAACCCTAACCCTAAACGTAATCCTAACAATAATACTCACCCTAACCCTCACCCTCACCCTAACCCTTATCCTAGCACTTATCCTCACACTAAACCTAAACATAACCCTATCTCTAACCCTCACATTAACAGTAACCCTCACCCTAACCCTAAATGTACCCCTCACCCTAACCCTCACTCGAAAACTAACCGTAACCTGCACAATCGCCCTAAAGTTCACCGTCACCCTAAACCTCACCCTAACCATAACCCTCACCATAATCCTAACCCTCACTCTCAACCGAACCCTAACCCTCACCATAACCCCTACCCTCACCTTAAACATCACCCTAACCCTACCCCTCACCGTAACTCTAACCCTAACCCTGTCCCTAACCCTAACCCTCACACTAACCCTCACCCTCAACTTAAACCTCACCCTAACAATAACCCTAACACTTACCTAACCGAAACCCTCACCCTCACCCTAAATCTCACCCTAAACCTCACCCTCAACCTAGCCCTCAACCTACCCCTCACCCTAAACCTAAACCTTACCCTCAATCTCAACCTCGCCCTCAGCCTAACCCTAACCCTAATTCTAACCCTAAAACCACCCTCACCCTCATGCTCATGCACTACCAAACCCTAATCCTAACCCTAACACTCAACCTCACCCTAACCATAATCCTAACTTTTAACCGCACACGAACCCTAACTCTAACCCTAATCCTAACCTTCACTGTAAACCTAACTCTCAACTTATCCCTAACCCTACACTTCACACTAACCCTCACCCTCACACTAACACTAACCCTAAACCTCACCCTAACCCTAACCCTCACCTTCACCCTAAACCTAACCCTAGCCCTAACCCTAACACACACCCTAACCCTCACCCTCACCCGAACTCTCATCCTCACCCGAACCCTCAACCTCACCATAAACCTCACCCTAACCTTTATCCTCATACTAACCCTAACTCTAACGCTAACCCTAACCCTCACACTAACCCTAACCTTTCCATAAACCTAATCCTACCCCTCACCCTAAACCTCACCCTAAACCTAACCCTAACCCTAACCCTCACCTTAAACCTAACCCTAATCCTCACCCTCACCCTAACCCTCACTGTAACCTTAACCCTCACAATAAAGCTAACACTAACCAACACCCTAACCCTCCCCCTCGCCCGAACCCTCATCCTCACCCGAATCCTCACCCTCAACCTAACCTCACTGTCACCCTAACCCTCACCCTAACCCTCATTTTCACCCTAACCCTCACCTTAACCCTAACCCTAACCCACAAACTAACCGTCACACTCACCCGAACTCTCAACCTCACCCGCACGCTCAATCTCACCCCAACCCTCAGCCTCACCCTAAACATCACCCTAACCCTAACACTCACTCTAACCATAACCCTAACCCTCACCCTAACCCTAACCTGAAGTTAAACCTCAACCTCAACCTAATCCTCACGCTAACCCTAACCCTAACCCTTACCTAAACGAAACCCTCACCCTCACCCTCACTATCACCAAAACACTCACCCTAAACCTAACCCTAACCCTCACCCTAACCCTTAGCCTCAACCTAACGCTAACCTGAAGCCCAACCCTCACAGTCACCCTAACCCTCACCGTCAGCCTAACCGTCATCCTTACCCTAAACCTCAGCCACAACCGATCACTCAACATCACCTGAACCCTAACACTTACCCTAATCCTCACCCATAATCTAAACCTCAGTTTAACCCTAAGCCTTACCAAAACCGTAACGCTAACCCTCACCCTAACACTAACCCTTACACAAACCCTCACCCTCAACCTAATCCTAACCCTAAAAATATCCCTAACCATTACCTAACCTAAACACTTACCCTCACCCTCCCCCTCCCCCAAAACCTCACCCTCATCCTAGCACTCACACTAACCCTAAATCTAACGGTAACCCTAACCCTGACCCTCAACTTAACCCTCACCCTAACCCTTATCCTCACACTAACCCTAAGCCTAACCCTAACCCTCACACTAACCCTAACCCTCACCCGAACCCTAACCTTACCCCTCACACGAACTCTCACCCTAACTCTGACACCAATGCTAACCATCACCATCACCCAACCCTAACCCTAACCCTCACACACACCCTCCCCCTCCCCCTCACCCTAACGCTCACCCTCACCCTAAACATCACGCTAAACCTAACCCTCACCCTAAACATAACCCTAACCCTCACCCCAAACCTAACCCTCAACCTAATGCTCACCATCACCCTAATCCTCACCATAACCCTAACCCTAACTCTTCCATAACCGAAACCCTCACCCTCAACCTCACCCTCACCCTAAGCCTCACCCTCACCCTAGCCCTCACCCTAAACTTAACTTTTATCCTAAACCTAACACTAAATCTCACCCTCACTGTAAACCTAAGCTTAACCCTAAACCTCATCCTATCCATCAACCTAAATCTAACCCTAATCCTAACGCTCACCCTAAACCTCAAAATAACCCTAACCCTCACCCTCACACTAACACTCATCCCAACACTTACCCTCACACTAAACCAAACCATAAACCTAACCCTTATGCTCACATCAACACTAACCCTCACACTAACCCTAAACCTACCCCTCACCCTAAACCTCACCCTCACCCTAACACTAACCCTAACCCTCACCCGAAACCAAACCCTAACCCGCACACTCACCCTAACTCTCACCGTCACCCTAAACCTCACCCTAATCCTAACCCTCACTCACACCCTAACCCTCACTCTCAACCGAATCCTAACACTCACCGTAAACCTAACCCTCACTCTCACCCTAAACAAAACCCTAACCCTCACAATAACCCCTTTCCTAACCCTCACCCTAACCCTAACCCTCAAGCTAACCCTCACCCGCAACCTAATCTTCACCCTAATCCTAACCCTAAACCTTACCTAACCGAAAACCTCACCCTCACCCTCACTGTAACCCTCACCTTCACCCTAGCCCTCAGTCTTACCCTAGCCATCACCCAAAACCTACCCTTAACCCTCAAACTCACCCTCACCCTAACCCTCACCCTCACCTTCAACAGTTCCCTCACCCTAACCATAACACTAACCCTCACCCCAAACCTAACCCTCACCCTGACTCTAAGGATAACCCTACCCAAACCCTCACCCTAAACCTCACCCTAATCCTCACTCTAACCCTAACCCTAACCCTAACACTAACCCTCAACCTAGCCCTCACCCTCACCCTAATCCTCACACTCACCCTAACACCAACCCTTACCTAACCGAAAGCCTCACCCTCACCCTCACTCTCACCCTAACCCTCACCCTTAACATAACCCTAAACCTTAGACTCACTCTTAGCCTAACCCTAACCCTAACCCTCTCCATAACCCTCACCCTAACCCTAACCATAAACCTAACCCTCACCTAAAATTCACCATAACGCTAACGCTAACCCTAATATTTACCCTCACCCTAAACCTCACCCTAACACTTACGCTCAACCTAACCCTAACCCTAACACTCACACAAACCCTAAACCTCATCATAACCCTAACCCTACCCGTCACCCTAACCCTCACCATAACCCTAACCCTAACCCTCACCCTAAACCTAACCCTAAACCTCACAGTCACCCTAACCCTCGCCGTCACCCTAAGCCTCACCCTAAACCTAACCCTCACTCACAACCTAACGCTCAATCTCACCCTCACCCTAACCCTCACCCCAAACCTCACCCTCACACTAAATCTCAACCTAACCCTAACCTTCACCAAAACCCTAATCCTAACACTGACCCTTAACCTAACCCTCACAGTAACCTTAATCCACAACCTAATCCTCACCCTAAGAATAACCCAAACCCTTACCTAAACGAAACCCTCAGTCTCACACTAAACCTCAGCCTCACACTCACCCTCACCCTAAAACTAAACCTAACCCTAAACCTAAACCTCCCCCTCAACCTCCCCCAATCCCGCAGCCTAAACCTAACCCTAACAGTAATCCTAAACCTAACCCTCACCCCCACCCTCACCCTAAACCTAACCCTAACCTTAACACTAACCCTCACCCTCACCCTCACCCTAACCCTAATCTTAACCCTAAAAATAACGCTACCCCTAACCCTAATCCTAAACCTAACCCTCACCCTAACCCTAAGCCTAACCCTAAAACTCACCCTAACACTAATCCTAACCCTAACACTCACCCTAACCCTAACCCTCACCCTAAACCTAATCCTCACCCTAAACCTCACCCTAAACATAACGCTAACCCTAATCCTCACCCTAACCAAACACTCACCCTAACCCTTATCCTCACACAAACCTTAACCCTAACCCTAACCTTACCCACACAATAACCCTCACCCTCACCCTAACCCTAACCCTAACCCTCACCCTAACCCTCACCCTAACCCTAACCTTAATACAAATCCTCACCTTAAACCTAACCCTAAGCCTAACCCTCACCCTCACCCTCAAACTCACCCTAACTCTCACCCTCACCCTAAACGTCATCCAAAACCTAACTCTCACCCTCAACCTAACCCTAACCCTCACCCTCACCCTAACCGTCAAACTAAACCAAAACCTCATCCTAATCCTCACCATAACACTAACCCCATACCTTACCTAAAAGAAACCCTCATACTCACCCTCACACTCACCATAAGCCTCACACTCACCCAAGCCCTCACCCTAAATTTAACCCTCAATGTAACACTAACACTAACACTCACTCTCACCCTAAACCAAACCCTAACCCTAACAGTCACCCTAACACTTACCCTAACCCTAAACCTCACCCTAACCCTAAGCCTCACCCTAACACTTAACCCTAACCCTCACCCTAACCCTAACCCTAACCCTTAACCTCACTCTACCACTCACCCTCACCCTAACCCTCAATTTAACCCTTATCCTCACAATAACCCTAACCCTAACACTAACATTCACCCTCACCCTCACCCTAAACCTAACCCTAACCCTAATCCTAACACTAACCCTAACCCTCACACTGACTCTAACCCTAAACCTAACCCTCACCCTCAACCTCAGCCTTACTCTAACCCTAACCTTAATCCTATATCTAATCTTCACCCTCACCCTATATCTAACACTAACCCTAACCCTATACCTCAACCTAACCCTCACCATAACCATAATCCTTAACCTATCCCTGAACCTAACCCTCTCTCACCTTAATCCTCACCCTAACCCTAACCCTTACCTAAACCAATCCCACACCCTCACCCTCATTCTCACCCTAACCCTTACCCTAAACCTAACCCCAACCCTCACCCTCACCCTCAGCCTAATCCTAACCCTAACCCTAACCCTCACCCGAGCCCTCACAATAACCATAAATCTAACCCAAACCCTAATCCTCAATGTAACCCTCATCCTAAACTTAACGCTAACCCTACAACTTACCCTCACCCTAACTCTCACCCTAAACCTTACCGCACCCTAACACTCATGCTGACCCTTACCCTCAACCTAACCCTAACCCTAGCCCTAACCCTCAACCTAATCCTAACCCTCACCCTAACTCTAACACTACCCCTCACCCTAACCTTAAACCTTAACCCTAAACCTAACCCTAACCTTAACCCTAACTCTAATTCTCACCCTAAATCTAACCCTAAACCTCACAGTCACCCTAACCCTCACCGACACCCTACCACTCACACTAATCCTAACCCTCACCCACACCCTAACGCTCTAACTCACCCGAAACCTAACGCTCACCCTAACACTCACCCTCACCCTAAACCTCAGCAGAAGCCTAACCCTCACCAAAACGGTAACCCTAACACTCACCCTAACACTAACCCTCACACTAAAACTCACCCTCAACCTAATCCTCACCCTGACAGTAACCATAACGCTTACCTAACAGAAACCCTCACCCTCAACGTGACCCTCAACCTCACACTAGCACTCAGCCTAACCCTAACCCTAATCCTAAACCTACCCCCACCCCCACACTAACCCTAACGCTAACCCTACCCTCACACTCACCCTAACCCTAACCTTAACCCATACAATAACCCTAACCCTAACCCTGAAACTCACACTGAACCACACCCTCACCCTAAACACCACCCTAACCCCAACCCTCACCCTAAACCTCACCCTAACCCTCAAACTCAACCTAACCCTCAATTTAAACCTCACCCTCACCCTAACCCTCATCATAACCTTAACCCTAAACCTTACCTAACTGAAACACTCACACTCACACTCACCCTCACCCTAACCAACACCCTAACCCTAGCCTTCATTCTAAACTTATCCCTCACCCTAACCCTATCACTAACCCTCACCCTCACCCTAATCCTAAACCTAACCATAACCCTCACCCTAACACTCACTCTAACCCTAACCCCAAACCTAACCCTCACACTAAACCTCATCCTAACCCTAACCCTCACCTTAACCCTAACCCTAACCCTAACACTAACACTCAACCTCTCCCTAACACTTACCCTAACCCTTATACTAAACCTAAGCCTAACCCTAACATTCACCCGTATCCTCACCTTAACCCTAACCCTAACCCTAATCCTAACACTGAACCTCACCCTCACTCTCACCCTAACTCTAATCCTAACCCTCACCCTCACCCTAATTCTAACCCTAACCCTAATCCAAATTCTAACCTTCAGTCTCACGCTCACCCTAACTCTAACATTAACCCTAACCCTAATGCTCACCTTCACTCTCACCCTAACCCTAAACCTCACCCTAACCCTAACCCTCAACCCAACCCTAACGCTAACCGTAACCCTCACACTCATCTTAAATCTCACCCTAACCCTTAAACTCACCCTAACCCTAACCCTAAACCTAACCCTAATCCTCGCCCTAACCCTAACTCTCACCCTCAGCCTTGCACTCACTCTAACCCTAACCCTAACCCTAATCCTAAACCTAACCCTCACCCTAACCATCACCCTCACACTAACCCTCACCATCACCCTAAATATCACGCTAATCCTAACCCTCACCCTAACTCTAACACTCACCCTAACACTAACTCACAACGTAACCCTCACCCTAACCGGAACGCTAAATCTAACCATAATACTCACCATCATCTTAACACTCAGCCGAAACCTAACCCTCACCCACACTCTAACCCTCACCCTCACACCAACACTCACACTAACCTGAATCCTCAACCTCACCCTAACCCGAACCCTGACACTCACCCTAACCCTAGACCTAACCCTAACCCTAACCCTAACACTCACCATAACCCTAACCCTAACCCGAATTTGAACACTGAACCTCCCCCTCACTCTCACCCTAACTCTAATCCTATCCCTAACACTCACCCTCACCCTAACTCTAACCATAACCCTAATCCAAATTCTAACCCTACTTGCACCCTCAACCTAACTCTAACCTTAACCCTAACCCTAACTTTCACCCTAACCATAACTGTCACCCTAAACCGCACCCTAAGCCTAACCCTCACCCTAACCCTAACATTAACCATAACCCTCAACCTCACACTAAACCTCACCCTATCCCTTAAACTCACCATAATCCTAACCCTAACTCTAACCATAATCCTCACCCTAACCCTAACTCTCACCCACAACCTAAAACTCAATCTCAACTTAAACATCACCCTAACCCTAACACTCACCCTAACCCTAACCCTCAACGTAACCCTCACCCTAACCCTAAAGCTAACCCTAACCCTAAACCTCACCATCCCCCTAACACTCAGCCGAAACCTAACCCTCACCCACACTCTAACCCTCACCCTCACCTGAACACTCACACTCACCCGAACCCTCAGCCTCACCCAAACCCTAACCCTAACACTGACCCTAACCCTAACCATAAACCTAACCCTAACACTCACCCTAACCCTAACCGTAACCCTCACCCTCACCCTCACCCTAACACTCACTGTGACCCTAAAACTACTCAGTAACCTAATCCTCACCCACACCCTGACCTTCTCCCTCTCCCGAACACTCACACTCACCCGAACCCTCACCTTCACCCTAACACTCATCCTCACCCTAAACATCACCCTAACCTTAACCCTCAACCTAACCCCAACCCTAACACTCACCCTAACCCTAACCCTCAACCTAACCCTCACCCTCACCTTAATCCTCAATCTGACCCTAAGCCTAACACTTACCTTATCAAAAACCTCACCCTCACCCTCACCCTCACCCTAACCCTCACCCTAGCCCTCAACCTAACCCTAACCTTAACCCTCAGCCTCATCTTCATCCTAACCCTAAACCTAACCCTCAGCCTCACCTTCAACCTAACCCTATCCCTTACCCTAAACCTCACCTTAACCCTAATGATAACCCTATCCCTAAACCGGACCCTAACCCTCACCCTCACCTTAACTCTAAACGTAAACCTAACCCTCACGCTAACCCACACTCTAACCCTAAAGTTATCCCTAACCCTCACCCTAAGCCTCAGCCTCACCCTCACCCTAAACCTAACCCTCACCCTCAACCTAACCCTAACATTAACCCACACCCTAACCCTCACAATAACCCTAAATCTAACCCAAACCCTAACCCTCAATTTAACCCTCACCCTAAACCTAACGCTAACCCTAACCCTTACCATCACCCTAACTCTCCCTCTAAACCTTACCCTCACCCTCACCCTCACGCTGACCCTTACCCTCAACCTAACCCTAACACTAACCCGCAACCTAATCCTAACCCTAACACTACCCCTCACCCTAAACCTCACCCTAAACTTAACCCTAACTCTAATTCTCACCCTAAATCTAACCCTAACCCTCACAGTCACCCTAACACTCACTGACATCCTAACCCTCACCCTAAACCTAACCCTCATCCAAACCCTAACGCTCAACCTCAACCGAACACTAACGCTCACCCTAACACTCACCTTCACCCTAAACGTCACCCTAACCCTAACCCTCACCAAAACGGGAACCCTAACACACCCCCTAACCCTAACCCTCACACTAAACCTCACCCTGAACCTAATCCTCACCCTGACAATAACCATAACCCTTACATAACAGAAGCCATCACCCTCAACCTCACCCTCACCCTCAACCTAACCCCAGCACTCAGCCTAACCCTAACCCTAATCCTAAACCTACTACTCACCCCCAACCCTCATCCTAACCCTAACGCTAACCCTACCCTCACCCTCACCCTTACCCTCACCCTCACCCTAACTCTAAACCTAAACCTAACCATCACGCTAACCCTCACCCTAAACCTAAACTTATCCTTCACCCTCACCCTCACCCTCACCCTCACCCTAACCCTAGCACTACGCCTCACACTAACCCTCATCCTAACCCTCACCCTCACCCTAGACCTCACTCTAACATTAACCCCCACCCTAACCCTAACACTAACCCTCACCCCCACCCTAAACCTAACCCTAAACCTAACTTTCACCCAAACCCTCACCATAACCATAACCATAACCCTAACCCTCACTCTAACCCTAAACCTAAACTTATCCTTCACCCTCACCCTCACCCTCACCCTCAACCTAACCCTAGCACTACGCCTCACACTAACCCTCATCCTAACCCTCACCCTCACCCTAGACCTCACTCTAACATTAACCCCCACCCTAACCCTAACACTAACCCTCACCCCCACCCTAAACCTAACCCTAAACCTAACTTTCACCCAAACCCTCACCATAACCATAACCATAACCCTAACCCTCACTCTAACCCTCACCCTAACCCTAATCCTCAACCTCACCCTCACCCTCACCATAATCCTCACCACCTTAACCCTCACCCTTACCTAAAGGAAACACTCACACTCAGCCTCACCCTAACCCTCACCCTCACCCTAGACCTCACCCTAACCTTAATCCTCAACCTAACATTAACCCTCACCCAAACCCTAGTACTAACCCTCACCCTCTCCCAAACCCTAACTCTAACTCTAACCATCACCCTAACACTAACGCTAACACTCACCCTAATGCTAACATTCACCCTAACGCTCACCCGAACCCTAATGCTAACCTTAACCCTCACCCTCACCCTAGCCCTCAGCCTAACACTTATCCTCACACTAAACCTAACCATAACCCTCACACTAACACTAATCCTCACCCTATCCCTAACTCTTACCCTAACCCTCACCCTAAACCTCACTCTCACCCTAAACCTAATGCTAACCCTAACACCCAACTTCACCCTACCCCTTACTCTCACCTTCAAACTAACCCTAACCCTAACCCTAAACCTCACCCTAACCGTAACCCTAACCTTATCCCTAAACTGAACTCTAACCCTCGCCCTCACCCTAACTCAAAACCAAAACATAACCCTCACGCTAACCCTAAAGTTATCCCTAACCCTCACTCTCACCCTCACCCTCACCCTCTCCCAACGCTCATCCTCAACCTAGCCTTCACCTAACCCTAACCTAACCCTAAACCTCCCCCTCAACCTCCCCCTCACCTTCAGCCTACCCCTAACCCTAATCCTAAACCTACACCTCAGCCCCATCATCACCTTAACCCTAAACCTATCCCTAAACCTCACCCAAACCCTCACCCTAAACCTAATCCTCAACCTAACCCCCAACTTCACCCTAATCCTCACCATAACCTTAACCCTAACCCTTACCTAACCGAAAATCTCAAACTCACCCTCAACCTAACCCTCCCCCTAACAGTTATCCTCACACTAAACCTAACCCTAACTCTCACACTAACCCTAATCCTCACCCTATACAAAACCCAAATCCTAACCCTCACCCTAACCCTCAATCTCACCCTAACCCTAATGCTAAACCTAACACTCAAACTCACCCTAACCCTCACCCTAACCCTTACCATCACCCTAACCCTAAACGTAACCCTCCCCCTAACCCTAATTCTAAACCTCACCCTCACCCTAACATTAAACCTAACCCTCACCCATACACTAACCCTCACCCTAACCCTTACGCTAACCCAAAACCTCAACCTCACCCTAAACCTCACCCTAATACTTACCCTCACCATAACCCTAACCCTAACCCTAATCCTCACCGTAAACCTAACCCTAACCCACACCCTAAAATTCACCCTCATCCGAATCCTTACCCACACCCTAACACTCACCTTACTCTAAACAAAATCCTAAACCTAAACCTCAACATCACCCTCACTCGCACACTAACGCTAACCCTAACCCTAACCCTCAGCATCATCCTCACTCTAACCCTCATCCCACCCTAAACATCACCCTAACCCTAAACCTCACCCTAACCCTCACGCTAAACAGTACCCTAACCCTAACTCTCACCCTATCCCTAAACCTAACCCTCACCCTAAACCTAATCCTCACCCTAACCCTCACCCTAACCTTAACTCTAACCCAAACCCTCACCCTCACGCTAACCCTCACCCTTACCTTAGCCCTCACCTTAAACTTAACTCTCACCCTAAACTTAACCCTCACCCTAACCCTAACACTAACCCTCACCCTCACCCTAATCCTCACCATAACCTTAACCCTAACCCTTACCTAACCAAAACCCTCACACTCAACCTCACCCACACCCTCACCCTCAATCTAGCCCTCACCCTAATCTTAACCCTCACCCTAACCGTAACCCTCACCCTAACCCTAAAACTAACCCTCACCCTCTTCCTAACCCTAACCCTAACCCTAACCCTCACCCTAATCCTAACCCTAACTCTCACCCTAAAGATAACTCTCACCCTAACGCTCCATCCTAACCCTAATGCTAACCCTTACCCTCACACTCATCCTAACCGTCCACCTAACACTTATCCTCACAGTAAACCTAAACCTAACCCTCATACTAAACTTAATCCTCACCCTAACCCAAACCCTAAACTTAACCCTCACCCTAACCCTCACACTCACCCTAACCCTAATGCTAACCCTAACACTCAAACTCACCCTAACCCTCATCCTAACCCTTACCATCACCCTAAACCTAAACCTAAGCCTCCCCTATCCCTAACTCTAAACCTCACCCTCACCCTAACCCTAAACCTAACCCTAACCCTCACACTAATCCTCACCCTATCCCTAACGCTAACCCAAAACCACAACCTCCCCCTAAAAGTAACCCTAATACTTTCCCTCACCATAATCCTAACCCTAACCCTAATCCTCACCCTAAACCTAACCCTCACCCACACCTAAAATTCACCCTCAACCGAATCCTTACCCTCACCCTAACACTCACCTTACTCTAAACCTAATCCTAAACCTAACCCTCAACATCACCCTCACCCAACCCCGAAACAACCCTAACTCTAACCCTCACCCTCATCCTCACCGTAACCCTCAACTCACCCTAAACATCACCCTAAACCTAACCGTCACCCTAACCCTCACCCTCACGCTAAACAGTACCCTAACCCTAACTCTCACCCTAACCCTAAACTTAACCCTCACACTAAACCTAACCCTTACCCTAACCCTCAACGTAACCCTAACGATAACCCTAACCCTCACCCTCACCCTAACCCTCACCCTAAACTTTAACCTCACACTAACCCTAACTCTAACCCAAACCCTCACACTAACCCTAACCCTCACCCTAACCCTAACAATACCCCTCACCCTAACCCTCACCCTAACCCTAACTCTAAACCTAAACCTCACCCTAACCCTCACCCTCACCCTAGCCCACAACCTAACCCTAACCCTCAACATAACCCTAACCCTAACACTCACCCTCACCTTCAACCTAATCCTAACCCTAAACCTCACCCTACCCCTCACCCTAGCACTAACCCTAAGCCACACCCTAAACCTCACCCTCACCCTCACACTCACCCTCACCCGAACCCTTACCAGAACCCTAACACTCAGCCTCTCCCTAATCTTCAACCTAACCCTAAACCTCACTCTAACCCTAACCCTAACCCTCACCCTTATGGTAAACCTCAACCTAAACCTCACCCTCTACCTAGCCCTCACCATAACTCTAAACCTAAGCCTAACCCTAAACTTCACCCCCCCTCTCTGCCTCCCCATCAGCCTAACCATAATCCTAATCCTAAACCTACCCCTCACCCCCACCATCACCCTAAACCTAACCCTAACCCTAAAGCCAACCCTCACCCTAACCCTTTCCCTAACACTAACCCTAACCCTAACAATAACATTACCCTAAATCTAAACTTAATCCTAATCTTAACCCTTACCCTAACCATAACCCTAACCCTAAAACAAACCGTAACCCTAATCCTAATCCTAACCCTCACCCTAACACTAATCCTCACTCTAACCCTCACCCTAACTCTCACACTAAACCTAACCCTAAACCTAACCATCAACCTAAACATAACCCTAATGCTCACCCTCAACCTAACCCTCACCCTAACCGTAACACTCATATTAACCCTCACCCTAACATTAACGCTAACCCCAACCCTAAGGCTAACCCAAAACTTCACCCTCAACCTAACCCTGACCCTAACCCTTATCCTCACACTAACCCAAATCCTAAACCTAACCCTAACTCTAACACTAACCCTAAACCTAACCCTAAACCTAATCCTAACCCTCAAACTAACCCTAACCCTAACACTAAACTTAATCCTCAGCCGAACCCTCACCTTAAACTTCAACCTCATGCTAAACATCACCCTAACACTTAACCTCACCCTAACCCTAATCCTCACCCTCACCCTTAACCTAATCTTCAACCTAACCCTCACCATCACCCTAATCCTCACCATAAACATAACCCTAAAACTTACCTAACAGAAACACTCACCCTCACACTCACCTTAACCCTCACACTCACCCTAGCCCTCAGCTTAAACTTAACCCTCACCTTAACCCTAATACTAACCCTCACCTTTACCCTAAACCTAACCCTAACCCTAACCCTCACACTAACGCTCACTCTAAACCTAAGCCTAACCCTAACCCTCAACCTCAACCTAAACCTCACCCTAACCAAAACCCTCACCCTAACACTAATGCAAACCGTAAACCTAACGCTAACCCTAACCATCACCCTCAACCTAACCCTCACCCTAACCATTATCCTCACACTAACCCTAAACCTAACCCTAACTCTAACGCTCACACTAACCCTAACCATCACCCTAACCCTAATCCTACCCCTCACACTAATCCTCATCCTAACCCTCACTCTAACCCTAACCCTCAAGCTAACCCTCACTGTAACCCTAATCCTCACCATAACCCTAACCCTAACCCTTACATAACCGAAACCCTCACCCTTACCCTAACCCTAACCCTCACCCTCACCCTCACCCAAAACCTAACCCTCACTCTCACCCCCACTCTCTGCCTAACCCTAACCCTAACCCTAACCCTCAACCTCACCCTCACCCTAACACTCACCCTCACCATAAACACACTCTAACCCTAACCCGAACCCTAACCCGAACCCTCACCCTCAACCTAACCCTCAACCTCACCCTAACAATCACACTAACCCTAACCTTCACCCTAACCCTAACCCTAACCCTCACCCTTACCCTAACCCTCAACCTAAGCCTCACCTTCACCCTAATCCTCAACATAGCCCTAACCCTAAACTTTACCTAACCGAAACCCTGACCCTCACCCTCACCATAACCCTCACCATCACCCTAGCCCACACCCTAACCTTAACCCTCACCCTAATCCTAACACTAACCCTCACCCTCACCCTCAACCTAACCCTAACCTTAACCCTCACACTAATCCTCACCCTAACCCTAACCAAAACCCTAACCCTAACCCTCACCATAACGCTAACACGCAACCTAAACCTCAGAATCACGCTAATCCTCACCATAACCCTAACCCTAACCTTTACCTAACAGAAACCCTCAAAGTCATACTCACCCTAACCCTCACCGTCACCCGAGCCCTCAACCTAACCTTTACCCTCACCCTAATCTTAACCCTCACCGTAACGCTAACAGTAACGCTCACCCTCACTGGCACCCAAACTCTAAGCCTTGCCCTCATCCTCAATCTCACCCTAACCCTAAACCTAACCCTAACCCTCAACCTAACCCTCAACCTCACCCTGAGCCTAACACTCACCCTCACAATAAACACACCCTAACCCTAACAATCACCCTAACCCTCACCCTCAATCTAACCTTATGATAACCCTAACCCTCAATATCACCCTAACCCTCACCCTAACTCTTACACTCACCCTAACCCTAACCCTAACTCTAACACTCACACCAACCCTCACCCATACCCTCAAGCTAAACTTAAATCTCAACCTCACCCTAAACCTCATCCTAAAACTTACCGTCACTATAACCCTAACCATAACCCTAATCCTCACCCTATCGCTAATCCTAACCCTCGCCCTCACACTCACTGGCACCCTAAACCTAAACCTAAAACTAACCCTAACCCTAACCCTCACACTCACCCTCACACTAACACTCACCCTCACCATAAATATCACACTAAACCTAATTGTCAACCGAACCATAACCCTAACCCTCACCCTAACACTAACCCTCACGCTAACGCTCATCTTAACACTAAGGCTAACCCTAACCCTCACCCTCACCATAACACTCACCCTAACCTTTATCCTCACAGTAACCCTAACCCTAACCCTAACCCTCACACTAACCCTAATCCTCACCCTATCCCTAACCCTAACCCTAAAGCTAACCCTAACCCTCACCTTCACCCTAACCCTCAAACTAAACTTCATCTTCACACTAACCCTAACCCTAACCCTCACAATAACACTAATCCTCACCCTATCCCTAATTCTAACCCTAATCCTTTCCCTCACCTTAACCCTTACCCTCACCCTAAACATCACGCTAAACCTAACCCTCACCTTAAGCCTAACCCTAACCCTCACCCTAACCCTAACTCTCAATCTAACCATCACACTCAACGTACTCCTCACCCAAACCTAAACATATCCCTTACCTAACCGAAACCTTCACCTCACCCTCACCCTCACACTAACCCAACCCTAACCCTAACAGTCAACCTAACAGTATCCCTAATCCTCACCCTCATCTTCAACCTAACCCTAACCCTAATCCTATCCCTCACCCTAACCCTAACCTCAATGCTAAATCTAACCCTCACCCTCACCATAACCCACAACCTAATCCTCAACCTCAACCTAACCTTAAGCCTAACCCTAATGATCACACTAAAGGTAACCCTCACACTAACCCTAACCCTACCCCTCAGCTTAACCCTCACCCTAACTCTAACGCTAACCCTAAGCCTAACCGTATCCCTAACCCTAAAACTCACCCTAACCCTCACCCTCACCCTAACCCTAATGCTAACACTAACCCTCACCAGCACCCTAACCCTCACCCTAACCCTTACATTCACCCTAACCCTAACCCTCACAATCACCCTAAACCTAATTCTCACACTAAGCTTCACCATCACCCTAACCTTAACACTTACCTAACCGAAACCGTCATCCTCACCCATACACTAGCCTTCACCCTAACCCCAATCCTAACCCTAAACCTCACCCTCAGCCTCACCCTCACCCTCTCCTTCAGCCTAACACTAACCCTAAACCTAACCCTAACCCTAACTCTCAACCTCACCCTCACACTAACCGAAACCCTAACCGTAACCGTAAACCTTATCCTTACCTATACACTCAACCTAACCCTAACACTAACCCTCACCCTAACCCTCACACACACACATTAACCCTAAAATTAACCCTCAAACTCACCTCACCCTTACCCTCACCCCAACCCTAACCCTAACCCTAACCTTCACCTAACACTAACACTTACCCTAACCTTAAACCTAACCCTAACACTCACCCTAAACCAAACCCTAACCCTCACCCTAACCCTAAACCTTACCCTAACCCTAACCCTAACCCTAAACATCACCCCAACCATAACCCTAACCCTCACCCTCACACTCAGCCTATCCCTAACCCTTACTCTAACCCTCACCCTAACCCTAAACCTTACCCTAACACTAACCCTAACCCTAACCCTCACCTTAAAACTAACGCTAACCCTAATACTCACCCTAACGCTCATGGTCACCCGAACCCGAACCCGAACCCTAACCCTCACACTAACCCTATCCCAACCCTCACCCTCACCCTAACCCTAACGCTAATCCTAATCCTAACCCTCACCCGAAACCTAACCCTCACCCTCACCCTCACCCTCACCCTCCTCCTCCTCCTCACCCTCACCCTAACATTCACCCTCAACCTAGCCCTCACTGTAACCCTAATCCTAACACTAACCCAAACCATCCCCTCCTCCTCCCCCTCACCCTCAGCCTAAACATAACCCTAATCCTAAACCTAACCCTCACCCCATCATCACCCTAACCCTAACCCTAACACTAACTCCAACCCTCACCTTCAACCTCACCCAAACCCTAACCCTAACCCTAACAATATCCCTAATCATAACCCTAACCCTAGTACTAAACCTAACCCTCACACTAACCCTAAAGCTAACCCTAAACCTCACCCTCAACCTAACCCTCACCCTAACCCTTATTCTCACACTAATCCTAACCCTAACCCTGACCCTAACCCTCACACTAACCCTAACTCTCACCCTAATTCTAACCCTACCCATCACACTAACCCTCACGCTAACCCTCACCCTCACCCTGGACATCACCCTAAACTTAACACCCACCCTAACCCTAACAATAAACCTAAACCTCACCCTCACCCTCACCCTCCACCTCACCCTAACCCTAAACCTAACAATAATCCTAAACCTAGCCCTCACCCCCACCCTCACAGTAAACCTAACCATAAACTTAACGCTTACCCTCACCCTCACCCTAACCCTCATCCTCACGTTAAACAGTACCCTAACCCTAACTCTCACCCTAACCCTAAACCAAACCCTCAACATAAACCTAAGCCTCACCTAACCCTCACCCTAACCCTAACTATAACCCTAACCCTCACCCTCACCCTAACCCTCACCCTAAACTTTAACCTCACCCTAACCCTAACGATAACCCTAATCCTCACGCTCACCCTAACCCTCACCCTAACCCTAAATCTAAACCTAGCCCTCACCCTAACCATCACCCTAACACATACACTCAACCTAGACCTCAAACTAACCCTAACCCTCAAACTAACCCTAACCCTAACCCTTACCCTCACCTTCAACCTAACCCTAAGCCTAACCCTAAACACCACCGTAACCCTCACCCTAACCCTAACCCTAAGCCACACCCTAAACCTCACACTCACCCTCACCCAAACCCGAACCCGAACCCTCATCCGATCCCTAACGATCAGCATCACCCTAAACATCAACCTAACCCTAACCCTCACTTTAACCCTAACCCTAATCCTCACCCTAACCCTAACCCTCAACCTAAACCTCACCCTCACCCTAGCCCTCACCATAACTCTAAACCTAAACCTAAACCTAAACCTCACCCTCACCCTCTGCCTGCCGCTCATCCTAACTATAACCCTAATCCTAAACCTACCCATTACCCCCACCATGACCCTAAACCTAACCGTAACCCTAACGCCAACCCTCAGCCTCACCTCACCCAAACCCTAACCCTAATAATAACCCTAACCCTAAATCTAACCTTTATCCTAACACTAACACTTACCCTTACCATAACCCTAACCCTAAATCTCACCGTAATCCTAATCTGAAAACTAACCATCACCCTAATACTAATTCTCACTCTAACTCTCACCCTTACCCTCACCCTAAACCTAACCCTAATCCTAACCATCAACCCAACCTAACCCTAACGCTCACCCTCAACCTAAACCTCACCCTAACCCTAACGCTAACCCCAATACTAACGCTAACCCTTACCTTCACCCTCAACCTAACCCTCACCCTAACCCTTATCCTCACACTAACCCTAATCCTAAATCTAACCCTAACCCTCACACTAACCCTAACCCTCACCCTAACCCTAACCCTCCCCCTCACACTAACACTAACACTAACCCTAAACCTAATCCTAACCCTCACCCAAAACCTAACCCTAACTCTAAACCTAAAACTCACAATAAACCTAACCCTGACCCTAACACTAACCCTAACCCTCAACTTAACCGTATTCATCACCCTCACCCTAAGAGTCACCTTAACCCTTACTCTGACCCTAAACTGTAACTTAACCCTAAACCTTACCCTAACAATAACATTCACCCTAACCCTCACCCTAACCCTAAGCCTAAACCTAAGCCTCAACCTCACCCTAAACCTCACCCTACACTTACCATCTCCCGAACTCTAACCCTAAACCTCATCCTAAACTTAACCCTAACCCTAACCCTCACACTAAACTTAACCCTCAACCTAACCCTAACCCTAAACAAAATCCTAACTCAAACCCTCACCCTCACCCTAACACTCAACCTCACTGTAAACATCACCCTAACCCTAACCCTCACCCGCACCCTAAACCTAACCCTCACTCTAACCCTAAGGCTAACCCTAAGCCTCAGCCTCACCCTAAACCTCACCCTAACCCTTTTCTTCACACTAACCCTAAACCTAACCCTAACACTCACACTAACGCTAACCCTCACCCTAACCCTAACCCTACCACTCAACTTAACCCTAACCTTAACCCTAACACTCATTCCTACCCAAACCCTCAAAATAACCCTAACCCTCACCCTAATCCTAACCCTAACACACACCCTCACCCTCACCCTCACCCTAACCCTAACCCTAACCATCACCCTAACCCTACCCTAAACCTAATGCTACACCTAACCCTCATCTTCAGACTAAACATCACCCTAACCCTTACCCTCACCCTAATCCTTACCCTAACCCTAACACTCATACTAAACCTGAACTCATCCTAACCCTAAACCTACACCTCAGCCTAAACCTCACCCTAATGCTAACACTAACCCTAATCCTACCCCTATCCCTAACCCTAAGCCTAACCCTCACCCACACCCTCACCTTATCCCTTACCCAAAAGCTGATCCTCAACCTATCACTAATCCTAACCTTAACCCTAACCCTCACCCTCACCCTAAACCTAGCCCTCACCCTAACCCTTACTCTAAACCTCAACCTAAACCTAACCCTTACAATAACCCTCACGCTAACCCTAATGCTAACTCTAACCCTCACCCTAAACTTCACCCTAACCCTTATCCTCACACTAACCCTAACCCTAACCATCACACTAACCCGAATGCAGACGCTAACCCTAACCCTACCCCTCAACCTATCACACACACTAACCCTAACCCTAAACCTAACCCTCACCCTAACCCTAACCCTAACACTCACCCTACCCCTCACCTTAACCCTTACCCAAACCATAATACTCAACCTATCTGTAATCCTAACCCTAACCTTAACCCTAACCGTAACCCTCACCCTAACCCTCACCCTAACCCTTACCTTCACTCTAATGCTAACGCTTACGCTAAACCTCACCCTAATTCTAACACTTACCCGACCCCTATGCCTAACTTAACCCTAACCCTAATCCTAAATCTAACCCTCACTGTCACCCTAACCCTAAACCTAAGCCTAACCCTCACCTTCACCCTAACCCTCACCCTAACCCTAACCCTAACCCCCACCCTCACCCTAAATCTAACCCTCATCCTCACCCTCGCCCTAAGCCTAAACCTAACCTTAAACCAAACACTAAATCTAACCCTAACCTTCACCCTAACCCTCACACTAACCCTAATGCAAACCCTAAGTCTGAACCTCACCCTAAACCTCACGCTAACCCTTATCCTCACACTAAACCTAACCCTAACCCTAACCCTACCCCTCAAACTAAGCCTCATCCTAAACCTAATACAAAACCTAACCCTCACTGTAACCCTAACCCTAACCTTAACCCTCACCCTCAACCTAACGCTTACCAGCACCCTAACACTAACCCGAACCCGAACGCTCACCAGAACCCTAACCCTCACCCTCTACTGAATCCTCACTCTAATCCTAAATCTAACCCTAACCCCCTCCCTAACCCTCACCCTAACCCTAACGCAAACCCTAACCCTCCACCTCACCCTAACCGTCACGCTAACCCTTATCCTCACACTAACCCTAACCCTAACCCTAACACTGACCTCACACTAACCCTAACCCTCACCGCAACCCTAACCCTCACCCTCACCCTAACCCTCACCGTCACCCTAAACCTCACACTAACCCTAACACTCACCGTCACCCTAACACTCCCCCGAACCTGAACCCTCACCCCCACACTAAACCTAACCCTCTCCTGAACCCTCACCCTGACCTCAAACCTCACCGTCACCCTAACCCTCACCCTAACTCTAAACATAACCCTAACGCTAACCCCCACCATAAACCTCACCCAAAACCTAACCCTCAAAATAACCCTCAACCTCACACTAATTCTCACCATAACCCTAACCCTAACCCTTACCTAACTGAAACAATCACCCGCACCATCACCCTCAAACTCAACCTAACCCTCACCTTCACCATAGCCCTCACCCTAAATCTAAACCTCACAATAACCCTAACCCTAAACCTCACTCTTACCCTAAACCTAACCCTAAACCTAACACTAGCAATAACCCTAACCCTAACCCTAATCCTAACCCTAACCCTCACCCTAACCCTAACCCTAAACCTAAAACTCACCCTAACCCTAATCCTAACCCTAACCCTCATCCTCACCCTCACACTCAGCCTAAACCTTAACCAAACCCTAATCCTAACCCTAACCTTCACACTCACCCTAACCCTATACCTAACAATAACCCTCACAATCACCCTCACCCTAACCTTAACCATAACCCTGAACCTCAACCTCACTCTCACCTTAACCCTCACACTAACCCTAGCCCTCACCATAACCCTAACCCTAACCCTAACCCTCACCCTCACATTCAGCCTAACTTATAACCAAACCCTAATCCTAACCCTAACCCTCACACTCACCCTAAACCTATACCTAACAATAACCCTCACAATCATCCTCACCCTCACCCTCACCCTAAACCTCACCCTCAACCTCACAGTCACCCTAACCCTCACCGTCACCCTAAACTTCACCCTAACCGTAACCCTCCCTCTAACACTAAACCTAACCCTAACACTAACCCTCACCCTAACCCTCACCGCAACCCTAACCCTAAACCTAACAATAATCCTCATTCTAACCCTAGCCCTCACCCTAACCCTAACTCTAACCCTAACCGTAACCCGCACCCTAACCCTAAACCTCACCTGCAACCTCACCCACAGCCTCAGCCTAACCCTAAACCTAACCCTAATCCTAAACCTAACCCCCTCACTCAGCCTAACACTGACCATAACCCTAATGTTAACCCTCACCTTCACCCTCAACCTAACCCTAACCCTCACCCTAACAATAACTGTAACCCTAACCCTAAACCTAATCATAACGCTAACCCTCACACTAACCCTAAACCTAACGCTATAACTCACCCTAAACCTAACCTAACCCTGCCCCTCACCCTAAAACTAACTCTCACCCTAACCCTACCACTAACCCTCACCCTAAACCTAACCCTCACCCTAAACCTCATCCTAACCCTAAATCTAACCGTAACCCTCACCCTCAACCTATCCCTATCCCTAAGCCTTATCCTCACACTAACCCTAAACCTAATCCTAACCCTATCCCTCACACTAACCCTAACCCTCACCCTAACATTAATCCTACCCCTAACACTAACCCTGACCCTAACCCTAACATTAATCCTAACCCTCACCCTAACCCTAACCCTTACCCTCACCCTCACGCTAACTCTTACCCTAACCCTAACCCTAACCCTAACCTTTACCCTCACCCTAACCCTAACTCAAACCCTAACACTCAACCTCACCCTCACCCTAAACTTAACCCTCATCCTCACCCTAATCCTAACCTTAACCCTAACTTTCACCCCCACCCTAAATATCATCCTAAACCTAACCCTCACCTTAACCCTAACCCTAACACTAACCCTAACCCTAACCCTCACCGTAACCCTCAGCCTAGCCCTAACGCTCACCGATACCCTCACCCTCACCCTAACCCTCATCCTCACACTAACCCTAACCCTATAGTTAACCCTAACCCACACACTAACCTAACCCTCACACTAAGACTAACCCAACATCTTACCCTAAAACTCACGCTAACCCTAACACTAATCCTAACCCTAAACCTAACCCTCAACCACATGCTAACCCTCACGGTCACCCTAACCCTCACGGTCAGCCTAACCCTCACCCTAACTCTAACCCTTACCATAACCCTAAACCTAGCCCTCACCCTATCTCTCACCCTCAACCTAAACCTAACCCTCTCCCTAACCTAACCCTAACCCCAAACCTCAACCTAACCCTAACACTAACCCTCACCCTAACCCTAATCCTCACCCTCACTGTCACCCTCACCCTAACCCTCACCCTCACACTAACCCTAACACTAACCCTACCCCTCACTCTAACCCTAACCTTCACCCTAACCCGAACCCTACCCCTCACACTAACCCTCACCCAAACCCCAACCCCAACACTCACCCCCAATCTAACCCTCATCCTCACCCTAATCCTCACCCTAATACTAACCCTCACCTAAGTGAAACCCTCACCCTCACCTTCAAACTCACCCTAACCCTAATGCTAACCCTAAACATCAAGCGCACCCGCAACCTCAACCTAACTCTAATCCTAACCCTAATCCTAATTATAACCCTCATCCTCACCCACACACTAACACTAACGCTAACCCTATAACTAACCCTCACCCTCACCCTCACCCTAACTCTCACATTCAACCTAATCCTAATACTAACCCTCACCCTCAACCTCACCCTTACCATACCCTCACCCTAACCCTAACCCTCACCCTCACAAAAACCCTCACTCTTACCATTACCCTCACACTAACGGCACCCTAAAAATAACCCTAACCCTAACCCTAAACCTCATCCTAAACCTCACCCTAACCCTAAACCTAACCATAAACCTCACTGTAACCTTAAACCTCAAACTCACCCTAACCCTCAACATAACACTTACCCTGACCCTTAACTTAACCCTAACCCTAACCTTCACACTAACCCTAAACCTAACCCTCAGCCTAACGCTCATCCTAAACCTAACCCTAACCCTAACCCTCATCCTAACCCAAACACTCATCCTCACCCTCACCCTCAGCCTAACCCAAACCTAAACCAAATCCTAACCCTAACCCTAACCCTAACCCTCAGCCTCACCAAAACTCTAACCCTAACCCTAACTCTCACCCTCACCCTAACCTTATTGCTAACCGTAACCCTCACCCTAAACCTCACCCTAACCCTTACCCTAACCCTAATGCTAACCCTAACCGTGACCCTCACCATAACCATCACCGTAACCCTTAACCTCACCCTAACCCTAACCCTACCCCTCACTCTAACCCTAACCCTCACCCTCACCCTCAACCTCGTCCTAAGCTTAACCTTAAACCTAACCCTAATCCTAAACCAAACCCTCAACCCCACCCTCACCTTAACTCTAACCCTAAACCTCTCCCTAAACCTAAGCCTTACCCTAACCCTATCCTTAACCCTCACCCTAATCCTAAAACTAATGCTAACCCTTATCCTCACACTAACAATATTCCTATACATAACCCTATCCCTCACACTAACCCTTACCCTCACCATAAATACCAACCTAACCATAACAATCACCCTAAACCTAACCCTAACACTCACCCTAACCCTAACCCTCACCATAAACCTCACCCTAACGCTAACGCTAACCCTAAACCTCACCGTCACCCTCACCCTAACCATAACCCTAACCCTTACCCTCACCTGAACCCTCACCCGAACCCTCACCCTAAACATCACCCTAACATTAACCCTCACCCTAACCCAACCCTAACCCTCACCCTAACCCTAACTCTCAACCTAACCCTCACCCTCAACCCAATCCTCACCGTAACCGAAAGCGTAACACTTTCCTACCCAAAATGCTCACCCTCACCCTCACCCTAACCCTCACTCTCACCTTAGTCCTCAACCTAAACTTAACCCACAACCTTACCCTAAAACTAACCCTCACCTTAACCCTCACATTAAACCTAACCCTAAACCTAATCCTTACCATAACCCTCACCCTAACCCTAAACCAAACCCTTACCCTAATCCTCACCCTAACCCTCACCCTCACCCTAAACATCACCCTAGCTCTAATCCTAACCCTAACCCTAAAGCTCACCCTAACCCTAACCCTAAACCTAAACCTAAAGCTCACCCTAACGCTCAACCTGACCCTCAACCTGACCCTAACCCTTACCCTAGCCCTAACCCTAGCCCTCAACCTAACCCTCATCCTAACCCTAAACCTAACCCTCACCACCCTCACCCTCAGCCTCAGCTTAACGCTAATCCTAACACTAATGTTAAACCTAAACCTCAAACCCTCCCTCATCCTAATCCTAACCATAACCCTAATGCTAACCCTCACCCTCACACTCAACTTAACCCTAACCCTAACAATAACTGTAACCCTAACCCTAAACCTCACCCTGAACCTAACCCTAAACCTAACCCTAACCCTAACCCTCAACCTCACCCTAACCGTCACCGTCACCCTAACCCTCACCCTAACGCTAAACCTCACCCGAACACTCACCCTCACACTAACCCACACCATCACCCTAAACATAACCCTAACTGTAACCCTCACCCTCACCCTCACCCTTAGTCTAAACCTAAACCTATGACTAACCCTAGACCTAACTCTCATCCTCACCCTCACCAGATGTTTAACCCTAACCCTAATCCTAACCCTCACCCTCTTCCTCACCCTAAGCCTAACCCTAACCCTCACCCTATCCCTCACCCTCACCCTAACCCTATTACTCAACCTCACCCTCACCCTAAACCTAACCTGAACACTAAACCTCAACTTAACCCTCACCTTATGCCTAACCCTAACCCTAAACCTAACCCTCAACCTCACCCTAATCTGAATCCTAACCCTTTCCCTCACCCTCACCCTCAGCCTAACACTAATCCTAACCCTAAACCTCACCAGCATCCTCACCATCACCCTAAACTTAAACCTCACCTAATGCTCACCCTCACCCTCACCCTCACCCTAACCCTAATCCTAACCCTAAACCTCACACCATCCCTAACCCTAATCCTTATCCTCACCCTAACCCTAATGCTATCGCTAACCCTAGCCCTCACACTAACCCTAAACCTCACCCTAACCCTAACTCTGACCCTCACTCTAACCCACAGCCTAACCCTTACCCACACCCTAACCGGAACTCTAACCCTAACCCAAACCCTTTCACTAAAATTTCCCATCACCCTAACCCTAACCCTAAGCCTAACCTTAATCCTAAAACAAAACCTAAACCTAACCCTAACCCTCACACTAAACCTAACCCTCACGCTAACCCTACCCTACCACTGAGCCCAACACTCACACTAACCCTAACCCTAATCCTACACTTCATCCTATCTCTAACCCTAAACCTCAACCTCAACCTCAGCCTAGCCCTCAGCTAACACTAAATCTAACCCTAACCATCACTTTCATCGTCACTCTGAATCTCATCCAACCCTAACCCTCAACCATAACCTAAACCTCACCCTCCCCAGAACCCTCACCCTCACCCTAATCATAAACATCACCCTAAACGGAACCCTCACGCTATCTCTAATCCTAACCCTCACCCTAACATAACCCTCATCCTCACCCTCACCATCACCCTCACACTAACCCTCACCCTAACCCTAACAAAACCCTCACCCTCATGCTAACCCTATCCCTCACGCTCACCATCACCCTAAACCTAACCTAACCCTAACCCTCACTCTAAGCCTAACCCTATTCCTCACTCTAACCCGCACCCTAAACCTAACCCTAACTTTCAACTTAATCCTCACACTTACCCTAACCCAATCCCTCAACCTCACCCTAAACCTAATCCTAAACCTAACCCTCACCCTAAGCCTAAGCCTAACCCTAACCCTAACCCTCACCCTCACCCTAATTCTAACACTAAACCTCATCCTCAGCCTAAAACTAACCATAATCGTAACCCTCACCCACAAACTAATCCTAATCCTAACCCTAACCCTCACATTCACCCTAACTCTAACCCAAACCCAACACAAACCCTCAACCTAACTCTAACCCTAACCGAATTCTAAACCAACCCAAACCCTAACCCTAACCCTAAACCATCCCCTAAACCTCACACTCACCAGAAACCTAACCCTAACACTAACCCTCACCCTAAACCTCACCCTAACCGTAACACTAACCCTAATCCTCACCCTCAACCTAAACCTCACCCTAACCCTGATCCTTACAATAACCATGACCCTGAACCTTACACAAACCCTCACACTAATCCTAAACCTAACCCAAACCCAAACCCTCACCCTCAACCTAAACCTAATGCTAATCATGACCCTCACCCGACCCCTCACCATTAACCTAACCCTCACCCTAACCCTAACCCTCACCCTAAGCCTAACCCTCACACTAACCCTAACCCTAACCCTCACCTAGACCCTAACGCTAACCCTAACACTCAACCTAACCCTAACCCTAACCCTAACGTTCAACCTCACCCTAACCCTCATCATCACCCTAACCCTCACCCTAATCCTAACCCTCACCCACACCCTAAACCTCACCCTCTCCCGAACACTCACCTTCACGCTAACCCACTCCCTCTCCCTAAACATCACCCTAACCCTAACCCTCACCCTAAACCTAAACCTAAACCTCACCCTAACCCTAACCCTCATGCTCACCCTCTCCCTCGGCCTAAGCCTAACCCTAAACCTAACACTAAACCTAAACCTAACTCTCACCCTCACCTTCACACTAATGCTAACCCTAAACCTAACCCTAACCCTCATCCTCAGAATCACCCTAAACATAACCCTAACCCTAACCCTCACCCTCAACCTCACCCTCACCCTAAACCTATCCCTCACCCTCACCCTCACTCTAACCCTAAACCTAAACCTCACCCTAACCGTAACCCTGACACTAAACCTAACCCGCACCCTAACGCTAACCCTAACCCTAACCCTCACACTAAACCTAAACCTCACCCTAACCCTAACCCTAACCCTAACCCTCACACTAAACCTAACACTCACGCTAACCCTAACCCTACCCCTCAGACTAACCCTCACCCTAACCCTAACCCTAAACCTTACCCAATCCCTAAACCTAACGCTTACCCTCACCCTCACACTAGCCCTCACCCTAACGCTAACACTAATCCTAACCCTCACCCTAACCGTCACCCTCACCCTAACAGTAACCCTCACCCTGACCCTCACCCTCAGCCTAAACCTAACCCTAACATTAATCCTAACCCTAAACCTCACCCTCAACCTAACCCTAACCCTAACCTAACGATAAACCTAACCCTCAACCTAATGCTAACACTAACACTAACCCTCACCCTCACCCTAAATCTAACCGTAACACTCTCCCTATCCCTAACCCTAAACCTAAACCTCACCCTCAATCTAGCCCTCAACCTAACACTCACCCAGACACTAACCCTTACCCTAACCCTAACCTTCACCCTAGCCCTCACCCTAAACTTTACCCTGACCCTATCACTCACCCTAACCCTAACCCTAACCCTAAACCTCACCATAACCCTCACCCTAACCCTAACCCTCACCCTCACACTAACCCCCAACCTAAACCTCACTGTAACCGTAACCCTAAACCTAACCCTCAGCCTACGCCTCAACATTACCCTAACCCTAAACTTAACCCCCACCCTCACCCTAACCCTCACCCTAAACCTTACCGTGACCGTATCCCTCACCCTAACATTAACAATAACCCTCACGCTAACCCTCACCCTAACCCTAAACCTCATCATAACCCTCAGCCTCACCCTAACCCTAAACCTCACCATAACCCTCAGCCTAACCCTAACCCTCACCCTCACACTAACCCTCAACCTAACCCTTAACCTCACCCTAACCCAAACCCTAACCCTAACACTCACTCTAACAATAACCCTCATCATAACCCTAAAACTACCCCTCACCCTAAGCCTCATCCTAACCCTAATCCTAACCCTCACCCTAACCCTAACGTTAACCCTAACGCTAACACACACCCTAACCCTCAACTTCACCCAAACTCTCACCCTAACCGAACACTCACCCTCACCTTAAACATCACCCTAACCCTAACTGTGAGACTAATCCTAACACTAACCCTCACCCTAAGCCAAACCCTGACCCTAAATGTCACCGTCACCCTAATCCTCACCATAAACATAACACTAACCCTTCCCTAACCCAAACCCGCACCCTCTCCCTCAACCTCACCCTAACCCTCACCCTCAACTTAGCCTTCACCCTAACCCTAACTTTAACCTTACTCCTAACCCTAAACCTAACCCTCACAATCACCCTCACACTCAAGCTCACACCAAACCTAATCCTAACCCTAATCCTAAGGCTAACCCTCACCCTCACCGTCACCCTAATCCTAACCCTTACCTTAACCCTAAACCTCACCCTAACCCTAACCCTCAACCTCACCCTAACCCTAACCCTAAACCTCACCCTCACCCTAACCCTAACCCTAACACTCACACTAACACTAATCCTCACCCTAACCCTAAAACTACCCCTCACCTTAAGCCTCATCTTAACCCTAACCCTAACCCTCACCCTAACCCTAACCTTAACCTTAACCCTAACCCACACCCTAAACCTCACCTTCACCCAAACTCTCACCCTAACCAAACACTCACTCTCACCTTAAACATCACCCTAACCCTAATTCTGAGACTAATCCTAACCCTAAACCTCACCCTAACCCAAACCCTCATCCTAACTGTCACAGTCACCCTAACCTCACCCTAAACATTACACTAACCCTTCCCTAACCCAAAACCTTACCTTCTCCCTCAACCTCACCCTAACCCTCACCCTCAACCTAGCCTTCACCATCACCCTAACCCTAACCTTACCCCTAACCCTAAACCTAACCCTCACAATCACCCTCACACTCAAGCTCATCCTAAACCTAATCCTAACCCTAATCCAAATGTCACCCTAATCCTAACCCTCACTGAAACCCTAAACCTCAACCTATCGCTAACCCTGACCCTCACCCTAACCCTCACCCTAACTTTAACATTAAACCTCACGCTCACACTCAGCTTAACCCTAACCCTAATCCTAATCCTAAACCTAACCCTCACACTCACCCTCACCCTATACCTAACCCTTACCCTAACCTTCCCCCTCCCACTCCCCCTCCAACTCACCCTCACCCTAACCCCATCAATAACCCTAACCCTAACCCTCACCCTAACCTTAATCCTCACCCTCACCCTCACTCAAACCATTAGACTCACCTTAACACTAACCCAAACACAACCCTCAAACTAACCCTAACCCTCACCCTAACCATAACCCTACCCCTCACCCTAAGCCTCATCCTAACCCTAACCCTAACCCTCACCCTCGCTAACCCTCCCCATTACCCTAACACTAACCCTCACCCACACCCTAACCCTCAACTTCACCCGAACTCTCACCCTAACCTAACCCTCACCCTCACCCTAAACATCACCCTAACCCTATCTCTGAGCCTAACCCTAATCCTACCCCTCACCCTAAACCCAACCCTCACCCTAAACCCAACCCTCACCCTAACAGTCACTGTCAGCCTAATACTCACACTAAACATAACACTAACTCTTCCTTAACACAGAACCTCAACCTCTCCCTTACCCTCACCCAAACCCTCACACTCAACCTAGCCCTCACCCTAACTTTACCTCTAAACCAAAACCTAAACCTCACCCTCACCCTCACTGTAACCCTAACCCTCACCTTAACCCTAACCCTCACAATAACCCTACCCCTAACCCTAATACAAATCCTAACACTAACCCTCACTCTCACCCTCATCCTAAACCTAACCATAACCCTAAAAATCACCCTCACCCTCACCCTCACCTTCACCCTATCCCTAACAATAACCCTAACCCTAAACCTAACTCTAACCCTAACCCTCACCCTAACACTAACCCTAAAACTAACCTTCAAACTGAACATAAAACTAAACCTCAGCCTAACCTTCACCCTCACTCTAAACCTAACCCTAATCTTCTCCCTATCCCTAACCCTAACCCTAACACTCAACCTCAATCTAGCCCTCACACTCACCCTAAACCTAAACCTAACCCTCACCCTAACCATAACACTCACCCTAACCATAACCCTCATCCTGACCCTCTTACCCTAACCCTAACCCTCAACCTAACCCTCACCCTAACTGTAACCCTAAACCTAAACCTCACCATACGCCTCACCATTACCCTAACCCTAACCTTAAGCCTCACCCTCACCCTAACCCTCACCCTAAACCTTAGCCTGACCCTATCACTCACCCTAACCCTAACCCTAACTCTAACCCTCACGCTAACCGTCAAACTAACCCTACACCTCACCATAACCGTCACTCTAATCCTAACCCTCATCCTAACACTAACCCTCACCCTAACCCTTAACCTTACCCTAACACTAACACTAACCCTAACCCTCACACTATCCCTAAACCTCACCCTAACCATAAATCTACCCCTAGTCCTAAGCCTCATCCTAACCCTATCCCTAAACCTCACCCTAACGCTAAACCTAACCATAACCCTAACCCAAACCCTAACCCTCAACCTCACCATAAATATTACCCTAACCCTAACATTGAGCCTAACCCTAAACCTAACCCTCACCCTAACCCTTACCCTCACACGAACCTTCACCCTAACTCTAACTCTAACCCTAACCCTCACCTCAACCCTCAACCTAACCCCAACCCTAACCCTAACCCTAACCCTAACCCTCACACTAAACCTAACCCTCACGCTAACCGTAAACCTACCCCTCAGCCTAACCCTCACCCTCACCCTAACCCTTACCCTAAACCTCACCTTATCCCTAACCTTAACCCTTAACCTCACCCCCACACTAGCCCTCACCCTAACACTAACACTAACCCTAACCCTCACCCTAACCTTCACCCTCACCCTAACAGTAACACTCATCCTCAAACCTTACTCTCAGCCTAAACCTAACTCTAACATTAATCCTAACCCTAAACATCATCCTCACCCTAACCCTAACACTAAACCTAACCATAACCCTAACCCTCAACCTAACGCTAACGCTAATGCTAACCCTCACCCTCAACCTAAACCTCATCAAAACCCTTACCCGAACCCTAACCTGAACCCTAAACCTAACACCAACCCCCACACTAATCCTAAACCTCAACATAACCCTAATCCTAACACTCACCCTAACCCTCACCCTAACACTAACACTAACCTTAACCCTAAACCTCACCCTCAGACTATCCCTCACTGTCACCCTAACCCTCACCCTGATCTTAACTCTCACCCACAACCTAACTCTCACCCTCCCTCCAACCCTCACCCTCACCCTAACACTAACCCTCACCCTAAACATCATCTTAACAGTAAGCCTCACCCAAACCTAGACCTAACCCTCACCCTAAACCTAACCCTAACCCTAACCTTAACCCTCACACTAACCCTAACCCTAACATTAACCCTAACCCTCACACTAACACTAACCCTAATACTAACCCTCAATTCACACTAACCCTCACCCTAACACTCACTGTAACTCTAACCCTCACTCTCACCCTAACCCTCACCCTAACCCTTACCCTCACCCTCACCCCAACCCTAACCCTAACTCTACCCTCACACTAAACCTAACTTACACCCGAACACTAACCCTAACCCTCAACCTAACCCTCAGCCTAATCATAACCCTAAACTTCATGCTAACCCTCACCCTAACCCTAAACCTAACCCCCACACTAACCCTCACCCTAACACTCACTCTAAACCTAACCCTCACTCTCACCCTAACCCTCACCCTAACCCTTACCCTCACCCTAACCCTAACCCTAACTCTAACTCTAAATCTCACACTAAACCTAACCTTCACCCGAAACCTAACCCTACCCCTCAAAATAACCCTCACCCTAACCCTACCCCTAAGTCTCTCCCTAACCCAAACACTAACCCTAACCCTCACCCTCAACCTAGCCCTCACCCTAAACTTAAACCTAACCCTAAACCTCACTCTAACCCTTAACTTCACCCTAACCCTCACCCTCACCCCCACCCTAACCCTCACCTAAAACTTAATCCTAACATTAACCCTCACACTCATCCTAACTCTCACCCTTAACCTAACCCTAAACCTAAACCTAACCCAAACACTGACACTAATTCTCACCCTAACCCTAACTTTAACCCTCACCCTCAACCTCACTCTAACCCTCCCCCTCCCCCTCACGCTAACCCTAAAGCTAAACCTAACAATCACCCTAACCCTCACCCTAAACCTAATGCTAACACAAACTCACCCTCAACATGAACCTCACGCGAAACCTTACCCTCACGCTAACCCTAACCCTAACCCTCACACTAAACCTAACACTCACCCTAAAACTAACTCTACAACTCAGGCTTACCCACACCCTAACCCTAACCCTAATCATCACCCTATCCCTAACCCTAACCCTAACCCTCACTCTCACACTAACCCTTACCCTGACAATATCCCTCACCCTAACCATAACCCTAAACCTAACCCTCACGCTAACCCACACCCTAACCCTAAACCTCACCATAACCCGCACTCTAATCCTAACACTCATTCTAACACTAACCCTCACCCTAACCCTTAACCTCACCCTAAGCGTAACCATAACCCTAACTATACCCTCAAACTCAACCTAACCTTCACCCCAATCCTTACCCTAACCCGCAACTTAACCCTCACCCTAACCCTAACTCTAAAGTTCATGCTGACCCTCACCCTAAACCTAAACCTAACCCTCACACTAACCCCATCCCTAACACTCACTCTAACCCTAATCCTCACTCTCACCCTAACCCTCACCCAAACCCTTACCTCATCCTAACCTTAACCTAACTCTAACTCTAACCCTCATTCTAAACCTGACCTTCACCCGAACCCTAACCCTACCCCTCAACCTAACCCTCATCCTAACCCTAACACTAAGCCTCTCCCTAACCCAAACACTAATGCTAACCCTCACCCTCAAACTAGCCCTCACCCTAAACCTAATCCTAACCCTAACCCTCACCCTAAACTTAAACTTCACCCTAAACATCACCTTCACCCCCACCCTAACCCACACCCTAAACCTAACCCTAACATTAACCTTCACCCTCACCCTAACTCTCACCCTTAAACTAACCCTAAACATAAACCTAACCCTAACCCTGACCCTAATTCTCACCCTAAACCTAACCTTAACCCTCACCCTCACCCTCACCCTAACCCTCACCGTCACACTCCCGCTAAACCAACACTAACCCTAACCATCACCCTAATACTCACCCTAACCATAATGCTAACCCAAACACTCACCCTCAACATAACTCTCACCTGAAGCATTACCCTCACCTTAACCCTAACCCTAACCCTCACACTAAACCTAACCCGCACCCTAAAATTAACTCTACCACTCATCCTAACCCACACTCTAACCCTAACCCTAATCCTCACCCTATCCCTAACCCTAACCCTAATCCTCATCCTCACCCTAGACCTCACCCTAACCCTAACCCAAACCATCACCCTAACCCTAACCCTCACCCTAACCCTAACCCTCATGCTCACCAAAACACTCACCCTAACCCTAACCCTAACCCTCACCCTAACCATCATCCTAACCCTAAACCTCACCCTCACCCTAAACCTCACGCTAACCCTAACCCTAACCTTAACACTCAACCTCAGACTCACCCTCACACTAATACTAACCCTGTCCCTATCCCTCACCCTCACCCTAACCCTAACCCTAACTCTCACGCTAACCCTTACCCTAACCCTAAAAATCACCATAACCCTCACCCTAAACCTAACCCTCATCCTAACACTAAACCTCCCCCTAAAGCTTAACCTCACCCTAACACTAACCCTAACCCTATCACTCACACTAACCCTAACCCTCAACCTAACCCTAAATCTGCTCCTCATCATAATCCTCATTCTAAGCCTAACACTCACCCTAACCCTAAACCTAACACGAAACCTAAACCTCTTCTTAACCCTCACCCCAACCATAAACCTAACCCTTACACTAATACTCACCCTAACACTAAACCTAACCCTTAACCTCAGCCTAATCCTCACCCTAACCCTAACCGTCACACCCAACGTGATCCTAATCCTTACCCTAAACCTTAGCCTAACCGTCATTCTCACCCTAAACCTCACCCTAACCCTGACCCTCACCTTAACCCAAAACCAAACCCTAACCCTAAAACTCACCCTAACCCTAAACTTAAAACTAAAGCTAAACCTCATCCTAACCCTCACCCTAACCATAACCCTAACCCTAACCCTCAAACTCATGCTCACCCTAATCCTAACCCTAACCCTAACCGTCACATAACTCTAAAGCTAACAATAACCCTAACCCTAACCCTAACCCTCACCATATCTGTCACCCTTACCCTAACCCTCACCCTATCCCTCACCCTTACCCTAACCCTCACCCTATCCCTAAACCTAACACTAAACGTCACCCTCACCCTAATCCTCACCCTAAACCTTACCCTCACCCTAACCCTTAGCCTCTCACTAAGCCTAACCCTCAACCTAACCCTAACCCTAACCCTCACCATCACCCTTAATCTCAGCCTAACACTAACCCTAACCCTAATCCTAAACAAAACGCTCACCCTCACCCTCACCCTAACCCTCAACCTCAACCTCACCCTAAACCTAACCCTATCCCTAACCCTCAACCAAACCCTAAACATACCCTTAATAATAAACCTATCACTCACCCTAAACATAACACTCAACTAAACCCTTACCCTCAACCTAACCCTATCCCTAACCCTAACCCTAACCCTCACACAAAACCTAACCCTCAACCTAACCCTAACCCTAACCCTACACCTGAGCCTAAACCTCACACTAAGCCTAACCCTAATGCTACACCTCATCCTATCCCTAACCATAACCGTAACTCTCAACCTCACCCAAGCACTCAGCTAACACTAACCCTAATCCTAACACTCACTCTCACCCTCACCAAAACACTCAACCTAACCCTAACCGTAAACCCCACCTCCCACTATCCCTCACTCTAACCAAAACTCTAACACTCACCCTAACCCTAGGCCTCATCATAACAATAACCCTTATCCTAACCCTCACCCTCAACTTAACCCTCACCATAACCTTTGCCCTCACCCTAACATAAACCAAAATTTCACCTTAATCCTCACCCTTACCCTAACCATATCCCTCACCCTATGATTAACCTTAACCCTAACCCTATCCCTCACCATCACCCTAATCCTAACCCTAAACCTCAACCTCAACCTCAACCTCAGCCTAACACTAACCCTAACCATAACCCTCACCCTCACCCTCACACTAAACCTAAGCTAACCCTAACCCTCAGCCTAACTGTAAAGCTAACAATAACCCTATCCCTAATCCTAAACCTAAACCTCACCTTAACACTAATTCTAACCCTAACCTTCACCCTAACCCCAAACCTAACCCTAATCCTCACCCTAACCCTAACCTTAATTCTCACCCTCACCATAAACCTAACCCTAACCCTAACCCTCACACTAAACCTATCCCTGACCCTTAACCCAACCCTCACCGTAATCCTAACCCTCACCCTCACCCTCACCCTAATCCTCACCCTAAACCTTACTCTCACCCTCCGCCTTACCCACAAACTAACCGTAAACCTCAACCTAAACCTAACCCTAACCCTCACCGTCAGCCTCACCCTAAACCTAACCCTAAACTTAACCCTAACCCTAACCCTCACCCTAACCCTAACCCTCACCCTAACCCTAAACTTCACCCTAACACTTACCCTCACTTACCCTCACCCTAAACCTAACCCTATCCCTCACACTAACCCTAACCCTCACCCTAACGCTAACCCTCACTCTAACCCTAACCCTCATCCTATCCCTAACCCTAAACCTCACCCTAACCCTAAAACTAAGCGTTACCTAACCCTCAACCTAACCCTCACACTAACCCTATCTCTAAACATAACCATAACCCAAACCCTAGACCTCACCCTACCCCTAACTCTTACCCTCAGCCTCACAAACATCCGAACCCTCACCTTCACCCAAACACTCACCCACACCCTAAACCTCACCTGAACACTAACCCACAGCCTAATTCTAACAGTAATCCTCACCCTGACCCAAACCGTCACCCTAACCCTTATTGTAACGCAAAATCTCACCCTAAACCTAACCTAACCCAAACCCTCACCCTCACCCTAAACTTCAGCCTCACCCTAAACTTCACCCTCACCCTAGCCCTCACCCTAGCCCTAACCCTAATCCTCACCCTCACCATAACCCTAACCCTAATCCTCACTCTCACCCTGTTCCTCACCATAAACCTTACCTTCACCCTCACCCATACCCTCAAACTAACCCTAAACCTCAACCTCACCCTAACAGTAACCCTCACCTCACCCTCATTCTAAACCTAACCCTAACCTTAACCCTAACCCTAAACCTCACCCTAACCCTAACCCTCACCCTTAACCTAACCCTCACCCTAACACTTACCCTCACTTACCCTCACCCTAAACCGAACCCTAAACCTGATCCTAATGCTAAACCTCACCCTCACCCTAACCCTCACCCTAACCCTCACCCTAACCCTACCCCTATCCCTAACCCTAACCCAAACCCTAGACCTCACCCTAACCCTAACTCTTACCCTCAGCTTCACAAACATCCTAACCACCACCTTCACCCGAAACCTCACCCTCACCCTAACCCTCAGCCTAATCCTAACCCAAACCCTCACCCTGACCCAAAGCCTCACCCTAACCCTTACCGTAACCCAAATTCTCACCCTAAACCTAACCTAACCCAAACCCTCGCCCTCACCCTAGACTTCACCCTCAACCTAGCCCTCACCCTCACCCTATCCCTAACCTTAGCACTTAAACTAAACCTAATGCTCACCCTCACCCTCACCCAAACCTTCAACCTAACCCTAAACCTAACACTAACCCTCACCCTAACACTCACCCTTACACTTACCCTCACCCTCACCCTCACCCTCACCCTAACCCAAACCCTAACCCTCACCCTGACCTTCTCCCTAACTCTCATCCTAATCCTAACTCGCACCCTCACACTCAACCTCACCCTCACACTAACCCTAACCCTCACCCTCACCCTCAACCTTACCCTCACCCTAAACCACACCGTAACCATAACCCTCACCCTAACACTAATGCTAACACTAATCCTCACCCTAAACCTAACCCTAAACCAAACCCTCACCCTCACCCTCAGCCTAACCCTCACACTAACTCTAACCCTAAGGCTCACCCTAACCCTCACCCTAAATTTAACCCTCACCCTCACCCTAACCATAACCCTAACACTAAACTTCACCCTAACCCTAAACCTAACCCTAATGCTAACCCAAACCCTCACCCTCACCTTAAACCTCACTGTAAACCTTACCCTCACCCTAACCCTAAACCTAACCCTAACTGTCCCACTAATCCTAACCCTCACCCAAACTGTAACCCTAACCCTCACCGTCACCCTAACTCTCTCAGTCAACATAACCCTCACTCTAGCCCTAAACATCACCCACACCCTAACCCTAACAATCACCCACACCCTAACCCTCACCCAAACCTTCACCTTCACCCGAAACCGAATCCTCACGCTAACCCTCATCCTGACACAAACCCTCACCCTAACACTCACCGTCACCCTAACATTTATCTAATCCAATACCTCACCCGAAACCCCACCCTCACCCTATCAATAACCCTAACAATACCCCTAACCCTAACCCTCATCCTCACCCTAACCCTAACCCACACCCTCTCCCTAACCCTCACCGTCACCCTAACCCTCACCCGAACACTAAGACTCACCCATAATCTAACCCTCACCCAAAACCTCACCCTCACCCTAACCCTAGCCCTCAACCTAAATCACACCCTAACCTTAACCCTAATCTTAACCCGAAAACTAACCCTCACCCTCACCCAAACCCTAACCCTCAACTAACCCTCACCATAATGCTAACCCGCACCTTAACCCTAGCCCTCACCCGCACCGAAACCCTAACCCTAACCCTCACCCTAAACCTCACCCTAACCCTGACACTAACCCTAACCCTAACCCTCACTCTCTCCCTAACCCTAACCCTAACACTCACACTAACCCTAACACTTACCCTAACACTAACACTCCCCCTCCCTCTCCCCCTCACCCAAACCCTAATGCTAACCCTGTCATCCTCACCCTAAGCCTAACCCTCATCATCACCCTATCCCTTACCCTCTCCTAAACTCTCACACTCACGCTAATCCTAACCCTCACCCAACACTAACCCTAACCCCAACCCTCACACTAATCCTAACCCTCACCCTAACCCTAAACCTAACCCTCACACTAACCCTCACCCGAACACTGACTCTAACCCTAACCCTCACTCTCACCCTAACCCTCACCCTAATCCTTACGGTCAGAATAACACTAACCCTAAACCTAACTCAAACACTCACACTAAACCTAATTTTCAGCTGAACCCTAACCCTACCCCTCACCCTAACCCTCAACCTAGCCCCATCCCTAAACCTCACCCTAACCCTAACACTAACCGTAACCCTCACCTTCGACCTAGCCCTCACCCTAAACCTAATCCTAACCCTAAACCTCACGCTAACCCTAACCTTCACCCTAAGCCTCAACCTCACCCCCACACTAATCCTCACCCTAAACCTAACCCTAACATTAACCCTAACCTTCAACATAACCCTCAACCTTACCCTAACCCTAAACCTAAACCTAACCCTAACCCTAACCTTAACCCTCACACTCACCCTCACCTAAAACTCACCCTCACCCTAACGCTAAACCTAATGCTGACCCTCATACTAAATGTAACCCTCACAATAACCATAATCCTACCCTTCAGCCTAACCCTCACCCTAACCCTAACCATAACCTTAAACCTCACACTATCCCTAACCCTAACCCAAACACTCACCCTCACCCTATCCCTCACCATAACACTGACCCTAACCCTAACCCTCACCCTAAACCTAACCTCACCCTAAACTTAAACCTCACCCTCACCCTAAACGTAACCCTCAACCTCACCCTCAGCCTCACCCTCAGCCTAACCCTAACCCTAACACTAATCCTAACCATAAACCTCACACTCACCCTCAAGCTGACTCTAACCTTAACCCTAAACCTAAAACTCACCCTAATCCTAAGGATAACCGTAACCCTCACCCTCACCTTAAAACTCACCCAAACCCTTAACCTAACCCTAACCCTTACCTGCACCCTAACCCTAACCCTCACACTAAACCTAAGCCTAACCCTAACCCGAACCATACCCCTCACCCTAACCTCATCCTAACCCTAAACCTAACCCTAACCCTCACCTAAACCTAACCCTAAACCTTACCCTAACCCTCACCCACACCCTCACCCTCAGCCTAACCCTAATCCTAACCCTAAAACTCAGCCTCAACCTAAACCTAACTCTAACCCTAACCCTAACGCTAACCCTCTACCTCACCCTAAACCTCACCCTAAACATTACCCTCACCCTAAACCCAATGCTAACCCTAACGCTCCCGATATCCCTAACCCTAATCCTCATCCTCAACTTAAACTTAACCCTAATCCTAATCCTCACACTAAACCTAACCCTCACCCTTACCCTAACACTTACCATAACCCTAAACCTAACCCTAACCCTCACCCTCATCCTAATCCTCACCCTAAAGCTTATCCTCATCCTCAACCTTACCCTCAAACTAACCCTAAGCCTCAACCTAACCCTAACCCTAAGCCTCACCATCACCCTCACCCAAAGTCCAACCTTAACACTAACCCTAACCCTAACCCTCACCCTAAACCTAACCCTAACATTAACCATAACACTCACGCTAACTCTCACCTTAACACTAAACCTAACCCTAACCCTCACCCTCACGCTAACCCTCACCCTAACTTTTACCCTCACCGGAACCCTAACCCTCACACTAAACATAACCCTCACCCTAACCCTTACCCTAACCCTAACCCTCACCCTAACCCTAAACATAACCCTGACCGTCACCCTAACCCTCACCCTAACCCAAAACCTAACACTCATCCTCACCCTAACAATCACCCTCACCCTAATCCTAACCCTAATTCTAACCCTCACACTAACCCTAACCCTCAAACTAACCTTTACCCTACCTCTCACCCTAACCCACATCCTAAACCTAACCCTAGTCCTAACGCTCATCCTAACCCTAACCGTGACCCTCACCCTCATCCTCACCCTAACCCTAAACCTACCCCTAACCCTAACCCTCATCCTCACCTTAAACCTAACCCTAACCCTCACACTCAACCTCAACCTAACCCTAACCCTCATCCTAAATCTTACCCTCACCCTACCCTAACGCTAACACTAATCTGAATCCTCACCCTCACACTAACACTCACCCAAACGCTAACCCTAACACTAACCTGAACTCTCACGCTAACCCTCATGCTCACCCTAATCCTCTCCCTAACCCTAAACCTAACAGTTACCCTAACCATAACCCTCACCCTCACCCTCAACCTAACCCTAACCCTAACCCTAAACCTCACCCTCAACCTCACCCTCACCCTCAGCCTCACACTAACTCTAAACCTAACCCTACCCCTCAGCTTAACCCTCACCCTAACCCTAACCCACACACTCAACCTGATCCAAATCCTTACCCCAACCCTTAGCTTAACCCTCACCCTTACCCTAAACCTCATCCTAACCCATACCCTCACCCTAACCCAAAACCTAACACTAACCCTAACACTCACCCTAACCCTAACCCTAACACTAAACCTAAACCTCACCCTAACCCTCCCCATAACAATAACCTTAAACATAACACTAAACCTAATCGTCATCCTAAAATTCACCATAACCCTGAACCTAAACCTAACCCTCACCCTCACACTTACCCTAATCCTCTCCCTAACCCTAACCCTAACCCTTACTCTAACCATCAACCTCACCCTCACACTAACCCTAACCCTAAGTCTAACCCTCACCCTCAACCTCACACTCACCCTCAGCATCACCCTAACTCTAACGCTAATCCTACCCCTCAGCGTAAGCCTCACCCTAACCCTAACCCTCACCCACAACCTGACCGAAATCCTTATCCTAACCCTTAGCCTAACCCTCACCCTCACACTAACCCTCACCCTAACACTTACCCTCACCCTAACCCAAAACCTAACCCTAACCCTAACTCCCACATTCCCTATCCCTAACCCTAACACTAAAACTAAAAATCAGCCTAACCCTCACTCTAACAATAACCGTAACACTAACACTAAACCTAATCCTCACCCTACCATTCACCCTAACCCTAACTGTAAAACTAACACTTACCCTCAACCTAAAACTCACCCTAATCCTTATCCTCAATCTATTCTAACCCTAACCCTTACACTAACTGTCACCCTAACCCTAACACTCACCCAAACCCTAAGCCTAAACCCTATCCCTCACCCTCACACAAAACCTCTCCCTAAGCCTAACACTAACCCTATCACCCTCACCCTTACCCTAAACTTCACCCTCACCTTCACCCTCACCCTAACCCTAAACCTACCATTGTCGCTAACCCTCATCTTAACCCTAAATGTAAGCCTAACATTAACCGTAACACTAACCCTAACCCTTATGCTCACACTCACACTCATCCTCAGCCAAACCCTAACAATCACCCTAACCCTTACCCTCAAACTACCCTAACCCTAACCCTAACCATCGCCTTAAACCTAACACTCTTGTCGCTAACCCTCATCTTAACCCTAAATGTAAGCCTAACATTAACCGTAACACTAACCCTAACCCTTATGCTCACACTCACACTCATTCTCAGCCAAACCCTAACAATCACCCTAACCCTTACCCTCAAACTACCCTAACCCTAACCCTAACCATCGCCTTAAACCTAACACTCACCCTAACCCTAACCCTAAATCTAACACTTACCCTAACCCTAACCCTAACCAAAAACTCACCCTAACACTAACCCTCATCCACACCCTAATCCTTATACTCACCCGAACTCTCACCCTCACACTAACTCACACCCTCATCATAAACATCAACCTAACTCTAACCCTCTCCGTAACCCTAAACCTAACCCTCAAACTTATGCTCACCCTAATCCTAACCCTAACCCTAACGCTCACATAACTCTAAAGCTAACAATAACCCTAAACCTAACCCTAAACCTCACCCTAACCCAAACCCTAACCCTCACCCTATCCCTCACCCTTACCCTAACCCTCACCCTATCCCTAACCCTAACACTAACCCTCACCCTCACCCTAATCCTCACCCTAAACCTTAACCTCACCCTCACCCTTACCCTCTCACTAAGCCTAACGCTCAACCTAAACCTAAACCTAACCCTCACCATCACCCTTCATCTCAGCCTAACCCTAACACTAACCCTAATCCTAACTCTCACCCTCACCCAAACACTGAACCTAACCCTAACCGTAATCCCCAACCTCCCACTAACCCTCACTATAACCAAAACCCTAACTCTCACCCTAACCCTACGCCTCCTAACAATAACCTTTAACCTAACCCTCAGCCTCACCTTCACCCTCACCAGAACCTTTGCCCTCACCCTAACATAAACCAAAATTTCACCTTAATCCTCACCCTTACCCTAACCCTATCCCTCACCCTCACCCTAACGCTAACCCTAACCCTAACCCTAATCCTCACCCTATGATTAACACTAACCCTAACCCTAACCCTCACCATCACCCTAATCCTAACCCTAAACCTCACCCTCAACCTCAACCTCAGCCTAACAATAACCCTAACCATAACCCTCACTCTCACCCTCACAATAAACCTAAGCTAACCCTAACCCTCAGCCTAACTGTAAAGCTAACAATAACCCTATCCCTAATCCTAAACCTAAACCTCACCTTAACACTAACTCTAACCATAACCTTCACCCTAACCCCAAACCTAACGCTAATCCTCACACTAACCCTAACCCTAATCATCACCCTCACCATAAACCTAACCCTAACCCTAACCCTCACACTAAACCTATCCCTCACCCTTAACCTAACCCATACCGTAACCCTAACCCTCACCCTCTCCCTCACCCTAATCCTCATCATAAACCTTACCCTCACCCTCACCCTTACCCACAAACTAACCATAAACCTCAACCTAACCCTAACCCTCACCATCATCATCACCCTAAACCTAACCCTAAACTTAATCCTAACTCTAAACCTCACACTAACCCTAAGCCTCACCCTAACCCTAGCGCTCACCCTAACACTTACCCTCACTTACCCTCATCCTAAACCTAACCCTAACCCTCACACTAACCCTAAAACTCACCCTAACCCTAAAACTAAGCCTTACCCTAACCCTCAACCTAACCCTCACACTAACCCTATGTCTAACCATAACCATAACCCAAACACTAGACCTCACCCTACCCCTAACTGTTACCCTCAGTCTCACAAACATCCGAACCCTCACCTTCATCCGAACACTCACCCACACCCTAAACCCCACCCGAACCCTAACCCTCAGCCTAATCCTAACCCTAATCCTCACCCTGACCCAAACCCTCACCCTAACCCTTACTGTAAACCAAAATCTCACCCTAAACCTATCCTAACCCAAACCCTCACCCTCACCCTAAACTTCACCCTCACCCTAGCCCTCACCCTAACCCTAACCCTAACCCTAACTCTCACCCTAACCCTAACCCTAATCCTCACCCTCACCCTATTCCTCACCATAAACCTTACCTTCACCCTTACCCTTACCCTCAAACTAACCCTAAACTTCAACCTAACCCTAACCCTAACCCTCACCATCACCCTCATCCTAAACCTAACCCTAACCTTAACCCAAACCCTAACCATCACGGTAACTCTAACCCTCACCCTAAACCTAACCCTCACCCTAACACTTACCCTCACTTACCGTCACCCTAAACCGAACCCTAAACCTCACCCTAATCCTAAACCTCACCCTCACTCTAACCCGCACCCTAACTCTCACCCTAACCCTAACCCTAACGCAAACCCTAACGCAAACCCTAGACCTCACCCTAACCCTAACTCTTACCCTCAGCCTCACAAGCATCCTAACCATCACCTTCACCCAAACTCTCACCCTCACCCTAACCCTCACCCTTACCTAAACCTCACCCTCACCATAACCCTCAGCCTAATCCTAACCCTAACCCTCACCCTGACACAAAGCCTCACCCTAACCGTTACTGTCACCCAAATTCTCAGCCTAAACCTAACCTAACCCAAACCCTCACCCTCACCCTAAGCTTCACCCTCACTCTAGCCCTCACCCTCACCCTAACCCTAACCATAACACTAAAACTAATACTAATCCTCACCCTCAACTTCACCCAAACACTCAGCCTAACCCTAAACCTAACACTAACCCTCACCCTAACACTCACCCTTACCCTTACCCTCACACTCACACTCACCCTCACCCGAACCCAAACAATAACCCTCACCCTAACCCTCTCTGTAACCCTCACCCTAATCCTAACCCTCACCCTCACCCTCACACAAACCCTAACCCTCACCCTCAACCTCACCCTTAACCTTACCCTAACCCTCAGCCTAACCCTAACCCTCACCCTAACACTAATGCTAAAACTAATCCTCACCCTAAACCTAACCCTAAACCTAACCCTCACCCTCACCCTCAGCCTTACCCTCACCCTAACTAACCCTAACGCTCACTCTAACCCTCACCCTAAACTTAACCCTAACGCTCATCCTAAATCTAACCCTAACCCTAACCCTAACCCTCAGCCTAAACCTAACCTTCACCCTACCCCAAACCCTAACCCTCACCCTCACTCTAACCATAATCCTAAACCTAAACTTCACCCTTACACTAAACCTAACCCTAATGCTAACCCAAACCCTCACCCTCACCTTAAACCTCACGCTAAACCTTACACTCACCCTAACCCTAATCCTAATCCTAACCGTCCAACTAATCCTAACCCTCACCCAAACTGTAACCCTAACCCTCACCGTCACCATAACCCTCACGGTCAACCTAACCCTCACTCTAAACCTAACCATGACCACAACCTAACCCTAACCATCCCGCACACCCTAAACCTCACCCAAACCTTCACCCTCACCCGAACTCAAACCCTCACCCTAACCCTCACCCTGACACAAACCCTCACCCTAACACTAACCGTCAACCTAATCCTCACCATAAAAATAAACATAACATTTACCTAATACAAACCCTCACCCTCACCCTCACCCAAAAACACACCCTCACCCTATCCATAATCCTAACAATACCCCTCACCCTAACCCTCATCTTCACCCTAACCCTAACCCACACCCTCACCCTAAACCTCCCTAACACTAAGACTCACCCACAGCCTAACCCTCACCCAAAACCTCACCCTCACCCTAACCCTAGACCTCACCCTAACTCGAACCCTAACCTTAACCCTAATCTTAACCCTAACCCTAACCCTAACCCTCAACTAACCCTCACCATAATGCTAACCCGCACCTTAACCCTTGCCCTCACCTGCACCCAAACCCTAACCCTAACATTCATCCTAACCCTCACCCTAAACCTAACACTAACCCTAACCCTCACCCTCTCCCTAAAACTTAACCTCACCCTAACCCTCACACAAAATCTCACACTCACGCTAACCCTCACCCTCACCCAAAACCTCACGCTAACCGAACCCTCACCCTAACCCTAAGACTACCCCTAACACTAACAGTAATCCTAAGCCTAACTCTCACACTAAACCTTAACCGAAACCTCACCCTCACACTCACCCTAACCCTAAACCTAACCCTAACCCTCACCCTGTCCCTAAACCTAACCCTAACCCTCACCCTCACCCTAGCTCTCACCCTAACACTGACCCTAACCCTAACCCTCACCCTAACGGTCACCTCACCCTAAACGTAAACCTCACCTTCACCCTAACGGTAATCCTCAAACTCACCCTCAGCCTAAACCTAACCCTAACACTAATCCTAACCCTAACCCCTATCCACATCCTCAAGCTAACTCTAACCTTAACACTAAACCTAAAACTCACCCTAATCCTAACGCTAACCCTAACCCTCACCATCACACTTAACCTCACCAGAACCCTTAACCTCACCCTAACCCGAACCCTAAACCTAAGCCTAACCCTCACACTAATCCTAACCCTCACCCTAAACCTAATCCTATACCTCACCCTAACCCTCACCCTAACACTGACCCTAACCCTAACCATCACCCTAACACTAACCCTAATCCTCAACCTCACCCCAACCCTCATTGTCACCCTAACCCTCACCCTAATCCTAACTCTCACTCACACACTAACTCTCATCCTCACACGAACCCGAACCCTCACACTAATCCTCACCCTCACCCTAAATATCATCCTAACCCTAAGCCTAAACCTAACCCTAACTCTCACCCTCAGCCTCAGCCTAACCCTAATCCTAACCCTAACCCTCAGCCTCAACGTAACCCTAACTCTAACCCTATCGCTAAACCTAACCTTCACCCTCACCCTAAACCTCACCCTAAATATTACCCTCACCCTAACCCCAATGCGAACCCTAACCCTCATGCTAACCCTAACCCTAATCCTCACCCTCAACATGAACCTAACCCTAACCCTAACCCTCACACTAAACCTAACCCTCACACTTACCCTAACCCTTGCCGTAACCCTAACCCTAACCCTAACCCTCACCCTCACCCTAATCCTCACCCTAAACCTTACCCTCACATTCACCCTTAACCTCAAACTATTCCTAAACCTCAACCTAACCCTAACCCTCACCCTGACCATCACACTCTCTCTAAGCCTAACCCTAACCCTAACCCTAACCCTCACCTTAACCCTAAGCCTAACATTAATCATAACACTCACCCTAACCCTCACCTTAACACTAACCCTAACCCTAAACCTCACACTAAACATAACCCTCACCCTACCCTTACCCTAACCCTAACACTCACCCTCACCCTAACCCTAAAACTAAACCGAACACTAATCCTCACCCTAACACTCAACCTCACCCTAACCCTAAACCTAATCCTAACCCTCACACTAACCCTAACCCTCAAACTAACCCTTACCCTACCCCTCACCCTAACCAACATCCTAAACCTAACCCTAATCCTAAGTCTCTTCCTAACCCTAACCCTCACCCGAAGCCTCACCCTCACCTGAACCCTCACCATAACCCTAAACCTAACCTTCACCCTATTCCTCATCCTCACACTAAACCTAATCCTAACCCTCACCGTCAACCTCAACCTAACCATAACCTTCACCCTAAATCTTACCCTAATGCTACCCTAACCCTAACACTAACCCGAACCCTCACCCTAACCCTAACACTCACCCAAAGGATAACCCTATCACTAACCTCACCCTTACCCTAAAGCTCACCCTAACCCTAAACCTAACCCTAAACATAACCCTCACCCTACCCCTTACCCTAACCCTAATCCTAACCCGAACCCTCACCCTCACCCTAATACTCACCCTAACACTTACCCTCAACCTAACCCTCACCCTCACCCTAACCATAACCCTCAACCTCACCCTCACCCTAACCGTGACCCTAACCCTCATCCTACCCCTAAACCTAACCCTAACACTCATCATAACCCTAACCCTAACCCTAACCCTAACCTTCACCCTCAGCCTAACCTTAAGCCTCACCCTATCCAATACCCTCACCCTACCCTAACCCTAACCCTAACCGTAACCCTCACCCTAACCCTTATAAACACCCTAACTGTAAACCTAACACTAACCCTAACCCTCACATTAAAACTAACCCTAACCCTAACTGTAACCATCACCCTACACCTCACTCAACCCTAACACTAACCCTAAATCTCATCCTCAGCCTAACACTCACCCTAACCGTTACCCTCGCCCTAGCCATCACCCTCACCCTAACCCTCACCAGAAACCTAACACAAACCCTAATCCTCACCCTCACCCTAACCATAACTCTAACCCTAACCCTCAACCTAACCCAAACGCTATCTCAAAATCGCACCCTCACCCTAACCATAACCCTAACCCTAACCCTCATCCTAATCCTCACCCTTCACTAACCCTAACCCTATCCCTAACCCTTACCCTAACCCTAACACTCACCCTAACTGTGACATAACACTAACCCTAACCCTCAAACTAACCCTCACACTAAAACTAAACCTAAACCTAACTGTAACCATCACCCTACCCCTCACCCTAACCCTAAAACTAACCCTAAATCTCACCCTCACCCTAACACTCACCCTAACCGTTACCCTCGCCCTAACTCTCACATTCACCCTAAACCTCACCCTAATCCTAACCCAAACCCTAACCCTCACCCTCACCCTATCCATAACCCTAACATTAAACTACAACCTAACACTCAACCTAAGCCTAACTCTCACCCAAAACCTCACAACCACCCTGAATCTCACCCTAACCTTTACCCTAACCTTAACCCTAACCCTCACACTAACCCTTACCCTCACACTAACCCTCACCCTAACCTAAACTTAACCCTCACCTTAACCCTCAACCTTAACCTAACACTAACCCTAAACCACACAGTCACGCTCAACTTAACCGTCAGCCTAAACCTAACCCTAAACCTAACACTAACCGAAACCCTCACACTAAACCTATCCCTCACCCTAACCCTAAACCTCACACTAAATGTAACACTCACAATAACCCTAATCCTACCACTCAGCCTAACACTCACCCTAACCCTAACCGTAACCTTAAGCCTCACACTATCCCTAACCCTAACCCTAAACCTCACCCCCACCCTAGCCCACACCCTAACACTGACCCTAACCCTAACCCTCACCCTAACCCTCATCTCACCCTAAACGTAACCCTCACACTCACCCTAACCATAACCCTCACCCTCACCCTCACACTCACCCTCAGTCTAAACCTAACCCTAACACTAATCCTAACCTTAACCCTCACCCTAAACCTGACCCACACACTTAACCTCACCCTAACCCGAACCCTAAATCTAACCCTAACCCTCACACTAATCCTAACCCTCAACCTAACCCTGATCCTAGACCTCAACCTAACCCTCACCCTAACCATAACCCTAACCCTCACCCTAACACTCATGCTCACCCTAATCCTCTCCCTAACCCTAAACCTAACTCTTACCCTCACCATAACTCTCACTCTCACCCTCACCCCAACCCTAACCCTAACCCTAATCCTCACCCTCAACCTCACCCTCACTCTCAGCCTAACCATAACCCTAACCCTAATCCTACCCTAAACCTAAACCTAACCCTAACCCTCACCCTAACCCTAACCCTAACATTAACCATAACACTCACCCTAACCCTCACCTAAACACTAAACCTAACCCTAACCCTAACCCTCCCGCTAACCTTCACCCTAACCCTTACCAGTACCCTAACCCTTACCCTCACCCTAACCCTAAATATAACCCTCATCCTCACCATCATTCTAACCTTAACCCTAACCCCAACCCTCACACTAAACCTAACCCTAACCCTAACCCTCAGCCTCAGCCTAACCCTAATCTTAACCCTAACACTCAGCCTCAATTTAACCCTAACCCTAACCCTCACCCTCACCATAAACCTCACCATAAACATGACACTCACCCTAACTCTAACCCTAACACTAACCATCACACTAACACTAACCTTAAACCTACCCTTAAACCTAACTCTCACACTAACCCTAACCCTCACCCTAACTCTAACCCAACCCCTCACGCTAACCATCACCCTCACCCTAACCCTAATACTAACCCTAATCCTCACCCTCAGACTAACCCTTACCCTAACCCTTACACTCACCCTAACCCTCACCGTCACCCTAATCCTCACCCTAAACCTAACCTAAACCAAACCCTCACCCTCATCATAAACTTCACCCTCACCCTAGCCCTAACCCTAACCCTAACCCTAACCTTAACCCTTAAACTAAACCTAACCCTCATTCTCACCCTCACACAAACCCTAACCCTAACCCTAAACCTAACCCTAACCTCATCCTAACACTCACCCTTAACCTTACCTTCAACGTAACAATCAACCTCACCCTAACCCTAACCCTAAACCTCATCCTAACCCTCTCCCTAACCCTCACCCTAATCCTAACCGTCCCCCTCACCCTCACCCTCACCCTCCCACTAACCCTACCCCTCACCCTCACCCTTACGCTAACCCTAAGCCTCACCCTAAACCTTACCATCACGCTAACACTAATGCTAACCCTAATACTCACCCTAAACTTAACCCTAAACCTAACCCTTACCCTCACGCTCAGCATAACCCTCACCCTAAATCTAAACCTAACCCTCACCCTAACCCTCACCCTAAACTTAACCGTAACACTCATCCTAAATCTAACCCTAACCCAAACCCTAACCCTCACACTCTCCCTAACCATAACCCTATCCCTAAACATCACCCAAACCATCAACCTATCCCTAACACTAACACAAACCATCGCCCTCACCTTAAACCTCACCATAAACCATACCCTAAATCTAACCGTAACCCTAACCCTCACTGTCACCCTAAACCTAACCGTCAACCTAACCCTCACCCTAACACTAACCATCACCCACACCTTAACCCTAACCATCACGCACACCGTAACCTTCACCCAAAACTTCACCCGAATCCGAAACCGAACTCTCACCCTGACCCAAAACCTCACCCTAACCCTCACTGTCCCCCTAAGCCTCACCCTAACCCTAAGACTCACCCACACCTTAACCTACACCAAAAACCTCACCCTCACCCTAACCCTAGCCCTCACCCTAACTCTAACCCTAACCTTAACTCTAATCCTAACCCTAACCCTAACCTAACCCTCACCCTCACCCTAACCCTAACCCTCACCCTAACCCACACCCTAACGCTAACACTAACACTAACCCTAACCCTCTTCCTATCCCTCACTCTAACCCTTACCCTCACCCTAACCTTCACGCTAACCCTAACCCTTACCCTAACACTAAACCTCCCCCTCCCCCTCACCCTCACCCTAACCCTAAGGCTAACCCTAACCCTCAAACTAAACAGAAGCCTAATCCTCTTCCTCACCCTAACCCTTACCCTCACCGAAACCCTCACATTCACGCTAACCCTCACTCTCAAACAAACCATCACGCTAAACCTAACCCACACCCTAACCATAACCCTCACCATAAACCTAACCCTCCCTCTTACCCTCAAACTCAACCTAATCCTCAAATAACCATAACACTAACCCTTACCTAACACAAACTCTCACCCTCACCCTTACGCAAACCCTCAACATAGCCCTCACATTAACACTAAACCTAACCCTAACCCTATCCCTCACCCTCATATTCACCCTCACCCTCAGCCTACCCCAGAAATAAACCTAATCCTAACCCTAAACTTAACCCTTACCCTCAACCTCAACCTAAACCTAAACCTATCCCTAACAATAACCATAACTCTAACCCTAACCCTCACCCTAACCCTAACCCTAACCTTAACCCTAACCCTCACCCTCACCTTAACACTCAACTTAACTCCTAACCTAACCCTAATGCTCACTGTCACCGTCAAACTAACACTCACCCTAAACCTAACCCTCACCCACATTTTAACCCTCACCCTCACCTGAACCCGAACCCTCACCCTAATTCTCAACCTCACCCTAAACATCACCCTAACCCTAACCCACACCCTAACTCTAACCAAAACCTTCACCCTAACCATAACCCTCACCCTCACCCTAACCTTAATCATAACACTAACACTAATCCTAAGCTTAACCCTCACCCTAAACCTAACCCTAAACTTCACCCTCACACTCACCTTAACCCTAACCCTAAACCTCACACTCACCCTGACCCTAACACTAACCCTCACCCTAACCATAAACCTAAACCTAACCCTCACCCTAAACCTCACCCTAACCCTAACACTAACCCAAAACCTCACCCTCATCTTAACACTTACCTTAACCCTTACCCTCACCCTAAACCTAATCCTACCCCTAAACCAAACCCTCACACTAACCCTAACCCTCACCCTAACCATAACCCTACCCCTCACTCAAACCCTCAACCTATCCCTAACCCTAACCCGAACCCGAACCCTATCCCTTACCTAACCGAAACGCTCATGCTCACCCTCCCCCTAATCCTAACCTAAACCCTAACTCTAACACTTACCCTCACCCTAACACTCATCCAAACCCTAATCCTCTCGATAACCCTAAAGCTAAACCTTAAGTTACCGAAACCCTCATCCTCAACCTCACCCAAACCCTCAACCTCAACCTAATACTCACACTTAACCTTACCCTCACACTAACCATAAGCCTAACACTAATGCTCACCTTCACACTAACCCTAACACTCACCCTAACTCTAAACCTAACACTAAAGCTAAACATCACCCTAACCCTCACCCTAACAGTAAACATAACCCTATCCCTAACCCTCACCCTCACCCTAACACTAAACCTAACCCTAAACGTCCCTCTAACCCTCACCCTAACCCTAACCCTAACGCTAACCCTCATCCTAACCCTAACACTCACCCTCACTATAACCGGAAACCTAACCCTAAACCTCACAATAACCCTAAACCTAACCCTCATCCTCACCCTAACACTCACCCTCAACTTAATTCCAGCCCTAACCCTAACCTTCACACTAACCCTAACCCTCATACTAACCCTTAAACTACCCCTGACCCTAACTCTCAACATAAACCTAACCCTAATCCTAACCCTCATCCTAACCCTAAACTTCACCCTCACTCTCAACCTCAACCTAACCCTCACCCTAAACCTTACCCTCACACTACCCTAACGCTAACACTAATCCGAACCCTCACCCTAAACCTAACACTCACCCAAACCTTAACCCTAACATTAATCCTAAACTTTACAATAAACCTCACCCTAAACCTAACGGTAAACCTAAGCCTAAACCTACCCCTCACCCTACCCCTCACCCTACCACTAATCATAACCCTAACCCTCACCCTCACCCTAACACTCACCTTAACATTTATCATCACCCTAACACTCCCCCTCCCCCTAACCCTTTCCCAAAACCTAACCCTAACCTAAACCTCACCCGCAACCTAACCCTAACCCTCAACCTCACCCTCGCCCTAACCCTAACCCTACCCCTCAAACTAACCCTCATCTAACCCCAACCCTAACCCTCACACTCATCGTAACAGTAACCCTAACCCTAAACCTCACCCTCACCCTCACCCTCACCCTCAGCCTAACCCTAACCCTAACCCTACCCCTTACCCTCACCCAACCCTAAGCCTAACCCTAAACTTTACCCTCACCTTAACCCTAAATCTAAACCTAACACTAACCCTAACCCTCACTCTAACCCTCACCCTAAAACTAACCCTAAACCTAACCGTAAAAATCACATTACCCCTTACCCTAAACCTAGCCCTAACCCTAAATCTCACCGTCACCCTAACACTCACGCTAACCCTTACCCTCGCCATAACCTTTACCTTCACACTAACCCTCACCCTAATTCTATCGAAAATCATAACCCTCACACTCACCCTAAACCTTACCATCACCGAAACAATCACCTTTACCCTAAACCTCACACTAATTCTAACACAAACCCTAAGCCTCACACTCACCCTAATCATAACCCTAACCCTAACACTCATCCTAAACCTCAACCTAAACCTAACGCTGACCCCAAACCTCACCCTCACCCTAAACATTACTCTCACCCAAACCCCAATGCTTACCCTAACACTCACGATAACCCTAACCCTAATCCGCACCCTCAACAAAAACCTAACCCTAACCCTATCCCTCACACTAAACCTAACCCTCACACTAACCCTAACCCTAACCCTCACACTAAAATTAACCCTCACTCTACCCCTAACCCTACCCCTTAGCCTAACCCTCACACTAACCCTAACCCTAAACCTAAACTTCAACCTAACCCTAATCATAAACCTAACCATCACCCTCACCCTAAGCCTAACCCTCACCCTCACCCTAGCCCTCACCCTAACACTGACCCTAACCCTAACCCTCACCGTAACCCTCAGCTCACCCTAAATGTAACGCTCACCCTCACCCTAAACGTAACCCTCACCCTCACGCTCACCCTCAGCCTATAACTAACCCTAACGCTAATCCTAACCCTAACCCTCACCCTCACCCTAAACCTCACCCTAAATATTACCCTCACCCTAACACCAATGCTAAACCTAACCTTCACGCTAACGGTAACCCTAATTCTCACCCTCAACATAAGCCTAACCCTCACACTAAACCTAACCCTCACCCTCACCCTAATGCTAACCTTAACACTAACACTAATCCTAACCCTCAACCTCACCCTAATCCTCACACTAAACCTTAACATCACCCTCAACTTTACCCTCAACCTAACCTTAACCTCAAACTAACCCTAACCCTAAACCTCACCATCACCCACACCTAAAGCCTAACCCTAAACCTCACCCTAAACCTCACCCAAACCCTAACCCTCACCCTAACCCTAACCCTCACCATAACCCTTACCCTCAAAAAAACCCTCACACTAACACTAACCTCAACCCTCACCTCAACCCTCACCCTTTACCTAACCTTAACCCTAACCCTCACCCTCACGCTCCCCTTAACCATCAGCCTAAACCTAACCCTAACCCTAACACTAACCGAAACCCTCACACTAAACCTAACCCTCAACCTAAATCTAAACCTATCCCTAACCCTCACTCTAAATGTAACCCTCACAATAACCCTAATCCTACCCCTCAGCCTAACACAAACCCTAACCCTAATCGTAACCTTAAGCCTCACCCTATCCCTAAATCTAACCTTAAGCCTCACCCTCACCCTAACCCTCACCCTAAACCTGACCCTAACCCTAACCGTCACCCTAACCCTCACCTCACCCTAAACGTAACCCTCACCCTCACGCTAACTGTAACCCGCACCCTCACCCTCAAGCTAACTCTAACATTAACCCTAAACCTAAACCTCACTCTAAACCTAACGCTAACCCTAACCATTATGCACACCCTAAACCTCACCCAAACCCTTACTCTCACCCTAGCCCGAACCCTAAACCTAACCCGAACCCTCACACTAATCATAACCCTCACCCTAACCCTAAACCTACAGCTCATCCTAACCCTTACCCTAACCCTAACCATCACCCTAACACTAACCCTAATCCTCACCCTCACCCCAACCCTCATTGTCACCCTAACCCTCACCCTAATCCTAACCCTCACCCACACACTAACTCTCATCCTAACCCTCACCCTCACCCTCACACTAATCCTCACCCTCACCCTAAACCTCACCCTAACCTCACACTCAGCCTAACAATAACCCTAAACTTAATCCTACCCTAACCCTAGCCCTCACCCTAACCCTAACCCTAACATTAACCATAACACTCACCCTAACCCTCACCTTAACACTAACCCTAAACCTAACCCTCACCCTCAAGCTAACCCTCAGCCTAACTCTTACCCTCACCCTAATCCTAACCCTCACACTAAACATAAGACTCACCCGAACCCTAACCATACCCCTCACCCTAACGCTCATCCTAACCCTAACCCTAACCCCAACCCTCACCCTAAACCTAACCCTAACCCTAACCCTCACCCTAACCCTCACCCTAAACCTTACCATCACCCTGACCTTTACCCTCAAACTTACCCTAAACCTCAACCTAACCCTAACCCTAACCCTCACCATCACCCTCACCCTAAGCCTAACCCTAACCCTAACCCTCAACCTAACACTAACCCTCACCCTCACCCTAACCCTTACTCTCACACTAACCCTCACCCTAACCCTAACCTTAACCCTCACCTTAACCCTCAGGCTTAACCAAACCCTAACCATAACCCTCACCCTCACTCTCCCCTTAACTGTCAGCCTAAACCTAACCCTAACCCTAACACTAACTGAAACTCACACACTAAACCTAACCCTCACCCTAAACCTAAACCTAAACCTAACCGTCACACAAAATATAACCGTCACAATAACACTAATCCTACCCTCAGCCTAACCCTCACCCTAACCCTAACCATAACCTTAAGCCTCACCCTATCCCTAACGCAAACCCTAACCCTCACCATCACCCTAGCCTTCACCCTAACACTGAACCTAACCCTAACCCTCACCCTAACCCTCACCTCACCCTAAAATTAACCCTCACCCTCACCCTAACGATAACCCTCACCCTAACCCTCACCCTCACCCTCAGCCTAAACATACCCCTAACACTAATCCTAAGCCTAACACTCACTCTTACCTTCAAGCTAACTCTAACCTTAACCCTAAACCAAAACCTCACCCTAATCCTAACGCTAACCCTAACCCTCATACTCACCCTAACCCGAACACTAAACCTAACCCTAACCCTCTCACTAATCCTAACCCTCACCCTAACCCTAATCCTACACCTCAACCTAACCCTCACCCTAACATTAACCCTAACCCTAACCATCACCCTAACACTATCCCTAATCCTCACCCTAACCACAACCCTCATTGTCACCCTAACCCTCATCCAATCCTAACCCTCACTAACACACTAACTCTCATCCTCACCCTCACCCTCACACGCATCCTCACCCTCTCTCTAAACATCATCCTAACAATAATCCTAACCCTAACCCTAAACCTATTCCTCACACTAACCCTAACACTCACCCTAACCCTCAAACACACCCAAATCCTCTCCCTAACCCTTACCCTAACTATAACCCTCAACCTCACCCTCAGCCTCAGCCAAAAAATAACCCTAACCCTAATCCTACCCTAACCCTAACCCTAACCTTAACCCTCACCCTAACCCTAACACTAACATTAACCATAACACTCACCCTAACCCTCACTTTAACACTAACCCTAACCCTAACCCTAACCCTCACGCTAACCCTCAACCTAACACTTACCCGCACCCTAACCCTAAACCTCACAGTAAACATAACCCTCACCCTAACTCTAACCATACCCCTCACCCTAAGCCTCATCCTAACCCTAACCCTAACCCCAAAACTCACCCTAAACCTAACCTTAACACTAACACTAACTCTCAACCTCACCCTCACCCTCAGGCTAACCCTAATCGTAACCATAACCCTCAGCCTCAACCTAACCCTAACTCTAACCCTAACCCTAACCCTCACCCTCACCCCCACACTAAACGTCACCCTAAACATTACCATCACCCTAACCCCAATGGTAACCCTAACCCTCATGTTAAACCTAATCCTACACCTCAACCTAACCCTCATCCTCACACTAAACCTAACCATACCCCTTAGCCTAACCCTCACCCTCACCCAAACCCTAACCCTAAACCTCAACCTAACCCTAACCCTCACCCTCACCATCACCCTCACCCTAAGACAAACCCTCACCCTAACCCTAACCCTAACCCTCCCCATAACATTAACTCTCACCCTAACCCTAACCCTCACCGAAACCCTTACCCTCACACTAACTCTCACCCTCACCCTAACCTTAATCCTCACCTTAACCCTAACCCTTAACCTAACCTAACCCTAAGCCTCAGGGTCATGCTCACCTTAACCGTCAGCCTAAACCTAAACCTAACCCTAACACTAATCGAAACCCTCACACTAAACCAAACCCTCACCCTAAACCTAAACCTAACCCTAAACTTCACACTAAATGTACCCCTCACAATAACACTAATCCTACCCCTCAGGCTAAACCTAAAGCTAACCCTAACCATAACCTTAAGCCTCACCCTATCCCTAACCCTAACCCTAACACTCACCCTCACCCTAGCCCTCACACTAACACTGACCCTAACCCTAAACCTCACCATAACCCTCACCTCACCCTAAAAGTAAAGCTCACCCTCACCCTAACCGTAACCCTCACCTCACCCTCACCCTCACCCTCAGCCTATACCTAACCCTAACACTAATCCTACCCTAATCCTCACCCTCACCCTAAACATTACCCTCACCCTAACACCAATGCTAACCCTAACCCTAACACTAACCCTAACCCTAATGCTAACCCTCACCCTCACACTAATCCTCACACTAAGCTTTACCATCACCCTCATCTTTACCCTCAACCTGACCCTAAACCTCAACCTAACCCTAACCCTAACCCTCACCATCACCCTCACCCGAAGCCTAACACTAACCCTAACCCTCACCCTAACCCTAAACCTCACCCTAACCCTAACCCTCACCGTAACCCTTACCCTTACACTAACACTCACCCTAACCCTAAACTTAACCCTCAGCTTAACCCTCACCCTTAACCTTACCCTAAACCTAACCCTCACCCTCACACTCCACTTAACCGTCAGCCTAAACCTAACCCTAACCCTAACAATAATCCAAACCCTCACACTAAACCTCACGCTCCCCCTAAACGTAAACCTAACTCTAACCCTCACACTAAATGTAACCCTCACGATAAACCTAATCCTACCCCTCAGCCTAACCCTCACCCTAACCCTAACCATAACCTTAAGCCTCACCCTATCCCTAACCCTAACCCTAATCCTCACCATCACCCTAGCACTCACCTTAACACTGACCCTAACCTTAACCCTCACCCTAACCATCACCTCACCCTAAACGAAACCCTCACCCTTACCCTAACCATAACCCCCACCCTCCCCCTCACCCTCAGCCTAAACCTAACCTTAACACTAATCCTAACCCTAAATCTCACCCTCACCCTCAAGCTAACTCTAACCTTAACCCTAAACCTAAACCTCACCCTAATCCTAAAGCTAACCCTAACCCTCACCCTCACCCAAACCTCTAACTTCAACCTAACCCGAGCCCTAAACCTAAACCTCACCCTCACACTAATCCTAGCCCTCACCCTAACCCTAATCCTAAACCTCACCCTAACCCTCACCCTAACACTAACCATAACCATACCCATCACCCTAACACTAACCCTAATCCTCACCATCACCCCAACTCTCATTGTCACCCTAACCCTCACCCTAAACCTAAACATCACCCACACACTAAGTCTCATCCTCACCTGAACCCTCACCCTCACAATAAACCTCACCCTCACCCAAAACATCATCCTAACTATAATCCTCACCCTAACCCTAAACCTATCCCTCAACCTAACCCTAACCCTCACCCTAACCCTCCCGCTCACCCTAATCTCCTCCCTAACCAAAACCCTAACCCTTACCCTAAACATAACCCTCACCCTCACCCTAACCCAAAACCTAACCCTAACACTCACCCTCACCCCCAGCCTAACCATAACCCTAACATAATCCTACCCTAACCCTAACCATAACCATAACCATAACCCAAACATTAACCATAACACTCACCCTAACCCTCACCTTAACACTAACTCTAAACCTCACCCTCTCGCTAACCCTCCCCTAATCCTTACCCTCACCCTAACCCTAACCCTCACACTAAACATAACCCTCACCCTAACCTTAACCATACTTCTCACCCTAACCCTCATCCTAACCTTAACCCTAACCCCAACCCTCACTCTAAAACTAACCCTAACCCTAACCCTCACCTAAAACTCACTCTCACCCTCACCCTCACCCTCAGATTAACCCTAATCTTAAACCTAACGTTCAGCCTCAAACTAACCATAAGTGTAACCGTAACACTAACCATAAACCTCACCCTCACCCTAAACCTCACCCTAAACATTCCCCTCACAATAACCCAAATGCTAACCCTAACCTTCATGCTAAACCTAACCCTAATCCTCACCATCAACATAAACCTAACCCTCACACTAAACCTAAACCTCACCATTGCACTAAACCTTACAGTAACTCTCACCGTAACCCTCACCCTAATACTCACCCTAAACCTTACCCTCACCCTCACCTTTACCCTCAAACTAACTCTAAACCTCAACCTATCCCCAACCCTAACCCTCACCATCACCCTCACCCTAAGCCTAAGCCTAACCCTAACCCTAACGCTAACCTTCACCCTAACCTTAACCCTAACCCTAACCCTCAACCTAACCCTTACCCTCACACTAACCCTCACCCTAACCCTAACACTCACCCTAACTGTAAACCAAACACCAACCCTAACACTCACCCTAACCCTCACATTAAAACTAACCCTAACCCTAACTGTAACCATCACCTTACCCCTCAAACTAACTCTAACAGTAACCCTAATCCTCACCCTCACACCAACCCTCATTGTCACCCTCACCCTCACCCAAACCTAACCATCACCCAGATACTAACTCTCATCATTACCCGAAAACTCAACCTCACACTAATCCTCACCCTTACCCTAAACATCATCCTAACCATAACCCTCACCCTAACCCTAACCTTAAACCTAATCCTAACCCTCATCCTAAACTTCATGCTCACCCTAATCCTCTAACTAACCCTTACCCTAACCATAACCCTCACCCTCACCCTCTGCCTAACCCTAATCCTAACCATAACCTTCACCCTCACCCTCACCATCACTTCACCCTAAATCTAACCCTAACCTACACACTATCCCTAACCCTATTACTTATCCTCACCCTAACACTAATACTAAGCCTAACCCTAACCCTCACACTAACCCTAACCCCCACCCTAACCCTAAGCCTAACCCTCACCCTCACCCTAACCCTCAACCTAACCTTTACCCGAGTCTGACCCTAACTCTAAACCTAACATTCACACTAAATCTAACCCAAACACTAAACCTAACCCTAACCCTATCTGTAAGGCTCAAACCCACACTCACCCATACCTTCAGCCTAACCCTAACCCTAACACTAATCTTAACCCTAACCCTCACACTCAGGCTCATCCTAAACCGAACCCTAACCCTAACCCTCAGCCTAACTCTAAAGCTAACAATAACCCTATCCCTAATCCTAAACCTAAACCTCACATAACCCTAACCCTAACCCTCAACCTCACCCTCACGCTATCCCTCACCCTAAACCTAACCCTCACCAAACCCTCACTCTAACCCTAACACTAACAATAACCCTCACCCTCAACCTCACCCACACCCTCAGCCTAACCATAACCCTAACCCTAATCCTACCCTAACCCTACCCCTAACCCCAACGCTGACCCTAACCCTAACCCTAACATTAACCATAAAACTCACCCTAACCCTCACCTTAATGCTCACCCTAACCCTAAACCTCACCCTCACGCTAACCCTCACCCTAAGGCTTACCCTCACCTAACCCTAACCCTCACACTAAACATTACACTCACACTAACCCTAATCATAAACCTCACCCTAACCCTCATCATAAACCTAAACCTTACACCCACCCTCACCCTAAACCTTACCCTAACACTAACCCTAACCCTAAACCTCACCCTCACCCTCAGCCTGACCCTAATCCTAACCCTAAGCCTCAGCCTCAACCTAACCCTCACCCTCAGCCTAAACCTAACCCGAAATCTAACCCTAACTCTCACCCTAAACCAAACCCTCACCCTAACCATAACCCTCACCCTAATCCTTACCCTCATGCTAACTCTCACCCTAACCTAACCTTAACCTTCACCTGAACCTCACCCTTAACCTAACCAATACCTTAACCCTCACCCTCACGCTCACTTTAACCGTCAGCCTAAACCTGACCGTAACCCTAACACTAACTGAAAACCTCACACAAAACCTAAACCTCACCCTAAACCTACACTGAACCCTAACCCTCACACTAAATGTAACCCTCACAATAACCCTAATCCTACCCCTCAGCCTACACCTCACCCTAACCATAATCGTAACCTTAATCCATACCCTAACAATAACCCTAACCCTAACACTCACCCTCAGCCTAGCCCTCACAATAACACTGACCCTAAACCTAACCCTCACCCTAACCCTCCCCTCACCCTAAACGTAACCCTCACCCTAAACCTCACCCAAGCCCTTACCCTCACCGTAACTCTCACCCTAACCCTAACCCTAACATTAACCATAACACTCACCCTAACCCACAACTTAACACTAACCCTAAACCTAACCCTCACCCTCACGCTAACCCTATCCCTAACCCTTACCCGCACCCTAACCCTCACCCTAAATCTTACCCTCACCCTAATCTAACCCTAACACTAACCCGAACCCTCACCCTAAACCTCACCCTCACACTCAGCCTAACCCTAATCCTAACCCCTAGCCTCAGCCTCAACCTAACCCTCACCCTCAGCCTAACCCTAACCCGAAATTTAACCCTAACCCTCACCGTAACCCTAACCCTCACCCTAAACCTCACATAAACTCTAACCCTAAACCTTACCCTAAACCTAACCCTCACCCTACCCCTCACCCTACCCCTAATCCTAACCCTAACCCTCACCCTCACCCTAATATTCACCCTAATATTTACCCTCACCCTAAACCTCACCCTCATCCTAATCCTAACCCTAAAACTAACCCTCACCCTTACCCTCACCCTAATGCTATCCCTAACCCTCACCCTAACCCTCTCCCTAACCCTAACCCTAACCTTAAACCTCACCCTCACCCTAACCCTCACCCTTACCCTCCCCCTCAACCTCACCCTAACCCTAACCCTACCCGTCACCCTACCCCTCATCCTAACCCTAACCCTAACCCTAACACTTATCATAACCCTAACCCCAAACCTAACCCTCACCCTCATCCTCAGCTTAACCCTAACCCTCACCCTATCCCTTACCCTCATCCTATCCTAACCCTAACCCTCACCCTAATCCTAACACTCACCCTAACTGTAAACCTAACACTAACACTAACCCTTACCCTAACCCTCACCCTAAAACTAACCCTAACCCGAATTGTAAACATCACCCTAACCATCACCCTAACCCTAACCCTAACCCTAAATTTCACCCTCACCCTAACACTCATCCTAAACCTAACCAAAAGCCTAACCCACACCCTCACCTTAACCCTCACCATAAACCTAACCCAAACCCTAAATCTCACCCTCACCCTAACCCTACACCTAACCCTAACCCTCATCCTAACCCTCACCCTACCCTAACCCTAAACCTAACCCTAACACTCACCCTAACCCTAACACTCACCCGAACTGTAAAGCTAACACTAACCCTAACCCTCACCTTAACTCTCAACCTAAAACTAACCCTAACCCTAACTGTAACCCTCACCGTACCCCTCACCCTAACCCTAACCCTATCCCCTAAATCTCACCTGCACTCTAAAAATCACCCGAACCGTCACCCTTGCCCGAACCATCACCCTCACCCTGAACCTCACCCTAAACCTAACCAAAACCCTAAACCTCACCCTTACCCTAACCATAACCCTAACCATAACACTCATCCTATCCCTCAACCTAACCCTAACGATAACCCAAATCCTCACCCTCAAACTAAACCTCACCCTAACCTTTAACCTCACTCTAACCCTAACTCTAAGCCTCATTCTAATCCTAACCCTCACCCTAACCCTAACCATACCCCTCACCCTAACCCCCACCCTAACACGATCACTAACCCTAACCCTCACCCTAACCATAACCCTAACACAAAAACACAACCTAAGCTTCTCAGTCACCTAAACCTCACCCTAACCCTAAATCTCACCCACATCCTAACCCTCACCTTAACCCTAAACCTAAACGTCACCGTAACCATAAACCTAATCCAAACCATCACCCTCACCCTAACCCTAATACTCACCATCATGCTAATTCTAACCCTACCCCAACCCTCACACTAAACCTATCACTCACCCTTACCCTATCCCTCACCATCACCCTAACCCTTACACTAACCCCCACCCACACATTCACCCTTACCTTCACACTAAGCCTAACCCTCAACCTAACCCGTAAACTAAACCTCACCATCAACCTCACCCTCAGCCTAACCCTAACCCTAACCCTAATCCTAACACTAACCCTCACCCTCACCCTCACCCTAACGCTCCACCTCACCCTCACCCTCACCCTAATACAAACCCTAACCCTCACCCTCACCCTTACCCTCACCCTAAAATTAACACTAAATCCTCACGCTCACCCTCACCCTAAACTTAACCCTAACCCTATCCCTATCCGTAACCCTCACCCCCACACTCAAACTTACCATCAGCCTAACCCTAACCCCAACACTAATCCTAAACCTAACCCTCACCCTCAGGCTCAACCTAAACCTAACCCTAACCCTAACCCTCATCCTATCTCTAAAGCTAACAGTAACTCTATCCCTAATCTTAATTCTAAACCTCACCCTAACCCTAAACCTAACCCTCAACCTAACCCCAACGCTAACCCTAACCCTCACGATAACCCTAACCCTAATCCTCACCCTCAACATAAACCTAACCCTAAAACTAACCCTCACACTAAACCTAACCCTCACCCTTATCCTAACCCTCTCCGTAACCCTAACCCTAACCTTCACCCTCACCCTCACCCTAATCCTCATCCTAAACCTTAACCTCACCCTCACCTTTACCCTCAAACTAACCCTAAACCTCAACCTAAACCTAACCCTAACCCTCACCATCACCCTCACCCTAAGCCTAACCCTAACCCTAACCCTAACCCTCAACCTAAACCTAACCGTCACCCTAACCCTTACCCTCACTGTAACCCTTACCTTCAAACTAACCCTCACCCTAACCCTACACTTAACCCTCACCTTAACCCTCGACATTAACCTAACCCTAACCCTAACCCTCAACCTCACGCTCCCCTTAACCATCAACCTAAACCTAACCCTAACCCTAACACTAACCGAAATTCTCACACTAAACCTAACCCTCACCCTAAACTTAAACCTAACCCTAACCCTCACACTAAATGTAATCCTCAAAATAACCCTAATCTTATCCCTCAGCCTAACCCTCACCCTAACCCTAACCGTAATCTTAAGCCTCACCCTCACCCTCACCCTAGCTCTCACCGTAACACTGACCATAACCCTAACCCTCAACCTAACCCTCATCTCACCCTAAATGTAACCCTCACCCTCACTTTCAACCTCAGCCTCAGCCTAAACCTAACCCTAACACTAATCCTATCCCTAAACCTCACCCTCACCCTCAAGCTAACTGTAAACTTAACCCTAAACCTAAACCTCACACTAATCCTAATGCTAACCCTAACCCTCACCCTCACCCTAAATGTCAGCCAAACCCTCACCCTCACCCTAACCCGAACCTAAACCTAAGCGAAACCTAACACTAAACCTAAACCTCACACTAACCCTAATCCGACACCTCAACCTAACCCTTACCCTAACACTAACCCTAACCCTAACCATCACCCTAACACTAACCCTAATCCTCACCCTCACATCAACCCTCATTGTCACCCTAACCCTCACCCTAATCGTAACCCTCACCCATACACTAACTCTCATCCTCACCCAAACGCTCAACCTCACACTAATCCTCAACCTCACCCTAAACATCATCCTAACCATAACCCTCACCCTAACCCTAAAAATATCCCTCACCCTAACCCTAACACTCAGCCTAAACCTAACCCTAATCCTATCCCTCACCCTAAACCTCACCCACACCCTCAGACTAACCATAACCCTAAGACTAATCCTACCATAACCCTAACCCTAAACCTAACCCTCACGCTAAACCTAACATTAAACATAACCCTCACCCTAAACCTCACCTTAACACACACCCTAACCCTAAACCTCACCCTCACACTAACCCTCACCCTAACCCTTACCATCACCTAACAATAACACTCACACTAAACATAACCTCACCCTAACCCTAACCATACCCCTAACCCTAACCCTCATCCTAACCCTAACCCTAACCATAACCCTCACAATAAACCTAACCCTAACCCTAACCCTCACACTAAACCTCAACCTCACCCTCACACTTAGCCTAACCCTAATCTTAGCCCTAACCCTCAGCCTCAACCTAACCCTAACTCTAACCCTAACCCTAACCCTAACACTCTCACCCTCACCCTAAAACTTACCCTAAACCTTACCCTCATCCTCACCCCAATGCTAACCCTAACCCTCAAGCTAACCCTAACCCTAATCCTCACCCTCAACATAAACTTAACCCTAACCCTCACACTAAACCTAACCCTCACCCTTACCCTAACCCTTACCGTAACCATAACCCTAAAACTAACCCTCACCCTCACCCTAATCCTCACCCTCAAACTTACCCTCACCCTCACCTTTACCCTCAAACTAACCCTAAACCTCAACCTAACCCTAACCCTAACCCTCACCATCACCCTCACCCTCACCCTAAGCCTAACCCTAAACTCAAATCTAACCTTAACCCTCACCCTAACCCTAAACCTAACCCTCACCCTAACCCTTACCCTCATGCTAACTCTCTCGCTAAACTAACCTTAAACTTCAGCAGAACCCTCAACCTTAACCTAACCCTAACCCTAACCCTCAACCCCACGCTCACCTTAACGGTCAGCCTAAATCTAACCCTAACCCTAACCATAACCGAAAACCTCACACTAAACTTAACCCTCACCCTAAACCTACACCTAACCGTAACCCTCACACGAAATGTAACCCTCACAATAACCCTGATCCTACCCCTCAGCCTATCCCTCACCCTAACCATAATAGTAATCTTAAGCCATACCCTAACCCTAACCCTAACACTCACCCTCACCTTAGCCCTCACAATAACACTGACCCTAACCCTAACCCTCACCCTAACCCTCACCTCACCCTAAACGTAACCATTACCCTCACCCTAAACCTCACCCAAGCCCTTACCCTCACCGTAACCCTCACCCTAACCCTAACCCTAACATTAACCATAACACTCACCCTAACCATCACCTTAACACTAACCCTAACCCTAACCCTAACCCTCACGCTAACCCTATCCCTAAAACTTACCCTCACCCTAACCCTAACCCTAAATCTTACCCTCACCCTACCCTAACCCTAACACTAACCTGAAACCTCACCCTAACCCTAACACTCACCCAAAACCTAACCCTAACACTAACCTTAATCCTCACACTAAACCTCACACTAACTCTAACCCTAAACCTTACCCTAAACCTAACCCTCACCCTACCCCTCATCCTAACCCTAATCCTAACCCTAACCCTCACCCTCACCCTAATATTCACGCTAACACTTACCCTCAACGTAACCCTCACCCTCATCCTAACCCTAACCCTAAAACTAACCCTCACCCTTTCCCTCACCCTAAATCTATCCCTAACCCTCACCCTCACCATAACCCTAACCCTACCCCTCACCCTACCCCTCATCCTAACCCTAACCCTAACCCTAAAACTCATCGTAACCCTAACCCTAAACCTAACCCTCAACCTCACCCTCAGCCTAACCCTCACCCTCACCCTACCCCTTACCGTCATCCTACCCTAACCCTAACCCTCACACTAAACCTAACACTCACCCTAACTGTAAACCTAACACTAACCCTAACCCTCACCCTAACCCTCACCCTAAAACTAACCCTAACCCGAATTGTAAACATCACCTTACCCCTCACCCTAACCCTAACACTAACCCTAAATTTCACCATCACCCTAACACTCAGCCTAAACCGAACCAAAACCCCAACCCTCACCCTTACCTTAAACCTCACCATAAACCTAACCCAAACCCTAAATCTCACCCTCCCCCTAACCATAACCCTAACCCTAACCCTCATCCTAACCCTCACCCTACCCTAACCCTAACCCTAACACTAACCCTCACCCTAACAGTATCACTCACCCTAACTGTAAACCTAACACTAACCCTAACCCTCACCCTAACCCTCATCCTAAAACTAACCCTAAACCGAATTGTAAACATCACCCTACCACTCACCCTAACCCTAGTAATAACCCTAAATTTCACCCTAACCCTAAAACTCATCCTAAACCTAAGCAAAACCCCAACCCTCACCCTCACCTTAAACCTCACCATAAACCTAACCCAAACCCTAAATCTCACCCTCACCTTAACCATAACCCTAACCCTAACCCTCATCCTAACCCTCACCCTACCCTAACCCTAACCCTAACCCTCACCCTAACCCTAACACTCACCCTAACTGTAAAGCTAGCACTAATCCTAACCCTCACCCGAACTCTCACCCTAAAACTAACCCTAACCCTTACTGTAACCATCACCCTACCACTCACCCTAACCCTAACCCTAACCCTAAATCTCACCCTCACCCTAAAAATCACCCGAACCGTTAAACTTGCCCTAACCATCCCCCTCACCTGAACCCTCACCCTAAACCTAACCAAAACCCTAACCCTCACCCTCACGCTAAACATAACCCTAACCCTAACCCTCATCCTAACTCTCAACCTAACCCTAATGCTAACCGAAATCCTCACACTTACCCTAAACCTCACACTAACCTTTACCCTCACTCTAATCCTAACCCTAAGCCTCATTCTAATCCTAACCCTCACCCTAACCCTAACCATACCCCTCACCCTAACCCCCACCCTAACAGGAACACTAAACTAACCCTCACACTAACCATAATCCTAACACAACCACTGAACCTAAACCTAAGAGTCACCCTAAACCTCACACTAACACTAACCCTCACCCACATCCTAACCCTCACCTTAACCCTAAACCTAAACCTCACCATAACCGTAAACCTAAACCTAACCCTCACCCTCACCCTAACCCTAATACTCACCATCATGCTAACTCTAACCCTAACCCTAACCCTCACACTAAACCTATCACTCACCCTTCCCCTATCCCTCACCATCACCCTAACCCTTACACTAATCCCCACCCTCACCCTCACCCTTACGCTCACACTAAGCCTAACCCTCAACCTAACCTGTAACCTAAACCTCACCATCAACCTCACCCTCAGCCTAACCCTAACCCTAACCCTAATCCTAACCCTAACCCTCAAGCTCACCCTCATCCTAACCCTCAACCTCATCCTCAACCTCACCCTAACACAAACCCTAAACCTCACCCTCACCCTAACCCTCACCCTAAACTTAACACTAAATCCTCACGCTCACCCTCACCCTAAATTTAACCCTAACCCTAACCCTATCCATAACCCTCACCCCCACACTCAAACTTACCTTCAGCCTAACCCTAACACTAACACTAATCCTAAACCTAACCCTCACCCTCAGGCTCACCGTAAACCTAACCCTAACCCTAACCCTAACCAGCTTCCTAAGTCTAAAGCTAACAGTAACCCTATCCCTAATCTTAATCCTAAACCTCACCCTAACCCTAAACCTAAACCTAACCCTCAACCTAACCCCAATGCTAACCCTAACCCTCACGCTAACCCTAACCCTAATCCTCACCTTCAACATAAACTTAACCCTAACCCTAACCGTCACAAAAACTTAACCCTCACCCTTACCCTAAACCTCAACATAACCCTAACCCTAACCCTCACCCTCACCCTCACCCTAATCCTCACCCTAAACCTTATCCTCACCCTCACCTTTACCCTCAAACTAACCCTAAACCTCAACCGAACCCTAACCCTAACCCTCAACCTAACCCTAACTCTCACCCTAACCCTAACCCTCACTGTAACCCTTACCCTCACACTAACCCTCACCCTAACCCTACCCTTAACTCTCACCTTAACCCTCGACATTAACCTAACCCTAACCCTAACCCTCATCGTCACGCTGCCCTTAACCGTCAGCCTAAACCTAACCTTAACCCTAACACTAACCGAAACTCTCACACTAAAACTGACCCTCACCCTAAACTTAAACCTAACCCTAACCCTCACACTAAATGTAACCCTCACAATAACCCTAACCTTACCCCTCAGCCTAACCCTCACCCTAACCCTAACCATACCCCTCACTCTAACCCTCACTCTAACACTAATACTAAAGCTAACCATCACCGTAACCCTAACCCTAACCCTCACCCTCACTCTAACAATCCCTGTCACTCTAAACCTCACACTTACCCTAAGCCTCAGCCTCAACCAAACCATCACCCTCACCAAAAACCCTATCCCTAACCATAACCCTAAACCTTACCCTCAAGCTCACCTTCACCCTAAACCTAACCCAAACCCTTACCCTCACCCTATCCCTCACCCTCACCCTAAACATAACCATAACTCTAACCCTCACCCTAATCCTAAACATAAACCTCACCCTAAATCTCACCTTCACCCTAAACTTCACCCACACTCTAATCCTCACCCTAAAACTAACCCTAAAACTTACACTCACCCTCACCCTCACCCTCACCCTCAGTCTCAGCCTAACCCTAACCCTAACCCTAATACTAACCCTAACTCTCACCCTCACCCTAAACCTAACACTAAACATTATCCTAACCCTCACCCTAAAGCTCACACTAACCCTAAACTTAACCCTAACCCTAACCCTCAAAGTACCCCTAACCCTAACTCTCACCTTAACCCTCATCCTATCCCTAACCCAAACCCTAACCCTAACCCTCAACCTAGACCTCACCCTAAACTTAACCCTAATCCAAACCCTCATCCTCACCCTAACTCTCAGCCTAACAATTGCCCTGACCCTCACCCTAACCCTAACCGTCAAACTAACCCTAAACTTCACCCATTCCCACACGATAACCCTAATCGTAGCCCTCACCCTAATCCTAACCCTAACCCTTACGCTAACACTCACCCTTACCCTAAGCCTCACCCTCATGATAACTCTCTCTCTCACCCTAACCCTCACCCTAACCCTAACCCTCACACACACCCTAACCCTCATCTTCACCCGAACTCTCACCCTCACCCTAACCCTCACCCTCACCCTAAACATCACATTACCCTAATTCTCAGCCTAAGCCTAACCCTAAAACTCACCCTAAACCAAAACCACAACCTAAACCTCACTCTCACCCTAAACCTCACCCTAACCATTACTCTAAACGTAACGCTAACCCTAATCCTCACCCATACCCTAAAACTCACCTTAAAACTTACCCTCACCCAAACCCTCACAATAACACTAACCCTAAACCTCATCCTACGTTCAACCTCGCCCTAACCCTCACACTAACTCTCAACCTAACACTAAACCTCACCCTAACCCTAACCCTCACCCTAAACATAACCCTACCCCAAACCTCACCCTCACACTAACCTTCACCCTAACACTTATCCTCATCCTAACCCTCACACTTTCCCTAACTCTAACCCTAACGCTAACCATCAAACTAAACCTAAATCTAAACCTAACTCTAAACATCACCCTAACCCTCACCCTCACTCTAACCCTAACCCTCACCTTCATCCTAACCCTCAACTTAACCATTACCCTCAACCTAACCCTAACCCTCACACTAACCCTAACCCTCACCCTAACCTTAACCCTACCCCTCACCCTAAACTTCATCCTGACCCTAATCCTCACCCTAAACCTAACCCTAAAGCTAACCCTCAGCCTCACCCTAACCCTCACCATCACTCTAACCCTCACCCTAACCCTACCCTCACCCACACCCTAACCCTCAACCTCATCCTCATCCTCATCCTCACCCAAAACCTCACCCTTAACCTAGCCTTCACCATAACCCTAACACTAAACCTTACCTAAACGAAACCCTCACCCTCACCCTCACCCTCACCCTAACCTTAACCCTCATCCTCAACTTAACACTTACCCTCACCCTAACCCTCACGCTAACCCTAACCCTCACACTCACCCTCACCCTCCCGGTCACCCTCACCCTAAAACTAACACTGACCCTCACCCTAACCCTTACCCTCAACTTAAACCTCACCCTCACCCTCACCCTCACCTCAGGGTAACCCTCACCCTCACCCAAAACATCACCCTAACCCTAACCATCACCCTAACCCTAACCCACACTCTAACCCTCAAACGCAACCTAATCCTCACCCTATCACCCTAACCCTTAAATACCCGAAAACCTCATCCTCACCCTCACCCTTAGTCTAAACCTAACTATCATCCTAACCTGAACCTTAAACCTAACCCTAACTTTAACCCTAACCCTAGCCCTCACCGTAACCCTTACCCTAACCCTAACACTAACCTTAACCCTCACCCTCAAAATAACCCTGACCCTAAACCTTAACCTCACCCTAACCCTCACCCTCACTCGAACCCTCATCTCACGGTAACCCTCACCTTCACACAAAACTTCACCCTAACACTAACCCTCAACCTAACCTTAAACCTAATCCTCTCCCTAACGCTAACCCTCCCTCTAATCCTCAAACTCACCCTGATCCTCACCCTAAACATAAACCTAACCCTTACTTAACCCAAACTCTCACCTTCACCCTCATTCTCACCCTAACACTCACCCTCACCATAGACCTCCGCCTAACCCTAAACCTAACCCTAACCCTCACCCTCACACTCCCCCTCACCTTCAGACTATCCCTAACCCTAAAACTAATCTTAACCCTAAACTTCACCCTCACACTCAGGCTAACCCTAACCCTAACCCTAACTTTCACCCTAACCCTAAACCTCACCCTAACCCTAACACTAACCCTAACCCTAAACCTAACCCTCACCCTACCCCTCACCTACCCCTCACCCTAACCATCACCCTCACCCTAACCTTCAACCTAACCCTTACCCTCACCCTAACCCTCATCATAAACTCAACCAAAACACTAACACTAAACCTCACCCTAAACCTAATCCTAAATTTAAACATCACTCTAACCCTAAACCTCACCTCATCCTATCCCTCAACCTAACCCTTACCCTCATCCTAACTCTGACACAAAACCTATCCCCCACCTTCACCCTAACTCTAAACCTCACCCTAACCCTAAACCTACCCCTCACACTAATCCTAAGCCTAAACCTAATCCTCACACTATCCCAACCCTAACCCTAACCCTCACCCTCACCCTAACTCTAATCCTAACTCTAAGCCTAACCCTAATCCTAACCTTCACCATCAACCTCACTCTAACCCTAAGCCTATCCCTATACCTCACCTTAACCCTAATCGTTAACATAACCCTATCCCTAACCCTCACTCTCACCCTAAACCTAACACTAAACCTAACCCTCACTCTAATCCTCACCCTAATCCTAATGCTAACCAAACCCTCACCCTAACCTATACCCTCACCCTAACCCTAACCCTAATGCTCACACTAAACATAACCCTATCCCTAACCCTCACTCTATCCCACAAGCAAAACCTAATCCTAACCATAACCCTCACCCAACGCTAACAATAACCCGCAACCTCACACTAACCCTCACCCTCAGCCTAAAGCTAACCCTAACCCTAATCCTAACCCTAGCCCTCACCTAAGTCTAACCCTAATCCTCACACTCAACCTAACCCTAACCCTAACCCTAACACTCATGCTAACGCTAACTCCAACCCTCACCCTCACCCTAACCCTCACCCTAACCCTAACCATCACCCTAACTCTTACTCTCAAACTAACCCTAACCCTAACCATAACACAAAACCTCACCCTCACCCTAACCCTCAGCATCACCCTAACCCTCATCACCCTAACACTCACCGTCACACTAACCCTCACAAAAACCCTAACCTCACCCTAAACCTCACCCTCACCAAAATCCTCACTCTCACCCTAACCCTCACCCTCAATCTAAACATCACATTAACCCTAACACTCAACCTCACCATCACCCTCACCCTCAGCCTAAGCCTAAACCTAACCCTAACCCTAACCGTAATCCTCACCCTAATCCTAACACTAAACCTAACCCAAACCCTCACCCTCACCTTAACCCCGACCCTAACTCCAACGCTAACCCTAACCCTCACCCTCACCCTAAACCTCACCATAACCCTTATGCTCAATCTAACTCTAACCCTAACGTTCACACTAACGCTAACCCTAACCCTCACCCTCACCCTAACCCTCATGCTAACCCTACAACTAACCCTACCTCTCAACCTAACTCTAAACCAAACCCTAACCCTCACCCTCTCCCTAACCCTCACCGCCACCCTAACCCTCACCCTAAACCTAACACTCACCAAAACAGTAACTCTCACCATCACCTGAAACCTCAGTTACCCTAACCCTCACACTCACCATAAACATGACAATAACTCTAACCCTCACCCTAACCCAAACACTCACACAAACCCCAACCCTCACCCTAACCCTAAACCGAACCCTCAGCCTAACCCTCATCCTAATCCTAACCCTAACCATCACCCTAAACCTAACCCTCAACATCACTCTTACCCTCATTCTCAGATTAACCCAAAAATTAACCCTAATCATAACCCTAAACCTAACCCTAACCCTCACCCTCACCCTTACCCTAACCCTAACCCTAACCCTCACCCTCACCCTCACTGTAACCCTAAGCCTAACCCTAATCCTCACACTAACCCTAACCCTAACCCTAGCCCTAAACCAAACCCTAAACATAACCATAATGCTAACCCTAACCTTACACTAAACCTCACAGTCACCCTAACCATCACCCTTACCCTAAAATTCACACACACTCTAAAACTCACCCTCACTCTCACCCTCACTCTCACCCTAACACTCACCCTCATTCTCACCCTAACCATCACACTCACCCTAAACATCACACTAACCCTAACCCTCACCCTTACCTTAATCCTAACCCTCAACCTAACCCTCACCCTCACCCTCACCTTCACCGTAAACTTAACCCTAGCCCTAAACCAAATCATAAACCTACCACTCAACGTCACCTCACCCTAACCCTAACCCAAGAACTAAACCTCACCTTAACCCTAAAAATAACCAAATCCAAAAACTAACCCTGAAACTAACCCTAACCCCAACTGTAACCCTCACGCTAAGCATCACCCTAACCCTTACCCTCACCCTAACTCTAACCCTAAGCCAAAACCTAACCCTAACCCTCAACCGAACGCTCACCCTACCATAACCCTATACTTAAACCTCACCTTAACGCTAACCCCAACCCTAACCCTCACCCTCACCCTCACCCTTACCTTCACCCTAAACCTTACCCTCACCCTCACTCTATCCCTAACCCTAACCTTCACACTAACCTAACCCTCACCTTAACCCTAACCCTACCCATCAGCCTAACCCTCACCCTAACCCTCACCCTCACCCTCACCATCAGCCTAACCCTCACCATAAGCCTAACCATAACCCTAACCCTAATCGTAAACCTAACACTCACCCTCACCCTCAGACTCATCTTCAGCCTAACCCTAAACCTAACCCTAATCCTAACCCTAGCTATCAACCTCACCCTCACCAGAACTCTCACACTAACCCTAACCCTAACCCTCACACTCACCCTAACCTTAACCCTAAACCTAGCTCTCATCCTAACCCTAACTCTCACGTTAACGCTAACAATAAACCTGAACCTCACACTTACCCTTACCCTAAACCTTATTCTCAACCTAACCCTAAACCTAAACATAACCCTAACCCTCACCCTCACAATAATGCTCACCCTAACCGTGACCCTCAACCTAAAGCTAACCCTCACCCACATCTTAACCCTGACCCGAACCGAACCCTCACACTCACCCTAACCCTTAAACTCACCCTAAACTTCACACTAACCCTAATGTCACCCTAACCCTAACCCTTAACTTCATCCTAACCCTCACCCTCAAACTCACCCTCACCTTCACCCTATGGCTAACCCTAACCCTAACCCTATCCCTAATTCTAAACCTAAACCTCACCCTAACCTTCAGCCTAACCCTAACGCTAATACTAACCCTAAGCTCACCCTAAGCCTCACCCTCACTCTTACAATCAAAGTCACCCTAACCTGAACCCTATCCCTATCCCTAATCCTCACACTAACACTAATTCTAACCCGAACAGGAAACACAACCATCACCTTAACCCTAACTGTAACCATCACCATACACTAAACCTAACCCTAACCCTAACCCTCACCGTCACCCTAACCATCACCCTAACCCTAACCCTCACAACCACCCTAACCCTCACCCTCACCTGAACCCTCAATCTCACCCTAACCCTCATTCTCACCCTCACACCAAACCTCACCATAAACCTTAACCTCAACATAACTCTAACCCTAACAATTACCCTAAACCTCAGACTAATACTAACCGTAACGCTAACCCTAAACCTCACCGTCACGCTCACCCTCAGCCTAACCCTAAAACTAAAACAAAACCTAACCATAACCCTCAAACTCACTCTCACCCTAAACCTAACCCTAAACCTAAACCTAACCCTCACCCTCACCCTTACCCTAACTCTAACCCCAACAATAACCCTAAACGTAACCCTGACCCTAACACGAACCCTAACACTAACACTAACCTAACCCTCAGCATAAACCTAACCCTCATCCTCACCCTCACCTTAAACCTCACCCTAACCCCAACGCTAAACCTAACACTCACTCTCACCCTAAACCTCACCACAACCCTTACCGTCAACCTAACCCTAACTCTAACCCTCAACGTTACCTTAACCATCACCCTAACCCTAACACTCACACACACCCTAACCCTCACCCTTACCTGAACCCTCACTCTCACCCTAACACTCACCATCACCCTCACCCTAACATTCACCCTCACCCTAACACTTACCTTAACCCTCACCCTGACCCTCACCCTAAGCCTAAACCTAACCCTAACCCTAATCCTAATCCTAAACTCACTCTAACACTCACACTCAACCTCACCCTCAAGCCTAACCCTAACCCTAATCCTAACCCTAGCCCTCACCCTCACCCTCACCCTAATACTAACCCTAAACCAAACCCTAACCCTTACCCACACCCTAAATCTCATCCTCACCCGAACCCTTACACTTACCCCAAACCTCACCCTCACCCTAAACATCACACTAACCCTAACCGTCACCCTAAACTTATTCCTTACCCTCACCCTAAACCTCACCCACACCCTCACCCTCACCCTAAGCCTAACCCTAACCCTAACCCTAATCCTGACCCTATCACTAACCCTAACCCTAACGCTCACACTCACCCTAGCCCTCACCCTAACACAAACCCTACCCCTCACCCTACCCCTCACCCTAACCCTAAACCTGACATTCAACCTCACCCTCAACCTCACTCAAACCCTCACCCTATCCCTAACCCTCACCTAACCCTAACCCTAACCCTAACCCTCACCCTCGCCCTCACCGTAGCCCTAAACCTAAATTTAACCGTCAACCTCACCCTAACCCTTACTCTCACCATAACACTAAACCTAACAAAAACCCTAAACCTCACCGTCACCCGAACCCTCAACCTAAACATAACACTCACCCTAACCCTAACCCTCACAAATACCCTAAACCTCATCCTCACCCGAACCCTTACACTTCCCCTAAACCTCACCCTCACCCTAAACATCACACTAACCCTAACCGTCACCCTAAACTTATTCCTTACCCTCACCCTAAACCTCACCCTCACCCTCACCCTCACCCTAAGCCTAAACCTAACCCTAACCCTAATCCTCACCTTATCATTAACCCTAACCCTAACCCTCACACTCACCCTAGCCCACACCGTAACACTAATCCTACACCTCACCCTACCCCTCACCCTATCCCTAACCCTCACTTAACGCTAACCCTAACCCTAACTCTCACCCTCGCCCTCACGCTAACCCTAACTCTAACCCTCAACCTCACCCTCACTCTAACCCTAACCCTAACCCTAACCCTAACCCTAATCCTCACACTAAACCTAACCCAAAAATGAACCCTAACCATCAACTTTACCCTAACCCAAACCATCACCCTAATGCTAACCCTAATCCTACACATAACCTTCACCTTCACCCTAACCAACACCCTAACCCTAACCCTCACACACACCCTAAGCCTCACCCTCACCCGCACCCTCACTCTCACGCTAAACATCAGCCTCAACCTAACCCTCACCCTCACCATAAACATCATACTAACCCTAACCTTCACCCTACCCCTAACCCTAAAAATCACCCTAACCCTCAACCTCACCCTAAACCTAAGCCTAACCCTAACCCTAAACCTAATACCTAACCTAACACTGAACCTCACCCTAAACCTAAGCCTAACCCTAACCCTAAACCTAATACTTAACCTAACACTCAACCTCACCCTCACCATCATCCTCAGCCTACGCCTAACCCTAACCCTAATCCTCACCTTAGCTTTCACCTACACCCTCAACCTAACTGTAACCCTAACCCTAACCCTAACCCTCACCCTCACCCTAACCCTAACCCTAAACCTAACCCTCATCCTAACCCTATCACTCATGCTAACGCTAACCCTAACCCTCACCCTCACTCCAACCCTCACCCTAACCCTTACTCTCATCCTAACCCTAAACCTAACCATAACCCTAATCTCACCCACACCCTAACCCTCACCCAAACTCAAACACTCACCCTAACCTTCAGCCTCACCCTAAACATCACACTAACCCTAACCGTCACCCTAACCCTAAACATTAACCTCACCCTAACCCTCACTCTCAACCTCAGCCTCACCCTATGCCTAACTCTAACAGTCAACCTAATCCTAAACCTATCCTTCACCCTAAATCTCAGCCTAACCATAATGCTAAACCTAACCCTCACCCTCACCCTAAACCTCACCCTCACCCTTACGCTCACCCTCACCCTCACAGTAACCTAAAAATAACCCTAAATTTCACACTAAACCTAACCCGAACCCGAACACGAATCCTAATCTTCACCGTAACCCTAACCCTAACCATCACCCTAAGGCTAAACCTAACCCTAAACCTAAGCCTCACCTTCACCCTAACCATCACACTAACCCTAATCCTCACACACACCGTATTTCTCACCCTCACCCAAAACCTCACTCTCACACTAACCCACACCCTCAACCTCACCCTAACCCTCACCGTCACCCTAAATATCAAACTAACCCTAACCCTCAACCTAACCCTAACCCTAACCCTCATCCTAACACTCAACCTCACACTCACCCTAAGGCTAACCGTAACTCTAAACCTAATCCTAAACCTAACACTCACCCACACCCTCACCCTCATCCTCAGCCTAACCCTAAACCTAACCCTAATCCTAATCCTAGACCTCAGCCTCACCTTCACATTCACCCTAACTCGATCTTTAACCCAAACCCTCACCCTCACCCTAAACCTAACCCTAAACCTAAACCTCACCTTAAACTTTCCCCTCACCCTAAACCTAATCCTCACCCTCACCCTAACCCTCACCCTAACCCTTACTCTCACCCTAACCCCAAAACCTAAACATAACCCTAACCCTCACCCTCAACCTAATCCTAACCCTCACCCTAAACCTAACCCTCACCCACACCCTAACTGTCATACCTCACCCGAAACCTCACACTCACCTTAACCCTCACCCTCACCCTAAATATCACACTAACCCAAACCCTCACCCTCTTCCTAACCCTAACCCTAATCCTAACCCTCACCCTAAGCCCCACCCTAACCCTAACGCTCACCATAAACCTAAACCTTCCCCTCACCGTAACCCTCATCCTAACCCTAACCCTAAACTTCAACCTAACCCTTACCCTCATCCAAACCCTAGCCCTAAACCTAACCTAACTTCTCACCATAACCCTCACCCTAACCCTCACCCACACCCTAACCCTCACCCTTACCTGAACACTCACACTCACCCTGACCCTCAGCCTCACCCTAAATATCACCGTAACCCTAACCCTCACCCTCATCTTAACCCTAACCCTAACCCTAAACCTTACCCAAAGCCTCACCCTAACCCTAACGCTCACCATAAACCTAATCCTTCCCCTCACTGTAACCCTCATCCAAACCCTAACCCTAACCCTCACCGAATACCTCACACTAAACCTTACCCTCACCCTAACCCTAACCGTAACCCTAAACATAACCCTAACCCTAACCCTAACTCTCACCTGAACTCTAACCCTAACCCTAATCCTAACCCTCACCATCACCCTTTACCTAACACTGAGCCTTTCCCTAAACCTCACCCTAACCCTAACCCTTACCCTAACCCTAACCCTCACTCTGACCCTAACCCTAACACTAAACCTAACCCTCACAATAACCTTCACCCTAAGCCTAAAGCTAACCTAACACTCACCCTAAACCTCAGCCTAACCTATACCTTCACCCTAACCCTAACCCTAATGCTCACACTAACCCTAACCCTATCCCTAACCCTCACCCTAACCCTCACACTAACCCTAACCCTCACCTTAAAGCTAACCATAAACCCCAAGCTTACCCTCACCCTCACCCTCACCCTAAGTCTAACCGTAACCCTCAACCTCAACCTAAACCTAACCCTAACCCTAACCGTCACGCTAACGCTAACCCCAACCCTCACCCTCACCCTAACTCTCACCCTAAACTTAACCATAACCCTAACCCTTACTCTCACCCTAACCCTAACCATAACCCAAAACCTCACCCTCACCCTAACCCTCACCATCACCCTAAATCACACCATCACCCTAACACTCACCGTCACTCTAATCCTCACAATAACCCTAACCCTCACCCACACGCTAACCCTCACCATCACTCTAACACTCACCGTCACCCTAACCCTCACATTAACCCTCACCCTAACTATCGCCCCCAGCCTAACCCTAACACTAAACATAACCCTCACTCTAATCATCACCCAAACCCCAACGCTAAACTAACCCTCAACCTATACTTCCCCCTAACCCTTACCCTCACTCTAACCCTCACCCTCACCCTAAACATCACGCTAGCCCTAACCTTCACCCTAAACCTAACACTAAACCTAACCTTAATCCAAACACGAACCCTCATTCTAACCCTAAACCTAACACTAAGCCTCACCCTAACCCTAACCCTAACCCTCACCCTAAGCCTAAACCTCACCCTCACCCTCACGGGCACCCTCACACGAACCCTCCCCTAACCCTCACCCTCACCCCTAACATCATCCTAACGCTAACCCTCACCTTCACCCTAAACTTTACCCTAACCCTAAAACTAACCCTAACCCTAACCCTAACCCTAAGCCTAACCCTAAGCCTAACATTAACCCTAACCTTAACCTTAACCCTAACCCTCACCCTAACCATCACCCTAACCTTAACCCTAAACCTCACCTTCACTCTAGCCTTCACACTAACCCTAATACTAACCCTAACCCTCACCCTCACTCTAACAATCAACCTCATCCTAAACCTAACCTGAACCCTCAAACTCACTCTAACCCTTACCCTAACCCTAACATTATCTCTCACCCTCTCCCTCACCCTCACCCTTAACCTCACCCTAACCCTCACCCTATCACTAACCCTCACCTTAAACCTAACCCTCAACCTCACACTCAGCCAAATACTGAACCTAACCCTAACCCTCTGCCTAACCCTAATGCTAACACTAACCCTCAATCTCACCCTAAATCTCACCCTAACCCTTACTCTCAACCTAACCATAACGCTAAAACTAACACTAACCCTCACCCTAACGCTTACCCTCAACCTAACCCTAACGCTAACACTAACACTAACTCTCACATTAAACCTAACCCTCAACCTAAACCTAACGCTAAACCTCAGCCTAACCCTCACCCTAAGCCTAAACCTTACCCTAATCCTCACACTATCTCTAACCCTAACCCTGACCCTCAAACTAGCCCTCGCCCTCACCCTAACCCTAAACTTAAAACTCAATCAAACCCTCACCGTAACCCTAACCCTAACCCTTACCCACACCCTAATTCTAAACCTCACCCTAACCCTCGCCTTCACCCTAATCCTCATCGTCACCCTAACACACACCCTAACACTAACCCTCAACCTAAACCTAACCCTAACCCTCACCCTAACCCTAACCCTCATCCTAACCCTAAACCAAACACTCACCCTCACCCTAACACTAACACTAAACCTAACTCTAAGTCTCTTCCTAACCCTAACCCTAACCCTAATGCTAACCCTAACCCTCACCCTCACTTAACCCTCATCCTAACCCTATGTCTCGCCGTTACCCTAACACTAACACTAACCCTAAACCTAACAAACCCTCACACTAAACCTAACCCTCACTCTCACCCTAAACCTAACCCTAACACTAGCCCTCACCCTACCCCTCACACTAACACTAATGCTAAGCCTAAGCCTCACCCTCAACCTCACCCTAAACCTCAACCTCACCCTAACCCTAACCCTAATGCTAACCCTAAACCTCACCCTCAACCTCACCCTAAACCTCATCGTCACCCTAACCCTCAACCTAATCCTAACCCTAACCCTCACACTAACCCTATCCAAAACCCGCACCCTCAACCTAAAACTAACCCTAACCCTAAACCTACCCTAAAATACACCCTAACCCAAACTTTAACCATAAACCTCACCCTCACCCTAAACCTCACCCTAAACCTTACCCTCACCCTCACTGTAACCCTAATGCTCACCCTAACCCTCACACTAACGTAAACATCCACCTAACACAAACCCTAACCCTCAGCCTAACCCTCACCCTAACCCTAAACCTAATCCTAATCCTCAACCTATCACTAACCCTAAACCTAACCCTCACGCTCACACTAGCCCTCACCATAACACTAACCTTAACCTAACCCTCAACCTAAACCTAAACCTCATCCTAACCCTAACCCTCACCCTCACCCTAACCCTCACCCTAAACCTAATGCTAACCCTAAACCGCATCCTCACTCTAACCATCCCACTATACCTAAACCTAACACTAACCCTAACCCTCACCCTAACCCTAATTCAAACGCTCACCCTAACCGTTACCCTTACCCTAAACCTCACCCTAACCCTAACCCGAACCGTAACCCTCAGCCTAAACCTCACCCTTACTCTAACCCTAACCCTCACCCTAACCCTCAGCCCAACCCTGAACCTAAAACTAACCCTCATCCTAACCCTCAATCTAACCCTTATGCTCAACCTAATCCTAAACCTTATATTAACCCTAACACTCACACTGACCTTAACCTTCACACTAACCCTAAACCTACGCCTGAACCTAACACTCATCTTAACCCTAAACCTAACACTAACCCTCACCCTAAACCTAAACCTAACCCTAAAACTCACCCTAACCATAACTCTCACCCTCACCCTCAAACTCTGCCTCACACTAACCCTAACCCTAATACTAACACTAGCACTCATCCTCACCCTCACCCTAACTCTAACCCTAACCCTAATTCTAACCTTCACTCTCACCCTAAACCTAACACTAACAATAACCCTCACCCTAACTCTAACCCTCACCCTAACCCTAACCCTAAACCTAACCTTCATTCTCAACCTAACTCTCACCCTAAACCTAATCCTAACCCTTACCCTAACCCTAACCCTAACCTTCAACTGAACCCTAACCCCCACCCTCACTGTCACCGTTACCCTCATCCTCACTCTCAACCTAACCCTAACCCTAAACCTAATCCTAACCCTAACCCTCACACTCACCCTCAGCCTCACTCTAACCCTAACCCTAATGCTAACCCTCAACCTCAACCTCACCCTAACCTTAACCATATCCCTAAACCTCACACTAACCCTACCCTCACCCTAAACATACCCCTAAAACTCACACTCACCCTAACCGTAACATTTAACCTAACCCTCATCTGAAACCTGACCCTTACCTTAAAGCTAATCCTAAGCCTCAAACTAAACCTCACTCTAACCCTTACCCTCACCCTAACCCTCACCCTAACCCTAACCCTAACCATTACACTCACCTTAACCCTCACCCTTACCCTAAACCAAACCTCACCGTAACCCTTACCCTAAAGCTAACCCTAAACCTAACCCTCAACCTCATCCTAACCCTTACCCTCACCCTAACCCTCACCCTAACACTAACCCTAAACCTAACCCTAATACTAACCCTAACCCTCTCACTAACCCTCAACTTCACCATCACACTAACCCTTACCCTATTCCTAAACCTCACCCTAAACCTAACCCTCACCCTAACCCTAACACTAAACATCACCCTCACCCTAACCATTACCCGAATCCTAACTTTCACCCACAACCTAATCCTCACCTTCTATCGAACCCTCACCTTCAGCCTCACCCTAAACATCATCCTAACCCTAACCCTCACCCTAACCCTAAACCTCACCCTAAACCTTACCCTAACCCTCACCCTAAACCTAACCCTAACCCTAACCCTCACCCTCACCATCACCCTCACCCTAAGCCTAACCCTAATCCTCACCCTATCCCTAACCCTAAACCTAATACTCACTCTCACCCTAACCCTCACCATCACAATAACCCTCAGCCTGACCCTAACCCTAACCCTCACCCTCATGCTAAGCCTTACCCTAACCCTAACCCTAAAACTTACCCCACCATAACCCTCATCCTAAACCTTATCCTCATCATAACCCAAACACTAATCCAAAGCCTCACACTAACCCTAACCCTCACCCTAACCCTAACCCTACCCCTCAGCCTAACTCTCATCCTAACCCTAACCCTAACGCTAACCCTCAACCTAACCCTAACCCTAACCCTAACCCTCATCCTAACCTAACCCTCACCCTCACAATTACCCTCCCCCTCAGCCTAACCCTAACCCTAACCCTAATCCTTACCCGAACTCTCACCTTCACCCTCACTTTAACTCTAAACATAACCCTAATCCTACCCCTCACCCTCATCTCACAGTAAACCTAACCCTATCCATAAACCTCACCGTAACCCTAACCCGCACATTAACCTTAACACAGTCCTCCCCTCCCCCTAAACCTTACACTAAACCTAACCCTCACCCTAACCATCACCCTAACCCTAACGCTAACCTAATCCTCACCCTATACCTCACCCTAACCCTTACCCTCCCCCTAAACCTCACCCTAACGCTAATCGTAAACCTCAACCTCAGCCTAACCCTAACCCTAACCTTAATCCTAACCCTAGCACTCACCCTTTCCCTCATCTTAACTATAAACCTAACCCTAACCCTAACCCTCACCCTCAGTCTAACCCTAACCCTTACACTCACCCGAACCCTAACTCTCACGTTAATGTAAACCCTAACCCTCACCTTCACCCTAACCCTCACCCTAACCCTTATTCTTACCATAACCATAACCCTCAACCTCACCCAAACCCTCATACTCACGCAAAACCTCACGCTCACCCTAAACATCACACTAACCCTAAGCCTCACCCTAACCCTAACCCTACCCCTCAGCCTAACTCTCATTCTTAACCTAACCCTAATGCTAACACTCTCCCTAACCCTAACCTTAATACAAAACCTAACCCTCACCCTCAACCTATTCCTCATGCTCACCCTAAGCCTCAGCCTAACACTTTTCCTCACCCTAAACCTAAACCTAACCCAAACCCTCATAGAAACCCTAACCCTCAACCCAAACCTAAGCCTAACCCTCACCCTCACCCTCACCCTAACCCTAACCCTCAACCTAACCCTAACACTCACACTAACCCTAACCCTCACCCTAACCCTAACAGTACACCTCAGCCTAACACTCATCCTAACACTAACACTAACCCTAAACCTCACCCTTACCCTCACCCTCAGACTAACCCTAACCTTAAACATAACCATAACCCTAAACCTAACTCTCCTGCTCAACCTCACCTTAACTCAAACCATTACCCTAATCCTAATCCTCACCCTCACCCTGACCCTAACACAACCCCTAAACCTCACCCTAACCCTAACTGTAACCATAACCCAAACCCTCATCCTAACCTAACCCTCACCCTCACAATTACCTTCCCCCTCAGCCTAACCAAAACCCTAAGCCTAATCCTAACCCTCACCCTCAATTTCACCCTCACCCTAACTCTAACAATAACTCTAATATTAACCCTCAACCTCAACCTCACTGAAACACTAATCTTATCCCTAAACCTCAACATAACCTTAACCCTCACATTAACCCTAACCCTAAACATCCTCCCCACCCTAACCCTAACTCTAAACATAACCCTCAAACTAACCATCACCATAACCCTAACACTAACCTAACCCTCAACCTATAACTCACCCTAACCCTTACCCTCACCCTAAACCTCACACTAACCCTAACAGTAAACGTCAACCTCAGCCTGACTCTAATCCTAATCCTCACCCTCACACTCACCCTCACCCTTACCCTAAAACTAACCCTCACCCTAACCCTCACCCTCACCCTAACCCTCACCTTAACCCTAACCATAACCGTCACCCTCACCCTAAACCTAACCGACACCCTCACACTCGCCCTCACACTCACCATCACTTTAACCCTCACCCTAAACATCACCCTAAACCTAACCCTCACCTTAAAACTGACCCTAACCCTAACCCTAACCCTAACCCTTACCCTAACCCTAATCATCTCCTTCAGCCTAACCCTCACCCTCATCTGAAAACCCACCCTCACCCTAAACCTCACCCTTAACATCGCACTAACCTCACCCTCTCCCTAACCCTAACCCTAACCCTAAACTTCACCCTATCCCTAAACCTAACCCTATCCCTAACCCGAACCCTCATCCTAAACACAAACCTAACATTCACCCTAACCCTCACCCTAAACCTAACCCTAACCCTCACCCTCGCTTTCACCCTCACACAAACCTGAACGCGAACACTCACCTTAATCCTCACCGTCACCCTGAACATGACCCTACCCCTACCCCTCACCCTAACCCGAAACCTATACCTCACCCTAATCCTAACACGAACCCTCATTCTAACCCTAACCATAACACTAACCCTCACCCTCACCCTAACCCTAACCCTAACCCTCACCCTAACCCTAAACCTCACCCTCACCCTCACGCGAACCCTCACGCGAAACCTCACCCTAACCCTCAACCTCACCCCTAACATCACCCTAACCTAACCCTCAACCTCCCCCTAACCTTTACGCTAACCCTAACCCTAACCCTCACGCTAACACTTACATTAACCTTAACCCTCACTCGCACCCTAACCCTCACCCAAACCCTAACCCTAACCCTAACCCTCACCCTAACAATTACACTAACCCTAACCTTACCCCTCACACTAACCCTCACCCTAAACCTAACCCTAACCCTCTCCCTCAACCTAAGCCTAAACATAACCCTAAACCTCACCCTAACCCAAACCCTCGCCCTATCCCTAAGCCTAACCATTAACATCAACCTAACCATAACGCTAACCCTCACACTAACCCTCACCCTGATCCTAAAGGTAACCTTAATCCTCACCCTCACCATAACCCTCACCCAAACCATTATCCTCACCCTAACCGTAAATATAACCCTAATCCTAAACCCCACCCTAACCCTCACCCTCTCCCTAACCCTTATCCTAACCCTTACCCACACCCTAAACCTCAACCTAACAATTAACCAAATCTTAGCCCTAACCATAACCCTCACACTAACCCTAAACCTCACCCTAATCCTAACCCTACCCCTCACCCAAACCCTCAACCTATCCCTAACCTTCATCCACAAAATAGGCCTCACCCTCACCCGAAAACTCAAACTCACCCTAACCCTCACCCTCACCCTAAAAATCACCCTAACCCTAACCCTGCACCTCACCCTAACCCTAAACCTCATACTAACGCTAACCCTCACCCTAACCATAAACCTGCTCCTCTCCCTAACTCTATCCCTAACGCTTACCCTCAAAATAATCCTCATACTAACCCTAACCCTAACCCTCACCCTCACTCTAACACTCACTGTCAACTTAATCCTACCACTAACACCAACCCTAACACACACCCTCAACCTTACCTTCACCCTCACCCTCAACCTAACCCTCAACCTCACCCTATCCCTCACACTAAACCTAACCCTATCCCTCAGCCTAAACCTCACCCTAACCCTAACCCTAACACTAACACTAACCCTAACACTAACCCCATCCCTAACCCTCACCCGCACCCTCACCCGAAGCCTAACGCTAACCCTAACTCTAATCCTAAACCTAACCCTGACCCTCAGCCTCACCCTCACCCTCACCCTAACCCTAACCCTCACCCTAATCCTCACCCTAACCCTAACCTAACCCTCACCCTCAATCTAACCCTCACTGTCACCTTAATCCTCACCCTAATCCCAACCCTAACTCTCACCCTCACCCTCACCCTCAACCTCACCCTAAGCCTAACCCTATCCCTCACCCTACCCCTCACCCTAAACATAACCCTAACTTTCACCTTAATCCTCACCCGTAACCTAACCCTAACCTTCCCCCAAACCGTCACCCTCACGCTAACCCTAACCCTACCCTCACCCTAACCCTAATGCTAACACTAACCCTCAACCTCACCCTAACCCTCTCCCTAACCCTTACACTCACCCTAACCCTAACCCTCACCCTAAACCTTACCCTCACCCTAATCCTAACCCTAACCCTCCCCCTCACCCTAACCCTAACCCTAAATCTCACCCTAACCCACAAATTAACCCCAATGCTCACCCTAATCCTCACCCTACACCTCAACCTAAGCCTCATCCTAAACCTAAACCTCACCTTCACCCTAACCCTAACCCTCACCCTAACACTAACACTAACCCTCACCCTCACCCACATGCTCAGCCTAATCATAAACCTAACCCTAACCCTAAAACTAACTCTAACCCTCACCCTCACCCTCACCCTCACCCTAACCCTAAAACTAAACATAACTCTCACCCTCACACTCACTCTCACCCTAAACCTAACCCTAACCCTAAAAATAACCCTAAAACTAACCCTTACCCTAAAACTCTCACTAAACTTTACCCTCACACACAACCTAACCGTACCCCTCACCCTAAACCTCAACCTCACCCTAACCCTAACCCTCACCCTAACACTAAACCTAACCCTCACCCTAACCCTCATGCTCAGCCTAATCCTAACCCTAACCCTAAACCTAACTCTAACCCTCAACCTCAACATCACCCTCACACTCATCCTCACCCTAATCCTAACACTAAACATAACTCTCACCCTCACACTCATCCTCACCCTAAAGTTACCCTCAGCCTAACCCTAACCTTAACCCTGACCCTAACCTTAAAAGTAACCCTAAACCTAACCCTCAATCTAGCTGTCACCCTAACCTTAACCCTAACCCTAAACGTCACCCTCACCATTGCCCTAAACCTAACCTTAACGATCAACTTCAACTTAATTCTCACCCTGACCTTTACACTCATTCTCACCCTATACATCACACTAACCCTAACACTCACCCTAAACCTAACCCTAACCCTCACCCTCAACCTAAATGTCTTCCTAACCCAAACCCTAACCCTCACCCTCACCCTAACCCTAAACCTCACCTTCACCCTAAACCTAATGCTCACCCTCACCCTAACCCTCACCCTAACCCTTATCCTCACGCTAAACCTAACCTTAACCCTAATCCAAACCCTCACACTCCCCCTAACCCTAACCCTATCGCTCACACTAACCCTCACCCTAACCCTCAACCTAACCCTCACCATAACCCTAACCCTCACCCTAACCCTAATCCTCACCCTAATCTTCACCCTCACCTTAACTCTCACCCTAACCCTTAACCTCACCCTCACCCTAACCCTCACACTAACCCTAACCCTCACCTATCCTAACCCTAAACCTCACCCTCAACCTAACCATCTCCCTATCCCTAACCCTAACCCTCACCCTCACCACCGTAACCCCAATGCTCACCCTAATTCTAACCCAAAACCTAAACATCACACTCACACTAACCATAATGCTCATCCTCACCTTAAACCTCAACCCCACCCCAACCCTAACACTCACCCTAACACTTAACCTCACCCTAATCTTCACCCTAAAACTAACCTTCATCTTAATCCTCACTGGACTCCTCACCCTAAGCCTCATCCTAACCCTAAACCTAACCCTCACCCTAACCCTAACCCTCTCACTAACACTTACCCTAACCCTCACCCTCACCCTCACCATCAGCCTAATCATAACGCTAACCATAAACCTAAGCCTAACCCTCAACTTCACCCTCACCCTCACATTAACCCTAAGGCTAACACTATACCTAACCCTCACCCTCACACTCACCCTCACCCTAAAACTAACCCTAAACCTGAAAATAACCATAACTCTTACCCTACCCCTAACCCTCAAATTAACTTAACCCTCATACTAAAACTAACCCTAGCCCTCAACCTAACTCTTACCCGCACCGTAACCCTAACCCTAAACCTCACACTCACCTTAGCCCTCACCATAACCGTAATTCTAACTCTAATACTCACCCTAAACCTAACCCTCACCCTCACACTAAGCGTCACCCTCACCGTAACCCTCACCCTAACCCTAACACTAACCTTAAACTTCACCCTAACACTAACCGTGACCCTCACTCTCACCGTCACACTCACCCTCAGCCTAAACCGAACCCTAACCCTAATCCTAATCCTAAACCTCACTCTCACCCTCACCCTAATCCTAAACCTAACCCTCACCATCACATTCACACTCACCCTCACCCTAAACTTCATCCTCACCATAACCCTAACCCTAACCCTCACCCTAACCCTCAACCTCACCTTAACTCTCACCCAAACCCTTACCCTCATCCTGACCTTAATCCTCACACTAACACTAACCCTCACCCTAAACCTAACCCTATACCTCATCCTCACCCTAACCGTCTCCCTAACCCTAATCCTAACCCTCACTGTCACCCTAACAATAATGCGCACCCTAACCCTAACCCTAAACCTCAACCTCACTCTAACCCTAATTCTTACCCTCACCCTAACCCTCACTCTAACACTTACCCTCACACTAACCCTAACCCTCACCTTCACCCTAACACTCACCCTAACCCTTAACCTCACCCTAACCCTCACCCTAAACCTCACCCTCACCCTACCCATAACCCTAACCCTCATCCTAACCATAACCCTTACCCTAAACCTAACCCTCACCCTAAACCTCACCCTAACCCTTTCCCTTACCCTCACCCTAACCCTCACACTAATCTTAACGCTCACCCTATCCCTACCCCTAAACCTAACACTCACCCTCACCCTTACCCTCACCCTAACCCTTATCCTCAACCTAAACCTAATCTTAACCCTAACCTTAACCCTCACACTAACCCTAACCTTAACCCTAATGCTAACTTTAACCCTAGCCCGCCATTAAACCTAACGGTACCCCTCACCCTAACCCTGACCCTCACCCTAACCCTAAACCTCAACCTAACCTAACCCTAAAACTAACCCTAAACATAAACCTAACCCTAACACTAAACCTAAACCTCACCCTAACCTTAAAACTATCCCTCACCCTAACCCTCACCCTCACCCTCACCCTCAGCCTAACCTTAACCCTAACACTAATCCTCACCCTAATCCTCACCCTCGCCCTGACCTTAACCCTAAACCTCACCCTCACATTCAACCTCACCCTCACGCTAACCTGCACCTCACCATAAACCTAAATCTAAATTTCACCTCAACTTAAACCTAACACTCACCCTAACCCTAATGCTCAGCCTAACCCTACACCTAACCCTAAATCTCACATTCACCCTAACCCTAATGCTTATCCTCACCCTAACCCTCACCCTAACCCTTACCCTCACACTAAGCCTAAAACTCACTCTCGCCCTATCACTCACCTTAACACTTAACCTAACACTAACCCTCACCCTAACCCTAGCGCTCACCTTAACCCTCACCCTACCCCTCAACCTAAGCCTCATCCTAACCCTAAACCTAAACCTCAACTTAACCCTCACCTGCAACCTAACCCTAACCCTAACCCTCACACTCAGCCTAATCGTAACCCTAACCCTAATCCTAACTCTAACCCTCACCCTCACCCTCACCCTCACCCTAACCCTAACACTATACCTAACCCTCACCCTCACACTCACATTCACCCTAAACCTAACCCTAACCCTAAAATAACCCTAACCCTAAGGCTACCCCTAGTCCTCACACTAAACATAACCCTCACACTAACCTAACCATAACTCTAACACTAATCCTTACCCTCATCCTCACACTAACCCTCACCCTAACCCTAACCCTAACCTTCACCCTCACCTTAGCCCTCACCCTAACCCTAATCATAACCCTAATTCTCACCCTAAACCTAACCCTCACGCTCAGACTAACCCTCACCCTCAGCATAACCCTCATCCTAACCCTAATCCTAACACTCACTCTCACCCTAAACCTAACCCTAAACCTCACCCGAACCCTACCCCTAAACCTAACCCTCACCCTCAACCTTACCCTCAACCTAAACGTTACCCTAACCCTCATGCTAGCCCTAACCCTCACCCTCACCCAAACCCTCGCCCTAAAACTTATCCTCATCCTAACCCTAATCCTAACCCTCACACTAACCTTAAACCTCACGATAACCCTAACCCTATCCCTCACACTAACCCTCACCCTAACCCTCACCCTCACCGTAGCCCTCACCTTCAACCTAACCCTTACTCTCCATCTCACCTCACCCTCAAACTAAACCTAACCCTAAACCTCACTCTCAACCTAACCCTAACAGTAATCCTAATCCTAACTCTCACACTATCCCTAACACTCACCATAACCCTAACCCTAACCCTAACACTCAACCTCAGACTAACCTTAACCCTAAACCTAAGCCTCACCCTCAAATTAACCCTAACCCTAATCCTAACCCGAACTCTCACCCTAACCATCACCCAAACCCTAGCCCTCATCCTAAACCTCACCCTCACCATAATCCTCACCCAAACCCTAACTCTTTCCTATCTAAAACACTCACCCTCACCCTCACTCTCAACCTCACCTAACCCTAAATCTATCCCACACACTCACCCTCAACCTAACCCTAACCCTAAATATAACCCTAACACTAACCCTAAAACTAAACCTAACACTCACCCTAACCCTAACCATAACCCAAACCCAAACCCAAACACACACCCTCACCTTAAACCTAAACCTCACTCTAACCCTATCCCTAACACTTACCCTAACCCTAAATCTACCCCTCACCCTAACACTAATCCTAATCCTAATCCTCACCATAACCATAACATTCACCACCAGCCTAACCCTCACCCTCACCCTGACCCTCACCCTAACCCTAATCCTAAACGTCAAGCTCACACTAATTCTCACCCTAACCCTTACACTCACCCTCACCCTAATCATCACACTAACCCTAACCTACACCCTAACTCTAAATTTAACCCTCACCCTCACCCTCACCCTCAGCCTAAAACTAACCCTAACACTAATCCTAACCCTAACCCTCACCCTCACTCACTCCCTAACCCTAAACTTAATCCTAACCCTCACCCTCACCCTCACCCTCAACCTCAACCTCACCCTCACCCTAACCCTCGCCCTCACCCTAAGCCTAAACCTAACCCTAATCCTAACATGCACCCTAACCATAACCCTCAACCTAACCCTAACCCTAACCCTCACCCTCACCGTCACCCCATCCCTAACCCTCAACTTAATCGTCACTCTCAACTTAACCCTAACCCTAACTCTAACCCTCACCCTAACCCTAACCCTAATCCTAAACCTCACCATAACCCTAATCCTCACCCTCACCCTCACCCTAAACCTCATACTAAACCCCTCACCCTAATCCTCAACCTATCCCTAACCCTAACCCTAACCCTCACTCTCACCCTAGCCCTGACCCTAACCATAACACTAACCCTAAAACTATCCCTCAACCTAACACTCACCCTAATATCATGCTATGCTTAACACTCACTCTCACCCTAAACCTCACCTTAAACCTTAACCTCACCCTAACTCTAACCCTAAACCTAACCCTCAAACTAAACCTAACCCTCACACTTAACCTAACCCTCACCCTCAACCTCAGCCTAACACTAACCCTAACACTAATCCTAACCCTAACCCTCACCCTCACTCACTCCCTAACCCTAAACTTAACCCTAACCCTCACCCTCACCCTCACCCTCAACCTCAACCTCACCCTCACCCTCACCCTAACCCTCACCCTAATCCTAATCCTAAACCTAACCCTCACACTAACCCTAACCCTAAACCTAATGTTAACCCTAACCCTCACCCTCACCCTAACCCTTCCCCTCACCATAACTCTAACTCTAACCCTAACCCTCACACTAAACCTAACAATCACCCTTACCCTAACCCTCACCCTCAGCCTCACCCTAACCCTAACCCTAAACCTAACCCTAACCGTAACCCTAACCCTAATGCTAACCCTACAACTTCCCCTCACACTAACTCTCAACCTAACCCTTATTCTCACCCAAACCCTCATCCTAACCTTAACGCTGACCCTCACTCTAAACCTAACCATCAACCTAACCCTAAACCTACCCCTCAGCCTAACCCTCACCCTAACTCTTACCCTCACCTAACCCAAACCCTAACACTCACCCTAACCCTAATATTAACACTAACCCTCACCCTCACATTAATCCTCACTCTGACACTTACTCTCACATTAACCCTAACCCTCACCCTAACCCTAATCCTCACCCTAGCACTAAACCTAATCCTCATCCTCAACCAAACATTAAACCTCACCCTAACACTCACCCTAACCCTAACGCTCACCCTAACAACAATCCTACCCCTTATCCTAACCCTCATCCTAACCCTAAACCTAACCCTCAGCCTAACCCTTACCCTGACCCTAACCTAAACCTAACATTCACCCTCACCCTCAACCTCACCCTCAACCTAACCAAAACCCTAACCCTAAACCTAAACCTAACCCTCACCTTCACCATCACAGTCAACCTAAACCTAACAATAACACAAAAATTAACACTCACCCTGACACTCACCCTCACCCTAAAAGTAAACCTAACCCTCAACCTCACCTTAGCCCTCATGCTATCCCTAATCCTAACAGTAATCTTCACCCTAACCTTAATCCTCACACTCACCCTAACCCTCACCCTCACCCTCATACTCACCCTAACCCTAACCCTAACCCTAAAACACACCTTCACCCTACCCCTCACACTAACCTTAACCCTCACCCTAACCCTCACCCTAACCCTAACCCTCAACCTCACCCTCACCCTAACGCTAATGCTCCCCCTCACCCTAACCCTTACCCTCACACTAGCCCTAATACTTACCCACACCCTAACAATCATCCTAAACCTTAACCTCACCTTAAAACCTCACCCTAACCCTACCCCTAACCCTAGCCCTCATTCTCACTTTAACCCTAACCCTAACCTTAACCCACACCCTAACCCTACTGCTAACCCTAACTCTCACCCTCACCCATACCCTCAACCTTAACTTTACCCACACCCTAAACTTAACCCTAACCCTAATCCTAAATCTAACCCTCACCCTAACCCTAACACTAATCCTCACCCTCACCTTCTCCCTAAACCTAAACCTAATCCTCACTCTCACCTTAACCCTAACCTTAAACCTAATCCTAATCCTCACACTAACCCTAACACTCACCCAAACCCTAACCGTCACCCTAACCCTCACCCTCACCCTCACCCTCACCCTCACCCTCAACCTCACCCTAACCTAACCCTAACTCTAACCAAACACCCAACCTCAACCAAACCCTAACCCTAAAAATAACTGTAAACCTAACCCTCACACTAAAACTAACCCTCACCCTAAACCGAACCCTAACCCAAACCCTAACACACACCCTCACCCTAACACTAAAACTCACCATAACCCTAACCCTAAACCTTACCCTAACTCTCACCCTCACCCTAGCCCTCAGCTTAACCGTAATCCTAACCCTAATCATCACCATAAACCTAACACTCACTCTCATCCTAACCCTCACCCTCACCCTCACCCTAATCCTAAACTTCATGCTCACACTAATTCTCACCTTAACCCTCACACACACCCTCAGCCTAACCATCACACTAACCCTAAATTACACCCTAACCCTAAACTTAACTCTCACCCTCACCCTCACCCTCAACCTCAGCCTAACACTAACCCTAAACCATAATCCTAAACCTTACCCCCACCCTCACTCTCATCCTAACCCTAAACCTAACCCTAACATTCACCCTCACCCTCACCCTCATCCTCAACCTCAACCTCAACCTCAATCTAACCCTCACTCTCACCCTCACCCTAACTCTAACCCTAACGCTAACACTCACCCTAACCCTAACCCTCAACCTAACCCTAACCCTAACCCTAAACCTCGCCCTCACCCCATCCCTATGCCTCAACTTAATCCTCACCCTCAACCGAATCCTGAACCTAACCCTAACCCTCACGCTAAAAATAATCCTTACCCTAACACTCAACCTCACTCTCAGCCGAAACATCACCCTAACCCTAAACCTAACCCTAACCATCACCCTATCCCTAGCCCTCACCCTAACCCTAATCTTCACCATAAACCTAACACTCACCCTAACCCTAACTCCAACCCTAACCCTAACCCTCACAGTAACCCTAACTCTCACCCTAAGCCTACCCTCACCCTAAACCTAAACATAAACCTAACACTAACCCTAACCCTAATCCTCACTCTAACCCTAAACCTCACCCTAACCCTAACCCTAAACCTAAACCTCACTCTTACCCTCACCATAACCCGAACCTTAACGTAACCCTAACCCTCAGACTAAAGCTAACCCTCACACTAACCCTAACCCTAAACCTCAACCTACCCCTCACCCTAACACTCAGGCTAACCCTAACCCTCACTCTCACCCTAACCCTCAACCTAACACTTACTCTCAACCTAACCCAAACCCTAAAGCTCACCCTCACCCTCAGCCTCACCCTAACCCTAACCCTCACCCTAAACCTCACCCTCACCCTCACCCTCACCCTAAGCCTAAGCCTAAACCTAACACGAATCCTAAACCTAACTCTCACCCTCACTCTAATGTTAACTCTAACCCTAAACCGAACTTTAAACCTCACCCTCACTCTAGCCCTCATCCTAAACCTAACCCTAACCCTCACCCTACCACTCAAACGAACCCGTATCCTCATCTGAAGCCTAAGTCTCACCCTAACCCTAAACATCACCCTAAAGCTTACCCTCACCCTAACCCTAACCTCAGCCCTAACCCTAACCCTCACAATAACCCTAAATCTCACCCTAACCCTACCCTCGCCCTAACCCTAAACCTCAAAATAACCGTAACCCTATCCCCACTCTAACCCTAAATGTCACCCTAACCCTAACCCTAAACCTAACCCTCACCATAACCCTTACCCTCATCCTAACCCTAACCTTAATGTAACCCTAACCCTCAGACTAAAGCTAACCCTCACACTAACCCTAACCCTAAACCTCAACTTAACCCTCACCCTAATACTCAGGCTAACCATAACCCTCACTCTCACCCTAACCCTCAACCTAACACTTACTTTCACCCTAACCGAAACCCTAAGTCTCACCCTCACCCTCACCCTCACCCTAAGCATAACCCTAAGCCTAACCCTAATCCTAACACTAACTCTGACCTTCACCCTCACCGGAACCCTAATCCTATCTCTATCCCTAACCCTCACCCTCAATCTCAATCTCACCCTAACCCTCAGCCTCACACACACCTTCAACCTAACCCTAATCCTAACCCTCACCATCACCCTTACGGTAACCTTAACCTTAACCCTAAACCTCACCCTCAGCCTCACCCTAAACAAAAAACCAACCCCTCATTCTAACACTCAACCTACCCATAAACCTAACCCTAATCCACACACTAACCCTCACCCTAACCCGAACACTCACCCTAAACCTAACCCTCACCCTGAGACTCACCCTGACCCTAACCCTAACCATAAACCTAACACTCACCCTCACAGTAATCCTCAACCTTACCCTTACCTTCACCCTAAACCTTAACCTAACCCTAACTCTAACACTAAGCCTCACCCTAACACTCACCCTAACCCTATGACTACCCCTAACCCTCAACCTTACCCTCACCCTAACCATAAACATAACCCTGACCCTCACACTAAACCTTACAGTCACTCTAAACCTAACCCTAACCCTCAGCCTAACCCTAACCCTAACACTCACACTAATCCTAAGCCTAAACCTAAACCAAACCCTAAGCTTCACCCTAACCCTCACCCTCACCCTAATCCTAAGCCTAACCCTAACATAACACTAATACTAAACCTAAATCTCAACCTCACCCTCACCCTAACGCTAACCCTAATCCTAACCCTAACCTTAACCCTCACACTAAACCTTACCCTCACTCTAAACCTAACCCCAAACCTAACCCTAACCCTCAACCTAACCCTTACCCTCAGCTTAATACTAACCCTCACCCTAACCCTAACCGTTACCCTAAACCATAACCTCACTCTAACCCTAACCCCAAACCTAAACCTAACCCTCACACTAACCCTACCCGTCACCGTCACCCTAAACCTCTCCCTAACCCTTACACTAACACTAACCCTAAGCTAGCCCTAACCCTAACCCTCACACTAATCCTAACCTTAACCCTATCTCTAACCCTAAACTTCATCCTAACAATCACCGTAAACCTAACGCTAACACTCACCCTAACCCTAACCGTAACACTAACCCTCACCCTCACCCTAACCCTCATGGTCACCCAAAACCTGACCCTAAACCTAACCCTCACACGCATCCTAAACCTCAAACTTACCCTAACCCTCTCCCTCACACTAACCCGAACTCTCACCATAAACCTCACCCTCAACCTCAACCTAAGACTAACCCTAAACCTCACACTAATCCTAAACCTAACCCTAACTTTAAGCTTCACCTTAACCCTTACCTTCACCCTAACCCTAACCCTTACACTCACCTTAACACTAACACTCACCCTAACTATAACCCTCACCCTAACCATTAACCTCACCCTAACCCTAACCCCAACCCTAACTCTACCCCTCACCCTAACCCTAAGCTTAACTCTAACCCTCACGTTAACCCTAACCCACACCCTCACCCTAACCCTAAACCTAGACCTAATCCTCACCCTAACCCTAACCCTTACCTAAACCTACCCCTAACCCTCACACTCACCCTCACCCTAACCCTAAGCCTAACGCTAACCCTCAACTTAACCCTAACCGTCACCCTCAAACTCACCCTCAACCTAACCTTAACCCTAACCCTAACCCTAAACCTCACCCTAACCCTAACCCTCACATTAAAACTTACACTCATCCTCACCCTAACTGTAACCCTAGCCCTAACCCTAACCCACCCCCTCACCCTCACCCTCACCTCAGCCTAACCCTAACCCTTATCCTAATCCTAACCCTAACACTAACTCAAATTCTCACCCTATACCTAAACCTAAACCTAACCCTGACCCTCACCCTAGCCCTCACCCTAAATCTAACCGTAACCCTAACCCTCACCCAAACCCTCACCGTCACCCTAACACTTACCCTCACCCTAAACATCAACCTAACCCTAACCCTCACCCGAACCCTAACCCTAACCCTCACACTAAACCTAACCCTCACCCTAAACATAAATTTACCCCTCACCCTAACACTGAACTTAACCCTAACCCTAAACCTAACCCTAACCCTAAACGTCACCCTAACCCTAACCCTAACTCTAACCCTGACCCTAACCCAAACCCTCACCCTCACCCTCATCCGCACCCTCAGTCTAACACTAACGCGAAGCCTAATCCTAAACCTAACCCTAACCCTACTCCTAAACCTAACCTTCACCCTCACCCTAACTCTAACCCTTGCCCAACCCTCACCCTCACCCTAACTCTAAACCTCACCGAACCCTAACCCTCACCCTCACACTCAGCCTAACCCTAACCCCAACCCTCACCCTCAACCTAACCCTAAACATAACCCTAACCCGCACCCTAACCATAAACCTCACCCTATCATTAAACATCACCCTCACGCTAACAGTCACCCTAACCATTACCCTACCCCTCAACCTAACACTCATCCTAACCCTAACCCTCACACTAACCCTAACCCTAACCCTAACCCTCACCCTAACCCAAAGCATCAATAGCACACTCAACCTAACGCTTCGTCTATCCCTAACCCTAACCCTAACCCTAATCCTAACCCTAACCCTAACCCTAATCCTAAACCTAACCATCACCCTCACCCTAACTCTAACCCTTACCCAACCTTAACCCTCACCCTAACTCTAACCCTCACCTCTCCCTAATTCTCACCCTCACACTCACCCTAACTCTATTCCTAAACCTTACCCTAACCTTAAACATAACCCTAACCTTCACTCTAACCCTCATCCTAACCCTAAGGCTAACACTAAACCTCACCTTCAACCTAAACCTCACCCTAACCCTTACACTCACCCTAACCCTAACACTAACCCTAACACTCACACTAATCAGAACCCTAAACCTAACCCTCACCCTAACCATAACCCGACCACTCACCCTACACTTAAACCTAACCCTAAACCTAACCCTAATCCTTACAATAACCCTAAAACTCATCCTAACCCTAACCCTAAACCTAACCCTAACCCTCACCCAAACCCTTACCCTCACCCTAACCCTAACCTTTACCCTAACCCTAACCCTCAGACTAAACCTAACCCTCACCCTAAACCTAACCCTTCCCCTCAGGCTAACCCTCACCCTAACATTCAGGCTAACCCTAACCCTCACTCTCACCCTAACCCTCAGCCTAACACTTACTCTCACCCTAACCCTCACCCTAAAATCACGCTCACCCTCACCCTCACCCTCACCCTCAGCCTAACCCTAAACCTAACCCTAATCCTCACCCTTAAGCTCACCCTCACCCTCTGCCTAAACTTAACCCTGACCCTATTCCTAACCCTAAAGCTCACCCTCACCTCACACTAAACCTAAACCTAACCCTAACGGTAACCCTCATCCTCAACCTCACACTAACCTTAACCCAGCCTCATCCTCACCCGCACGCTAACACTAACCCTAACCCTAACCCTAAACAAAAGCCTCACACTAACCCTATCCTTAACCCTTACCCTCACCCTTACCCTAACCCTAACCGTAAGCCTAACACTCAACCTAACCCTCACCCTAAACGAAATGCTAAACCTAAACCTCAACCTCAACCTAACCCTCACCCTAACACTTATCCTCACATTAATCATAACATTATCCCTAACCATCACCCTTAGACTAAACCTAACCCTCACCCTAACCCTAAACCTACCCCTCAGCCTAACACTCACCCTAACCCTAAACCTAACCCTAATTCTCACCCTATCCCTAACCCTAAACCTAACCCTCACCCTCACCCTAGCCCTCACCCTAACTCTAACCCTCACCCTAACCATCACCCGAACCCGAACCCCACCCTAAGCCTCACCATCACCCTAAACATCACCCTAACCCTTAGCTTCACCCGAACCCTAACCCTAACCCTCACACTAAACCTAACCCTCACCCTAAACATAACTCTACCACTGACAATCACACTCATCTTAACCCTAACCCTAAACCTAACCCTAAACCTAAACCTAACCCTCACCCTAACCCTAACCCTAACTCTAACCCTCACCCTAACCCAAAACCTCACCCTTACCCTCACCCTCACCCTCAGTCTAACCCTAACGCTAACCCTAATCCTAAACCTAACCCTAACCTTACTCCTAAACCTAACCTTCACCCTCACCCTCACCCTAACTCTAACCCTTGCCCAACCCTAACCCTCACCCTAACTCTAAACCTCACCGAACTCTAATCCCCACCCTCACACTAACCCTAACCCTAACCTGAACCCTCAGCCTCACCCTAACCCTAAAACTAACCCTTACACTCACCCAACCAGAAACCTCACCCTCACATTAAACATCAGCCTAAACCTAACCCTCACCCTAACCCTTACCCTAACCCTCAACCTAACCATCAAGCTCACCCTCAAACTCACACTATGCCTAATCCTGAAGCAAACACTAATCCTAATCCTAAATCTCATCCTCACCCTAATGCTAACCCTAACACTAACCCAAACCTAAACCCTCACCCTAACCCTCAACCTAACCCTTATCCTCACCCTAACCCTAACCCTCACCCTAAGCCTGACCCTAATCCTCACACTAAACCTAACCCTCAACCTAACCCTAACTCTCACGCTAAACTAACCCTAACCCTAACCCTAAACCTCACCCTAACCCTCACCCTAACCTTAAACCTCATCTTCATACTTACACCCATCCTCACCCTAAACCGAACCCTAAACCTAACCCTCACACTAACCATAACCCTCACCCTGAACCTAACCCTACCAGTCACCCTAAACCTCATCCCAAACCTAAACTTAACCCTAGTACTCACCCTAACCTTAACCCTAACCATAACCCTCACCCTCACCCTAAAACTCACCCTCACGGTAACCCTCACCCTAACCCTCAGCCTAACCCTAACCCTAACCCTAATCCTAACCCTAACCCTCACCTTAAACGTCACACTAACCCTCACCCTAACCCTAACCCTCATCCTCAACCTAATCCTCACCGTAACCTTCACCCTCACACTAATCGTTACTCTCACCCTAACCCTACCCCTAACCCTCACCCTAACCCTCACTCTAAACATACTGCTCAGCCTAACCCTCACCCTAACCCTATTCCTCACCTTCAAACTCACCCTAATCCTTACCCTAAAAATCAATCTAATCCTCACCCTAAAACTTATCCTCACCCTAACCCTAACCCTCTCACAAACCCTAAACCTAAACCTCACCCTACACCTCACTCAAATGCTAACCCTAACCCTCACCCTAACATTCACTCTCACCCTTATCCTCAACCTAACCCTCACCCTAAACCTATCCGTAAACCTAACACTCACACTATACTTCACCCTCCCGCTAACACTAACCCTAAACATCACTCTAACCCTCACCCTAAACCTAACCCTAATCTTAACCCTATTCCTCAACCTCACCCTCACCCGAATTCCGAATTCTAACACCAAACCAAAACCTAAACCTCACCCTCACCCTAACCCTAACTCCAACTCTCACCCTTACCCTAACCCTCACCCTAAACCTAACACTAACCCTCATGCTCACAGTAACTCTAAACCTCACCCTAACCCTCAACCTAACCCTAAAGCTAACCCTAACCCTCAACTTCACCCGAACCCTAACACTAACCCTTATGCTCACTCTAACCCTAAACTTAAGTCTAACCCTCACACTAACCCTAATCCTCACCCTAAACCTAAGCACACCCCTCTCTCTTACCCTCATCCTAGCACTAATACTAACCCTAACCATCACCCTAACCCTAAACCTTACCCTCACATTCACTCTAACACTCCCTGACACCTTAAATCTCACACTTTCCCTAACCCTCACCCATAACCTCACCCTATACCTAATCCTAACCCTAACTCTCACCCTCAACCTCACCTACACCCTAACCCTAACCCTATCCCTCAACCTCACACTAACACTCATACTCACCCTCACCCTAACACTCACAATAAACATCACCCTAACTCTAACCCTCACGCTAATCCTAAACCTAAACCTCAACCTAAAGCTAACCCTCACCCTAAATTTCACCCACACTCTAATACTCACCCTAACCCTAACCCTAATCTTCAACGTCACCCTCACCCTCAGCCTAACCCAAACCCTAACCGTTACCCTAACCCTCACCCTCACCCTAACCCTAACCGTAATCCTACCCCTAACCCTCAAACTAACCCTAACCCTAACCCTCATCCTAACCCTTAACCTAACCCTCATCCTCACCCTAACACGAACCGTAACCCTAACTTTCACCCTAGACCTCACCCTAACCTTAACCTTAATCCAAACCCTCATCCTCACTATAACACTCAGCCCAACAATTACCCTCACCCTCACCCTAACCCTAACCCTCACACTAACCCTAAACTTCACCCTAACCCACCAAACCCTAACCGTTACCCTAACCCTCACCCTCACCCTAACCCTAACCGTAATCCTACCCCTAATCCTCAAACTAACCCTAACACTAACCCTAATCCTACCCATCACCCTAACCCTAACCCTAACCCTAACGCTAACCCTCACCCTAACCCTAAGCCTCACACTCACGCTTAACCCTCACTGTCACCCTAACCCTCACCCTAAACCTAAACCTCACTCACACACTAACCCTCATCTTCACCCGAACTCTCACCATCACCCTAAACCTCACCCTCACCCTAAACATTACCCTAACCCTAACTCTCAGCCTAACCTTAACCCAAACACTCTCCCTAAACCAAAACTCACCCTAACCCTCACTCTCACCCTAAACCTCACCGTAACCCTCACCCTAAACCTAACGCTAACCCTAACCCTCACCCACAACCTAAACCTCACCCTAACCCTTACCCTCACCCTAACCCTCACACTAACGCTAAACCTCACCCTCACCTTCAACCTCACCCTAAGCCTACTCCTTAACCTCTCCCTAACCCTCACACTAACCCTAACTCTAACCCAAATCTAATCCTCACACTAACCCTAACCCTAACGCTATCCCTAACACTAAACATCAACCTAACCCTCATCCTCACACTAACCCCAACCCTCACCCTCATCTTAACCCTCACCCTAACAATAACCCTAACCCTAACCCTAAACCTAACCCTCACACTAACCCTAACCCTCACCCTAACCCTAAACCTACCCCTCACCCTAACCCTCATTCTGACCCTAATCCTCACCCTAAACCTAACCCTAACTTTAAACCTCAGCCTCAACCTAACCCTCACTGTCACTCTAACCCTCACCCACACGCTAACCCTAACTCTAAACCTCACACTAAACCTAAACCTCAGCCTAACCTTAACCTTACTCCTCACACTACACCTCACCCTAACCCTCACCTTCACCCTATCCCTCAACTTAACCCTAACCCTCACCCTCATCCTAACCCTCACCCTAACCCTAAAATTAACCTAACACTCAGCCTCACCCTAACCCTCACCCTTACACTTACCTTCACCCTAACCCTCACCCTAACCCTAAACCTAACCCAAACCCTCAGCCTAACCCTAACTCTAACCCTCACCCTCACACTAAGTATTAACCTCATCCTAACCATAAACATAACCCTAACCCTCACACTAACCCTAACCCTCACCCTAAACTTAACCCTAACCCTCACCTTAATACTCATACAAACCCTAACCCTAACCCTCAAGCTAACCATAATCCTAACCCTAACCCTCACCGCAAGCCAAAACCTCAACCTCACCCTCAACCTCACCCTAACCCTCAGTCTAACCCTAACCCTAACCCTAATCTTAGCACTAACCTTAACCCTAAACCTAATCCACACCCTCACCCTCAACCTAACTCTAACCCTTACCCAACCCTAACCCTCACCCTAACTCTAACCCTCACCCAAACCTAAACCTCACCCTCACACTCACCCTAACCCTAACCCTTACACTCACCCTAACCCTAACCCTAACCCTGACCCTAACACTCACATTAATCCTAACCCTAACCCTAACCCTAAACTTCACCCTAACCCTCAACCTAAGCCTAACCCTACCCCTTAGCCTAACCCTAAACATAACCCTAACCCTAATCCTCACACTAACACTAAGCTTCACACTAATGCTAACCCTATCCCTAACCCTCACCCTAACTCTTACCCTCACCATCACCCTAACCTTAACCCTAACCCTAACCCTCAGACTAAACTTAACTCTCACCCTAACCCTCACTCACACCCTAAACCTCATCCTAACCCTTAGTCTCACCCTAACCCTAGCCCTAACCCTAACCCTACCCTTACACTAATCCTATCCCTAACCCTAACCCTAACCCACACTCTAAACCTCACCCTAACCCTACCCCTAACCCTTACCCTAACGCTAACCCTAACCTTAACCCTCATCCTAACCCTAAACCTAACCCTAAGCCTCCCCTTCACCCTCCCCCTCCCCCTCACCATAACCCTCAGCCTAAACATAACCCTAATCATAATCCTAAACCTAACCCTCACACTCACCCTCACACTAAATCTAACCCTAACCCTGAACCTCATCCTCACCCTCACCTTCACCCTAACCCTAACAAGAACTCTAAAACTCACCCTAAACCTAACCCTCATCCTAACCCTAACCCTAACCCTAATCCTCCCCTTCACCCTCACCTTCAGCCTAACCATAATCCTAATCCTAATCCTAATCCTAACCCTAACCCTCACTCTCACCCTCACCCTAAACCTAACCCTAACCCTAACTCTCAGCATAACACTCACACTAACCCTAACCCTAACCCTAATCTTCCCCCTATCCCTAACCCTAACCCTAAACCTCACCCTCACCCTAGCTCTCACCCTAACCGTAACCCTAAACCTAACCCTCACCCTAAACCTAACTTTTACCCTAACCCTAAACCTAAACCCTAACCCTAACCCTCATCTTAACAAGAACCCTAACCCTAACCCTCTACTGATTACAGCTTTGACGGCTCCACTCTATTCAACCTGAGGAGTAAGTTGAACCTGTACTTATGGTACTCTGTGAAAGTTTGGAGAACTACACCTCAGTTGTTTGGGACGCGACAACTGTCCATCCAAGAATATGGACGGCACTAGCTATGTCAGGCTCTAATTAGTCCACTGTTGTGTTCAGATGAATGACTTCTGCCAGAAACACTCAGAATGAGGTTATGAGTTATTGCAAGATAGGTGCATTTCACTCCTTTTCAAGGCTACTTAGGAAGAATTTCAGATTCTGCCTGCCGGCAGGCCTCGATTTGTTCCTGGTGAACATCTAATTGTAAACCCTAACCTTAACCCTAACCCTAACGCTGACCTTAACCCTAACCCTAATCCTAACCCTCACCCTACACCTTACCCTCACCCTCACCCTAACCCTCACGCTAAACCTAACCCTCACTCTCACCCTAACCCTCACCCTAAAACTTACCATCACACTAAACCTAACCCTAACCCTCACCCTAACCCTAAATCTAACCCTAATACTAAACCTCATCCTAACACTCACCCTAACACTCACGCTAACCCTAACCCTCATTCTCACCCTAACCCTCACCCTAACCCTAACCCTCACACTAAACCTAACCCTCACCGTAAAACTAATCCTACCCCTCACCCTAACCCTAACCTTAATACTCACCCTAACCCTAAACCTAATCCTAATGCTCACGCTCACCCTAGCCCTCACCCCAACATTACTCCTAACCCTAACCATCACCCTAACCCCAAACCTCACCCTAACCTTAAACCTCACCCTCAACCTAACCCTTACCCTAACCCTAACCCTAACATTAACACTAACCCTCAACCTAAACCTAAACCTAACTTTAAACCTAACCCTAAACCTAACCATAAACCTCACCCTAACCCTAACCGTTAACCTAACACTTACCCTCACACTCACCCTAACCCTCCCACTAACACTAACCATCACCCTAACACTAACACTAAACCTCACCCTCACCCTAAAGATCACCCTCAGCCTAATCATAACCCTAACCCTAATCCTAACACTAAAACTCACCCTCATCCTCAACCTCACCCTAACCTTAACCCTAACCCTAACACTCACGCTTACACTCACCCTAACTCTCACCTTAAGCCTCAGCCTCACACTCACCCTCACCCTAAACCAAACCCTAACCCTACACCTCAACCTAACCATCAATCTAACCCTAACCATAACCCTCACCCTAACCCTAACCCTCAGCCTCAACCAAACCCTCACAGTCACCCTAACCCTCACCCTAACACTAACCCTCACCCACAGCCTAACCCTTACCCTCACCTTAAACATAACACTAACCCGAACCCTCACCCTAACCCTAACACACTCTCACCTGCACCCTTACCCTCAGCCTAACGCAAAACCTAACACTTACCCTAACCCACACCCTCACCTGCACCCTCACCCTCAGCCTAACCCAAACACTTACCCTAACCCTAACCCTAACCCTCACCCTCATTCTCACCCTAACCCTAACACTAACCCTAAACCTCACCCTCACACTCACCCTCACCTTCAGCCTATCCCTAACCCTAAACCTAATCCTAACTCCAAACTTCACCCTCACCCTGACCCTTACCCTAACCCTAAACCTAACATTAACCCTAACTGTCACCCTAAACCTAACTCTCACCCTAAAACTAACCCTAAACCTCAACCTAACCCTTACCCTAAACTTAAACCTCATCCTCATCCTTACACTCACGATAACCCTTACCCTCACCCTAAACCTAACCCTAAACCTAACCCTCACACTAACCCTAACCCTCACCCTAACCCGAACCCTACCACTCACCTAAACCACATCCTAAACCTAACCTTAACCCTAGTACTCAACCTAACCCTAACCCTAACCATAACCCTCACGCTCACCCTAACCCTCACGCTCAAGGTAACCCTCACCTTAACCCTAACCCTAACCCTAATCCTAAAACTAACCCTCACCTTAAACATCACACTAACACTCACCCAAACCCTAACCCTCACACTCATCCTAACCCTCACCCTAACAGTTACCCTCAATCTACCCCTAACTCTAACCCTCACCATAACCCTCAACCTAAACCTACTGCTCAGGCTAACATTCACCCTAACTCTATCCCTAAACCTAACACTCACCCTATCCCTCACCCTAATCCTAACCCTAAACCTAAACATCACTCTAAACCTCACCCTAACCCTAACCTTAATCCTAACCCTATTCCTCAACCTCACCCTCACCCGAATTCTAACCCCGAATTTAAACCTAACCCTCACCCTCACCCTAACCCTAACTCTAAGTCTCACCCTAACCCTAACCCTCACCCAAAACGTAAACCTAATCCTCAACCTCACCCTAATTCTAAACCTCACCCTAACCCTCAACCTAACCCTAACTCTAACCCTAACCCTCATACTCACCCTAACCCTACCCCTAACCCTTATGCTCACAGTAACCCTAACCGTAACCCTAACCCTCACGCTAATCCTAACGCTCACCCTAACCCTAATCATACCCCTCAAGCTAACCCTCACCCTAGAACTAATACTAATCCTAACCATCACCCTAAACCTAACCCTAACCCTCACCCTCACTCTAAAACTCCCCATCACCCTAAACCTCACACTAAACCTAACCCTCACACAAAACCCAACCCTCACCCTCACCCAAAACCTCACCCTATACCTAACCCTGAACCTAACCCTCACCCTCAAACTCACCTTCACCCTAACCCTAATGCTAACCCTCACCCTGACCCTAACCCTCACCCTAATCCTAAACCTAAACCTCACCCAAAAGCTAAACCTCACCCTAAACTTCACCCACACTCTAATCATCAACCTAAATCTAACCCTAAATCTTACCCTAAACCTAACCCTCAGCCTCACCCTCACCCTCAGTGTAACCCAAACTTTAACCCTAATCCTAACGCTCATCCTCATCCTAACCATCAGCCTAACAATTGCCCTCACCTTCACCATAATTCTAACCCTCACACTAACCCGAAACTTCCCCCTAACCCTCACAATAACCCTAATATTACCCCTCACCCTAACCCTAACCCTAACCCTAACGCTAAACCTCACCCTCACCCTCACACTAACCCTAACACTCACCCTCACCCTAACACTCACCCTAAATTAACTTCACCCTAACCCTCACCCTAACCCTAACGCTCAGCCTAACCAGAACCCTACCCCTCACCCTAAGCCTCACCCTTACCCTAAACCTAACCCTAACCCTAACCCGCACGCTAACACTAAACCTGACCCTCACACTCACCTTCACCCTCAGCCTAATAGTAACCCTAACCCTAATCCTAACCCTCACCATCACCCTCACCCTAATCCTAACCCTAAAACTATACCTAACCCTCACACTCACCCTCACCCTCACTCTGAACCAAACCCTCAACCTGAAAATAACCCTAGCCCTAACCCTACCCCTAAACCTCACACTAAACCAAACTGTACACCTCACCCTAACACTTACCTCACCCTAACCCTAATCCTCACCCTAACCCTAACACTAACCCTAACCGTAGGCTTAGCCCTTACCCTCACCCTAATCCTAACTCCAATCCTCACCCTAAGCCTAACCCTCACCCTCAAACTAACCCGAACCCTCACCCTAACCCTCACCCTAGCCCTAAAACTAACCCTCACCTTTACCCTAACCCTCACACTAAACCTAACCTTCACCCTAACCCTAACCGTAATCCTCACCCTCACCCCACCCTCAGTCTAAACCTAACCCTAATCTTAACCCTAAACTTCACCATGACACTCACCCTAACCCTAAACCAAACCCTCACCCTCACCCTCACCCTCACCCTAACCCTATCCCTAACCCTCACCCTAACCCTAACCCTCACCTTAACCCTAACTCTAATACTCACCCTCAACCTAACCCTAACCCTCACCCTCACCCTAACCCTCACCTGACCTTAACTCTCACCCTAAACCTTAACGTCACCCTCAGCCTAACACTCAAACTAACCCTAACCCACAAACTAACCCTCACCCTAAACCTCAAACTCACCTTAAACGTCTCCTTAACCCTAAATTAACCTTCACCCTCACCCTAAACCTAATGCTCACACTAACCCTAAACCTCACCCTAAACTTAACCCTATCCCTCACCCTAACCCTCACCATCATCCTCACCCTGAGCCTAACCCTAACCCTAACCCTAATCCTCACCCTCACCCTAACCCTAACCCTCACCCTCACCCTAAACCTAACCCAAACCCTCACCTCACCCTAACCCTAACCCTCCCACTAACCCTTATTCTCACCCTAACACTAACTTTAAACCTAGTACTAACCCTCAAACTACCAATAACCCTTACCATAAAACTAACCCTATCACTCACCCTATCCCTCACCCTTACCCTCACCCTCACCATTCCCCTCACCCTCACCCTAAACCTTACCCTCACCCTAACCTTAACCCTAACCATAATTCTAAATCTGACCCTTACCCACACCCTCAACCTAACCATGACCCTGACCCTCACCCTCAATCTCACCCTCACCCTAACCCTAAACCTCACCCTAACCCTCGCCCTAACCCTAACCGTAACATTCAACCTCACCCTAATCCTCACCCTGACCCGCACCCTAAACGAAACCCTAATCCTAACCCTAAACGTCACCCTCTCCATTACCCTAACGCTAATCCTAACCCTCACCCTCACCTTAACTCTCACCCTAACCCTTATCCTCACCCTCAATCGAACCCTCATACTAACCATAACCCTCACCCTAACCCTAACTCTAAATCTCACCCTCACCCTAACCGTCTCAAGAAACCTAACCCTAACCCTCATCCTCACACTAGCCCTCACGCTAACCCTACCCTAACCCTAAACCTCACACTCACCCTAACGCAAATGCTCAACCTCACCCTAACGCTCACCCTAACCCCTACCCTCATACTAACCCTAAATCTCACCCTCACCCTAACACTCACCCTAACACTTAACCTCACCCTAACCCTCATGCTAATCCTCACCCTAACCCTAACGCTCACCCTAACCCTAACCCTACCCCTCACTCTAAGCCTCATCCTTACCCTAAACCTAACCCTAACCCTAACCCGCACAATAACAATAAACCTAACCCTCACCCTCACCTTCACCCTAAGCCTAATCGTAAACCTAACCCTAATCCTAACCCTAACCCTCACCCTAACCCTAACCCTAAAACTATACCTAACCCTCACCCTCACCCTCACCCTGAACCTAACCCTAAACCTGAAAATAGCCCTAACCCTAACCCTACCCCTAACCCTTACACTAAACCTAACACCCACACTAAACCAAACTGTACACCTCAGCCTAACACTTACCCTCACCCTAACCCTAATCTTCACCCTACCCCTAACCCTAATCCTCACCATCAGCTTAACACTCACCCTCACCCTAATCCTAACCCCAATCCTCACCCTAAACCTAAACCTCACCCTCACCCTAAAGCTCACCATAACCATAACCCTAACACTCACCTTTACCCTAACCCTCACACTAAACCTAAACTTCACCCCAACCCTAACCGTAATCCTTAACTTAACCCCCACCCTCAGCCTAACCCTAACCCTAACCCTAATCCTAACCCTAAACCTCACCATTACACTCACCCTAACCCTAACCCGAACACTCACCCTCACACTCTTCCTCACCCTCACCCTCAGCCTCAACCTAACCCTAAATCTCACCCTCACCCTAAAATTTACCCTAACCCTCATCCTAACACTAACCGTAACCCTCACCCTAACCCTCACCTAACCCTCACCCTGACCTTAACTCTCACCCTAAACCTTAACTTCACTCTCACCCTGACACTCACACTAACCCTAACCCTCAAACTAAACCTAACCCTAAACCTCCCCCTCACCCTAAACGTCTCCCAAACCCTAACTTAACCCTCACCCTCATCCTAAAGCTAATGCTTACACAAACCCTAACCTTCACCCTAACCTTAACCGTATCCCTCACCCTAACCCTCACCATCAACCTCACCCTCAGCCTAACCCTAACCCTAACCCTAATCCTCACCCTCACCCTAACCCTCACCCTCACCCTAACCCTAACCCTAACCTTCAACTCACAATAACATTAACCCTCACACTAACCTTTATTCTCACCCGAACCTTAACCTTAAACCTAATCCTAACCCTCATACTACCAATAAACCTCACCATAACACTAACCCTATCACTCACCCTAACCCTCACCCTTACCCTCACCCTCACCCTAGCCCTCACTCTCACTCTAAACCTTAACCTCAACCTAACCTTAACCCTAACCCTAATTCTAAATCTAACCCTTACCCAGACCTTCACCCTAACACTGACCCTCATCCTCACCCTCAACCTCACCCTCATCCTAACCCTAAACTTCACCCTAACTCTCGACATAACCCTAACCCTAAACTTCAACCTCACCCTAATCATCACCCTCATCCTCACCCTAACCCAAACCCTAATCCTAACCCTAAACATCACCCTCTCCGTTACCCTAACGCTAATCCTAAACCTCACCCTCACCTTAACTCTCACCCTAACCCTTACCCTCACCCTCAATCTAACCCTCATACTAAACATAACCCTCACCATAACCCTGACCCTAATCTCACCCTCACCCTAACCGTCTCCCTAACCCTAACCCTAACCCTCATCTTCACACTAGCCCTCATGCTAACCCTAACCCTAACCCTATACCTCACACTCACCCAAACACTAATGCTCACCCTAAACCTAACCGTCACCCTAACCCTATCGCTCACCCTCAGCCTAACCCTAACGCTCACCCTCACCCTAAATCTCATCCTAACCTTTAACCTCACCCTAACATCACCTTAACCCTAACCCTAACCCTCACTCTTACCCTAACCCTAACCCTAACACTCATCCTTACCCTAACACTAACCCTAAACTTAACCCTCACCCTCACCCTGACCAAAACCCTAAACCTCACTCTAACCCTACACCTAATCCTAAACCTCACCCTCACCCTTACATTCAACCTAAACCTCACCCTAACCCTAACTCTATCCCTAACACTCATCCTCACCCTAATTCTCACGCTAAAACTTATCCTCATCCTAACCATAAACTTAACCCTAAACCTAAACCTCACATGAACCCTAACAGTCTCCCTAACCCTAACCTAATCCTCACCCTCACCCTAAACCTAATTTTCACACTAAACCTAACCCTCAACCTAACCCTAACCCTAAACCTAAACCTAAACCTCACTTTCACCCTCAACCTCAACCTAACTCTAACCCAAACACTAAACCTAACCCTCACCATCACACACACCCTAACCCTAAGACTAACCCTAACCATACAAATAACGCTAAACCTAACCCTAACAGTAACACTAACCCTCACACGAAACCTAACCCTCACACTAAACCTAAACCTACCACTCACCCTAAACTTAACCCTCACCCTAACCCTAACCTATCCCTCACACTAACCCCAACCATAAACCTCACCTTCACCCTCACCCTAACCCTAACTCTAAACATCACCATCACACTCACCCTCACACACACACTAACCCTCACCCTAAACCTCAACGAAACACTCACGCTAAACCGAACCCTCACTCTTAACCCTAAACCTCACCCTAACCCTTACCCTCACCTAACCCTAACCCTCACACTCACCCTAACCCTCACCCTAACCCTAATGCTAATCCTAACCCTCAACCTACTGCTCAAGGTAACCCTCACCCTCAACCTAATCCTAACCCTAATCCTAACCCCAAGCCTTACCTAACCAAAACCCTCACCCTCACCCAAACCCTCACCCTAAACCTCACCCTCAACCTAGCACTCACCCTAACTCTAAAATTAATCCAAACCTTAACAGTCACCCTCACCATTACCCTAAACCTAACCCTCAACCTCACCTTTACTCTCACCTTAAACCTTACCCTAACTCTAACTACACACTTAACCTAACTCAAACCCTAAGCCTAACTATAACACTCACCCTCACCATCACCCTCAGCTTAACCCTAACCATAAATCTCACCCTCAACCTAAACCTCACTCTCACCCTAATCCTCACCCTAACCCTAAACCTCACCTTCCCTCTCACCCTAACCCTAACCCTAACGCTCACGCTAACCCTAACCTTAATCCTAACATTAACCCTCACCATAACCCTCACCATAACCCTAACTCTAAACCTAACATTCACCTGCACACTATCCCTCACACTAAATCATATCCTCACCCTAAACCTAACCTTACCCCTAACCCTAACCCTCCCCATAACCCTCACCCTCACCCTAACACACACCTTAACCCTTACCCTCACCCTAACATTAACCCTACCCCTCACCCTAACACTAACCCCAAACCTAACCCTCACCCTCACCCTCATTCTAACCCTAAACCTAACCCTAACCCTCACCATAACCCTAACCCTCACCCTAAATCTAACCCTAACCCTCACCCTCACCCTAACCTTAATCCTAATGCTAACCGTAACCCTCACCCTCACCCTAACACTAACCTGAAGGCTAACCCTCACCCTAAACCTCACCCTAACAATTACGCTAACCCTAAACTTCAGCTTCATTGTAACCCTCACCCTAATCCTTACCCTCACCCTAAACCTAACCTTAAATCTCACACTAACCCAAACCGTCACCCTAAATCTAACCCTACCCCTCACATTACCCCTCACCCTAACCCTAACCCTAACCCTCACCCTACCCCAAACCGTCACCCTAATCCTCAGCGTCACCCTTACCCTGACCCTCACCCACATCGTATCCCTCACCCACAGCCGAAACCTCTCCACGACCCTAACCCTCACCCTCACCCTATACATCATCCTAACCCTAACCTTCACACTAACCCTAACCCTCACCCTCAGGCTAATCCTCACCCTAACCCTATCCCTAACCCTTACCTAAACGAAATCCTCACCCTCACCCTCACCGTAACCCTCACCCTCATCCTAGCCCTCACCCTAATCCTAACACTAACACTAACCCTAACCCTCACCCTCACACTCAACCTCAACATAACCCAAACCCTAACACTCACAATAACCCTTATCATCACCCTAAACCTCACCCTAACCCTCACTCTAACCCTAAACCTCCCACTCCCCCTCACCCACACCCTCACCCTAATCCTCACAATCACCCGAAACCTAAACCCTACCCTAACCCTAAACCTAACCCTCACACTAACCCTTACCCTCACCCTCACCCTAACCCTAATGCTCACAATCACCCTAACCTTCACCCTAACCGTTAAACTCACACTAACCGTAACCCTCACCCTAACACTCACCCTAACCCTTAACCTCACCCTAACCCTCTCAGTCATCCTAACCCTCACCCTAACCCTAACCCTAAACCTCACCCTCACCCTAACCCTAATGCTCACCCTCACCCTAAACCTCATCCTAACCCTTACCCACACACTAACCGTAACCCTCAACCTAACACTCACCCTAAAACTTAACCTCACCCTAACACTCACCCTAACCCTAATCCTAAACCTAAGGCTTACTCTAACCCTCACCCTCACCCTAAACCTAACCCTAACCCTAACCCTCATCCTATCCCTAAACCTAAACCTAACCCTCACCCTAACCTTCACCTTCATCCTAACATTAACCCTCACCCTAACACTTACCCTCTCCCTAACCATAACCCACAGCCTAACCCTTAAATTAAACCTAACCCTCACCCTAACCCTAACCCTACTCTTCACCGAAATCCTCACCCTAACCCTTACCCTAAACCTAATATTAACCCTAACCCTTACCTAACCAAAACCCTAAACCTCACCCTCACCCTCACGCACACCCTAACCCTCAACCTAACTCTCTCCCTCACCCACACCCTTACCGTAACCTCACCCTAAACATCACCCTGACCCTAATCCTCACCCTACTCCAAACCCTAACACTCAGCCTAACCCTAAACCAGCTCTTATCCTAACCCTAAACGTCAATCCCACTCTCACCCTCACCCAAACCTAAACCTAACTCTAACCCTAAACCGCACCCTCACCCTAACACTAACACTAAAAATAACCCAAACCCTAACCCACACACAAAACCTAACCCGGACCCTAACCCTAACTCTACACCTCAACCTACCCCTCACACTAACCCTAACCCTAATCCTCACCCTAACCCTAACCCTAACGCTCACCCTCAACCTAAACCTCACCCTAACCCTAAACCTAACCCTCAGACTAACCCTAACACTATCCCTACACCTAATCCTCACCCTATCCCTAACCCTAAAGCTAATGCTCACCCTCAACCTAGCCCTCACTCTAACTCTAAACATAATCCTACCCTCAACATAACCCTAACCCTAAAGCTATCCCTAACCCTCACCCTCATCCTAACCCTCACCCTAACCCTAACCCTTAGCCTAAACCTAACCCTCACCCTAACCCTTACCCTTACCCTAATCTTAAACCTAACCCTCACACTCACCCTAATCCCAAGCCTAAACCTCACCATAACCCTCACCCTAACCCTAACGCTCACCCTAAACCTAACCCTACCCCTCACCCTAAGCCTCATCCTAACCCTAAACCTAACCCTCCCCCTAACCCTAACCATCACCCTAACACTAATCCTAACCCTCACCCTCACCTTCACCCTCAGCCTAACCCTAATCCTAACACTGAACATAACCCTCACCCTCACACTCACACTCACCCTAAACCTCACCCTATCACTATACCTAACCCTAAATCTCACCTTCACCCTAATCCTCATACTAACCCTAACCTTCACCCTAACCCTAACACTAACCCTCATACTCACCCTCACTCTCAGCCTAACCCTAATCCTTTCCCTAACACTAATCGTAACCCTAAATTCACCCTTAAACCTCACACTCACACTCACCCTCACACTCAACCTAATCCTCACCCTCAACCTACCCCTAACCCTCACCCTAACCCTAACTCTCACCCTAATCCTCACCGTAATCCTAACCCTAACCCTCACCCTAACCCTCACCGTAACCTAACCCTCACCCTAAACCTAACCCTCACCCTCAACCTAAACCTCACCCAAACCTTAACTCTCATCCTAACCCTTACCCTCACCTCACCCTAACCCTCACACTAACCGTAACACTCACCCAAACCCTATCCCTAAAGCTCACCCTCACCCTAACTGTCTCCATAACCCTAACCACAACCATTACCCTAACCCTAACACTCATCCTAATCTTAACCCTAACCCTATCCCTAACCCTAACCCTCAAACTGACTCTAACCCTCACCTTAACCCTAACCCTACTACTCAGCCTAAACCTCATCCTCACACTAACCCTAACCCTAACCCTCACCCTATTCCTATCCCTAACCCTAACCCAAACACTTACACTAACCCTAAACGTCACGCTGACCCTCACCCTCAACTTAAGCTTAACCCTAACCCTAACCCTAACACTCCCCCTCACTCTCACCCTAACCCTAAACATATCCCTAACCCTCACCCTAACCCTAACCCTCACCCCAACGCTAACCCTAAACCTAACCCTCACCCTCACCCTCACCCTCACCCTAACGGTAACCTTCACCTTCACTCTAACCCTAATCCTAACCTTAACCCTCACCCTCACCCTAACCCTAACCCTAACCCTCACCCTAACTTGAACCCTACCCCTAACGCTAATCCTAAATGTAATCCTAAACTAAAACCTAACCCTCACCCTAACCCTCACCCTAACCGTTTTCCTCACCATAACCCTAACCTTACCCCTAACACTTACACAAAACCTTAACCTCACCCTAACCCTTAGCCTCAACCTAAACCTAACCCTAACCCTAACCTTCACACTAACCCTAACACTCACCCTAAACCTAACCCTAAACATCACCCTAACCCTCACCCTAACCCTAACCCAAACCCTCACCCTCAAAATAACACTCATCCTAACCCTAAACCTAACTGTCACCCTAACCCTAGCCCCCACTCCAACGCTAAAACTAACCCTAATCCTCACCCTGAACCTAACCCTAATCCTAACCATAACCCTCAACCTCACCCTAACCCTTACCCTCACCCTAACCCTAACCTCATCCTAAAACTCAACTTAACCCTCACACTAACCCTAACCCTCACCCTAACCCTTAACATCAACCTAACCCTAACCCAACCCCTAACTCTCTCACTAACACTAATCCTCACCCTAACCCTAAACATACCCCGCAGCCTAACCCTCATACTAACAGAAACCCTAACCCTAATCCTCACCCTAACCCTTATCCTCACACTAACCTTAACCTTAACCCTAATCCTAAACCTCACACTAACCCTAACCCTCACCATAACCCTAAACCTATCCCACACCCTAACCCTCACACTAATTCTCACCCTCAGCCTACCCTCACCCTCAACTCAACCCTTACCCTCACCCTAACCCTAACCTTAAATCTAACGCTCAACCTCACACTCACCCTAAGCCAAAACCTAAACCTCACCCTCACCCTCAAAATAATCCTAACCATAAACCTCACCCTAAACCTAACCCTCCCCCGAACCCTAACCCTAACACTCAACCTCACCCAAACCTTAAAGTTCACTCTCACCCTCACCCTCACACCAAACCTCACCCTAACCCTAACACTTTCCTAAATAAAACACTCATCCTCACCCTCACCCTCACGCTCAACCTAACCCTAACCTAACTCTAACTCTAACCCTCTCTCTCACCCTCAACCTAAACCTAAACCTAACTCTAACCCTAACACTAACCCTGACCCTAACCCTCACCCTAACCCTCAACCTAGCCCTCACCCTAACCCTAATCCTAACTCTAATACTCACCATAAACCTAACAGTCACCCTCACCATCACCCTAACCCTCACCCTAACACTAACCCTAAATCTCACGCTCAAACTAACTCTAACCCTAACCCTTACACTCACCCTCACCCTAACCAACACTCTAACCCTAACCTACACTCTAACCCTAACCTTAACCATCACCCTTAACCTCACCCTCAACCTCAGCCTATTACTAACCCTAACCCTAATCCTAAACCTAACCATCACCCTCAATCTGAACCTAAACCTAAACCTAACCCAAACCCTCACCCTCACCCTCACCGTCAGCCTCACCCTCACCCTAACCCAAACTCTCACTCTCACCCTAACCTGAACCGTAACCCTAACACTCACCCTAACCGTAACCCTCAACCTAACCGTAACCCTCAACCTAACCCTAACCCACACAATAAAACTCAGCTCACCCTAAACCTCAACCTAATCCTTACCCTCAACCTAACCCTAACACTAACCCTAACCCTAACTCTCATACTAAACCTAACGCTCACCCTAATCCTCAACGTATCCCTAACCATAACCCTAACACTCACACGCACCCTAGCCCTCACCATAGCCCTAACTCTAACCCTTACCCTAAACCTTACCCTCACCCTAAAACTCAGGCTAACACTAACCCTCACTGTCACCCTAACGCTCACCCTAACCCTTACCCTCACCCTAACTCTAATAACTAACCCTAACCCTCACACTAAACCTAAACCTCACCTTAACCTAACCCTCACCCTCGCCCTAGCCCTAACCCTAACCCTAACCCTAACCCACACCCTAACCGTAACACTAACCCTAATGCTAACCCTAACCCTCACCCTCCCCCTAACCCTCACCCTAACGCTAAACATAACCGTATCCCTAATGCTAAACCTAACCCTCACCCTCACACTAACCCTCACCCTAACCCTTACCCTCACCTAACCCTAACCCTCACACTCACTCTGACCCTCACCCTAAACCTAATTCTAAACCTAACCCTCAATCTACCCCTCAAGTTAAACCTCACCCTCAACCTAATCTTAACCCTAATCCTAACCCTAACCCTTACCTAACCAAAACCCTCACCCTCACCCTCACCCTAACCCTAACCCTCACCCTCAACCTAAAACGCACCCTAACTCTAACCCTAATCCAAACCCTAACCGTCATGCTCACCATTACCCTAACCCTAACCCTCAACGTCACCTTAACTCTCACCCTAACCCTTACCCTCACTCTAATCCACACACTAAACCTAACCCATACCCTAAGCATAACTCTAACCCTCACACTCACCATCACACTCAGCCTAACCCTAACCCTAACCCTCACCCTCATACTAATCCTCACCCTCACCCTAATCCTCACCCTAACCCTAACCCTCACCCTTACTCTCACCCTAACCCTGACCCTCACCCTAACCCTAAACCTAACCCTAATCCTAAGGGTGACCCCAAACCCTAATCTTAACCCTAACCATCACCTTAACTGTCACCATAACCCTAACGCTAACGCTAACCCTCACCTGCACCCTAACCCTCACCCTAAACCATATCCTCACCCTAGCCCTATCCTTACCCATAATCCTAACCCTCACCATAACCCTCACCATCACCCTAACACACACCGTAACCCTTACCCTAAACCTAACATTAACCCTACCCCTCACCCAAACCCTAACCCCAAACTAACCCTCACACTAACCCTCACTCTAACACTAAACCTAACCCTAAGCTTCAACATAACCGTCACCCTCACCCTAAACCTAACCCTAAAGCTCACCCTCCCTTCACCTTAACCCTAACCCTAACCCTCACCCTAACCCTCACCCTCATCCTAACCCTAACCCTAATGATAACCCTCACCCTAACCCCCATCCTAACCCTAAACCTAACCTTAACCTCACCCTCACGCTAACACTAACCTTCACGCTAACTCTCACCCTAACCCTCACCCTAACACATACGCTAACCCTAACCTTCACCCTCATCCTAACCCTCACCCTAACACTTACCCTCACCCTAACCCTAACCTTAAATCTCACACTAAACCCAACCCTCACCCTAACCCTAACGCTCACCCTAACCCAAACCGAAACCCTAATCCTCAACTTCACCCTAACCCAAAACGTAACCCTAATCCTCAAAGTGACCCTAAACGTCACCCTAAAACTAACCCTCACCACTCCTTACCCCTCACCCACACCCGAACCCTGTACACGACCCTAACCCTCACCCTCACCCTATACATCACCCTAACCCTAAACTTCACCCTAACCCTAACCCTCACCCTCAGGCTCATCCTCACATTAACCCTGTCCCTAACCCTTACCTAAACGAAATCCTCACCCTAACCCTCACCCTCATCCTAGCCCTCACCCTAACACTAACAATAACACTAACACTAAACCTAACCCTCACCCTCACCCTCAAACTCAGCCTAAACCTAACCCTAACACTCACATTAACACTTACCATCACCCTAACCCTCACCCTAACCCTCACTCTAACCCTAAACCTCACCCTAACCCTCACCCACATCCTCACCCTAATCCTCACCCTCATCCTAACCCTAAACCCTACCCTAACCCTAAACCTAACCCTCACATGAACCCTAACGCTAAAACTCAATCTCACCCTCACCGTAACACTAAACCTACCCCTAACAATAACCCTAACCCTAACCCTCACCCTAACACTTACACTCACCCTAACCCTAAACCACACCCTCAGCTTAATTCTCACCATAACCCTCACCTCACCCTCAACCTAAACCTGACCGTAACACAAAACCTAACACTTACCCTCACACTCAACCTCACCCTCAACCTATCCCTTAACTGAACCCTAATCCTAACCCTAACCCTCACCCTCACCCTCACCCTCACCATAAACCGCACCCTAAACCTCACCTTAACCCTAACACTAACCATAACACTCTACCTCACCCTAAACCACACCCTAACCCTAACCCTAAACCTCACGCTAACCCTCTCCCTAACCCTATCCTACACCCTCACCCTATCCCTCACCGTAAACATTACTTAACCCTCACCCAAACCCTAACTCCTAACTCTAAACCTCACCCTAAAACCTAACCCTAACCCTAACCCTCACTCTCAGCTTAGACCTCACCCTAACTCTAACCCTAACCCTAGCATTAACCCTAAACCTCACCCTCACCCTCACCCTAACCCTCACCTTAACCCAAACAAACCATAACACTCAGCCTCAACGTAAACCTCACCCTAACCCTAAACCTAAACCTAATCTCACCCTAACCCTCACCCTAACCCTAACCCTATCCCTAACATTCACTGTCACCCTATCCCTCACCCTAACCATTACCCTAACCCACACCCAAACGCTAACCCTAACTGTAACCCTCACCCTAAACCTATCCCTAACTCCCAACCTCAACCTAACCCTTACCCTAACCCTAAACTTAAACCTCACCCTAACCCTCACCCTAACCGTAATGCTAACCCGAACCCGAACCCTTACCCTAACTCTAACCCTAACCCTTACCCTCACCCTCACCCTAACCCTATCCCTAACACTAACTCTCACACTAAACCTAACCCTCACACTAACACTAACCCAACCACTCACACTAACCCTAACTTTAACCCTCAACTTAACCCTCACCCTCACCTGAATCCTCTCCCTAATCCACACCCTAATCGTAACCCTTACCTAACTGAAACCTTCACCTTAAACATAATCCAATCCTAACCCTTAGTCTAACCCTAACCCTAACCCTAACCCTCACCTTACCCCTCACCCTAAACCTAACCCTCACCCTCACCGTAACCCTTACTCTAACCCCATCACTCACTCAAACCCTCACCCTCACCCTAACCCTAACCCTAGCCCTCACCCTCACCCTAACATTCACCCTACCCCTAACCCTAATATTAACCCTAACCCTCACCTAAACCCTAACCCTAACCCTCACCCTTACCCTAAACCTCACCCTCACCCTGTCACTCACCATAAGCCTAACACTAAACCTAACACTAATCCTAAATTTAACCCTTACTCTCACCCTCACCCTAACCCTAAGCCTCAACCTCAACCTAACCCTAACCCTATCCGTAACCTTAAACCTCATCTTAACCTTAGCCCTAACCCTGACCCTCACCCTTAGCCTAACCCTCACCCACAACTTAACACTCACCCTCACCCTCACACTCACCCTCACCCTAAACCTCAGCCTCACCCTAAACATCACCCTAAACTTAACCCTCACCCTAACCCTAACCCTAACCCTCACACTAACCCTAACCCTCACTTAACCCTAACCCTAACCCTAACCCTCACCCTCACACTAACCCTAACCCTAACCTTAACCCTCACCCTAACCATAACCCTCACTTAACCCTAACCTTAACCCTCACCGTCACACTAACCCTAAACCTAACCCTGATCCTAACCCTCACCCTCACCCTAAACCTAACCCTAACCCTCACACTAACCTAACTCTTACTGTCAACCTAACCCTAACCCTAACCCTAAACCTCACCCTCACCCTAACCGTAACCCTAACCCTAAGACACACCCTAATCCTAACCCTAATGCTATCCCTCACCCTAATACTAAACCTTACCCTAAAACTAACCCTCAACCTCACCCTCACCTTCACCCTAATCCTAACCCTAAACCTATCACTAATCCTAAAGCTAACCCTCACCCTCACCCTAACCCTAATCCTAACCCTAACCCTCACCCTCAGCTCACCCTAAAACTAACCCTAACCCTAAACCTCACCGTCACCCTCAGCCTAACCCGAAACCTAACAAAAACTCTAACCCTAAACCTCACTCTCACCCTCAACCTTACCCTCACCCTGACCCTCAACCTCACACTAAACCTAACACAAACCCTTAGCCTCACCCTAGTCCTAACCCTCTACCTAATCTTCACCCTAACCCTCAACCTCACCCTCACCCTAACCCTAACCCTAACCCTAACCCTCACCCTAACCCTCATCCTAACACTAATGCTATGCCTAATCCTCACCCTAAACCTAACCCTCACCCTAACTCTTACCCTCACCCTAATATTGACCCTAACCCTAACACTAACCCTCACACTAAATCCACTAACCCTACCCCTCAGCCTAACCCTCACACTTACCCTAAGCCTAAACCTAACCCTCACGCTATCCCTAACCCTCACCCTCACCCTACACCTCACCCTAACCCTAAGCTTAACCCTAACCCTCATCCTAATCCTATCCATCACCCTAAACCTAACACTCACCTAAACCTCATCTTAAACCTCACGGTAACCCTAACCCTAACCCTAAAACTCACCCTCACCCTAAACCTCAACATAACCTTAAACCAAACTCTAACTCTCACCCTTACCCTCATCCTAACCCTAAAGCTAACTCTAACCCTCACCCTCACCCTAACACTCAGCATAAAGATTAACCTCACCCTCACCCGAAACATAACCAAAACCCTAACCATCACAAAACCTAACCCTAACCCTCACCTTCACCTTAAGCCTTACCCTAACCCTAATCATAACCCTAATCCTAACCCTCACCCAAAAACTAACCCAAACCCTAACCCTCACAAAACCTAACCCTAAACCTATCCCCAACCCTAACCCTAAACCTAAAGCTAACGCTAACCCTAACCCTAACCCTCACACTCAACCTCACCCTAAGATTTACCCTCAACCTAAATTTAACCCTAATCCTCACCCTTCCCCTCATCCTAACTCTAACCCTCACCCTCACCCTAACCCTCACGCTAAACCTTACCCTCACCCTAACCCTCACCCTAACCATAACCCTAACCCTCACCCTAACACTCACCCTAACCCTAACCCTAACCCAGACCCTCACCCTCACCTAAACCCTATTCCTAAGCCTCACTGTAAACCTGACCCTAAACCTTAATCTCACCATAGCCCTAACCGTAACCCTAAAACTAACCCTCACACGAACCCTAAGCCTCACCCTAACCCTAACTCTACTCCTCACACTTAGTCTCACCTTAACCCTAACTCTAGCCCTAACACTCACCCTAATCCTAAATCTAACCGTAACCCTAACCCTAAACATCACGCTAAACCTAATCCTCATCTTCACCATCACCCCCAGCCTATATGTAACCCCAAACCTAATCCTAACCCTAACCCTCACCCTCACCCTAACTCTAACCCTAACCCAATCCTAACACTCACCCTCACCCTCACGCTAACCCTAAACCTAACCCTAACTGTCACCCTAATACTAACCCTGACCCTAACCCTAACCCTAACCCTCAACCTCACCAGAACCCTAACCCTAACCTTCCCCCTAACCCTCACTCTAACCCTAACGTTAACCCTAACCCTCACCCTCACCCTAAACCTCACCCTCACCCTTACCTTTATCCTAACCATAACGCTAAACCTAAACCTCACACTAACCCTAAGCTTAACCCTAAAACTAACCCTAAAACTAACGCTCACCCTAACCCTCACGATAAACCTAACCCTAACACTAAACTTCACCATAACCCTTACCCTAACTCTAACCCTCACCCTCACCCTAACCCTCACCGTCACCCTAAACCTCACCATAAACCTAACCCTCACACACACCCTAAAACTCACCCTCACCTGAACCCTCAACATCACCCTAAACCTAACCCTCATCCTAACCCTAACCCTAACCCTCACCCTAACCATAAACCTCACACTCACCCTGATTCTCAACCTAAGCCTAAGCCTAACACAAACATTAATCCTAAACCTAACCATCACCCTCACACTAACCCTAACCCTACCACTAAGGCTCACCCTCACCCTCACCCTAACCCTTACCCTCAAAATAACTTTAACCCTAACACTCACCCTTCCACTCATCCTAACCCTAACCCTCACCCTCACCCTAACCCTCACCCTAAACCTTACCCTCACCTTAATCCTAACCCTAACCCTCTCCCTAACCTTATCCCTAACTCTCACTCTCAGCTTAACCCTCACCATCAACCAAAGCCTCACCCGAAACCTAACCCTAAACCTCACCCTCACCATAAGCCTAAAACTAATGCTAAAACTAATCCTAAACCTAAACCTGACCCTCACTTTAAACGTAACCCTAACCATAAACTTAAACCTCACCCTCACCCTCAGCCTAACCCTAACCCTATCCCTGACCCTAATCCTAACCCTCACCCAAACCATAACCCTAACCCACAGCCTCACAATCTCCCTTAACCTAACCCTATCCTTAACCCTCACCCTCACCCTCAACCTAAACCTAAGCCTAACCCTAACCCTCTTCCTAACCTTAACCCTAACCCTCACCCTCACCCTAAACCTAACCCTCACCCTAACCCTCATCCTAAACCGAATGCTAAACCTAAACTTCACCCTAACCCTAACCCTAACCCTAACATTAACCATAACCCCAACAATCACACTAAACCTAAACCTAAACCCGCACACTAACCCTAAACCTACCTGTCAGCATAACCCTCACCCTAACCCTAATCCTACCCCTAATCCTCACACTATCCATAACCCTAACCCTCACCTTAACCGTCAGCATAAGCATTACCCTCACCCTCACCCAAACCCTAACCCTAACACTAAACCTCACCCTAAACCTAACCCTAACCCTCACCCTTACCCTAAGCCTTAATCTAACCCTAAACCAAAGCCTCATCCTAACACTCACCCTAATCCTAATGCTCACCCTAAACCTAAACCTCAACCTCATCCTCACCTTAACCATTACGCTCAGTCTAAACCTAACAGTATACCTAACCTTATCTCTCACACTAACCCTAAACCTTACCCTAACCCTAAACAACACCTCACCCTAAACCTCACCCTATCCCTAACACTAACCGTAAACCTGTCACCCTCACCCTAACCCTTACCATCACCCTAACCTTCACCCTAACCTAACCCTCACCCTCACCTGAACCCTCAACTTAAAACTCACCCTAACCCTAATCCTAACCCTTACCTAACTGAAACCCTCACCTTCAACCTCACCCTAACCCTAACCCTACCCCTCAGCCTAACCCTAACCCTAACCCTCAAACTGCCCCTCACCCTAACATTAAACCTCACCTTCATCCTAACCCTCACTGTAACCCTAACAATAACCCTAACCCTCACCCTCACCCTAAACCTCACCCTTACCTTAAACCTAACTCTAACTCTCACCCTAACCCTCACCCTAAACCTAAACTTTACCCTAACCCTGACCCTCACCCTAACCCTCACCCTAACCTTAAACCTAATTCTAACTCTCACCCTAACACTCACCCAAACTCTAAACCTTACCCTAACCCTCACCCTCACTCTATCCCTGAACCTAACGATTATCCTCACCCTCACCCAAACCCTAACCCTAACCCTCACCCTCAGCCTAACCCTTACTCTAACCCTAATCCTAATCCTTATCCTAACCATCACCCTAAACCTAACGCTCACCCTAAACCTAACCCTCACCCTCACCCTCATGCTAACCCTGACCCACAAGCTAAACCTAATCCTATCCCTAATTTTAACTCTCACACTAACCCTAACCCTCCACATAACCCTAACCAAACCACTCACCCTAAACCTCACCCTAACCTTAACTCCAACCATCACCCTCTCCCTAAACCTTACTGTCACCCTAACCTTCACCCTAAACCTAACCCACATCCACACCCACGCCCTAACCCTCATCCTCTCCCTCACCCTCACCCTAATCCTCAACCTAACCCAAACACTAAATCTTCCCTAAATGAAACTCTCACCCTCACCCTAAACCTAACCCTCACCCTTCCCTCATCCTAACCCTAAACCTCACCCTCACCCTAACTGTCACCCTAAACCTAACCCTAACCCTCACCCTAAACCTAACCTCACCCTCACCCTAACCCTAACCCTAACCCTCAACCTCACCCTAACCCTAATCCTACCCCTCACCCTAACCCTCACCCTAACCCTGCTGTTAAACCTAACACTCAACCTCACCCTCACCCTTACCTTTATCCTAACCCTAACGCTAAACCTAAACCTCACACTAACTCTAACCTTAACCCTAAAACTAACCCTAAACCAAAACCTCACCCTAACTCTCACCCTAAACCTAACCTTAACCCTAAACCTCACCGTAACACTTACCCTAACCCTAACCCTCACCCTCAGCCTAACTCTCACCATCACCATAACGCTCACCCTAAACCTAACCCGCACCCACACCCTGAACCTCACCCTCAACTGAGCCCTCAACATCACCCTAAACCTAACCATCATCCTAACCCTAACCGTAACCCTCACCCTAAAACAGAACCTCACCCTCACCCTCACTCTCAACCTAAGCCTAACCCTAAAACTAACACTATTCCTAAACCTAACACTCACCCTCACACTAACCTTAATCCTAACACTAAACCTCACCCTAAACCTAACCCTAAACCTAACCCTCACCCTAACCCTAACACTAACCCTAACCCTAAACCTCACACTAATCCTATCCCTAAAACTCATGCTCACCTTAACCTTCACCGTCACCCTAACCCTCACCTGAACCCTAAACTTAACCCTCACCCACACCTTCACCCTCTACCTCACCCTAACCCAAACCCTCACCCCCACTCTAAATATCACCCTAATCCTAACACTCACCGAAAACCTAACCTTCACCCTAACCCTAACTATCACCCTCACCTTCACCAAAAGCCTAAAACTAACCCTAAAACTAATACAAAACCTAAACCTCACCCTCATTATAAACCTAACCCTAAACCTAAACTTAAACCTCACCTCACCCTGGGCCTAACCCTAACCCTAAGCCAAACCCATGCCTCACCCTAAACCTAACCCTCACCCAAACCATAACCCTAACCCTCAGCCTCACCGTCTGCCTTAACCTAACCCTTTCCTTAACCCTCACCCTCAACCTCATCCTCAACCTAAGCCTAACCCTAACCCTCTTCCTAACCTTAACCCTAACCCTCACACTCACCCTAAACCTAACCCTAACCCTAACCCTCACCCTAACCCTCATCCTAAACCGAATACTAACCCTAAATTTCACCCTAACCCTAACCCTTACCCTAACCCTTAACCTAAGCCTAATATTAACCCTAACCCTAACCCTAACAATCACAATAAACCTATCCCTCAACCTAACCTTACCTCTAACAGTCAGCCTAACCCTCACCCTAAACCTACACCTATCCCTATTGCTCACACTATCCCTAACCCAAACGCTCACCATCACCCTAAACCTCAGCTTAAACATTACTCTCACCCTCACCCAAAACCTAACCCTAACCCTAACCCTCACCCTAAACCTAACACTAATCCTCACCCTCAGGCTAACCCTTACCCTAACCCTAGCCCTCACCCTTACCCTAACACTTACCCTACCCCTAACCCTAAACCTAACCCTCACCCTCGTCCTAACCCTCACCCTAACCCTTACCCGCACCCTAAACCTAACTTTAACCCTAACCCTAACCCTCACACTAACCCTATCCCTAACACTAACCCTAACCCTAAACCTAGCCCCCATTCTCACCCTCTCCCCCAGCCTAAACCTAAACCTAACCCTAAGCCTAAGCCTAAATCTCACCCTCACCCTAACTCTAACACAAACCCAACCCAAACCCTCACCCACACCCTAAAACTATCCCTAACCCTATCCCAACCCTCACCCTAACAATCAACCTAACCTTAACCCTAACCCTCACCCTTACCCTAAACCTCACCCTCACACTCTCACTCACCATAAACTTAAGCCTAAACCTAACACTAATCCTAAATCTAACCCTCACTCTTACCCTCATCCTAACCCTCACCCTAACCCTTACTCACAACCTAAATCTAATCCTAAATCTAACCCTAAACCTAACCCTCACACTAACCCTACCACTCACCCTAACCCTAAACCTACACCTCACCCTAACCCTCATCCTAAACCTAACCCTAACCATAACACCTTAACCCTAACCCTAACCCTAACCCTAATTCTCATGCTCACCCTCACCCCCAGCCTAAACCTAACTCAAACCCTCACCCTAACCCTCACCCTAACAATCACCCTAACCCTAACACAAACCCACACCCTTACCCTATACTTCACCCTCACCTTCTCACTCACAGTAAGCCTAACCCTAACCCTATCACTAATCCTAAATCTAACCCTAACCCTCACCCTAATCCTAACCCTAACCCTAAACCTCACCTTCACCCTCACCGTAACCCCAATCCTAACCGTAACCTTCACCCTAACCGTAACCCTCAATTAAATCTAACCCTAACACTCAACTTCAACCTAAACCTAACCCTTACCCTAAACTTAACCCTCTCCCTAACACTAACCCTAATCCTCACAAATACCCACCCTCACAGTCACCCTAACCCTCACCCTAAACCTTACCCTCACCCACACCATAACCCTCAACTGAACCTTCACCTTCACCCTCACTATAAAACTTACCCTCACCCTAAACATCACCATAACACTAACCCTCACCCTAACCCTTACCCTAAACCTCTCCCAAACCCTAACCCTCACTTACCCCTAAACCAAACCCTAACCCTCATCATCACACTAACCCTAAAACTAACCCTAACTCTGAACATAACCCTCACCCTCACCCTAACCCTAACCTTACCCTAACTCTAACCCTCACACTTCCTCACTGTCACACTAACACTCACACTCACCCTAACACTCACCCTAACCCTAATCCTCAACCTTACCCTCACCCTCACCCTAAACCTTACACTAACCCTAACACTATTCCTAAAGCTAAACTCCACCCTCACCCTCACCCTAACACTAAACTTAACCCAACCCTAACCCTCACCCTCAACCTCACCCTAACCCTAACCCTAACCCTAACCCTCACCCTGACCCTAACTCTCAAACTAACTCTACCCCTAACACTTAACCTTACCTTAACCCCAATCCTAACCCTCAACCTCAGCCTAACCATAACCCTAACATTAATCCTAACCCCAACCCACACGCTCACACTCAACCTAACCCTCACCCTCACCCTCACCCTAACCCTCACCATCACCTTAACACAAACCCTAACACAAACCCTCACCCTAATCCTCATCCTAACCCTAATGCTAACCCTAAACCTCACCCTAACACTAACCCTCACACTCTTATCCTCACCCTAATATTAACCCTAACCCTAAACCTCACATTAAACCTATCCCTCATCCTATCCCTAACCCTACCCCTCAGCCTAACCCTAACCCTAACCCTAACCCTAATCTTCACTCTATCCCTAACCCTAACACTCACTCTCAGGTTAGACGTCACCCTAACTCTAACTCTAAGCATCAGCATAACCCTAACCCTAACCCTAAACCTCACCCTCACCATAAACCTTACCCTCACCCTCACCCTAACCCTAACTCTAGCCATAACAATCTTCCTCACCCTAATCTTCACCCTAACCCTAACCCTAAACCTAACCTTCATCCTAAACCTCACCCTAAACCTGACCTTCACCCTCACCCTATCCCTCACCCTAACCATTTCCCTAACCCTCACCCAAACCCTAACACCTAACTCTAACCCTCACCCTTAAACCTAACCTAAACCTCACCCTCACCCTAACCCTTAACCTAACCCTAAACTTCAACCTCAACCTAACCCTCACCCTAACCCTAACGCTAACCCTAAACCTAAACCTTACCCAAACTCTCACCCTAACCCTTACACTCACCCTAACCATAACCCTATCCCTAACCTTAACTCTCACACTAAACCTAACCCTCACCCTAACCCTTACCCAACCACTCACCCTAACCCTAAACCTAACCCTAACCCTCAACCTAACCCTCACCCTCACCGGAACCCTAATTCTCAACCTAACCCTAATTCTAACCCTTACCTAACTGAAACCCTCAACCTCACCCTCACCGTAACCATAACCCTAACCCTAACTCTCAGCCTAACCCTAGAAGTAACCCTCACCCTCACCCTACCCCTCACCCTAATCCTAAACCTCACCCTCACCGTAAACCTAACCCTAACCCCAACCCTCACCAAACTCTCACCCTAACGCTAACCCTAACCCTAGCCCTCACCCTCACCCTAACACTCACCCTACCACTAACCCTAAACCTAATCCTCACCCTCGTCCTAACCCTCACCCTAATGCTTACCCTCACCCTAACCCTAACTCTAACCCTAACCCTCACACTAAAACTAAACCTCACCCTAACAATAAACCTACCCCTCACCCGAACCCTCATTCTAAACCTAAACCTAACCATAACACTCACCCTAAACCTATCCCTAACCCTAACCTTAACCCCCATCCTCACCCTCACCCCCAGCCTAAACCTAACACTAACCCGAACCTAACCCGAAGCATAATCCTAAGCTTAACCCTCACCCTCACCCTAAGTCTAACCCTAACCCAAACCTAAACCTCACCCACATCCTAACCCTAACCCTAACCCTAAACTTAACCCTGACCATAAACCTATCCCTAACCCTCACCCTTACCCTAACCCTGACTGTCACCCTAATCCTCACCCTAATCCTAACCCTCACCCACACCCTAACCCTCACCCGAACCTGAACCCTCACACTCACCCTAAACCTCACCCTCACCCTAAACATTATCCTAAACCTAACCCTCACCCACACCCTAACCCTCACTTAACCCTAAGCCTAACCCTCACCCTCACACTAATCCTAACCTTAACCCTGACCCTAACCCTCACCCTCACCCTAAAACTAACCCTACGCTCACACTTACCCTAACCCTCACTGTCAATCTAACCCTCAACCTAACCCTAAACATCACCCAAACCCTCACCCTAAGCCTAAGCCTAACCCTATCACTAATCCCAAACCTAACCCTCACCCTCACCACAACCGTAACCCTAACCCTAACACTCACCCTAACACTAACCCTAATGCTATCCCTCACCCTAACCCTAAACCTCACCCTAACACTAACCCTCAACCTCACCCTCATATTCACTCTAAGCCTAAACCTAATGCTAACCCCTTGTCCTAAAGCTAACCCTCACCCTCACCCTAACCCTAATCCTAAAGCTAACCCTCACCCTCACCCTCACCTCACCCTCAGCCTCAGCCTAACCCTAACCCTAACCCTAACCCTTTCCCTCAACCTAACCCTAACACTAACCCTAACCCTAACCCTCACACTAACCTTAATCCACACCCTTACCCTAAACTTCACCCTCACCCTCTCACTCACAATAAGCGTAACCCTAACCCTATCACTAATCCTACATCTAACCCTTACCCTCTCCCAAATCCTAACCCTAACCGTTAAGGTCACCTTCACCCTCACCCTACCCCTAAGCCTAACCGTAACTCTCACCCTAACCATAAGACTCAACTAACTCTAACCCTAACACTCAACCTCACGCTAAACCTAACCCTTACCCTAAACTTAACCCACTCCCTAACACTAACCCTAATCCTCACACTTACACTAACCCTCACAGTCACCCTAACCCTCACCCTAAACCTTACCCCCATCCACACCCTAACCCTCACCCTCACCCTCACCCTCACCCTCACCCTAAACATCACCATAACACTAACCCTCACCCTAACCCTAAACCTAACACTAATCTTCACACTATCCCGAACCCTAACCCTCACCCTCAGCTTAGACCTCACCCTAACCCTAACCCTAACCGTCAGCATAACCCTAACCCTCACCGTAACCCTAACCCTCACCCTCACCATAAACCTCACCCTAACCCTCATCCTAACCCTAACATTAACAATAACACTCCTCCTCACCCTAACCCTCACCCTAACAATAAAACTAACCATAACCCTACACCTAACATTCATACTCACCCTATCCCTCACACTAACCATTACCAGAACCCTCACCCAAAACCTAACCCCTAACTCTAACCCTCACCCTAAACCTAACCCTAATCCTCACCCTAACCCTTAACCTAACCCTAAACTTAAACATTACCCTAACCTAACCCTAACCCTAACCATAACCATAACCATAACCCTAACCCTAACCTAACCCTATCCCTAACCCTAACGCTCACACTAAACCTAACTCTCACCCTAACTGTAACCCAAGCACTCACCCTAACCCTAACCCTAACCCTAAACCTCAACCTAACCCTCACCCTCACCCTCACCCTCACCCTAATCCTCACCCTAACCCTAACCCTTACCTAACTGAAAAACTCAACCTCACCCTCACCGTAACCCTAAAACCAACCCTCACCCAAACCCTCACCCTATACCTAACCCTAACCCTAGCCCTCACCCTCACCCTAACACTCACCCGACCACTAAACTTAAACCTAACCCTCAGCCTCTTCCTAACCCTAAACCTAACCCTAACCATCACCGTAACCCTAACCCTAACCCCAAACTTCACCCAAACCCTCACCCTAAACCTAAACCTAACTCTAGCCCTCACCTTCTCCCTAACACTCACCCTACCACTAATCCTAAACCTAACCCTCACCCTCTTCCTAACCCTCAACCTAATCCTTACCCTCAGCCTAACACTAACTCTTAGCCTAACCCTAACCCTCACAGTAACCCTAACCCTCACCCTAACACTAAACTTACCCCTCACTCTAACCCTCATTCTAAACCTAACCCTAACCCTAACCCTAACCCCCATCCTCACCCTCACCCCCAGCCTAAACCTAACCCTAACCCTAACGTAACCCTAACCCTAATCCTAATCTTAACCCTCACCCTCACCATAATTCTAACCCTAACCCAACCCTCACCCTCACCCACACCCTAACCCTTACCCTAAACCTCACTCTCACCTTAACCCTAAACATAATATTAACCCTAACCCTCACCCTTACCCTAACCATAACCCTATGCCTAACCCTCACACTAACAATCACCCTAATCTTAACCCTAACTCTAACCCTCACCCTCACCCTCACCCTAACCCTAAGCCTAACCCTAAACCTCACCCTAACCGTAAGGCTCACCTAAACCTATCCCTAACCCTAATCCTCACCCTAACCCTAACCCTAAACTTAACACTCACCATAACTCTAACCCTAACCCTGAACCTTACCCTAACCCTCAATGTCACCCTAACCCTCACCCTAACCCTATCCCTCACCCACACACTAACCCACACCCAAACCCGAACCTGAACCCTCACCCTAAACATCACCCTCACCCTAAACTTAACCCTCACCCTAACCCTAAGCCTAACCCTCAGTCTAACGTTAACCCTCACTTAAACCTAACACTAACCCTAACCCTCACCCTCACACTAACCCTAAACCTTACCCTGATCCTAACCCTCACCCTCAAACTAACCCTAACATTAACCCTAATCCTAAACCTAACCCAAACCCTAAGCCTAACCCTATTCCTCACCCTCACCTTAAACCTCATCTTAACCCTAAACCTAATCCCATACTAACTCTCACCCTAATAATTACTCTCACCCTAAAACTAACCCTAAACGTCACCCTCACACTAACCCTACCCTAACCCTAACCCTAACCCTAACACAAACCCTAACCGTAAACCTACCTCCCACCCTAACCCTCACCCTCACCCTAACCCCCACACTAACACTTACCCTCACCCTCACCCTAAACTTAACCCTCACCTAACCCTCACACTAAACCTAACACTCACCCTAACCCTAATCCTACCCCTCAACCTAACCCTCACCTTAACCCTAACCCTAATACTAACCCTAACCCTTACCTAAACAAAACCCTTACTCTCACCCTCACCGTCACCTACACCCTAACCCTCACACTAACCCTAACCCTTACTCTAACCCTACTCCTAACCCTAACTCTCAACCTCACCCTTACCCTCAACCTAACCCTTAACCTAACCCTAACGCTAATCCTAACCCTCACCCTCAACCTATACCTAACATTAACCCTAATCCTAAACCTAACCCAAACCCTAAGCCTAACCCTATTCCTCACCCTCACCTTCAACCTCATCTTAACCCTAAACCTAACCCTCATCCTAACCATCACCCTAACACTTACTCTCACCCTAATCCTAACCCTAAACGTCACCCTCACACTACCCCTACCCCTACCCCTAACCCTAACCCTAACACAAACCCTAACCATAAACCTACCTCCCACCCTAACCCTCACCCTCACCATAACCCTCTCACTAACCCTTACCCTCACCCTCACCCTAAACTTAACCCTCACCTAACCCTCACACTAAACCTAACACTCACCCTAACCCTAACCCTACCCCTCAACCTAACCCTTACCTTAACCCTAACCCTAATACTAACCCTAACCATTACTTAAACAAACCCTTACTCTTACCGTCACCGTCACCTACACCCTAACCCTCACTCTAACGCTAACACTCACCTTGACCCTAACCCTCACTTCACCCTAATAGTCACCCTAAACCTAACCCTAAAACTCACACTCACACTAACTCTCATCCTAACCCTTACACACACCCTCACCCTAACACTCACAGTAACGCAAAACCAACACCCTAAATCTAACCCTAACACTCACCTTCACCCTCAGCCTCACCCTCACCCTACCCCTCACCCTAAACCTAAACCTCTCCCTCACCGTAAACCTAACCCTAACCCCAACCCTCACCAAACTCTCACCCTAACGCTAACCCTAACCCTAGCCATCACCCTCACCCTAACATTCACCCTACCACTAACCCTAAAACTAATCCTCACCCTCGTCCTAACCCTCACCCTAATGCTTACCCTCACCCTAACCTTCACCCTAACCCTTACCCTCACCCTAAACCTAACCCTAACCCAAACCATAACCCTCACACAAAATCAAATCCTCACCCTAACCCTAAACCTAAACTTCACCCTAAACCTCAATCTACCCCTAACCCTAAAATTAACCCTCACCCTCACGCTAAATCTTACCCTAACCCTTAATCTCACCTTCATTCTAAACCTCACACTAACTCTAAGCCTCAACCTAACCATAACCCTAACCTCACCCTCACCCAAACCCTCACCCGAACCCTCACAGTGACCCTAACCCTCAACCTCCCTCTATACATCACCCTAACCCTAACCCTCACCCTAACCCAAACCCTAATCCTCACCCTAAACCTAACCCTCACCCTCAGGCTAATCCTCACCCTAACCCTATACCTAAGCTTTACCTAACCGAAATCCTCACCCTCAGCCTAACCCTCACCCTCATCCTAGCCCTCACCCTCACCCTAACCCTAACCCTAACCCTAAACCTAATCCTCACACTCAGCCTAACCTTCACCCTAAACCTTACCCTCATCCTAAACCTAATCCTCACCCTAACCCTAAAATTCACCCTAACCCTAACCCTAACCCTAATCTTAATCCTCACCCTCACCTCACCATCACCCTCAGCCAAAATCTAACCTTAAACCTAATCATAAACCTAACCCTCACTGTCACCCTCACCTTAAACCAAACCCTAACCCTAAACCTCACCCTCACCCTCACCCTCACCCTAACCCTATCCCTAATTCTAACCCTCACCCTAACCCTAACCTTAACCCTCACACACACCCTAATCCTTATACTAACCCTAACACTTATCCCTAACACTCAGGCTAACCCTAAACCTCAATGTCTCCCTAACCCTCACCCTAACCCTTACCCTCACCCTAAACCTAACCATAACCCTAACTCTAAGCCTCACTCTAAACCTAATCCTCACATGAAGCCTAACTTAACCGGTCACCTTAATCCTAACCCTAACCCTCATTCTAACCCTAACCCTCACCCTCACCCTAGCCCTCACCGTAACCCTAATCCTCACAATAACCCTCACCCTAACCCTAACCCTCACACTCACCCTAAACCTCACCCTAAAATTAACCCTAAATCTAACCCTCATCCTAACCCTAACCCTAACCTTACCCTCAACCTAACCCTCACATTAATCCTAAACCCTAACCCTAAACCTCACCCTCAATCTAACCCTCACCTGAACGTTTACCCTCGTCCTCAACCTAACACTCAACCTAAAACTAACCCTAACCCTAAGCCTCAACCTAACCTTAACCCTAACCCTCGACTATCTCGAATCCTAACCCTAACCCTAACCATCACACTACCCCTCACCCTCAACCTAACCCTAACCCTAACCCTCACCCTACCCCTCACCCTAACCCTCGCCCTAACCCTAAACCTCACCCTAAACTTAACCCTCAACCTCACCCTAACCCTCACCCTTACCCTCACCGTAACCCTCAACTTAACCCTTACCCTCACCCTCACACTAACCCTCACACTAACCCTTACACTCACCCTAAACCTACCCTCAACCTATCCCTATCCCTCACCTTAATCCTATCGCCCACCCTAACGCTCAACGTAATCCTTACCCTCAGACTAACCCTGACCCTAACCCTCACCTTCACCTTAACCTTCACCCTAAACCTAACTGTAACCTTCACCATAACCCTCACCCTAAACCTCACCCTAACACTAACCCTCACACACGCCCTAGCACTCACCCTCACACTAAACATCACCATAACCCTAAAGTAAACGCTAAAACTAAACCTCACTCTCACCTTATCCTTCACACTAACCCTAATGCTAACCCTAATCCTCACCCTCACCCAAACCCTCACCGTAACCCTCATCCTAACTCTAACCATTACCCACAACCTAAACCTCACCCGAACCCGAACCTTCAACCTCACCCTAAACCTCACCCTTACCATAAACATCACTCTAACCCTAACCCTCACCATAAACCTAACCCTAATCCTCACCCTAACCATACCCCTCACTTAGACCTAACCCTAACCCTAAACCTCCTCCTCACAGTAACCCTAAACCTAACCCTAACCCTCACCCTCACCCTAACCCTAACCCTCACCCTAACCATAACCCTCACGCTAATGCTAACCCTATCCCTCATCCTAACCCTAACCCTCACCCTAACCTTTACTCTCACCCTAATCCTCAACCTAACCCTAATCCTCACCCACAACCTAACCCTCACCCTCACCCAAACACTCACACTCACGCTAACTCTCGACCTCACCCTAAACTTCACACTAACCCTAACCCTCACCCTCACCCTGAGCTTAACCCTAACACTAAACCTAAACCTAACCCTAAAACTACACCTCACCCTCACCCTCACCCTCACCCTAACTATAACCCTAACAATAATCCTAACCCTAATCCTACACCTAACCCTCACCCTAAATTTAACTCTAACCCTAACCCTCAGACTAACCATCACCCCAACCCTCAACCTAACCCTAACCCTAACCTTATGCCTCACCCTAACGCTAAAAATAACCAAACCCTCACACTCACCCTAAACATCACCGTCACCCTAACCCTAGCAAATAGCCATTCCCTAACCCTCACGTTAACCCTAACCCTACCCCTCATCCTAACACTCATCCTTACCCTAACCCTAAACCTCTCCCCAACACTAACCCTAAATCTCACCCTTAACCTCACCCTCAGACTAACCCTAATGCTAACACTAATTCTAACCCGAACACTCACCCTCACCCTACCTCTAACCCTAATCCTAATCCCAACCCTCACCCACAACCTCCCACTAACCTTAACCAATCCCTAAACCTCAACCTAAACATATCCCTCACCCTAAACCGAATCCGCAGCCTCACCCGAACACTAACGCTAACCCTAACCCTCACCCTACTGCTTACCCTCACCCTAACCCTAACCCTAACCCTAACCCTAATCCTAACACTAACACTAACCCTAACCCTAAACCTAAACCTAAACCTCACCCGAACCCTCATCATCACCCTAAACATAAACCTCACCCTAATCCTAACCCTACCCTTCAGCCTAAACCTAAACCTTACCCTAACCATAACAATCTCCCCAACCCTAACCCTAACCTCACCCTTAATCTCACCCTCAGACTAACCCTAAACACAACCGTAATCCTAATCCTAACTATCACCCTCACCATACCTATAACCCTAACCCTAATCCTAACCCTACCCTCAGCCTAACCGTAATCCTAACCCTAAACCTCACCCTAACCCTCACCATAATACTAACCCTCACGCTCACCCTAAAACTAACTCTAACCCTAACCGTCACCCTAAACCTCAAACTAACTCTAACCCTAGCCCTAGCCCTCAGCATCAGACAAACACTCACCCTACCCCTAACCATAACCCTCATCCTTAACCTCACCCTCATACTAACCCTAACCCTAACCCTAATCCTAACCCTAACTCTCACCCTCACATTAAGTCTAACCCTAACCCTAATCCTAACCCTCACCCATACCCTCTCATTAACCCTAACCAATACCTAACCCTCACCCTAACGCTAACCCTTACCCTAAACCTAAGCCGCAGCCTCACCCTAACCCTAACACTAACACTAAAACTAACACTCACCCTAAACCTAACGCTAACCCTAACCCTCACAATAATGTTTAACCTCACCCTCACCCTAACCCTAACCCTAATCCTAACACTAAACCTAACCCTAACCCTAAACCTAAACCTAACCCTCACCCTAACACTCACCTTACACTTACCCTAAACCTAAACCTCACCCTAACGCTAACCCTAACCCTAAACCTAACCCTCACTGTCACCCTACCCCTCAGCCTAACACTAACCCTCACCCACAACCTATCCCTCACCCTCACCCGAACCCTCACCTTCACCCTAACACTCATCCTCACCCTAAACACCAAACTAACAATAACGCTCACCCTAACCCTAACACAATTCCTCATTCTAACCCTCACCCTAACTTTAACAATAATCCTCACCCTCACCCTCACCCACCCCCTAAGCCTAACAATAACCAAAAACCTAATCCTAAATCTAATCCGTACCTTCACCCTAAATCTAACCCTAACCCTCACCCTCACCCTAACCCTCATCCTAACCCTTACTCTCACCCTAACCCTAACAATATCCCTCATAATAAAACTATCCCTCAACCTACCCCTAAATCCACCCCTCAGCCTAACCCTCACCCTAACCCTAAACATAACCCTAACCCTCACACTCACCCTAACATAACGCTAAACCTAATCCTAACCCTCACCCTCACCTTAACCCTCACCCTAACCCGAATCATAACATTAACCCTAACCCTCTCCCTAAACATTTCCCTAACCCTAACACTAACCCTCACACTAACAATCACACTAAACCTAACCCTAAACCTCACCCTTACCCAAAAGCTCACCCGAACCCTCTCACTCAACCTAAGACTAACCCTAACCCTAACACTAACCCGAAATCTAACCCTCACCCTCAACCTCACCCTAATACTAACCTTAACCCTATACCTCACCCTCACCCTAAACCTATCCCTAACCCTAACCCTCATCCTAACTCTAAGCCTAACCTAACCCTCACCCTAACCCTAACCCTCACCCTAACCCTATCCCTAATCCTAAACTTAACCCTCACCCTAACCCTCACCAACACCCTAATGCTCACCCTCACCCGAACCCTCACTCTAACCCTAAACCTCACCCTCACCCTAAACATCACCATAAACCCAACGCTCACCCTCACCCTAAACCTAACCCTAACACTAACCCTAACCCTCAAATAAACCTAACCCTAACCCTCACCCTCACACTAACCCTAAACGTAACTCTGATCCTAACCCTCACCCTCACCCTAAGCCTAACCATATCCCACACACTTACCCTCAACCTCACTGAAAACTTAACCCTCACCCTTACCTTAACCCTCACCCTCACCCTCACCCTCAGCATCACCCTAACCCTAACCATATACCTTATCCTCACCATCAGCCTCAACATCACCCTTAGCCTAACCCTAACCCTAACCCTAATCCTAACCCTAACGCTCACCCTCCTACTGACCCAAAACCTAACCCTAATCCTAAACCTCACCCTCACCCTAAGCCTATCCATAACCCTAACACTAACCTTTAACCTGAACCTCACCCTCACACTCACCCTAACCCTCAACCTCACCCTCACCCTCACACTAACCCTACCCCTACCCCTAACCCTAAACCTTAGCCTTACCCTAGCCATAAATCTCACGCTAACCTTCACCCTAACCCTAAACCTCACCCTCACCCTAACCCTAACCCTAACCTTAACCCTAACCCTCACCATAACCCTAACCCTATCCCTAAATCTCACTCTCACCCTATCCCTCACCCTAACCATTACCCTCACCCTCAAGCAAACCCTAACCCTTACCCTAACCCTCGCCCTAAACCTAACCCTAACCCTCACTGTCACCCTAACCCTTAACCTAACTCAACATAAACCTCATCCTAACCCTCACGCTCCCGCTCTCCCTAAACCTAACCCTAATCCTAAATGTCACATTTACCCTAAGCCTAACCATAACACTAAAACTAAACTTAAGCCTGACCCTCACCCTCACATTCACCCTAATACTCACCCTCACCCTCACCCTAACCCTAACCCTAAACCTAGCACTTAGCCATACCCTACCCCTAACCCTCACACTAACCTCCATCCTAATCCTCAACTTCACCCACACCCTAACCCTAAACCTTACCCTAACCATCACCCTAAACCTCACCATAACCCTAACCCTAACCCTCACCATAACCCTAACCCTAAACCTCACCCTCACCCTCACACTACCCTCACAATAACTATTACCCTCACCCTCACCAAAACCCTAACCCTAACCCTAACCCTCAAGCTAAACCTAATCCTAACCCTCACTTTCACCATAAACCTTACCCTCAACCTAAACATAAACCTCACCCTAACCCTCACCCTAAACCTAACGGTAAACCTAACCCTACACCTCAAACTAACTCTCACCTTAACCCATACACTCACCCTAAACCTAACCCTATCCCTAATCCTAACTCTAATACTAACCCTAACCATCACACTAACCCTAACCCAACTCCTCATCCTAACCCTAAACCTAACCCTAACCCTCATTCTAACCGAAACCCTCACCGTCACAGTCACTCTAACCCTAACCCTACCCTTCAGCCTAACCCTAACCCTAACCCTAAACCTCACCCTAACCCTCAACATAAAACTAACCCTCAGGCTCACGCTAACCCTAACCCTAACCCTAACCGTCAACCAAAAACTCAATCTAACCCTAACCCTAAAGCTAACCCTCACCCTCACACTAACCCTAACCCTAACATTAACCCTAAACCTCACCGTAACCCTCACCCTAAAACTAGCCCTCACCCTAAAATCACCCTAAGACTAACCCTAACCCTAACCTTTACCCTACCCCTCACACTCACCCTATCACTCACCATAAGCTTAACCCTAACCCTAACAATAATCCTAAATCTAACCCACACCCTCACCCTCAACCTAATCCTAACCCTAACCCTCACCCTCACGCTCACACTAACCCTAAGCCTAACCTAACACTAACCCTAATCTTAAGACTCACCTAACGCTAACCCTAACCCTCACTCTCACCTTAATCCTAACCTTAACCCTAAATTTAACCGTCACCCTAACTCTAACCCTAATGCTCACTATCACCCTAACACTCACCCTAACACTAACCCTCACGCACAACCTAAACCTCACCCTAACCCGAAACCTCACCCTCACCCTAAACTTCACCCTCACCCTAAACATCACCCTGACCCTAACCCTCACCCTAACCCTAACCCTAATCCTCACCCTAACCCTAACCCTCACTTAACCCTAACCCTAACCCTAAACCTCACCCTCACACTAACCCTAACCCCAACCCTAACTCTCATCCTCACCCTAAACCTAACCCTAACCCTCACACTTACCCTCACCCTCACTGGAACCCTAACCCTCACCCTCACCCTCACCATAAGCCTAACCCTAACCCTATCACTAATCCTAAACCTAAACTTCACCCTCAGCCTAACCGTAACCCTAACACTAACTCTCAACCTAACCCTAACCCTAATGCTATCCCTCAACTTAAACCTAACCCTCACCCTAAACCTAACCCTCAAACTCACCCTCAACGTCATCCTAGCCCTCACCCTAACCCTAACCCTAACACTAACCCTAATCTTCTCCCTCACCCTCACCCTCAACCTCAGCATAACCCTAACCCTAACACTCACAATAACCTTTACCTCAACCTAACCATCACTGTAAGCCTAACCCTCACAATCACCCTCACCCAAAACCTCACACTATTCCTCACCCTCACCCTAATACAAACCCTAAACCTAAACATAACCCTAAACCTAAGGATCACCCTAACCCTAACCGTAACCCTCACCCTAAACCTAACCCTCAACCCAATGCTAACCCTAACCCTAACCCTCCCCTTCACCCGAAGCCTAACCCTAAAACTCTCCCCGACCCTCACCCAAACACTAATGCTTACCCTAACCCACACCCTGACCCTAAACCTCACCCTAAACCTTACCCTCAACATAACTCCAACCCTAACTCTAATTCTCACACTAATCTTAACCCTAAACCTAACCCTCAACCTAACCTTAAACCTAATCCTCACCCTCACCCTCAACTTCACCCTAACCCTAACCCTAACCCTCACACAGACCCAACCCCTCACCCTAACCCTAACCCTCAACTCACCCTAAGCCTAATCCTAAGCCTAAACCTAATCCTAAACCTAACCCTCACCCTCACATTCACCCTCACCCTAACCCTAACCCTCACACTTAATCTAAGCCTAACCCTAAAAATAACCCTACCCCTCACCGTAACCCTCACCCTAACCCTAACCCAAACACTAAAACTCACACTAACCCTAACCCTAACCATAAGCTTCACACCCACCAAACCACTGAGTAACCCTAACTCTCACCATAAACCTAACCCTCACCCACACCCTCACCCTCACCCTCACCCTAACCCCAAACGTCACCCTATCCTAAACATCACCCTAAACCTAATCCTAACCCAAACCCTCACCCTAACTCTAACCCAGACCCTAAACTTCACCCTCAATCTAATCTTCACCCTAACCCTAATCCTAACACTTACCTAAACGAAACTCTCACCCTAACCCTCACCCTAACCCTTACACTCAGTCTAGCCCTCAACCTAACCCTAAACATTACCCTCACATTCACCCTCACCCTCATCCTCTGCCTAACCCTAACCCTGATCTTAATCCTACCCCTAACCCTCACCCTCACCCTCACCATCACTCTAACCCTAAACCTAACCGTAACCCTCATGCTCACCCGTACCCTCACCCTCACCCTAACACTACCAGAACCCTAACCTTAACTCTAATCGTTACCGTAACCCTAACCCCCACCCTAATATTAACCCTAACCCTAACCCTAACCCTCACACTAACCCTAACCCTCACCCTAACCCTAAGCCTACTCCTCAGCCTAAACTTCATCCTAAACCTAAACCTAACCCTAACCCTCACCCTAACCCTCACCGTAACCCTAACCCTAAACCTCACCCTCAGCCTAACCCTCACCCTAAACTTAAACCAAACTAAATCTCACCCTAAAACTAAACCAAACCCTAAACCTCACCCTCACCCTCACCCTAACCCTAACCCTAAACCTCACCCTAAACCAAACACTAACCCTCACCCTCACCCTAACCCTTACTCTAATCCTAATCCTCACCCTCATGCTAACCCTCACCATGAACCTAACCCTAACCTTATCCCTAACCTTAACTCTCACACTAACCCTAACCATCACTCTATCCCTAACCCTATCCCTTAACCTCACCCAAAACCTAACCCTAAACATAACCGTCACCCTCACCCTAACCCTTACCGTTACCATAACCTTCACCATAAACCTAAACCTCACACAAACCCACACCCTAAAAATCACCTGAACCCGAACCCTCACCCTAATCCTCATCCTAACACTAACACTAAACCTTCCCTAGCTGAAACACTCACACTCACACTCAACCTAACAATAACCCTACCCCTCAGCGTAATCCTAACCCTAACCCTAACCCTCATCCTTCCCCTCATCCTAAACCTAACCCTCACTCTCACCCTAACCCTCACCCTGAACCTTAACCTCACCCTAACCCTTTCCCTAACCCTTAACTTAACCCTAATCCTCAACCTAACGCTCACCCTAACCCTGACCCTAACCCAGGCCCTCACCCTCACACTAACCCTCATCCTAACCCTAACCCTAAACCTCACCCTAACCCTAAACCTCACCCAAAACCTTACCCTCACCATAACCCTAACCCTAAACCTAAAACTAACCCTCACCCTAACGCTCACCCTAACCCTGACCCTAACCCAGGCCCTCACCCATACACTAACCCTCATCCTAACCCTAACCCTAACCCTCACACTAACCCTAAACCTCACCCTAAACCTTACCCTCACCATAACCCTAACCCTAAACCTAAACCTAACACTCACATGAAACCTACCGCTCACCCTAACCTTAAACCTACACCTCACCCTAACCCTCATCCTAACCCTAACTCTAACCCTATCACTCACCCTAAACCTAACCCTAAACCTAACCCTACACCTCACCCTAAACCTAACTTTAATCCTCACCCTAACTACCTGCCTAAACATAACCCCAACCCTAATCCAACCCTAACCCTCACCCTCACCCGAACTCTAAACATAACCAAACCCTAACACTCAACCTCACCCTCACCCTAATCCTAACCATACCCGTCAGCCTAAACCTCACCCTAATCCTTAACCTACCCCTGATCCTCACACTATCCCTAACCCTAACCCTCACCGTCACCCTAACCCTTAGCATAACCATTACCCTCACCCTCACCCAAACACTAACCCTCACCCTAAACCTAACCCTAACCCTCACCTTCACCCTTACCCTTACCCTAACCCTAAACCTAACCCTCATCCTAACACTCACCCTAACATTAACCCTAACCCTAACCCTAACCCTCACAATAAACCTATCCCTCACCTAACGCTAAACCTACTCCTCAGCCTATCCCTCATCCTGACCCTAACCCTAACCCTAATCCTCACACTATAGCTAACCCTCACCCTCAAGCTCCCCTGAAAACTAAACGTAAACCTAATCCTCACCCTCACCCTCAGCCTAACCCTAACCCTAACCCAAATCCTAACCCTAACCCTCACCTTCACACTCACCCTAACCCTCACCCTAACACTTACCCTCACCTAACCCTCACCGACACCTAACCCTAACCCTAAACCTAACCCTCACCCTCACCCTAACCCTTACCCTAAACCTAAAACTAGCATTAAACCTAACCCTCAACCTAACCCTCACCCTAAATCTAAACGTAACCCTAACCCTCACCCTAACACTCACCCTAACCCTAACCCTAAACCTAACCCTCACCGTCACCTTAACCCTCACCCTAAACATAATCCTCACCCATACCATAAACCTAACCCTAACAATCACCCTCAGCCTAACCCTAAAACTCACCCTCACCCTAACCCTTAACCTAACCCTAAACCAAACCTCACCCTAACCCTCACCCTAACCCTAATGCTAACCCTAAACCTCACCCTCACCCTAAACCTCACCCTAAACCTTAACCTCACCCTAACCCTAACCCTAACCCTCACACTAAACTTAAACCTCGCCCTAACACTAACCCAACCCCTCACCCTAAACTTCACCCTATCCCTAACCCTAAACATAACCCTCACCCTAACCCTCACCGTTACCCTAACACTCAGCCTAAGCCTAACCCTTAAGCAAACCTTAACCCTTACCCTCACCCGAACCCTCACCCTCAACCAAACCCTCATCCTCACCCTAGCCCTACCCCTCAGCCTAAGCCTCAACCTAACCCAGGCCTCGCCTTAAACCTAACCCTAACCCTAAACCTAACCCTCACCCTCATCCTAAAACTCACCCTAACCCTTACCCTCACCCTAACCCTAACCCAAACCCTAACCCTAACCCTCAAATTAACCCTAAACCTCACCCTAAACCTAACCCTCACCCTCACCCTAACATTAACCCTAACCCTAAACCTCACACTAATCCTAACCCTCACCCTAACCCTAACCCTAACCCTAACACTAACCCTCACCATAAACCTAACCCTAACCTTCACCCAACCCCTCACCCTAAACCTAACCCTAAACCTCAGCCTCACCCTAACCCTCACCCAAAATCTTACCCTCAAACTACCCCTCACCCTAACACTAAACCGAATCCTAACTCTAAGCCTCACCCTCACCCTAACCCTAACCCTCACCCAAACCCTCACCCGTACCCTAACCCAAAAACTAAGCGTAACCCTAACCGTCACCCTAACACTCACCCTAACACTATCCCTAACCCTCAATCTAACCCTCACCCTAAACTAACCCAAACACTTACCCTCACCCTAACCCTCAACCTAACCCTCACCCTAACCCTAACCCTCAACCTAACCCTCACCCTAAACCTAACCTTCACCCTCACCCTATCCCTCACCCTAACTCTCATTCTCACCCTAACCATAACCCTAACCCTCACTCTTACACTCACCCTAACCCTAACCCTAACCCTAAACTTCACCCTAACCCTAACCCTCACATTGACCCTAATATTTAATCTAACCCTAAACCTAAACCTCACCCTAACCCTAAAGCAAAACCTAACCCTCATCCTCACCCTAACCCTCACCCTAACCCTTAACTTCACTCTAGCCCTAACCCTAAACCTAAACCTAACCCTTACCCTCACACTAACCATAACCCTCACCCTAACCCTAACCCAACCCAGCACAATAATCCTCACTCTATCCCCAACCCTAACCCTAAACCTCACAATAACCCTAACCATTAGCCTAACACTCACCCTCAACCTAACCCTCACAGTCACCCTAACACTCACCCTAAACCTAAACATAATCCACACCTAAATGCTCACCCTCACCCTGAACATCAATGTAACCCTTACCTCACTCGTACCCTAACCCTAACCCTCACCCTAACCCTAAACCTCAACCTAAACCTAAACTTACCCCTCATCCCTACACTCACCCTCACCCTCAGCCTAACCCTAACCCTAACCCTAACCCTAACCCTTGTCCTAACGCTCACCCTAAACTTTACCCTCAACCTAATCCTAAACCTAAACCTAACCCTCACAATAACCTTAACCCTCACACTAACCCTAACTCTACCCTTCACCCTAAACCTCATCCAAACCCTAACCCTAACCCTAACACTCACGCTAACCTTAGTCCTACCCCTAACCAGAACCCTCACCCTAAACATAACCCTCATCCTCAGCCTCCCCACCAGCCTAAACCTAACCCTAACCCTAATCATAACCCTAACCCTCACCCTCATCCTAACTCTAACCCTAACCCAACCTAAAACTCACCCTCACCCTCACCCTAATCCTAAACCTAACCCTAACGCTCACCCTAACCCTAACCCTCAAACTCACCCTAAACCTAACCCTCAACCTCAACCTATCCCTAATCCTAACCCTCACCCATACCCTCACACTAACGCTAACACTAGCCCTAACCCTCACCCTAAAACTAAACCTCATCCTCACCCATACCTTTACCCTAACCCTTACCCTAGTCCTAAACCTCACACTAACCCTAACCCTAACCCTCAACCTGTCCCTCACCCTAACCCTTAACCTCACCCTAGCCCTAACCCTAAACCTAACCCTAAAGCTCACACTAAACAAAGCCTTCAGCCTAACTGTAAGCCTAACCGTCAGCCTAACCCTCACCCTAACCCTAAATCCGACCCTAATCCTCACCCTATCCCTAACCCTAAACCTCACCCTCACCCTCAATCTAACCCTCACCCTAACCCTAAACTTAACCCTAACCCTCACCCTAACCATAACCCTCACCCTCACCCTAACCCTCACCCGAACCCTAACCCTAACACTAACAAAAACCCTTAACCTAACCCTCTCACTAACCCTAAACTTAACCCTAAACCTCCCCATAACCCTAATCCTAAACTTAACTCTCCCCCTCCCCCTAACCCTCACCCTAACACTTATCCTCACCCTAACCCTCACCCTAACCCTAACCCTTTCCCTCAGCCTAACCCTCATCCTAAACCGAATGCTAACCCTAAACTTCACCATAAACCTAACTTTCACCCTAACACTTAACCTAACCCAAATATTAACCCTAAACCTAACCTTAACCCTCACTCTAAACCTATCCCACAGCCTATCCCTAACCCTACCCATCAGCCTAAACCTCACCCTAAGCCTAAACCTAAACCTAATCCTCACCCTATCCCTAACTGTAACCCTCAACCTCACCTTCACCCTAGCCCTCTCCATAACCCTAAACTTAACCCTAACCTTCACACTAACCCTAACCCTCACCCTAAACCTAACCCTGCCCTTCAACCTAACCCTCAACCTAACCATAACCCTAACCCTCAACCTAACTCTCATCCTAAACCTAATCGTAAACCTAACACTCACCCTAACCCTAACCCTAAACCTCACCCTAACCCTCACCCTAATCCTAACAGTAACCCTCACCCTCACCGTGAACTTCCCTGTCAACATAAGCCTCATCCTAGCCCTAACCCTCACACACACCCTAAACCTGACCCTCACCAAACCCTAAAGCCCACCCTCATCCTCAAAATCACTCTAACCCTAACCCTCACCCTAACCCTAACCCGAAAACTCACACTAACCCAAACCCTCACTCTCACACTCACCCACACCCTAAGCCTAACCCTAACCCAGCACTAATCCTAAACCTTTCCCTCACCCTAACCCTAACCCTAAACCTAACCCTCACCCTAACCCTAATCTTAACCCTATCCCTCACCCTAACCCTAAACCTCACTCTAACCCTAAACCTCACCCTCACACTTACCCTCACCCTAAGCATACCCCTAAAGTTAACACTAATCCTAAACCTAACCCTCACCCTCAAGTTAACCTTAAACCTAACCCTATCCCTCACCCTCAGCCTCACCCTCACCCACAGACTAACCCTCATCCTAACCCTAATCCTAACCCTCACCCTCACCTTCACCCTAACCCTAACCCTAAACCTAACCTTCACCCTAACCCTCATCCTAAACCTAATGCTCACTGTAAACCTCACCCTAACCCTAACCATCACCATAATTCTTACCCTCGCCCAAACCCTAACCCTAACCCTCACCATCATCTTAACCCTTACCCTAAACATAACCCTCACCCATATCCTAAACCTAACCCTAACCTTCACTCTCAGCCTAACACTAACACTCACCCTCAACCTAACCCTTAACCTAACCCTAAACCTAACTTCACCCTAACCCTCATCCTAACCCTAATGCTAACCGTAAACCTCACCCTAACCCTAACCATCACTCTAACTCTTACCCTCACCCTAACCTTAACCCTAACCCTAACCCTCATGATCACCTTAACCCTCAACCTAAATATAACCCTCACCCATACCCTAACTCTAATGCTAACCATAACCCTCACCTTCATTCTAACCCTCACCCTATCCCTTAACCTCACACTAAACCTAACCCTCACCCTAACCCTACCCCATCCCCTCATACTAACCTTCACCCTATCCCTAACCCTAAACCTAACCCTCACCCTTATCCTCACCGACACCCTAACACTCACCCTAATGCTAACACTCAACCAAACCCTAACCCTTACCCTCACCCGAAACCTCACCCTCATCCAAACTCTCACTCTCACCTAAACCTACACCTCAGCCTAAGCCTCAACCTAACCCTAACCCTCACCATAAACTAACCCTAACCCTTACCCTAAACCTAACACTCAACCTCATCCTAACCCTCAACCTAACCATTAACCTCACCCTAACCCGAACCCAAACCCTAACCCTAACGCTCACACTAAACCTAACCCTCAACTTAACCCTAACCGTTATCCTCACCCTAACCCTAACCCTAACCCTCACACTAATCCTAACCCTCACCCTAACACTAACACTAACCCTAACACTAACCCTAACCCTAAACACCACCATAACCCAAACTCTTACCCTCACACAACCCCTCACCCTAAACTTAATCCTAAACCTCACACAACCCCTCAACCATACCCTAACCTTAACCCTAAGCCTAACCCTCAACGTCACTCTAACCCTCACCCTTACACTAACCCTAACCCTCAACTTAACCCTCGCCCTAAACCTAACCCTAAACCTATCACTCAACATAACCCTCAACCTAACCCTCACCCGAACCCTAAACTTCAACCTCACCCAAACCCTCACACTAATCATTACCCTCACCCTAACCCTAACCCTAACCCTAACGCTCACCCTAACCCTCACCCTAATCATTAATCTCACCCTCACCCTAACCCTAACCCTAAACCCAACACTCACCCTAACCCTCACCCTAACCCTTAACCTCACACAAGCCCTAACCCTAACCCTCACACTAACCCTAACCCTCACCCTAACCCTAAACCTACCCAGCACCCTAACCCTCACTCTATCCCTAACCCTAACCCTCAACCTCACACTAACCCTAACCATAACCCTAACACTCATCTTTACCTAATCCTCACCGTCACCCTAACACTCACAATAATCCTAAACCTCACCCACACCCTAACCCTCAACCTAATGGAAAACTCACCTTTACCCAAACCATCACCCTCACCCTAAACATAAGCGTAACCCTAACCCTCACTCTAACCCTAAACCTCACCCTCACTGTAAGCCAAACCCTAACCGTAACCCTAATCCTAAACCGAACCCTCACCCTCATGCTCACACTAAATGTAACATTAACCCTAACCCTCAAACTCACCCTCATCCGAAACCTAATGCTAACCCTAACCCTCACACTAAACCTATCCCTCACCCTAACACTAAGCCTACCCGTCAACCTAACACTCACCCTAACCCTAACGCTAACCATAATCCTCACCCTATCCCTAACCCTAACCCTCACCCTCACCCTCACCCTCACCCTCACCCTAGCCCTCACCCTAACCCTAAACCTAACCCTGACCCTCCCCATAAACCTAACCCTAACCCTAACCTAACCCTCACCATCACCTTAAGACAAACCGACTAACCGTTGCACTTAACTTCAAACCTAACCCTCTCCCTAACCCCAACCCTAACCTTCATCCTAATCCTCACGCTAACCTTCACCCTAACCCTAATCCTCACCCTCAAACTAACCCTCACCCTAACCCTAACATTAACCCTAATCGTCATCCTAACCCTCACCGTAACCCTAACCCTAACCCTCACCCTAACCCGAAACCTAACCCTCACCCTAAACTTAACCCTCACTCTCACCCTCACACTCACCCTAAGCCTTACCTTAACCCTAACACTAATCCTAAACCTAACTCTCATCATCACCCTCACCCTAACCCTACCCCTAACCCTAACGCTCACCCTCACACTATCTTTAACCCTAAACCTAACCCTCACCCTAACCCTAACCCCCATCTAACCCTAAACCTAACCCTCACCCTCAAACTAACCTTAACCCAAACCCTAACCTTAACCCTCACCCGAAACCTAACCCTCACCCTCAAACTAACCTTAACCCAAACCCTAACCCTATCCTTCACCCTAAACCTAACCCTAAGCTTCAACCTCACCCTAACTCTCACTGTCAACCTAACCCTCACCCTAACCCAAATCCAAAACCACACTCTAAACCTAACCCTAACCTGAAACCTCACCCTCACCCTCAACCTCACTTTCACCTTAAACATCACCTTAAACCGAACCCTCCCTAAACCTAACCCGAAACCTCACCCTAACCCTAACCCTCACCTTCAACCTCACCCTCACCCTAAGCCTAACCCTAACCCTCACACTAATCCTAAACCTAACCCTCAACCTCACCCTCACCCTAACCCTAACCCTAACCCTAATCCTAACCCTATCCCTCTCCCAAACACTAACCCTCACCATAAAACTAACCCTCACCCTCACCCTTACCACCACCCTAAGCCTACCCCTAAACATAACCCTCAACCTCACCCTAAACCTAATATTAAACCTAACCCTCACCCTCAACCTCACCCTCACCCTCAGCCTAAATCTCACCATAATGCTAATCCAAACCCTAACCCTCATCCTCACTCGCACCATAAACCTAACCCTAAACCTAACACTCATCTTCACACTCAGCCAAACCCTAAACCTAACCCTAAACCTAAAGCTAACCCTCAGCCTCACCCTCACCCTTACCCTAATCCTAACCCAGAGCGTCACCCTAACCCAAAACCTCACCCTAGCCTTAAACCTAACCCTCACCCTCACAATAAAATTATCCCTCACCGTAACACTAGCCCTACCCCTCAGCCTAACCCTCACCCTGACACTAACCCTAACCCTAATCCTCACTCTATCCCTAACCCTCTTGCACAAGCTCACCCTAAACCTAACACTAACCCTAACCCTCACACTCACCCTTAGCCTAACCCTAACACTAACCCTAATCGTAAAGCTAACCCTCACCCTCACACTCAACCTACCCTCACCCTAAACCTTACCCTCCCCTAAACCTCTACATAACCATATCCTGAATCCTAACCCTAACCCTAACTGTCACCCTAACCCTCACCCTCACCCTAACCCTAGTATTAACCCTAACCCTCAACCTAACCCTCACTCTAACCCTAACCTTAACCCTAATCCTCACTCTAACCCTCATCCTCACCCTAAACCTAACCCTAAACCTCACCCTCACTCTTTACCGAACCCTAAACCTAATCCTCACCCTAACCCTCTCCCTAACTGTAACGCTAACCCTAAACCTCACCCTCACACTAACACTCACCCTATTCCCAAACTTCACCCTAACCCTAACCCTAACCCTAACACTCGCATTAATCCTAATCCTCACACTAACCCTAATGCAACACCACACCCTAACCCTCGCCCTTTCCCTAACCCTTACCCTAACCATAACCCTAACACTCACCCTCACCCTAACCCTCACCATCACCCTAACACTCACTCTAACCCTAACCATCACCCACAGGCTAACCTTCACCCTCAACCGAACCCTTACTCTCACCCAAACCCTCACCCTCACCCTCACAATCACACTCACACTAAACCTAACCCTCGCCCTAAACATAACCTTAACCCTAACACTCACCCTAACATTAACCCTAACCGTCACCCTAACTCTAAACCTCACCCTCACCATCACACTCACCCTAAGCCTAAGCCTAACCCTAACATTAATCCTGATCCAAACCATAATCGTCACCCTCACCCTAACCCTAACCCTCACTCTAAACCTAACCCTCACCCTAACACTAACCCTAACCCTAACCCTCACCCTCACCCTCATCCTAACCCTCACCCTAACCCTTAACCTCAACCTAACCCTACCATTAACGCTAACACTAAATCTCACACTAACCCTAACCTTCAACCTAACTCTAACCCTAACACTAACCCTAACCCTCACCATAATCCTAACAGTAACCCTCACCAACCCCTCACTTTAACCCTAACCCTAAACCTCATCTTCACCCTATCCCTCATCTTAGATCTTACCCTCACTCTAACCTCACACTAACTTTGACCCTAACCCTAAAACTAAGATTCACCGTCACCCTAACCATAACCCTCACCCAACCCATCACCCTAACCCTAAACCTAACCCTCAGCCTAACTCTCACTGTCACCCTAACCCTCACCCTTACATTAATCTTAACCCTCAACCTAGCCCTCACCCTAAACCTAACCCTAACATTAAACCTCACCTTAACCCTCAACTTAACCCTCACCCTAAACCTAAAATTCAACCTCACCCTAAACCTCACTCTAAACAGTACCCTCACCCTCACCCTCAACCTAACCCTAACCCTAACCCTCATGCTCACTCTAACCCTCACCCTAACCCTCACCCTAACCCTAATCCTAACCCTAACCCTCACCCTCACCCTAACCCTCACCCTAACCATTACCATCAAACTCACCCTAACCCTAACCTGTCGCTACCGCCTCGACCAGCAAGGAAGACGCGACACCGGACTCTTCTCTCTGCAGTTTATTCAGGACCTTGTAGTAATCTTCTGACCCCAACCCCGGGGAGAATTCCCCACAGCCTTAAGTACCCGCTGGGTAGCCAACCCTGATACGCCACGTGGGAACCGCCAATAGGTTCAGGTGCGCGGAAGGAAGCCAGATTCTTTGCCTTAGCCATATCAGGAGTTGTTTACCACAGAGAGCACTCGCCATCGGGAAGGCGGAGGGCGGAAGCTGGCACCATCTTCCAGGTGCGGCCTCTCACAGCTCTCTACACTAACCCTCACCCTAACCCTAACCCTAACACTAAACCCCACCCTCATCCTAACCCTTAATCTAACCCTAAACCTAACCCTCACCCTAACCCTCACCCTAACACAAACGCTAACCCTAACCCTCACGCTAACCCTTAAACTCACCCTAACACTAACACTCACATTAACTCTAACTGAACCCCACACCCTAACCCTCACCCTAATTCTAACGCTAACCCTAACCTTCACACTCAACCTAACGCTCAAATTAACTCATAACCTCACCCTAACCCTAACTCTAAGCCTAACCCTCACCCTATCCCTAACCCAACCCCACAACCTAAACCTCACCCTATACCTAACCTAACCCTAAACCTCAAACTAACCCTAACCATAACCCTAACACTCACCCTCACCATAACCCTCACCGTCACCCTAACACTCAAGTTAAACTTAACCCTCAACCACACGCTAACCCTCACCCTCACAAGAACACTCACCCTCATGAAAAACCTCATCCTCAACCTATATATCAACCTAACCCTAACCCTCAGTCTAACCCTAACCCTAACACTCACCTGAAACCTAAACCTCACCCTAACACTCACCCTCACCAAAATCCTCACACTAAATCGTACACTCACCCTAAACCTCGCCTTAACATTAACCCTAACCATAACCCTAACCCTCAACCTCACCCTCACCCTAACCGTCACGCTAAACCTTACCCTAACCCTAACTCTCACCCTAACTTTAACCCTAACCCTAACCTTAAACCTCACACGCACATTAACCCTAACCCTCACCCAAACCCTCATCATAACCCTAACCCTCATCCTAAGCCTAACCCTCACCGTCACCCTAACACTTAACCTAACATTAACCCTAACTCTCAACCTAACCCTCACCCTAAACCTAACCCTAAACCTAACCCTCACACTAACCCTAACTTTCAACCTCACCCTAACCTCACCAAAACAATTATCCTCACCCTCACCCTCACCCTAACCCTAACAATAACCCTCACGCTCACCCTAACCCTCACCCTAAACCTCACCCTCACACTAAACCTAACCCTCATACTCACCCTAACCACTACCCTCAACCTCACCCTAACGCTAACCTTAACCATTACCCTAACCCTATCTCTCACCCTTACCCTAACACTTAACCTTACCCTAAACCTAACCCACACCCTAAACCTCACCCTAACACTAACGCTAACCCTAAACCTCAACCTCACCCTAACCCTCAACATAACCCTTAACCTCACCATAACTCTAACCCTAACCCTCACTCTAACCCTAACCCAACCCCAAACCCTAACCTTCACCCCATCCCTAACCCTAAACCTAACCCTCAACCTAACCCTTACCCTAACCATAACACTCACCTTCACCCTAATCATCACCGTCACCCTAAAACTTACCCTAACAATAAACCTCACCCACACATTAACCCTCACCCTCACCCTCACCCTAACCCTCACTTAAACCCTCACCCTCACCCTATACATCAACCTAACCCTGCCGCTAACCCTAACCCTAAACCTAAACCTCACCATAAACATCACCCTCACCCTAATCCTCACGCTAACCCAAACCCTAACCATTACCTAACCGAAACCCTCAACCTAAGCCTCACCCTAAACCAAACCCTACCCCTCAGCCGAACGTCAACTTAACCCTAAACCTCACCCTCACCCTATTCCTAACCCTAACCCTAACACATACACTAAACCTCACCCTCAACCGAACCCTAACCCTAACCCTTACACTCACCCTAAACCTAACATTAAACCTAACCTTAACCCTCACCCTAAACCTAACCCTTACATTAAACCTAACCCTCAAACTAACCCTCACCATAAACCTAAAACTAACCTAACCCTCACCCTAACCCTCACTCGAACCCTAACCCTAAACCTAACCTTCACCCTCACCCTCACCCTAACCCTCACCCTAACCATTACCCTCACGCTCACCCAAACCCTAACCGTAACCCTAACTCTCACCCTAACAATAACCCTAACCCTCACCCTCACACTCACCCTAACCCTAACCTTAACCCTTACTCAAACCCTCACCCCCACCCTATACATCAACCTAACCCTAACCCTCACCCTAACCCTAACCCTAACTCTCACCCTCACCCTAATCCTCACCCTAACCCTAACCCTAACCCTTACCTAACCGAAACCCTCACACTAAGCCTATCCCTATAACTCAGCCTAACCCTCAACCTAAAACTAAACATGACCCTCACCCTACAACTAAGCCTCACCTTTACCCTTACCCTAAACTTCAAACTCACCCGAACCTGAACCCTTACCCTCACGATAACCCTAACATTAACCCTAACCCTAAACCTCACACAAACCCTAACCCTCACACTAACCCTAACGCTAACACTAATCCAAACCTCACCCTCACCCTAACCCTAACCCTCACCCAACCGCTCAACTGAAACCTAACCCTAACCCTCACCCTCACCCTAACCTCACCCCAAAACTTAACCTCACCCTGACCCTGAACCTAAACCTAACCCAAAACCTCACCCTAACCCCCACCCTAACCCAAACCCTAACTGTAGTCCTCACCCTCATACTAACCCTCACCCTCACCCTAACCCTCACCCTACCCTTACCCTTACCCTAATCCTAAGACTCACCCTCACACTCACCCTAACCCTCACTCTAACACTTACCCTCACCTAATCCTCAACCTAAACCTAAGCCTAACCCTTAAGGTAACACTCATCGTCACTCTAACCCTCAACCTAACCATAACCCTAAACCTAACCCAAACCCTCACCCTCACCCTAACCCTCATCCTTAACCAAGTGCTAACCCTAAACTTCACCCTAACCCTAACCCTCACCCTAACCCTTTCCCTCACCCTAACATTAACCCTAACCCTAACCCCAACAATCACACTAAACCTATCCCTTAACCTAACCCTAACCCACCCGTCGGCCTAACCGTCACCCCAACACTAAACCTACCTCTAATCCTCACACCATACCCAACCCTAACCCTCACCCTCACCCTAACCCTCAGCATAACCAATACCCTCACCCTCACCCAAACCCTAACCCTAACCCTCACGCTAAACCTAAATCTAACCCTCACCATCACCCTAATCCTTACATTAACCATAAATCTAACCCTCATTCTAACACTCACTCTAATCCTAACCCTAACCCTCAACCTCATAATAACCCTCACCCTAACGCTTACCCTCACCCTAACCCTAACCCTTACCCTAACTCTAACAGTATACCTAACCTTAACTCTCACACTAACGCTAACCCTCAGCCTAACCCTAACCCAACACTTCACCCTACCCTCACGTGATCCCGAAACCTAAAACTAACCCTCAACCTAACCCAAACCGTAACCTTAACCGTCACCCTCACCCTAACCCTTACCGTCACCCTAAACTTTACCCTAACCCTAACCCTCACCCACAGCCTAACCCTCACCCGAAACCCAACCCTCACCCTAATCCTCACCCTAACACTATCACTAACCTTTACCTAACTCAAACACTCATGCTCACCCTCAACCTCCCCCTAACCCTACCCGTCAACCTAATCCTAACCCTAGCCCTCACCCTCACCCTAACCCTCACACTAACACTAAACTTAACCTTGAAGCTAACCCTCACCCTCACCTAACCCTAACCCTAACCCTCACACTTACCCTAAACCTCACAGTCACCCTCACCCTCACGCTAACCCTAACCCTCACCCTCACCCTCACCCTCACCCTAAGCCAAACCCTAACCCTATCACTAATCCCAAACCTAAGCGTCACCCTCACCCTAACCCTAAACCTAATGCTGTCCCTCAAACTAACCCTAATCCTTACCCTAAACCTAACCGCAAACCTCAACCTCACTCTCACACTAAGCCTAAACCTAACCCTAACACTAATCCTAAAGCTAACCCTCACCCTCAACCAAACCCTAATCCTAAACCTAACCTTCACCCTCACACTAACCTCACCCTCAACCTCAGGCTAACCCTAACCTTAAACTTAATCCTAACACTTACCCTCACCCTCATGCTCACCCTAAAACTAACCCTAACCCTAAATCTCACTCTCACCCTCAGGCTAACCCTAAGCCTAACTCTAAACCTAACCCTCAGCCTAACCCTCAAACTAACCCTAAACCTCACCCTCACCCAATAACTAACCCTAACCCTACACCTTACCCTAAACCTCAACCTCACACGAACCCGAAAACTAACCATTACCCGCACCTTATCCCTAACATTAACCCTAACACTAACCCACACACAAACCCTAACCCTCACCCTAACCCTATCCATAACCCTAACCCTAACCCTCACCCAATACCTCAACCAAACACTAACCCTAACCCTCACACTCACCCTAATCCTCACACTAAAACTTAAACTCACCCTGACCCTGAACCTAAACCTCACCCTAACCCTCACCCTAAACCTCACCCTAACCCCAACCCTAACTCTAGTCCTCACCCTCATACTAAATCTCACCCTAATCCTAACCCTAATCCTAAATCTAACCCTAACTCTAACCCTCACACTAACCCAAACTGTCAACCTAACTCTAACCCTTACCCTCACCCTAACCCTAACATTAACCCTACCCTTACCCCACACACTAACCCTAACACTCACCCTAACCCTAACCCTAACCCCAATCCTAACCTTCACCATAACCCTAAACCTAACCCTCATCCAACCCTTCACCCTAATTCAAAACCTAACACTCGCCCTCACCCTAACCCTCACCCTAAACCTTACCATCACCCTAACACTCACCCTAACCCTAACCCTCACCCTCACACTCACCTTATCCCTCACTCTAACCCTTACCCTCACCTAACTCCACCCTAAACCTAAGCCTAACCCTAAACCTAAATCTCACAGTCACCCTAACCCTCACCCTAAACCTAACCCTGATATTAACCCTAACCCTCAACTTAACCCTCACCCAAACCTAACCCTAAACCTAACCCTAACACTTACCCAAACACTAAACCTAAACCTAACCCTCACCCTCAACCTAACCTTTAACCTAACCCTAAACCTAACCCTCACCTTAAACCTCACCCCAACCCTTAAGCTAAGCCTAAAACTCACCCTCACCCTATCCCTCATCCTAAAACTTAACCTCACCCTAACCTTAACCCTAACACTAACCCTCACACTAACCCTAACCCTCACCTTAACCCTAACCCAACCACTCATCATAACCCTTACCCTATCCCTAAACCTAACCCGAACCCTCACCCTAATGCTAATCGTAACCCTAACATTCACTTTCACCCTAACCCTAACCATCACCCAAAACCTCACCCTCACCCTATACATCAACCTAACCCTAACCCTCACCCTAACACTAACCGTAAATCTCACCCTCATCCTAATCCTCACCCTAACCCTAACCCTAACTGTTACCTAACTGAAACCCTCACCCTCACCCTCACACTAACCCTAACCCTACGCCTCAGCCTAACCCTCAACATAACCCTAACCCTCACACTGAACCTATAACTAAGCCTAACCCTAACGCTTAACCTAAACCTCAACCTCACCCGAACCTGAAACCTAAACCTTACCCTCAACCTAACCCGAATATTAACCCTAACCCTAACCCTCACACAAACCCTAAACCTCACCCTAACCCTAACCCCAACACTAATCCTAATCCTCACCCTAACCCTTACCCTAACCCTCAACCAACCCTAAACCTAACCCTCACAATCATCTTAAACCTCACCCTGAACCTATCCCTAACCCTAACCCTCACCCTAAACCTCACCCTAACCCAAACCCTAACTCTAGTCCTCACCCTCATCCTAACCCTCACCCTAACCCTAACCCTTACCGTATCCCTTACCCTTACCCTAATCCTAAACCTAACCCTAACCCTAACCCTCACACTAACCCTAAACCTCAACCTAACTCCAACACTTACCCTCACCTAACCCTAACATTAACCCTAACCCTAACACACACACTATCCCTAACACTCACCCTAACCCTAACCCTAACCCTAACACTAACTCTCACCATAACCCTAAACCTAACCCTCAACCAACCCCTAACCCTAATTCTAGCCCTAACCCTCGCCCTCACCCTAAACCTCACCCTAAACCTTAGCCAAAGCTTAAGCCTCACCATAAACTTAAGGCTAACCCTCACACTCACACTCACCCTAAGAATCACTCTAACCCTTACCCTCACCTAAACCTAAGCCTAAACCTAACCCTAATCCTCACCATCACCCTAACCCTCACCCTAACATTAACCCTGACATTAACCCTAACCCTCAACCTAACCCTCACCCTAACCCTAAACCTAATCTCACCCTCACACTAAGCCTTAACCTAAACCTAAAATTAACCCTCACCCTAAATGTCACCCTATCCCTTTCATTAACCCTAATCCTCACCCTCACCCTATCCCTCATCCTAAAACTTAACCTCACCCTAACCCTAACCCTAACACTAACACTCACACTAACCCTAACCCTCAATTTAACCCTAACCCAAACCCTCACCCTAATCCTTACCCTATCCCTAAAACTAACCCTAACCCTCACCCTAATGCTAACCATAACCCTATCACTCACCCTCACCCTAACCCTCACCATCACCGTAACCCTCACCCTACCCCTAAACCTAACCCTCACCCTCACCCTAACTCTCAACCTATCCCTAAACCTAAACCTATCCCTCACCTTAACGCTCACACTAACTCTCACCCTCACCCTAATCCCAACCCTAACCCTAACCCTAACACTTACCTAACTGAAACACTCACCCTCACACTCACACTAACCCTAACATTAATCCTAAACCTAACCCTCACACAAACCCTAACCCTCTCCCTAACCCTAAACCTAACACTAATCCTAATCCTCACCCTAAACATGAACCCTAACCCTTACCCTCACCCTAACCCTAACATTAATCCTAAACCTAACCCTCACACAAACCCTAACCCTCTCCCTATCCTAACCCTAACACTAATCCTAACCCTCACCCTAAACCTAACCCTCACCCAACCCCTCAACCGAACCCTAAACCTAACCCTCACCCTCACCTTAAACCTCACCATAAAGCTTAACCTCACCTTGACCCTGAACCTAACCCTAACCCTAACCCTCACCCTAAACCTCACCCTAACCCAATCCCTAATTTTATTCCTCACCCTCATCCTAACCCTCACCCTAACCCTAACCCTCACCGTATCCCTTAGCCTTTCCCTAATCCTAAACCTAACCCTAACCCTAACCCTCACACTAACCTTAACCCTCAACCTAACTCTAACACTTACCCTCACCTAACCCTAACATTAACCCTAACCCTAACACACACACTATCCCTAACACTCACCCTAAACCTAACTCAACACTAACCCTAACTCTCACCATAACCCTAAACCTAACCCTCAAACAAGCCCTCACCCTAATTCGAGCCCTAACCCTCGCCCTCAACCTAAAACTCACCCTAAACCTTACCCAAAGCTTAAGCCTCACCATAACCCTAACCCTAACCCTCACCCTCAAATTTACCCTAAGAATCACTCTAACCCTTATCCTCACCCAAACCTCACCCTAAACCTAAGCCTAAGCCTAACCCTAACCCTCACCATCACCCTAACCATCACCCTAACATTAACCCTGACATTAACCGTAACCCTCAACCTAACCCTCACCCTAACCCTAAACCTAACACTCACCCTCACCCTAACCCTTAACCTAAACCTAAACCTAACACTCCTCCTAACCCTTATGTTAACCCTAACGCTCAACCTCACCCTAACCCTCATTCAAAACCTTAACCTCACACTAACCCTCACCCTAACCCTAACACTCACACTAACTCTAACCCTCAACTTAACCCTAACCCATCCCTTCACCCTAAATCTCACCCTATCCCTAAACCTAAACCTAACCCTCACCCTAACCTTAACCCTAACCCTAACACTCACCCTCATCCTAACCCTCACTATCACCCTAACCCTCAACCTAACCCTAAACCTAACTCTCACACTCACCCTAACTCTCACCCTGTCCCTAAGCCTAAACCTAACCCTCACCCTAACCGTCACCCTAAGCCTAACCCTACCCGTCAGCCTAACCCTCATTCTAACCCTAACCCTAACCCTAATCCTCACCCTATCCCTAACGCTAACCCTCACCCTCACCCTCACCCTAGCCCTCACACTAAACCTAACCCTAAACCTAACACTCACCCTAACCCTCAGCATCACCCTAACACTCACCCTAATCCTAACCCTCACCAAAACCCCCACCCTCACCCTATACATCAAACTAACTCTAACCATCACTCTAACCCTAAACTTAACCCTCACCGTAACCCTAAATCACAACCTAACCCTAACCCTAACCCTTACCTTACCGAAACCCTCCCCCTCCCCCTCACCCTCACACTAATCTATCTCTACCCCTCAGCCTAACCCTCAACCTAACTCTAAAACTCTCCCCCACCCTATTTCTAACCCTAACCCTAACCCTTACACTAAACCGCACCCTCACACTAACCTTCACCCTAAACCTTACCCTCACCCTAACCCTAACATTAACCCTAACCCTAACCCTCACACTAACCCTCACCCTAACCCTAACCCACACCCTCCCCCTAACCCTAATCCTAACCCTAACCCTTACCTAATCCTAACCCTCATCCTCACCCTCACCTTCATGCTCACCCTAACCCTCACCCTAAACCTAAACCTCACCCTATCCGTTTCCCTGAACCTAATCCTAAACCTACCCCTAACCCTCCCACTAACCCTAACCCTCAACCTAACTCTACCCCTTACCTCACCCTAACACTAATATTAAGCCTAAGCCTATACCACACACTAACCCTAAACCTCACCCTAACACTAACCCTAATCTTAACCCTCACCCTCACCCTCAAGCTCACCCTAAACCTAACCATAACCCTAAACCTCAAACTCACGCTCAGCCTAACCCTAACCCTAAACCTAACCCTAATCCGAACCCAAACCCAAAACCTCAGACTCACCCTAAATCTCACGCTCACACTCACCCTCACCCTAACCATTACCATAAAACTTAGCGTCACCCTAAACCTAACCCTCACCCTAATCTTAACCTTAACCCTGACCCTCACCCTCATTCTAACCCTAACCCTCTCCCTATCCCTCACACTAACACTCACCCTAAACATTAACCTCACACTGACCCTGAACCTAACACTAACCCTAAACTTCAACCTAACCCAAATCCTAACTCTACTCCTCACCCTCATCCTAACCCTCATCCTATTCTTAACCCTCACTCTATTCCTTACCCTGACCCTAATCCTAACCCTAACCCTAACCCTCACACTAACGCTAACCCTCAACCTAACCCTAACCCTTACCCTCACCCTAAACCTAACACTGACCCTAACACTAACCCACACACTAACCCTAACCCTCACCCTAACACTAACCCTAATCCTAACCTTAACCTTCACCCTCAATCTCAGCTTAAACCTAACCATAACTTTAACCCTCACCATCACGCTCAGCATGACCCTAACCCTAACCCTAATCCTAACCCACACCCAAAACCTCAGACTCTCCCTAAATCTCACACTCACCCTCACCCTCACCCTAACCCTAAGCCTAACACTTAGTGTCCCCCTAACCCTAACCCTCACCCTAACTTTAACCCTAACCCTCACCCTCATCCTAACCCTAAATCTCACCCTATCCCTCACCCAAATCCTCATCCTAAACCAAATGCTAACCCTAACCCTCACCCTAACCCTAACCCTCACCCTAACCATTACCCTCAATCTCACCCTAACCCTAACACTAACCCTAACCCTCACACTAAACCTAACCCTAACCCTAACCCCCAACCTCACCTTAACCCTTAACCTTACCCTAAACCTAACACTAACCCTAACCCTCAACCTAAACCTAACGCTAACCCTAATACTCACCCTACCCCATAACCTCACCCTAACCCTAACACTCACACTAACCCTAATCAATCCCCACCCTAAACCTCATCCTAACCCTAACGCTAACCCTAACACTCACACTCACCCTAACGCTCACCCTAACCCATAACCTCACCCTAATCCTAACCCTAAGCCTCACCCTAACCGTAACCCAAACCCACAGAGTAAACTTCACCCTAACCCTAACCCTCAAACTAATCCTAACCATAACCCTAACACTCACCCTCACCCTAACACTCACTTTCACCCTAACATTCACCATAAACCTGACCCTCACCATCACCCTCACAAAAACACTCATCCTCAAACTATACATCAACGTACCCTAACCCTCACCCTAACCATAACCCTAACCCTGACCTTAATCCTAAACTTCACCCTAAACCTCACACTCACCCTAATCCTCAACCTAAACCTTACCCACACCCTAAACCTCGCCCTAACTTTAACCTTAACACTAATCCTCACCCTAACCCCAAACCTAACCCTAACCCTCACCCTCACCCTAAACCTCACACTAACCACTACCATCAACCTCACCATAACCCTCACCCTAACCATAATGCTAATTCTTACCCTCACCCTCACCCTAACCCTCACCCGAACCCTTAACCTCACCCTAAACCTAACCCTAATCATAACCCTAACCCTCACTCTAAATCTAAACAACCCCACACCCTAACCCTCACCCCAACGCTAACCCTAACCCTCACACTCACACTAACCCACAACCTAAGACTTAACCTCACCCTAAATGTAACCCTAAGCCTAACCCTAACCCTCACCCTAACCCTAACCCAACCCCTAACCTTCACCCTCACACTATCCCTAACCCAAAACCTAACCCTCTACCTTACCTTACTGTAACCCTAACACCCACCCTCTCCCAAACCCTCACCGTCACCCTAATACAAACCCTAACCCTAAACCTCAACCACACGCTAACCCTCACCCTCACCCTCACACTCACCCTCACTCAAACCCTCACCCTCTCTATACCTCAACCTAACCCCAACTCTCACAGTTACCCTAACACTATCCACAACCCTAAACCTAACCCTAACCCTAACCATCACCCTCACACTAATCCTCACGATAACACAAACCCTAACCATTACCTTACCAAAACCCTCACCATCACCCTCACCCTAATCCTAACCCTAGACCTCAGCCTAACCTCAACAAAACACTAAACCTCACCCTCAACCTATTCCTAACCCTAACCCTAACCCTCACCCTAAACCTTAACCTCACCCTAACCATAAAACTAACCCTAACCCCAACCCTCACCATAACCCTAACCCCAACCCTCACCATAACCCTAACCCTAACCCTCACCCAACCACTCACCCTAACACTAACCCTAACGCTCACCCTCACCCTAAAACTTCCCCTCACCCTAACCCTCACCCTAACCCTCAGTCTAACAATAAGCCTCACCCTAACCCTCAGCCTAACACTAACCCTAACATTAACCCTAACCCTCACCCTAACCCTCACCCTAAACCTAACCCTAACCATAACCCTCACCCTCACCCTCACCCTCACCCTCACCCTAAACATTACCCTCACCCTCACCCTAACCTTAACCCTAATCCAAAACCTGACCCTCACCCTCACCCTCAACCTCACCCTAATCCTAACCCACACCCTAAACCTAATCCTAAACCTAATGCTAACCCTGACCCTCACCATAACCCTAAACCTCACCCTAACTCTTAACCTCACGCTAAAATTAACCAAAACCCTAACCCTAACACTCACAATAAACCTATCCCTCACACTACCCCTAACCCTAGCCCTCAGCCTAAACCTCACCCTGACCCTAACCCTAACCCTAAACCACACCCTATCCCTAACCCTCACTCTAAAACTCCCCCTAAACCTAAACCTAACCCTAAACTTCACCCTCACCCTCAGCCTAATCCTAACCCTAACCCTAATAATAACCCTAACCCTCACCCTCACACTCACCCTAACCTTCACTCTAACGCTAACCCTCACCTACCCTTCAACCTAAACCTAAGCCTAACCCTAACCCTCACCGTCACCCTAACCTTCACTCTAACCCTAACCCTAATATTAACCCTAACCCTCACCCTAACCATTACACTCACCCTCACCCTAACCCTAACCCTAACACTAACTCTCACCCTAATCCTAACCCTAAACCTAACCCTGACACTCACACTAACCCTAACCCTCACTTTAACCCTAACCCAACCCCTCACCCTAACTATCACCCTATCCTTAAGCCTAACCCTAAACCTCACCCAAACCCTAACAGTAACTCTAACACTAACCCTGACCTAACCTAACCCTAACACTAACCCTAACCCTCACCATCACCCTAACACTCTCCCTAACCCCAACCCTCACCCAAACCCTCACCTTCTCCCAATACAACAACCTAACCCTAACCCTCATCCTAACCCTAACCCTAACTCTCACCCTCACCTTAATCCTCACCCTGACCCTAACCCTAACCCTTAAATAACCGAAAACATCACCCTCACCCAAACACTAACACTAACCCTAACTCTCACCTTCACCCTAATCCTCACCCTAACCTTAACTCTAACAATTACCTAAACAAAACCCTCACCCTCACGCTCACACTAACCCTTACCCTACCCCTCAGCCTACCCCTCAACATAACGCTAACCCTCACCCTCACCCTATAACTAACCCTAACCCTAACATTGACCCTAAAACTCAACCTCACCCGAACCCGAACCATAACCCTTAACTTCACCCTAACCCTTACATTAATCCTAACCCTAACCCTCACTCATACCCTCACCCTCACACTAACCCTAAGCCTAACACTAATCCTAACCCTCATGCTAACCCTTACCCTAACCCTCATCCTCACCCTAACCCTCACACTAACCCAAAACCTAACTCTAGTCCTCACCCTCATCCTAACCCTCACCATAACCCTAACCCTCACCCTCACCCTATAACTAACCCTAACCCTAACCCTTACCCTAACTCTCACCTTAACCCTAACCCTAAACCTAAACCTAACCCTCACACTAACCCTAACCCTAATCCTAACCTTAACCCTCACCCTCACACTCACACTAACCTTCAGTCTAAACCTGACCCCCACATAACCGTCACCCTAAACCTAAGCCTAAACCTAAAACTCACCTTAAACCTCACCCTAACCCTAAACCTAACCCTAACCCTCACCCACACCCTCACCGAAATCCTCATCATAAAATTTACCCTCATCCTCACCCTAACCCTAACACTAACCCTAACTCTCACCCTAACCCTACCCCTAACCCTCACCCTCACACACACCCAACCCTCATTCTAACTCTTACCCTCACCTAACCATCACCCTAAACCTAAGCCTAACCTAACCCAAACCCTCACACTCAGTCTAACACTCACCCTAAACCTAATACTGACATTAATCCTAACACTCAACCTAACCTTCACCCTAAACCTAAACCTAACCCTCACCATAACACTAACCCCCAACCTATCCCTAAACCCAACCCTAACCCTCACACTAACCATAACTGTAACACTAACACTCACCTTCACCCTAAACCTCACCCTATCCCTAACCCTCATCCTCACCCTAACACTTAAACTAACCCTAAACCTAACCCTCACCCTAAACCTCACCCTAACCATTATGGTAACCCTAACCCTCACCCTCACACTATCCTTCATCCTAAATCTTAACCTCACCCTAACCCTAAAACTAATCCTAACCCTCACACTAACCCTAACCCTCAACTTAACCCTAACCTAACCCCTCACCCTTACCCTCACCCTATCCCTAACCCTAATCCTAACCCTCACCCTAACCCTAAGTGTAACCCTAACACACAACCTCACCCTAACCCTTACCATTACCCTAATACTCACCGTCACCCTAACCCTCACCCAAACCCTCACCCTCACCCTATACATCAACTTAACTCTAACCCTCACCCTAACCCTAACCCTAACTCTCACCCTCAACCTAATCCTCACCCTAACCCTAAACCTAACCCTTACCAAACCGAAACCCTCATCCTCACACTCATACTAATCCTAACCCTAACCCCAACACTAAACCTAGCCCTCAGCCTAAACCTCAACCTAACCCTAACCCTCTCCCTCACCCTATAACTAACCTTAACTCTAACTGTTACACCAAACCTCAACCTCACTCGAACCCAAAACCTAATCCTTACCCGCACACTAAGCCTAACATTAACCCTAACCCTAACCCTTACACAATCCCTAACCCTCACCCTAAGACTAACCCAACACTAATCCTAACCCTTATGCTAACCCTAACCATATCCCTCAACCTATCCCTAACCCTAACCCTAACCCTCACCCTAACCCTAATCCTAACCTTAACAATCACTCTCACCATAACTCTCACCATTACCCTAACACTCACCCTAACCCTAATCCTCAACCAAACCCTCACCCTCATCCTATAAATCAACCTAACCCTAACCCTCACCCTAAGCCAAACCCTAAACTTCACCGTAAGCCTAATCCTCACCCTAAACCTAACCCTAACCCTTACCGTAGCGAAACCCTCACCCTCACCCTCACAATAACCTAATTCTACCCCACAGCCTAAGCCTCAACCTAAACCTAACCCTCACCCTCACCCTATAACTATCCCTAACCCTAACCCTTACCTAAACCTCAACCTCACTCGAACCCAAACCCTAACCCTAACCCTCACCCTATCCCTAACATTAACCCTAACCCTAACCCTCACACATACCCTAACCCTCACACATACCCTAATCCTAAAACTAATCCTAACCCTAACAGTAACCATAACCTTCACCCAATCCCTCAACCGAACCCTAACCCTAACCCTCACCCTCAAACTAACCCTCACCCTAAACCTTAACCTCACCCTGACCCTGAAGCTAACCCTAACCCTAACACTCAACCTAACTCTCACCCTAACCCAAACCCTAACTCTAGTCCTCATCCTCATCCTAACTCTCACCCTAACCCAAAACCTTAACCTATCCCGTACCCTGACTCTAATCCTATACCTAACCCTAACCCTAACCCTCACACTAACCCTAACCCTCAACCTAAACCTAACCCTAACCCTAACCCCAACATTCACACTCCCCCTCACCCTAACCCTACCCCTCAACTATCCCCTTCCTGTAAACCTAAACCTAACCCTAAGCCTAACCCAAACCCTAACCCTAACCCTCATCCTCACCCTCAAACTCACCCTCAGCCTAACCCTAACCCTAATCCTAATCCTAACCCTAATCCTCACCTCAAGCTCACCCTACACCTAACCATAAACCTAACCCTACCCCTCATGCTCAGTGTAACATTAACCCTAACCCTAACTCTAATCCTAACCCCAACACAAAACCTCAGATTCGTCCTAAACCTCTCACTCACTCTCACCCTCACCCTAACCCTAACCCTAACACTTAGCTTCACCCTAAGCTTAACACTCACCATACCTTAACCCTAACCCTCACCCTCACCCTCATCCTAACCGTAACCCTAAACCTATCCCTCACCCTAATCCTCATCCTAACCCTCACACTAACCCTTACCCTCAACATAACGCTAACCGTCACCCAACCCCTCACCTTAATTCTAACCTTAACAATCGCCCTCACACTAACTCTCACTCTAAAACTTACCCTCACACTAACCCTCACCCTAACCCAAACCCAACCCTCACCCTAAGCCTTACACTCAACCTCACATTAACCCTCACCCTAAACATCACCCTAAACCTAACCCTCACTCTAAGCTAACATTAACCCTCACCCGAACCCTAACCCTCACATGAACACTCACCCTCACCCAAACCCTCAACCTTAAAATAAACATCACCCTAACCCTAACTCTCACCCTAAACCTAACCCTAACACTTACCTAAACGAAACACACACCATCAGCTTAAACCTCCCCTCACACTAGCCCTCACCCTAATCCTAACCCTAAACCTAACCATCACTCTCACCCTCACCCCAACCTAACCCTAACCCTATCCCTCACCTTCACCCTATCCCTCACCCTCACACTCACCCTAAGCCTCACAGTCACCCACACCCTAATCCTAACGCTAACCCTAACCCTAACCCTCACCCTCACTCTCACCCTAACCGTAACCCTAACCCTCACGCTCACCCTAACTCTAACCCAAACCCAACCCTAAAACTCAACCTAACTCTAACCCTAACCCCATCCCAACCCTCACTGTCACTGTAACACTCACCCTAACCCTAACCCTCAACCACACCCTAACCCTCAACCTCACCCTCACCGTAAACATCACCCTCAACCGAACCCTCAGCCTAAAGCTAATCCTACCCCTTATCCTTACCCTAAACCTCACCCTCAAAATCACCTTCACCGTAAGCCAAAACCTCACCCTAACCCTAAGCCTAACCCTCACCCTAACCCTAACCTTAACCCTAAACCAAATCCAAACCCTAACCCTAAACCTCAAACTCACCCTAAACCTCACTGTAACCCTAAGCCTAAACCTAACCTTCCCCCTCACTCTAGCCCTTAAGCTAATTCTAATCTTAACCCTTACCCTCATCCTAACCCTAATCTTCATCCCAACCCTAACCCTCACCCTCACCCTCACCCTAAACCTCAACCTTACCCTAATCCTAACATTAACACTAACACTCACCCTAACCCTCACCATAACCCTAACCCTAAACCTAAGACTAACCTTAAGCCTCACCCTACCTTCACCTTAACCCTAACCCTCACCCTCACCCTAACCCAAACATTAACCCTAACCCTAACCCACACACTAACGCTAACCCTCAACCTAACCCTAACCCTAACACTAACCCTAACCCTCACAATAACCCTAACCCTAACCCTAATCCAACCACTCACAATAATTCTTTTTTTATTTTATTTTATTTTATTTTATTTAAATATTTTATTTTATTTTATTTGAGAACATACTGTACAGAGGGGTTACAATTACATGGGCGGGATAATGCATACATTTCTTACCAAGCATTGCAGCCTCCTCCTTTGTTTACCCTTCACCTCCTTTCCCAGCCTCCCCCCTCCCCCACCCAATCATAACCCTCTCCCCCCCCACACACGGTCATTGTAAAGTTGGTTTTGACATGACATTTTGTACTTCTCATTGTTGCAACAGGTCCACCTGAATCCTTAAACGACTTGTTTGTCCCCATCTCCTCCACATGTTATACTGATATCAAATATAGTGAAAGCGGGGGTTACACTGTGGGGAGGGACATACAAAGCAACAAAGAGATAATCTTATAAATGCTTTAGAAACACATGCATTAAAGAAACAAAAACATTAAAATACACATCTAAGGGTTCGTTTTCCTAACATCATATTATCTGACCTCTTCCGCTTGACTCATACCTATACTAGATATTGCAAATAAGGGAAACCATGGGACCTATGTTTCTTTGGGCCTGGCTTTCTTCACTTAATATAATTTTTTCCAAGCCTTTCCATTTCCTAACAAATGGGGAAATGTCATTCTTTCTGATGGAGGCATAGAATTCCATTGTGTATATATACCACATTTTCTTGATCCATTCATCTACTGAGGGGCATCTGGGTTGGTTCCATATCTTAGCTATGGTAAATAATGCTGCAATAAACATAGTTGTGCTGGTAGCTTTAGTGTGGTCTTGTTTGTAAACATTTGGGTAAATGCCCAAAAGTGGGATTGCTGGATCATAGGGGAGATCTATGTGAAGTCTTTTGAGGAACCTCCATACTGCTTTCCAAAGTGGTTGAACAAGTTTACATTCCCACCAACAATGAAGTAAGGTTCCTTTCTGTCCACATCCCCTCCAGCATCTGTTGTTGTTAGAGTTCTTGATTTTTGCTGTTCTAACTGGAGTGAGGTGATATCTCAATGTTGTTTTGATTTGCATTTCTTTTATGGCTAGGGATGTTGAACATTTCTTCATGTGTCTATTGGCCATCCTTCTTTCTTCTTCAGAGAAGCTTCTCTTTAAGTCTTTCGCCCACTTATTTATTGGGCAGTTGTTTCTTTGAGGATTTGTTGTTGGGTGGTTTAATTTTTTGAGTTCCAAGTATATTTTAGATATGAGACCCTTGTCCGTTGAATGGCTAGTAAAGATCTTGTCCCGATCCGTAGGCTTTCTATTGATCTTGCTAGCTATGTCATTTGCCCTGCAGAAGATCTGCAACCTTATGCAATCCCATTTGTCCAAACTTTCTTTGATTTGTTGTGTTTCCTGGTCTCTATTCAGAAAATTCGGCCTGAGCCAAAGAGACCTAGGGTTTCTACTATTCCATCCTGTAATGTTTTCAGAGTGTCTGCTTTGAGTTCAAGGTCTTTGATCCATTTGGAGTTGATTCTGGTGCAGGGTGATATATAAGGATCTAGCTTTAGTTTTCTACATGTAGTTAACCAATTTTGCCAGCACCATTTAATGAAGAGGCTGTCTTCCTTCCAATAATTCTAATCCTAACCCTCGCCCTCACCCTAACCCTCAACCTAATCCTTACTCTCACCCTAACCCTCACCCTAACCCTAACCCTAACCCTCACCCTAACAGTTACCCTAACCCTCACTCTAACACTTACCCTCACCTAACCCTCACCCTAAACCTAAGCCTAAACCTAAACCTAACCCTCATAGTCATCCTAACCCTCACCCTATCCCTAACCCTGACATTAAACCTAACCCTCAACCTAATCCTAATCCTAAACCTAACAATAACTGTAAAACTCACCCTAACCCTCACCCTAAACCTAACCCTAACCTCATCCTCACACTAACCTTTAAACTAACCCTAAACCTTACCCTCACCCAAAACCTCACCCTAACCCTTACACTAACCCTAACCCTCACCCTCACCCTAACCCTCATCCTAAACCTTAACCTAAACCTAACCCTAAACCTAACCCTAACCCTCACACTAACCACAACCCTCTCCTTAATCCTAAAACAACCCCTCACCCTAACCCTCAGCCTATCCCTAAACTTAACCCTAAACCTCACCTTAACAATAACCGTAACCCTAACACTCAAACTCACCCTAACCCTAACCGTCATCCTAACACTCACCCTAAATCTAAACCTCACCCAAACCCTCACCTTCATCTTAAACATCAACCTAACCCTAACCTTCACCCTAACCCTAACGCTAACTCTCACCCTCATAATACTCCTCAGCATAACCATAACCCTAACCATTACCTAACCGAAATCCTCACCCTCACCCTTACACTAAACCTAACCCTAACCCTCAACCTAACCCTCACCCTAACCATAACCTTACAATATCCCTCACCCTCACCCTTTAACTAACCTTAACCCTAACCCTTACCTAATCCTAAACCTTACCTGAACCCAAACCTTAATCCTTAACTTCACCCTAACCCTAATATTAACCCTAACCCTAACCCTCATCTATCCCTTACCCTAACACTAATCCTAACACTCACCCTCAAACTAACCCTAACCCTAAACCTCACCCAACCTCTCAACCGAACCCTAACCCTAACCCTCACCCTAAACCTAATCCTCACCCTATCCCTTACCCTTACCCTAATCCTAAATCTAACCCTAACCCTAACCCTCACAGTAATCCTAACCCTCAACCTAAATCTACCCTTACCCTCACCCTAACCCTAACATTAACGCTAACCCTAACCCTCACACTAAACCTAACGCTCACCCTAACCCTAACCCTCACAATAATCCTAACCTTCACCCTAACCCTAACCCTAACCCTCACCCAACCCCTCAATATAATCCTAACCCTCACCCTCACCCTAAGCCTAACCCTAACCCACACCGAAACCCTCAACCGAACCATAACCCTAACCCTCACACTAAACCTAACACTCACCCTAACCCTAAGTCTAACACTAACCCTAACCCTCACCATAACCCTAACCCAAACCATCACCCAAACTCTCACCCTAAACCTAACCCTAAACCTTACCCTGACCCTAACCCTAAACCTAAACCTTACCCTCACGCTAACCCTCACCCTAAACCTCACCCTAAGTGTAAGTCTCACCCAAACCCTAACCCTAACCCTCACTCAACCCTTCAACCTAACTGTAACTAAGGCTAACCCTGACCGTCACCCTAAACCTCACGCTAACCCTAGCCCTAACATGAAACCTAACCCTCAAGCTAACCCTCACCCTAAAACTAACCCTAACACTATCCCTCACCCTAAACCTCACCCTAACCATAACCATAACCATATCCCTCACCCTCACCCTAATCCTCACCCTAACCATTACCCTCACCCTCACTCTAACACTAATCCTAACCCTAACCCTAACGCTAACCCTATCCCTCACACTCACACTCACCCTAACCCTCACCCTCACCCTCACCCTCACCCTCACCCTAACCCTAACCCTAAACCTTACCTTTAGAGTAACTCTAAACCTAACCCTCACCCTAACCTTAATCCTAACGCTCCCCCTCCCCTCCCCCTCACACTAACCCTCATTTTAAACCTAAGGCTAACCCTAACCCTCAACCTAACCCTAACCATCAACCTAACACACCCTCACCCTAACAGTAACCTTAACCCTAACGTAACACTAATAATAAACCTATCCCTCACCCTAACACTAACCATAGCCCTCAGCCTAACCCTCACTCTGAACCTAACCCTAACCCTAATCCTCTCCCTATCCCTAACCCTCAACCTCACACTCCCCCTAAACCTAACTTTAACCCTAACCTTCACCCTCCCCCTCAGCCTAACCTTAATCTTAACACTAATACTAACCCAAACCCTCACCCACACACTCACCCTATCCCTCATTCTAACGCTCACGCTCACCTAAACCTCACCCTAAACCTAAGCCTAACCCTATCCCTAACCCTCACCGTCACCCTAACCCTCACCATAACCCTAACCATGACATTAACCCTAACCTTCAACCTAACCCTCACCCTAAACCTAACCCTAAACCTAACCCTCACCCTAACCCTTACCCTAACTCTCACCCTAACCCTAACCCTAACGCTAACCCTCACCCTCACCAGCACCCTAACCCTCACCCTAACCATTACCTTTACCCTCACCCTAACCCTAACCCTTACGCTAAACCTAACCCTCACCCTCACCCTAACCCTCATCCTAAAACTTAACTTCAACCTAACCCTAAACCTAACCCTAACCCCCACACTAAACCTTACATTCACACTCACCCTAACCGTAACCATCACCCTAACACTCACCCTAAACCTAAACCCTCACCCAAACCTCCATCCTCAACGTATACATCAACCTAACCCTAACCCTCACCATAATCCTAACCCTAACCCTCACCCTAACCCTAATCCTCACCCTAACCCTGACCCTAACCCTTACCTAACCGAAACCCTCACCCTCATCCTCACACTAACCTAACCCTACCACTCAGCCTAACCCTCAACCTAACCCTAACCCTCACCCTCACCCTATAACTAACCCTAACCCTACCCCTTACTCTAAAATTCAACCTCACTCGAAACCGAACCCTAACCCTTACCATCATCCTAACCCTAACATTAACCCTACCCCTAACCCTCACACAAATGTTAACACTCAACCTAACCCTAACACTAACACTAATCCTAACCCTCACGCTAACCCTAAACCTAGCCCTAACCCTCACCCAACCCCTCAACCGAACCCTATCGCTAACCCTCACCCTCATCCTAACCTTCACCCTAAACTTTATCCTCACCCTGACCCTGAACCTAACCCTAAAACTAACACTCACACTAACCCTCACCCTTACCCAAACACTAACTCTAGTCCTCACCCTCATCCTAACACTCACCCTAAACCTAACGCTCACCCTATCCCTTACCCTTACCCTAATCCTAAAACTAACCCTAACCCTAACAATAACACTAACCCTAAACTTCAACCTAAACATAACCCTTACCCTCACACTAACCCTAATATTAACAGTAATCCTAACCCACACACTAACCCTAACCCTAATCATAACACTAAATCTAACCCTCACCATAACCCTAAACCTAACCATCACACAACCCCTCACCCTAATTCTATCCCTAACCCTCGCCCTCACCCTAAACCTTACCCTCACGCTAACCCTCACCCTAACCCTAACCCTAACCCCAACGTTCACACTCACCCTCACCCTAACCCTAACACTCAACTATCCCCTCCCGGTAAATCTAACCCTAAGCCTAAGCCTAAGCCTAAGCCTAAGCCTAACCCTAACGCTCATCCTCACCCTCACACTCACACTCAGCCTCACCCTAACCCAAACCCTAACCCTAATCCTAACCCCAAACCAAAACCTCAGACACACCCTAAAACTCTCGCTCACCCTCACCCTCACCCTAAACCTAACACTTAGCTTCACACTAAGTCTAACCCTCACACTAAATTTAACCCTAACACTCACCCTCACCCTCATCCTAACCCTAACCCTAACCCTATCCCTCACCCTAATCCACATCCTAACCCTCCCCTAACCCTCACCCTAACCCTAACCCTCAACCTAACCTTTAACTTCACCCTAATATTAACCCTAACCTTAACCCTAAACCTCACACTAAACCTAACCCTCACCCTAACCCTAACACTACCTGTCAGCCTAACCCTCACTCTCACCCTAACCCTAACCCTAATCCTTACCCTTTCCCTAACACTAACCCTCTCACTCACCTTCACCCTAGCCCTCACACTAACCCGAACCCTAACCCTAAACCTCACCCTAACCCTAATCCTCCCCCTCCCCCTAAACCTCACCCTAACCCTAAACCTAACACTAAAAAACCCTCACCCTAACGCTCAAAATCTAACCCAAAATCTAAACCTAACCTTTCCCATAACCCCAACCATATATGTAACATTCACCCTCACCTTAACCCTCAACATAACCCTAACCCTAACCCTAACCCTCACCCTCACTCTCACCCTAAGCCTCTTCCTAACCCTTAACATCACCCTAACCCTAACACTTACACTTATCCTCAAACTAAACCTAACCCTCCCCCTAATCTTAACAAAAAACGGCACCCTAAACCTCACGCTAACCCTAACCTTAATCCTAAACCTCACCCTAACCCTAACACTCACGCTCTCCCTAACCCTCACCATCACCCTAACACTCACCCTAACCCTATCCCTCACCCAAATCCTCACCCTCACCCTAACTCTCACCCTTACCCTAACCCTAAACCTAACCCTTATACTAACCCTCACCCTCAACCTTAACCTCACCCTACCCCTAAAACTAACCCTAACCCTAACCCTCACATTAACCCTAAACCTCAACCTAACCCCACCCCTTCCCTCACCCTAACTCCAACATTAACCCTAACCCTAACCCTCACACTAACCCTAACCCTCACCATAACCCTAACGCTACCCGTCACGCAACACCTCAACTTAATTCTAACCCTAACAATCGCTCTCACCCTAACTCTCACTCAAACCTTATCCTCACCCTAACCCTCACCCTAACCCTAACCCTAACCCAACCCTCACCCTAAGCCTTACACTCACCCTCACATTAACCCTCACCCTAAACATCATCCTACACCTAACCCTTACCCTAACCCTAACATTAACCCTCACGCTAACCCTAACACTCACTCTAAAACTCACCCTCAACCTAATCCTCACTCTAACCCTAACCCTAACCCTTACCTAATCGAAACCCTCACCCACAGCTTAACCCTACCCTCACCCTAGCCCTCACCCTAATCCTAACCCTAACCCTAACCATCATTGTCACCCTCACCCTAACCTAACCCTAAACCTAACTCTCACCTTCACCCTATCACTCACCCTCACCTTCACCCTAACCCTCACAGTCACCCACACCCTAATCCTAACGCTAACCCTAACCCTAACCCTCACCCTCACCTTCACCCTAACCATAACCCTAACCCTCATGCTCACCCTAACTCTAACCCAAACCCAACCCTAAAACTCAACCTAACTCTAACCCTAACCCAATCCCAACCCTCACCATCACCGTAACGCTCATCCTCACACTAAACATCACAGGAAACCTAACTCTGAGCCTAACCCTAACTCTAACCCTAACCCTAACACAAACCCTCACACTAATCCTCACTGTCAACTTAATCCTCACCCTAAACATAACACTAACCCTTCCTTAACCCAAACCCTCACCGTCACCCTCACCTTCACCCTCAAACTAGCCCTCACCCTAACCCTAACCCTAACCCTAACCTTATCCCTAACCCTAAACCTAACCCTCATGATCACCCTTGCACTCAAGTTGACCCTAACGCTAATCCTAATCCTAACCCTAACTCTCACCTCACCCTCACCCTAAATATAACCCTAACCCTAACAATCCCACTTTCCCTCCCCGTCAACCTCATCCTAACCCTAACAATATCCCTAACCCTAACCATAACGCTCATCTTAACCCTAACGTTAACCCTAACACTAACCCTCCCTCTCCCCATTCACCCTCAACCTCAGCCTAACCCTAACTCTAATCTTAATCCTAACCCTAACCCTCACACTCACCCTCACCCAAAATCTAACCCTAACTCTAAACCTCACCCTCACGATCAACCTCACCCTCACCCTAACCCTAACAATAAACCTAACACTAACGCTAACACTCACCCTAACACTAACCCTTAAGCTAACCCTAAACCTCACACTGAACCTAACCTTACACCTCAGGCTAAACCTCACCCTAACCGTAACCCTAACCCTAATCCTCTCCCTATACCTAAACGTAACCCTAACCCTCAACATCAATCTAGCCCTCACACTAACACTAACCCTAAACCTAACCCTCACCCTAACCCTAAACTTCACCCCAACCCTAACACTCACCCTGACCCTAAAACTTACCTTAACCCTAATCCTAACCATCACCCACACCCTCACCCTAACCCTCACCCGAACCCTTACCCTCAGCTTAACTCTAACCCTAAACGTAACCCTAAACCTCCCAGTAAATCTCACCCTCAGGTTAACCATAACCCTTCAACTCAGCCTAATCCTCACCCTCACCCTAACCCTAACCCCAACCCTCACCCTAACCCTTACCATCAACCACACCCTATCCTTCACCCTCACCAGAACCACCACCCTAAACCTCATCCTAAGCTTCACCCTAACCCTAACCCTAAACATCACCCAACGCCTCACCCTAACACTAACCATTACCCTAACCTTCTACCTAACTCTCACCCTAACCCTTACCCTCACTCTAACCCTCAACCTAACCCAGTCCCTAACCCTAAACCACACCCGAACCCTCACCCTAACCCTTACCCTGAAACTATCCCTCACCGTAAACCTAACCCTCACCCTAACCCTAACCATCACTCTCACCCTAATCAACAACCTAAACTTAACCCTCACCCTAAAACTCACCCTAATCCTCACACTAACCCTAACCCTCACCCTAACAGTCACCCTCACCCTATCCATTACTCTTAACCTAATCCTAAACATAACCCTAAACCTAACCCTCACACTAACCCTAACCCTCAACCTAACCCTAACCCTTACCCTCACCCTAACCCTAACATTAAGCCTAACCCTAAACCACACACTAACCCTAACCGTCACCCTAACCCTAACCATAACACTAACCCTAACGTTCAGCATAACCCTAACCCTAACCATCACACAACCCCTGAACCTAATTCGAACCCTAACCCTCGACCTCACCCTAACCTGCACCCAAAAACTTATCCTCACCCTAATCCTCACCCTAACCCTAACCAGAACCCACCGTACCCTCACCCTATACATCAACCAAACCCTAACCCTAATGCTAAACCTCACCCTCACCCTAATCCTCCCCCTAACCCTAACCCTAACCCTAACCTAAGGGAAACCCTCACCCTTACCCTCACACTAACCCTAACCCTACCCCTCAGCCTAACCCTCAACCTAACCCTAACCCTCACCCCCACCCTATTCCTAACCCTAACCCTAAATCCTTACCCTAAACTTTACCCTCACACGAACCCTCACTCTAACCCTTACTCTCACCATAACCCTAACATTAACCCTAACCCTAACCCTCACACTAAATCAAAACCTCAACATTACCCTAATTCTATCACTAGTCCTAACCCTCACCCTAACCCTAACCCTAACACTCAACCAACCCCTCAACCGAACCCGAACCCTAAAGCTCACCCTCAAACTAACCTTCCCAATAAACCTTAAACTCACCGTGACCCTCAAACTAACCTTAACCCAAACTCTCACCCTAACCCTCATCCTAACCCAAACCCTAACTCTACTCCTCACCCTCACCCTAACTCTCACCCTAACCCTATCCCTAACACTCACCCTCATCCTAACCCTCACCCTAACCCTTACCCTCACCCTAAATTTACCTTCACCCTAACATTAACCGTGACCCTAGCCCTAACCCTTACACTAAACCTATCCATCACCCTAACCCTAACCCTACCCGTCAGCCTAACCCTCACCCTGAACCTAACCGGAACCCTAATCTTCACCCTATCCCTAACACTAACCCTAACCCTCATCCTAACCCTAACACTCACCCTCAACATAACCCTCATTTTATACCTTACCCCCACCCTAAACCTAACCATCACCCACACCCTGACCTTAACCCTAACCCGAAACCCTAACACTAACACTAACCAAAACCCTCACCCTAAAACTCACACAAACCTTAAACCTAAACCTAACCCTCCCCACAACCCCAACCCTAACCGTAACATTCTCCCTCACCCTAACACACACCCTAAAATTTACCCACACCTTAAACATCACCCTAACCCTAACCCTAACCCAAAACCTCACCCTAACACTCACACTAACCCTCAACCTAACCCTCAACCTCACCCTCACCCAAACCCTCACCCTAACACTAACGCTAACATTAACCGTAACCCTCACCCTAAACCTCACCCTAAAAATAACCCTAACACTAACCCTCACCCGAAAATTCACCCTAACCCTGTTCCTAACCCTCACCCTAAACCTAAACCTAAACCTCACCCTCACCCTCACACTCACCCTAAACCTAAACCTAACCCTAACACTAATTCGAAACCTAACCCCCATCCTCACCTTCTCCCTAACCCTAACCCTAACCCTAACCCTAACCCTCACCCTCATCCTAACCCTAAACTCACCCTAACCCTAACCCTAACCATTATTCTAAACTTTACCCTCACCTTAACCATAATCGTTACGCTCACCCTCACCCTAAACCTCACTGTCAACCTAAACCTCACCCTCACCCTAACCCTCACCCACACCCTGAACCTCACCCTCACCGGAACCCTCACCCTTACCCTAAACCTCACCCTCACCCTAAATATCACCCTAAACCTAACCCTCACCATCACCTAAATCTTACCCTAAATGTAAAGCTAAAATTAATCCTAACCCTCACCCTAAAACTAATCCTATCCTTAACTCTTACCCTCACCCTAACCAAGACCCTAACCATAACCCTAACCCACAGCCTCAACCTAAACCTCAACCTAACCCTAACCCTAACCCTAATCCTAAACGTAACACTCACCCTCACCCTATCCCTCAGGCTCACCCTCAACCTAAACCTAACCCTAACCCTAAACCTCAAACTAACCCTAACCCTCACCCTAACCCTAACCCTAAACCTCAACCTCAACTTCACCCTAAAACAACCCTAACCATCACCATAACCCTCACCCTCACCCTGATGCTTACCCTACCCCTCAGCCTCAACCTTAACCTCACCCTAACCCTTAGCCTCTCCCTAACCCTAACCGTAACCCAAACTCTAACCCTAAACCTCAGACTAAACCTAACCCTCACCCTAACCCTAACCCAATCCCTCAGCCTAACCCTCACCCTAACCCTAACCCTAACCCTAATACTCACCCTATCCCTAACACTCAACCTCACACACACAATAATACTAACGCTAACCCTTACCCTAACCCTCACCCTCACCCTAAACCTCACCATAAGTCTTACGCTCACCCTAAGCCTAACCCTAACCCTAACCCTCACACTAAACCTAATCCTCACCCTAACACTATAAGTACAACTCACCCAAACCCTAACATTAAACCTGAATCCTAACCCAAACCCTCACCCTCACCCTCACACTAACCGTCAGTCTAACCCTAACCCCAACCCTAAACCTATCCCTAACCCTCACCCTCACTCTCAACCCCACCCTAAGCCTCAGCCCCACCCTAACCCTAACCCTCACCCTCACCCTAAACCTCGCACTAAACCTAACCCTCACCCTAACCCTAAGCCAACACCTCACACTAACCCTAAACCTAACCCTAACCCTCACCCTAACACCCTACCCTCACTCTAACACTAACCCTAACCCTACCACTCACCCTAACGCTAAACCTCACCCTAACCCTATCTCTCGCCCTCACCCTAACCCTTACCGTAACCATAACCCTAACATTAACCCAACACTCACCCTAAACCTAACCCTATCCTTAATCCTAACCCTCACCCTAACCCTCACCCTAACCCTAATCCTAACCTTCCCCCACACACTAAACCTCAACCTAACCATAAACCTCACCCTCACCATAACCCTAACCCTAACCCTAACCCAAACCCTCACTGTAACCCTCACCCAAACACTCACCCTCACACTAACACTAACCATCACCTTAAGCCTAACCCTTACCCTCACCCTCACCTTCACTCTCACCCCAGCCTAACCGTAAACCTAAGCCTAATCCTAATACTAACACTCACCGTTACGCCCACCCTAACCCTAACCCTAACACTAACACTAACCCTCACCCTCACCCACACACTATCCCTCAGCCTCACCCTCATCTAACCCTAACCCTAACCTTCAAACTAAACCTAACCCTCACCCTCATTTTAACCCTAACCCTCACCCTCACCCTCACCCTCACACTAACCCTCAGCCTCACACTCAACCTAACACTAACCCTCTCCCTAACCCTAAACCTAACCCTAACCCTAACCCTCACACTAAACCTAACCCTCACCCAAACCCTAACCCTACCCTTCAGCCTATGCCTCACCGTAATCCTAACCTTAAACCTAATATTCATCCTGTCCCTAAACCTCATCCTAACCCTCACCCACACACTAATCCTAAGCCTAAGCCTAACTCTCAGCCTACCCCAACCCTCAACATAACCCTTACCCACACTCTAAACCTAACCCTAAACTTCACACAAACCCTAACCCTCAACCTCACGAAAACCTTAACCCTAAACATAACACTAAACCTCCCCCTCAACCTCCCCCTTCCCCTCAGCATAACCCTAACCCTAATCCTAATCCTAACCCTAACACTCATTCTCACTCTAAGCCTAAACCTAACCCTTACCCTAAACTTCACCCTCAACCACATCCTCACCTAAACCGAACCCTAACCATAACACTCACCAAAAACCTCACCCTAAAACTCACCCTAACCCTAACCCTCACCCTCACCCACACACTAATCCTAACCCTAAACTTAACCCTAACCCTCACCCAACCATCATCCAAACTCTAATGCTAACCCTAACCGTCACCCTAACCCTAACACTCACCCTCTTACCCTCACCCTAACATTAACCCTAACCATAAACCTAACACTCACAATAAACCTATCCCTCACCCTAAACCTAATCCTAGCCCTCAGCCTAAGTCTAGCCCTGACCCTAAACCTAAACCTAAACCTCATCTTCACCCTCACCCTCACCCTCAGCCTAACCCTAACCCTAACCCTAATCCTAACCCTAACCCTAAGCCTCACCCTAACCCTAACCCTGACACTAACTCTAACACTCAACCTCACTTGCACGATAATCCTAAACATAAGCCTATCCCTAAACCTCACCCTCAACCTAACCCTCACCCTAACCCTAAACCTACACCTCACCCTAAACCTAACCGTAACCCTAACCATCACCCTAACCCTAATCCTAAACATAACCCTCACCCTCAACCTAACCCTAACCCTAACCATCACCCTCACTCTCACCCTCACCCTAAACCTCAGCCTCAACCTCAACCTAACCCTAACCCTAACCGTAACCCACAAACTAACCCTAACCCTAACACTAAACCTCAACCTCAACTTCACCCTAACACTAACCCTAACCCTCACCGTAACCCCTCAACCTAACCCTGATGCTAACCCTCCCCCTCAGCCTCAACCTAAAACTCACCCTAAGCCTTACCCTCTCCCTAACCCTAACCGTAACCCAAACCCTAACCCTAAACCTCAGAGTTAACCTAACCCTCACCCTAACCCTAACCCAATCCCTCAGCCTAAGCCTCACCCTAACCCTATCCCTAACCCTAATCCTCCCCCAACCCTCATCCTAACTCTAATGCTAACCCTAACCCTCACCCTAACCCTAACCCTCACCCTAACCCTAACCCTCACCCTAACTCTTACCCTCACCCTAACACTAACCCTAACCATAACTCTAACCCTCACAATAAACCTATCCCTCACCCTAACCCTAAACCTAGCCCTCAGCCTAAGCCTAGCCTTTACCTAACCCTAAACCTAAACATCATCCTCACCCTCACCCTCACCCTCAGCCTAACCCTAACCCTAACCCTAACCCAAATCGTAACCCTAACCCTAAACCTCAACCTAACCCTAACCCTGACCCTAACTCTAACACTCAACCTCCTTCGCAACATAATATTAAACATAACCCTATCCCTAAACCTCACCTTCAACCAAGCCCTCACCCTAAGCCTTAACCTAACTCTCACCCTAACACTACTCCTAAACCTCACACAAACCCTAACCCTAAACCTAAACTTAACCCTCACCCTCACCCTCACTCTCACACTCAGCTTTACTCTAAAACTAATCCGAATCCTAACCCTCACCCTCCCGTCACCCTAAATCTAACCCAAACACTAAACCTCACCCTAACCCTCATGCTAACACTTACCCTCAAACTTACCCTAAACCTAAACCTCAAACTAACCATAACCCTCACCTTAAATCTAACCCTAATGCTAACCCTAACCCTCACCCTCACCCTAACACTAACCCTCAGCTTAACCCTAACCCTTACCCTAAACTTAACCCTAACCCTCATCCTAACCTTAACCCTAACCCTCACCCTCACCTCACCTTAACCCAAATCCTAACCCTAACCCTCATTCTCACTCTCACCCTAACCCTAACCCTAACCATAAACCTCACCCTCACCCACACCCTCTCCAAAACCTAACCCTAACCCTAACACTCACCAACAACCTCACCCTAAAACTCACACTAACCCTAACCCTCACCCTCACCCACACACTAATCCTAAACCTAACCCTAACCCTAACCCTCCCCCAACCCTCATCCTAACTCGAATGCTAACCCTTACCCTCACCCTAATCCTAACCCTCACCCTAACTCTTACCCTTACCCTAACACTAACCATAACCATAACCCTAATCCTCACAATAAACCTAACCCTCACCCTAACCCTAAACCTAGCCCTCAGCCAAAGCCTAGCCCTGACCCTAACCCTAAACCTAAACCTCATCCTCACACACCCTCAGCCTCAAACTAACCCTCACCCTAACCCTTACCCTCAGCCTAACCTTAACCCTATTCCTAAACCTCACACAAACCCTAACCCTAACCCTCACCCTCACCCTCAGCTTTACCCTAAAACGAATCCGAATCCTAACCTTAACCCTCACCTTCACCCTCACAGTAAATCTAACCCAAACACTAAACCTTACCCTAATCCTCATCCTAACACTTACCCTCAAACTTTACCTAACCCTAAACCTCAAACTAACCCTAAACCACACCCTAACCCTAACCCTCACCCTAAATCTAACCCTAATCCTAACCCTAACCCTCACCCTCACACTAACACTAACCCTCACCTTAACCCTAAACCTTACCCTAACCCTAACCTTAACCCTCAACCTAATCTTAACCCTAACACTCACCCTCACCTCACCTTATCCCAAATCCTAACCCTAACCCTCATTCTCACTCTCACCCTAACCCTAACCCTAACCCTAAACCTCACCCTCACCCACATCCACACACAAACCAAACCCTAAACCTAACACTCACCAACAACCTCACCTTAAATCTCACCCTAAACCTAAACCTCACCCTCACCCACACACTAATCCTAACCCTAACCCTAACCCAAACTCTCCTCCAAACCTCATCCTAACTCTAATGCTAACCCTAACCCTCACCCTAACTCTTATCCTCAACCTAACCCTAAAGCTAACCCTCCCCCAACCCTCATCCTAACTCTAATACTAACCATACACCTGACCCTAACTCTTACCCTCACCCTAACACTAACCCTAACCATAACCCTAACCCTCACAATAAACCTAACCCTCACCCTAACCCTAAACCTAGCCCTCAGCCTAAGCCTAGCCCTGACCCTAAACCTAAACCTCATCCTCACCCTCAACCTCACCCGCAACCTAAAACTCACCCTAACCCTAACCCTATTCCTAAACCTCACACAATCCCTAACCCTAATCCTAACCCTCACCATCAACCTCACCCTCACCCTCAGCTTTACCCTAAACCTAATCCTAATCAGAACCCTAACCCTCACCCTCACCCTCACCCTAAATCTAACCCAAACACTAAATCTCACCCTATCCCTCATCCTAACACTTACCCTCACCCTTAACCTAACCCTAACCCTCACACTAACCCTAACCCTAGCCCTCACCCTAAATCGAACCGTAATCCTAAACATAACCCTCACCCTCACCCTAACCCTAATCCTCATCTTAACCCTAACCCTAACCCTAACCCTAACCCTCAACCTAACCTTAACCCTAAAACACATCCTCAACTCACCTTAACCTAAATCCTAAACATAACCCTCAGGATAACCCTCACCCCAATACTCACACTAACCCTAATACTCACTCTCGCCCTAACCCTCACCCTAAGCCTTACCCTCACCCTAAACCTAACCCTCACACTAAAGCTAACCCTCACCCTAACCCTAAGCCTACACCTCACCCTAATCCTAACCCTAACCCTCACCCTCACCTTAACCCTAATCCTAATCCTAACCCACACCCTAACCCTAAAACTCACCCTAACCCTAACCCTCATCCTCACCCTTAACCTTACCCTAAACGTAACGCTAAATTAACCCTAAACTTCACACTAAACATAACCCTATCCTTAACCCTAACCCTCACCCTAAGCAACAACCTAACCATAACCTTAACCCTCACCCTCACCCTAAACCTCAACCTAACCCTAACCCTAACCCTAATCCTAAACATAACCCTCACCCTCACCCTAACCCTGACCCTAACCCTCATCCTCACGCTCACGCTCACCCTAAACCTCAGCCTCACCCTCAACCTAACCCTAATCCTAACCCTAACCCACAAACTAACCCTAACCCTCACCCTAAACCTAACCCTAAACCTCAACCTCAACTTCACCCTAACACAACCCTAACCATCACCATAACCCTCACCCTCACCCTGATGCTTACCCTACCCCTCAGCCTCAACCTAAACCTCACCCTAACCCTTATCCTCTCCCTAATCCTAACCGTAACCCAAACCATAACCCTAACCCTCAGACTAAACCTAACCCTCACCCTAAACCTAACCCAATCCCTCAGCCTAACCCTCACCCTAACCCTAACCCTAACCCTGATATTCACCCTATCCCAAACCCTCACCTAACACTCACCTATACCCACACACTAATCCTAATGCTAACTCTTACCCTAACCCTCACCCTCACCCTAACCCTCACCCTAACCCTTACGCTCACCCTAAACCTAAACCTAACCCTAACCCTCACACTAAATCTAACCCTCATTCTAACTCTAACCGTACCACTCACCCAAACCCTAACACTAAACTTCACCCTAACCCAAACCCTCACCCTCACCCTCAAACTCACCCTCAGTCTAACCCTAACACTAACCCTAAAACTAACCCTAAGCCTCACCCTCACCCTCACTCTAACCCTAAACCTAACCCTATCCCTAACACTCACCCTCACTCTCAACCTCACCCTAAGCCTCAGCCCCACCCTAACCCTAATCCTAACCCTCACCCTCACCCTCACGCTAACCCTTGCACTAACGCTAAGCCTACACCTCACACTAACTCTAAACCTAACCCTAACCCTCACCCTAACTCTAAGCCTAACCCTAACCCTCACCCTCACCCTACCCTCACTCTAACCCTAATCCTAACCCTAACATACACCCTAACCCTGAATCTCACCCTAACCCTAACTCTCACCCTCACCCTAACCCTTACCGTAACCATAACCCTAACATTATCCCAACACTCACCCTAAACCTAACCCTATCCTTAACCCTAACCCTCACCCTAGCCCTCACCCTAACCCTAATCCTAACCCTCCCCCACACCCTAAACCTCAACCTAACCATAAACCTCACCTTCACCATAACCCTAACCCTAACCCTAACCCAAACCCTCACAGTAACCCTAACCCAAACACTCACCCTCACACTAACACTAACCATCACCTTAAACCTAACCCTTACCCTCAACCTCACCTTCACTCTCACCCCAGCTGAACCGTAACCCTAACCCTAATCCTAACACTAACCCTCAGTCTTACGCCCACCCTAACCCTAACCTAACCCTAACACTAACCCTCACCCTCACCCTCACACTATCCCTCAGCATCACCCTAACCCTAACCCTCACCCTCACCCACACATTAATCCTAATCCTAACTCTAACCCTAACCCTCCCCCAACCTTCTTCCTAACTCTAATGCTAACCCTAAACCTCACCCTCACCCTAAACCTCACCCTAACTCTTACCCTCACCCTAACACTAACACTAACCATAACCCTAACCCTCACAATAAACCTATCCCTCACCCTAACTCTAAAACTATCCCTCAGCCTAAGCCTAGCCCTGACCCTAATGCTAAACCTAAACGTCACCCTAACCTTAACGCTGACACTAACTCTAACACTCAACCTCACTCGCACCATAATCCTAAACATAACCCTATACCTAAACCTCAATGTCAACCTAACACTCACCCTAAACCTTACCTCACCCTCAACCTAACCCTATTCCTAAACCTCACACAAACACTAAACCTAACCCTAACCCTAACCCTCACCCTCACCCCCACCCTCAGCTTTACCCTAAACCTAATCCGAATCCTAACCCTAACCCTCACCCTCACCCTCACCCTAAATCTAACCCAAACACTAAACCTCACCCTAACCCTCATTCTAATATTTACCCTCACCCTTAACCTAACCCTAACCTTCACACTAACCCTAACCCTCACCCTCACCCTAAATCTAACCCTAACCCTAAAACTCACACTAACCCTAAACCTCACCCTCATGCTAACCCTCACTGTCATCCTAACACTAACCCTAACCCTCCCCCTCCCCCTCATCCTCAGCCTAACCATAACCCTAATCCTAACCCAAAACGTAAACCTAATCCTCAACCTATCCCTAACTGTAACCCTATCCCTCACCCTCACTCTAGCCCTCACCCTAACCCTAATCCTAACGATAACCCTAACCCTAACCCTCACCGTCACCCTAATCCTCAACCTAACCCTTACCCTCAACTTAACCCTCACCCTAACTCTAAACCTAACACTAACCCTCACTCTCACCCTAGCCCTCACCCTCACCCTAACCCTCACACAAAACCTCACCCAAATCCTATCCCTCACCCTCACCCTCACCCTAAATGTCACCCTAACCCTTACCCTCACCCAACCCTAACACTAACCCTAACCCTAACCCTAACCCTCACACTATCCCTAACCCTCACCCTTACAATAGACCTTCTCCTCACCCTAACGCTCATCCAAACCCTCAGCCTAAACCTAACGCTCATTCTCACCCTAACCCTAACCCTAAACCTAACCCTCACACTCACCCTAAGAGTCAACCTAACCCTTACCCTAACCCTAACCCTAACCCTAACCTTAACCCTCAAACTAACCCTAACCCTCACCCTAACCATAACCCTACTCCTCACCCTAACCCTCATACTAACGCTAATTCTAACCCTAACACTCATCGTCACCCTAACCCTAACCCAAACCCTAAACCTCACGCTAACCCAAAACCTCACCCTCACTCTCAGTATAACCCTACTTCTAAACCTAATCCGAACCCTAACCTCAGCCTCACCATCACAGTAACACTAACCCTAACCCAACCCTAAACCTCACCCTAAGTCTAACCCTCACCCAAACCTAAGCCTCACCCACAACCTCACCCTAACCCTAATCCTGACCCTAACACTCACCCTAAATCTAACCCTCACCCTGACCCTAACACTAACCCTCACCCTCACCTTCACCCTAACACTAAACCTAACCCTCACCCTAAACCTCAGTCTAACCCTAAAGATAACCTCACTGTAACAATCATCCTAACCCTAAACTTAACCCTAACCCTAACCCTCACCCTAACCCTCACATTCACCCTAAACCTAACCCTCACCCTGACCCTAACACTAACCCTCACCCTCACCCTAACCCTAACCCTAAACCTCACCCTAACCCTCACTGTCACCCTAACCCTCACCCTAATACTCACACTCATCCACACACTAACTCTCCCCCTCACCCAAACCCTCACTCTCACCCTCACCCTCACAATCACCCTAAACCTAACCCTCACCCGAACTCTAAACCTCACAATAACCCTAACTTTTACCCTCACAATCACACTAAGCATAACGCTAACACTAATCCTATCCTTCACCCTCACCCTTACCCTCACCCATACCTTGCCCTGACCCTCACCCTAAAGCTAACGATAACCCTCACACTAACCCTAACCCTCACCCTAACCCTAACCCTAAACCTCACCCTGACACTAACCCTCACCCTAACACTTACCCTCCAACTAACCCTAAATAATTCTAACCCTAACTGTCACACTAAACCTAACACTCATCCTAAACCTAAACCTAAACCTAACCCTCACCCTAACGCTAACCCTAACCCTCACCCTCATCCTAACCCTCAATGTCACCCTAAACCTCAACCTAATACTAACCCTCACCCACACCCTATCTCTCACCCTCACCCGAAACCGCATTCTCACCCTAACCCATACCCTCATCCTAAACATCATCCTAACCCTAACCCTCACTATAACCCTAACCCTAACCCTAACAATCATTCTCACCATAACCCACACCGACACCTTAACCCTCAACGTAATCCTAACCCTCACCCACACCCTATCTCTCACCCTCACCCGAAACCTCATTCTCACCCTAACCCACAACCTCACCCTACTCCACACCCTAACCTTAACCATAACCCTAACATTAACCATAACCCTAATCCTCACCCTAAACCAAACTCTAACCCTAATTCTCACCCTAAACGTAACCCTAACCCTAACCCTCACCCAAAAACTCACCCTAACCCTAATCCTACCACTAACCCTCACCTTAATCCTCACCCTAAACCTTACCCTCACCCTAACCCTCACACTAAACCTAACCATAACCCTAACCCTCACCCTAACCCCCACCCTAACCCTCATGCTAATCCTGACCCTAAAACTCACCCAAACCATCACCCTACACCTCACCCTTACCCTAACCCTAAACTTCACTGTAATCCTCATCCTAACCCTAACCTTAACCCTAACCCTAACCCTCACCCTAACCCTCAACCTCACCGTAAACCTAACCCTCATCCTAACTCTAACTCTAACCCTAACCCTAACCCTCCCCCTAACCCTAACCCTCACTCTCACCCTAACACTAAACCTAACCCTAACACTCACCTAAACCTAACCCTAAACCTCACCCTCACCCTAATACTCACCGTCACCCTAACCCACACCCCAATAATAACTGTCATCCACACCCTAACTCTCACCCTCACCCAAACTCTCACTCTCACACTAATCCTCACCCTCACCCTAAACAAAATCCTAAACCTAACACTCACCCTAACCCAAAAGTTAACCCTCATCCTAAACCTAACCCTCACCCTAACACTCACCCTCACCCTAATCCTCACCCTAACCCTAACCATAACCCTAACATTAACCCTAACCCTCACCCTAACCCTAACCCTCATCCTCACGCTAACATTCACAATAACCCTAAACCTAAACCTCACCCAACCCCTCCCTAACTCACGCTAACCCTAACACTCACTCTCACCCTCACCCTCACCCTAACCCTTACCTCACCCAAATGCTAATCATAACCCTTACCGTCACCCTAATCCTCACCCTGACCCTAACGATAACCCTAACATTAAACCTAACCCTCACAATAACACTAAACCTATCCCTAAAAGTCACCCTCACGCTAACCCTCAACCTAAACATAAACCCTCACCCTAAACCTCACCCTAACACTCACGCTAACCATTACACTCACTCTCACCCTAACCCTCACCCTAAACCTTACCCTCACCCTAAGCCTAACACTAACCCTAACCCTCACCCTCACCCTAAACATCACCCTAAACCTAACCCTCACCCAAACCCTAACCCTAAATCTCACGCTAATCCTAACACTCACCCTAACACCCACCCTCAACTTAATCCTCACTATAACCCTAACCCTAACACTTACCTAACTGAAACCCTCACCCTAATCCTCACCCTTACCTAAGCCCTCACCCAAACCCGAACACTAACCCTAACCCTCACAAGCACCCTGACCCTCAGCCTAACCCTAAACTTAACCCTAACCATCAGACTCACCCTCATCCTATACCTAACCCTAACCCTAACCCTCACCCTCACCATCACACTCACACTCACACTAACCCTAAGCCTCAAACTAAACATAACCCTACCCCTCACCCAAACCCTCATCTTAACCCTAAACCTAAACCTAACACTCACCCTAACACTAACCCTAACCCTAACACTCACCCTCACCCTCACACTCAGCCTAACCCTAATCCTAACCCTAAACCTCACCCTAACCCTCACACTAATTCTATCCCTAACCCTATCCCTAACACTCACCCTAACCCTAACCCTAACTCTCCCCCTAATCCTAACCCTCACCTTAACCCAAACCCTAAACCTCACATTAAACCTCGCCCTAAACATTACCCTCACCCTAAACCTAATCTTAACCCTCACACTATTCCTAACCCGCATATTAACCCTAGGCATACCCCTCAACCTAACCCTCACCGTAACTCTAACACTTACAGTCACACTAAACCTAACCCTAACCCGAATCCTAACCCTAAACCGAACCATAGGCTCTCTGTAAACATAACCCTAACCCTAAACCACACCCTCAACCTAACACTAACCCTTACGCTTACCCTAAACCTCACCCTCACACTCACCTTCACCCTCAGCCAATTGCTCAAACTAACCCTAAAACTAACCCTCACCCTAGACCTCACAATAACCCTAACCCTAATCCTAACCCTCACCCTCACCTTAAAACTTACCCTAACCCTAAACCTAACCTTAACCCTCACACTAACCCTAACCATCACCCTAACCCTCACCCTCACCCTAAACCTAACCCTACCCCTCACCCTAATGCTAACCTTAACCCTAACCCTAAACCTCAACCTAACCCTAACCCTAACCCTAACCCTCACCCACACCCTAACCCTCACCTTCACCCGAAATCTCCCCCTCAACCTAACCATCACCCTCACCCCAAACATCACCCTAAACCTAACACTCACCCTAAAGCTAACCCTAACCCTTACCGAACCCAAACCCTCACCCACACCCTAACCCTCACCCTAACCCTAACCCTAACCTTTAACCTAACCCTCACCCTCACCCTCACCCTCACCCTAGCCACAATGCTATCCCTAAAACTAACCCTCACCCTCACCCTAACTCTAATCCTAACCCTCACCCTCACCCTAATCCTAAACTTCACCCTAACTCTAACCTAGCCTTAATGCTATCCCTAAACCTAACCCTCACCCTCAACCTAACACTCATCCTAACCCTTAACCTCACACTAAACCTCACCTTCACCATAATCCTAACCCTCACCCTAACCCTCAACATAACTCTAACCCTAACCCTCACACTCACCCTACATCTCTCTGAAACCCTAACCCTAACCCTCACCCTCACCCTAACCCTCACCCTCACCCTAAACCTAACATTAACCCTAACCCTCAGACTAACCCTCACCCTAAACTAACCCTCATCCTAATCCTAACCCTCACCCTAACCCTAACATTCACAATAACCCTCACCCTACTCTACCCCTAACCCTAACACTCACTCTAACGCTAACATTCACACTAACCCTAAACCTAACACTAACCCTAACCATCACACTCACCCTAACCCTCACCCTCATCCTAACCCTTAATCTAATCCTAACCATCACCCTACCCCTCACCCTAACACTAAACCTCACCCTAAACCTCACCCTCACCGTAACACTGACCCTAACCCTTACCCTCCCCGTAATCCTTACCCTCACCCTAGCCCTAACCCTAACCCTCACCCTAACCTTCAACCTAACCCTAATCCAAAACCTTACCATCACCGTAATCCTCACCATAACCCTAACCCTAACCCTCACCTTCACCCTCACCCTAATCCTCACCCTAACCCGAAACTTAAACCTCACCCTAATCCTTAACCTCACTCTAACCCTTACGCTCACCCTAACCCTAACCACAACCCTAACCCTAACCCTCACATTAAACCTAACCCTCACCCTATCAATAAACCTACCCCTCACCCAATCCCTCATCCTAAACCTAACCCTAACCTAACCCTCAACCTAAACCTAACTCTAACCCTAACACTAACCCTCACCCACACACTAAGCATAACCCTAACCCTCCCTCTAGCCCTCAGCCTAACCCTCACCCTAAGCCTAACCCTAACCCTAATCCTCACCCTATCACTAACCCAAACCCTAACCCTCACCCTAAATCTAACCCTACCCCTCACACTAACCCTCAACTTAACCTTAACGTCACCCTCACCCTAACCCTTACACTCACCCTTACCCTGACCCTAACCCTCACCCTAAACTTAACCCTAAACCTAACCCTCACACTAACCCTCAACCTAACCCTAATCTTAAACCTAACCATCACCTTGATCCTCACCATAACACTAACACTCACCCTCAACCTAAAGCTCGACCGAACCCTTACACTCACCATAAACCTAACCCTAACCTTAACCCTCACACTAACCCTAACCCTCACCCTAACCCTAACCAAACCCCTCAGCCTAAACCTCATCCTAACCCAAACCCTAAACCTCACTCTAACCCTAACCCTCACCCTCACCCACACCCTCACCCTCAGCCTATAACTAACGGTAATCCTAATCCTAACCTTAATTCTCATCCTCACCCTCACCTTAACTGTAAGCCTAACCATCACCCTAACCCACACCTAACCCTAAGAGTAATCCTCACCCTCACACTTAACCTCACCCATACCCATACCCTCACCCTAACTCTACCCTAAGACTAACCCTAAACCTAACCCTCACCCTAACCCTCATCTTAACCCTAACCCTAAACCTAACACTCACCCTAACACTAACCCTAACAATCACCCTAACCCTCACCCTCAGCCTAACCCTAATCCTAACCCTAATCCTAACCCTAAACCTCACCCTCACCCTCACACTAATTCTAATCCTAACCCTTACCCTAACACTCACCCTAACCCTCACCCTAACCCTAACCCTAACTCTCCCCCTAAACCTAACCCTCACCTTAACCCAAAACCTAACCCTCACACTAAACCTCGCCCTAAATTTTACCCTCAGCCTAAACCTAATCCTAACCCTCACATTAATCCTAACCCGCACACTAACCCTAGACATACCCCTCACCCTAAGCCTCCCCCTAACTCTAACCCTAACCCTCACCCTAAACCTAACCCTAACCCTAAACCTTACCTTCAACCTCACCCACATCCTAACCCTCACACTCAACCTAACCCTCACTCTAACCCTAAATCTAACCCTCACCCTAACCCTGACCCTCACCCTCACTCTGAGGCTTACCCTATCCCTAACCCTAACCATAACCCTAACCATAACCCTCATGCTCACCCTAACCCTAACCCTAACCCTAACCCTAAACCTCACCCTAACCATAACCATAATGTTAACCCTAAAACTCACCCTAAACCTCACACTCACCTTAACCCTAACCCTAACCCTCACCCTAACCCTAACCCAAACATTAAACCTAATCCTCAAACTAAACCTCCCCCTAACATTAACCCTAAACCTAACCCTCACCCTAACTCTCACCCCAACACTCACGCTAACCCTTACCGGCACTCTCAACCTAACCCTTCCCCTGACCCTTACCCTCACCCTAACCCTAACCCTCACACTAAACCTAACACTCACACTAAACCTAACCCTACCCCTCACCATAACACTCTCCCTATCCCTATCCCTAACCCTCACCCTAACCCTAACCTTCACCCTAAACCTAACACTCACCCTCTCCTTCACCCTAAACCTTACCCTTACCCTTACCCTAATCCTCACCCTAACCCTCAAACTAAACCTAACCCTCATCCTTACGCTCACCCTATATCTTACCCTCACCCTAACCCTAACCCTATCCCTAAATCTAACCTTCACCCTCACCCTTACACTCATCTTTACCCTTACACTCATCTTTACCCTTACCCTCACACTAACCCTCACCCTCACCTTAACCCTAACCCTTACCCTACCCCACAACCTAACCCTAGCCCTCACACTCACCCTCACACTCACCCTAACCCTCTTCATAACCCTAACCCTAACCCTAAACCTCAACCTAACCCTAACCCTAACCCTCACCCTCACCCTCACTCTCACCCTAACCCTAAACCTACAGCTCACCCTAACCCTCATACTAACAGTAAACCTAAACTTAACACTAACCCTAACACTCACCGTAACCCTAACCCTCACCCTAACCCTCACACTAACCCGCACACTCAGCGTAATCCAAACCCTCACCCTACCCCTTACCCTCATCCAAACCTAACCCTAACCCTAACCCTAACACTCAACCTAACCCTAACACTCCACCTAACCCTAAAACTAACACTAAACCCCAAGCTAACCCTCACGCTAAGCCTAAACCTAACCCTAACCCTAACCATCAACCTATACCTCACCCTAACCCTAAACCTATCCTTAAATCTTACCCACACCCTAACACTCACCCTAACCATTACTCTTACCCTAATCCTCATTCTCGCTCTAACCCTAACCCTAACCCTCACCCTAACCCTCACCCTAACACTAACCCTAACACTCACCCTCACCCCAACCCTCATCCTAACCCAAACCTTAACCCTCACCTCATCCTAAAACTCACTCTAACCCTTACCCTCACCGTAACCCTAAACTTAACCCTAACCCTAACCCTCACACTAACCCTTACCCTCACCCTAACCATAACCCTACCCCTCACCCTAACCCTCATCCTAAACGTAACCCTAACCCTAAACCAGACTCTAAACCTAATCCTAACCCTAACACTCACCTGCACCCTCACCCTCAACCTCACACTAAACCTAACCCATCCCCTCACCTTAACTCTCATCTTAAACCTTACCCTAACCCTAACACTCCCCCTAACCCTAACTCTAACCCTCACCCTCACTCTCACTCTCAGCCTAACCCTAACCCTAACCCTAATCCTAAACCTAAACCTCACACTCACCCTCATCCTAATTCTAAACCTAACCCTAACCCCAACCCTCACCCTAACCCTAACCCTAACACTAACTCTCACCCTTACCCTAACACTCACCCTAAACCTCACCCTAACCCTAATCCTCACCCTAACCCTAACCCTAACCCTAACTCTCACCCCTAAACCTCACCCTAAACATTACCCTCATCCTAACCCTAACCCTCACCCTAACACTAACACTAATCCTTACCCTCACCCTAACCCTAACCATACCCCTCATCCTAACCCTCACCCTAACAAGAACACTAACCCTAACCCTCACCCTAACCTTCACCCTCACCCTAACCCTCACCGTCACCCTAACACTCAACCTAAACCTAACCCTCAACCACAACCTTACCCTCACCCACACCCAAACTCTCACCCTCACTCTAACCCTCCCCATCACTCTAAATATCACCCTAACCCTAATTCTCACACTAATCCTAAACCTAAACCTCACCCCAAAACTAACCCGCACCGTAAACTTCACCCTCACCCGAATCCTCAGCCTAACCCTAACCCTAACCCTCACCCTAACCCTAAACCTCAACCTCACCCTAACCCTCACCTTAACAGTAACCCTCAACCTCACACTAACCCTCACCCTACCCCTCCCTCTAAACCTAAACCTAACCTTAACCCTCACCCTCACCCTAACCCTGACCCTAACCCTTACCTAACCCAACCCCTCATCCTCAGCCTCACTCTCATCCTAACACTCACCCTCAACGTACCCCTCACCATAACTCTAACCCTAACCCTAAACCTCAGCCTCACACTCACCCTCACTCTAACGCTAACCCTAATCCTCACCCTAACCCTAACCCTCCCTAAACCTAACCCTAACCCTTACCCTAAACCTAACCCTCACCCTAACCCTTACCCTCACCCTAACCCTCACCCTAACCCTAACTATAACCCTAATGCTAACCTTCACAATTACCCTCACCCTCACCCTAACCCGTACCCTAACCTTAAACATCACCTAAACCATCACCCTAACCCTAACCCTCACCTCATCCAAACCCTCAACCTAACCTTTACCATCTCCCTAACCCTAACCCTATCCCTCACACTAACCCTGACCATCACCCTAACCCTCACACTAACCCTAACCCTCACTCTAAAGCTAACCCTCACCCTTACCCTAACCCTCACCTTAACACTAACCCTAACACAAACCCTCACCTCACTCTAATCCTCACCGTAACTCTTACCCTCACCCTCACCCTATCCCACACAGTAACCCTAACCCTCAACCTAAACCTAATCCTACCCGTCAACATCACCCTCACCCTCACCCTCACCCTAACCCTAACCCTAACCATACTCCTAACCCTAAACCTCAAACTCATCCTCACCCTTACCCTCACCCTCTCCCTAACCCTACCCCTCAAACTAACCCTCACAATCAGCCTCACCCTTAACCTAAACCTCACCCTGACCCAGCCTATCCCTAAGTCTAACAATAACCCTCACCCTAACCATAACCCTAACTTTAACCCTAAGCCCCACACTAATCCTAACCCTAACCCTAACCTTCACCATCACGCTAACCCTCACCCTAAACCTAAACCTAACCCTCAACATAACCCTCACCCTAACAGTCTGGATAACCCTAACCCTCACCCTAACCCTTACCCTCACCTTAAATCTAACCCTAAATCTAACCCACACCCTCAACCTTAACATAAATCTAAACCTAATGCTCAACCTAACCCTAAACCTAACCCACATGCTAACCTCAACCTAACACTCACCCTCAGCCTAATCCTCACCATAACCTTAACCCTAACCCTTAAATAACCGAAACCCTTACCCTCATCCTCACCCTCACCCTAACCCTCATCCTTACCCTAGAGCTCGCCCTAACACTAATCCTAAACCTAACCCTCACCCTCACCCTCACCCTCAGCCTAACCCTAACGCTAACCCAAACCGTCACTCTCACCTTCAACCTAACCCTAACCCTAACCCTAAACCTAACCCTTACCCTCAATCTCACCCTCACACTCACCCAAATCTTGCCTTAACGCTAAACCTCACCCTAACCCTGAAGCTCACCCTAACCCTACCCTTCACCCTCACCCTCACCCTAAGCCTAATGCTAACCCTAACCCTAACCCTCACCCTAACCCTAACCTTCACCCTCTTACACTCACCCTAACCCTAACACTCACACTAACCCTAACCATCACCGTAACCCTAATCCTAACCCTCACCGTCACCCTAACCCTCACCCTAACCCTCCCCCTCACACTAATCCTAACCCTCACCCTACCCCTAATCCTAACCATAACCCCAATCCTCACCCTAACCCTAACACTAACCGTAACCCTAACACTCAACCTAACCCTAAAACTAATACTAACCCTAACCCTCACCCTAACCCTAACGATCTCCGTAACCCTAAAACTCAACCTAACCCTAAAATTAATACAAACCCTAAACCTCACACTAACACTCAACCTAACCCTAAACCTAACCCTAATCATTACCCTACCCCTCACCCTAACCCTAAACCTAACCTCAAACCTAACCCTCACTGTAAAACTCACCCTAACCATTACTCTCACCCTAATCCTCATCCTCACTCTAACCCTACCCCTAACCCTCACCCTAACCCTCACCTAACACTGACCCTAACGCTAACTCTCACCCTCACTTAACCCTCACCCTAACCCAAACCTTAACCATCACCCTCATCCTAAACCTCACTCTAACCCTTGCCCTCACCATAACCTAACCTTAACCCTAACCCTAACCCTCACACTAACCCTCACCCTCACCCTAACCATAACCCTACCCCTATCCCTAACCCTCAACCTAAATGTAACCCTAACCCTGAACCTCACCCTAAACCTAACCCTAACGTTAACACTCAACCACACCCTCACCCTCAACCTCACACTAACCTTAAACCATCCCCTCACCCTAAACCTCATCTTTACCCTTACCCTAACCCTAACACTCACCCTCACCCTAACCCTAAACCTAACCTTAAATATCACCCTAACCATCATCCTAAACCTAACCCTCACCTCATCCTAACCTCACCCTAACCCTTACCCTCTCCCTAACCCTATCCATAACCCTAACCCTTACACTAGTATTGACCCTCACACTGACCCTCACACTAATCCTAAACCTCACCTTAACCCTCACCCTCACCCTCACCCTCAGCCTAAACCTAACCCTAATCCTAACCCTAACCCTAACTCTCACCCTCAGCCTCAGCCTAACCCTAACCCCATCACTCAGGCTCACCCTAAACCTAACCCTTACATTCACCCTCACGCTCACCCTCACCCTCACCCTACCCAAACCCTAACAATAACCCTAAGCCTAACCCTAAACCTAACCCTGAACTTAACCCTCACCCTAACCGTAACCCTAATGCTTATTCTAAAGCTAACCCTCACCCTTACCCTAACCCTCACCCTAAACCTATCCCTAACACAAAGACTCACCCTCACTCTAATGCTCACTGTAACCCTTACCCTCATCCTCACCCTATCCCACAAAGTAACCCTAACCCTCAACCTAAAACTAAGCCTACCCCTCACAATCACCCTCACCCACTCCCTCAGCCTAACCCTAACCCTAACCATACTCCTAACCCTAATCCTCAAACTCATCCTCACCCTCACATCACCCTAACCCTAATCCTACCCCTCACACTAAACCTCACCCTAACACTAACCCTAAATCTACCCCTCACACTAACACTAACCCTAAACTTCACCCTCACCCTAAATATCACCGTCACCCTAACCCTCACCATAATCCTATCCCTCACCCACACCCTAACTCTCAACCTCACCCGAACCCTCACTCTCTGCCTAACCCTCACCCTCACCTTAAACATCATCCTAAACTTAACCCTCACCCTAACCCTAACCCTAACCCTTACCGTAACCCTAATCCTAACCCTAACCTTAACCCTAACCCTAACCTTCACCCTCACCCTAAAACTAACCCTCATCCTAACCCTAACCCTAACCCTAACCCTAACTCTAAACCTCACACTCAACCTCACCCTCAGCCTAATCCTAATCCTAACCCTAACACTAACCTTCACCCTAACCCTCACCCTAACTGTAAGCCTAAACCTAAACCTCACCCTAAACCTAAACCTAACCCTAACCATCACCCTCACCCAAAATCTCACAAAAAAACTTAACCTTACACTAACCCTAACCCTAAACCTCACATTAATCCTAACTCTCACACTAACCCTAATTCTAACCCTAACGCTAACACTATCCCTAACCCTTACCCTCACCCTAACAATAACGCTAACCCACACCGTCACCCTAACCGTCACCCACACTCTAACTCTCACCCTCACCCGAACTCTCACTCTCACCGTTAACCTCACCCTCACCCTATACCTCATACTAACCCTAACCCACACCCTAACCCAAAACTTAACCCTCACCCTAACCCTAACCTTCACCGTTACTCTCACCCTCACCCTAAACCTAACCCTCATCCTAACCCTAACCCTAATCCTAACCATAACCCTTACCTAACCGAAACCCTCACTTCATCCACAACCTCAACCTAACCCTCAACCTCACCCTAGCACTCACCCTAACCCTAACACTAATCCTAACCCTCACCCTTAACCTAACCCTAAACGTAATACTAAGCCTAACCATCACCCTCACCCTCACACTCACCCTAACTCTATCTCTAAACCTAACCCTCACCCTAACCCTAAACCTCAACCTAACCCTAACCTTCACCCACACCCTCACACTAGGCCTAAAGCTAAACATAACCCTAACCCTCACACTCACCCTAACCCTCAACCTAACCCTGACCCTCACCCTAACCCCAACCCTAACACTCACACTAAGCCTAAACCTCACCCTAACCCTAATGCTAACCCTCACTGTCACCCTAACCCTCACCCTAAACCTAACTCTAAACTTAACCCTAACCCTCTCACTAAAGCTAACCCTCAACCTAACACTAAGCTTAACACTTACCCTCACACTAACCCTAACCCTGACCCTCACCCTCACCCTAACCCTCACCGTCACCCTAACCCTCACCCTAATCTTAACCGTCACCCACACCCTAACTCTCACCCTCATCCAAACTGTAACTCTCACCCTAACCCTCACGCTAAACATCATCCTGACCATAACCCTCATCCTAACCCAAAACCTAACTCTCACCATAAACCTCACCTTCACTGTAAACCTCACCTCACCCTAACCCTCACCCTGACTCTAACCCTAACCCTAAATCTAAACCTCACCGTATCCCTAACAGTAACACTAACCCTAAAATTCACCCTCACCCTTAAGATAATCCTATTCTTCAGCCTAACCATCACCCTTACCCTCCCCCTAACCCTAACCCTAACCCTATCCCTAAACCTAATCCTAACCCTCAACCTCACGTAGCCCTCACCCTAAACCTAACCCTAACTCTCACTCTAACCCTAAACCTTACCCTCACCCTAACCTTCACCCCAACCCTAAACCTAAACCTCACCCTAACCCTCACCCTACCCCTCACTCTAACACTAAACCTAAACTTAAACCTCACCCTCACCCTAACCCTCTCCCTCAGACTTACCCTGAACCTAACCTTCACCCTAAACCTAACAATTACCCTAACCCTCACCCTAACCCTAACCATCACCCTAACCCTAACCCTAACCCTAACCCTAATCCTAACCCTCACACTAACCCCAACCCTCACCCTAATCCTAACCCTATACATCACCCTAACCCTCATCCTAAACCTAACCCTAACACTAATTGTCACCCTAAACCTCACCTTAACCCAAAACCTCACCCTCACCCTAACCCTAACTCTCACCCGCACCCTCACCCTGAGGCTTACACTATCCATAACCCTAACTGTAATCCTAACCATAAACCTCATGCTCACACTAACCCTAACCCTAAAACTAAACCTAACCCTAACCATAACCATAACGTTAACCCTAACACTCACCCTAACACTCACCCTAAACCTAACCCTAACCCTAACCCTCACCCTAACCCTAACCCAAACATTAACCCTAATCCTCAAACTAAACCTCAACCTAACACTAAACCTAAACCTAACCCTCACCCTAACCCTCACCCTAACACTCACCCTAACCATTACTCTCACCCTAATCCTCATTCTCATTCTAACCCTAACCCTAACCCTCACCCTCACCCTCACCCTAACACTAACCCTAACCCTAACCCTCACCCTCACTCAAACCCTCATCCTAACCAAAACATTAACCCTCATCCTAAAACTCACTCTAACCCTTACCCTCACTGTAACACAAAACAGTAAAACCTAAACCTCAACCTAAACCTAATCCTAACCCTAACACTCACCCTCACCCTCACCCTCAACTTCACAATAAACCTAACCCATCCCCTCACCCTAACCCTCATCTTAAAACTTACCCTAACCCTAACACTCCCTCTAACTCTAACCCTAACCCTCAGGCTCACTCTCACTCTCAGCCTAACCCTAACTCTAACCCTAATCCTGTACCTAACCCTCACCCTCAACCTCACCCTAATTCTAACCCTAACCCTAACCCTCACCCTCACCCTAACCCTAATGCTAACACTCACCCTTACCCTCACACTCACCCTAAACCTCACCCTAACCCTTACCCTCATCCTAACCCTAACCCTAACCCTAACACTCACACTAATCCTTACCCTCACCCTAATCCTAAACATACCCCTCATCCTAACCCTCACCCTAACAAGAACACTAACGATAACCCTCACCCTAACCATAGCCCTAACAATCACCCTCACCCTATCCCTCACTGTCACCCTAACCCTCAACCTAACCCTAACCCTCAACCACAACCTTACTCTCACCCACACCCAAACTCTCACCCTCACTCTAACCCTCCCCATCACTCTAAATATCACCCTAACACTATCTCTCACCATAATCCTAAACCTAAACCTCAGCCCAACACTAACCCTCACCGTAAACTTCCCTCTCACCCGAATCTTCAGACTAACCCTAACTGTAACACTTAACCTAAGCTTTACCCTCACACTCACCCTCACCCTCAGCCTAACACTAACCCTAATCCTAAACCTCACCCTATCCCTAACCCTAGCAGTAACCGTAAAACTCACACTGACCTGATCCTCACCCTAACTGTCACCCGAACTCTTACCCTCACCCTAACCCTAACCCTCACACCAAACCTTACCCTCAACCTAAACCTAACTCTATCCCTCAGACTAAACCTCACCCTCACCCTAACCCTAACCCTAATCCTCACCCTATCCTTAAACATAACCCTCACCCTCACCGTCACCCTAGCCCTCACTCGAACCTTAATCCTAACCCTAACCCTCACCCTAACCCTAACCTTCACCCTAAACCTAACCCTCAGCCTCACCTTCTCCCTAACCCTTACATTCACCCTAACCCTAACCCTTACCCTCACACTAAATATAACCCTCATTGTAAAGCTCACCCTAACCCTTACCCTCACCCTAGCCCTAATCCTATCCCTAACCCCAACCCTAACCTTCACCATAACCCTCACCCTAACCCTTACCCTCACCCTAACCCTAACTCTATTCCTAACCTTTACCCTCACACTAAACCTAACCCTCACTGTAACCCTAATCCTAACCCTAAACGTAACACTCACCCCCACCCTAACCCTCACCCTCACCCTCACGCTCACCCCAGCCTAAACCCAAACCTAAACCTAAGCCTAAGCCTAAACCTCACCCTTACCCCCACCCTAACCCTAAACCTAACACTCAACCTCACCCTCACCCTAACCCTCAGCCTCACCCTCAACCTAACCCTAACCGTAATCCTCAAACTAACCCTAACACTCAGCCTAACAATAACCCTAACCCTCACCCACAACATCACCCTAACATTAACCCTAACCCTAAACCTAACCCTAATATTCACCCTAACCCTAAGGCTAACCCTAACACTCACCCTCAACCTAACGCTCACCCTCACCCTAACCCTCACCCTAACCCTTACCCTCAGCCTAACCCTAACCCTAACCCTAACACTAACCCTCACCATGAACCTTACTCTCACCCTAAACCTAACCCTAACCCTCACCCTCACCCCAACCCTAACGCTAACACTAACACTAACCCTCCCCCTCCCCCTCTGCCTAATCCTAACCCTAACCCTCATCCTAAAGCTAACCCGCATTTTCAACCTCACCCTAAACCTAACCATAAACGTGAACCTCACCCTCACCAACAAGCGCACCCAAACCCTAATCCTAAGCCTAACACTCACCAACACCCTAACCCAAAAGCTCACCCTAACCCTAACCCTCAACCTCATCCACACACTAATCCTAACCCTAGCACTAACCCTAATCCTCACCCTCACCCTTACTCTCACCCTAAACCTTACCATCACCCTCACCGTAACCCTAACCCTAACCCTAACCCTAACCCTCACACTAAACCTAACCCTCACCCTCACCCTAACCCTAACCGTATCCCAAACCTTCTACCTCACACTCACACTCAACCTCAGCCTAAATCTGACCCTAATCCTAATCCTAACCCTAACACTCAGTGTCACCTCACCCTAAACATAAACCTAAACTTAAACCTCCCCCTCACCCTCTCCCTCCCCCTCTCACTCACCATAACCCTAACCGAAACCCTAACCTTAACCTAACCCAAGCCCTCCCCCTCCCCCTCCCCCTAACCCTCAGCCTAAACCTAACTCTAATCCTAACCCTAACCCAAGCCCTAATACTTACCCTATCCTTAACAATAACCCTTACCCTCACGCTCACCCTAACCCTCACCCTAACCCTCACGCTCACCCTAATCCTCTCCCTAAACCTAATACTAACCCTTACGCTAAATATAACCCTCACCCTCAACCTCACCCTAACTCTTACCCTCACACTAACCCTCACCCTAACACTCACCCTCACCCTTACCCTCACCCTAACCCTCACTTACCTTAAGCCTCAACCTAACCCTAACACTAACACTAACACTAACACGAACCTCACCCAAACCCTCACCCTAACCCTTACCCTAACCCTAACCATCACCCTACCTCTCACCCTAACCCTAAAATTATCCCTCAACATCACACTCACACTAACACTCACCCTAACCCTTACCCTCACCAAAATACTCATCCTCACCCTAACCCTCACCCTAACGCTATCCCTAACACTCACCCTCACACCAGCACTCAACCTAACCCTAAACCTAACACTAACACTCTCCCTACACCCTACCCTTCACCCTAAACCTAACCCTCGCCCTCACCTTCAACCTAACCCTTACACTCACCCTAAACCTAACCCTATCCCTAACCCTCACACTAAACCTAAACCTCATCCTAAAGCTCATCCTAACCCATACCCTCACCCTAGCCCTAATCCTATCCTTAAACCTAACCCTCAACCTTACCATCCTAACCCTTACCCTCACACTCACCCTCACCATCAACCTAACCCTAACCCTAACCCTCACACTCACCCTAGCCCGCTCCGTAACCCTAAACCTAATCCTAACCCTCACCCTAACCCTAAAATTAACCCTAACTCTCACCCTAACCCTCACCCTACCCCTTACCATCACCCTACCCTAACCCTAACTCTAACACTAAACCTCACCCTAACCCTAACACTCACACTAAACCTAACCCTAACCCTAAACCTAACCCTCACCCTCACCTTAACCCTAACCCTCAGCCCTCACTCTCACTCTCAGCCTATACCTAACCGTAATCCTAATCCAGACCCTAAAACTCACCCTCACCCTCACCCTCACTGTAACACTAACCATCACCCTTACCCTCACCCTAACCCTAACCCACATCCTAACCTCACCCTAAATCTCAACCAAAACCATACCCTCACCCTAACCCTAACCCTAACCCTAACACTAACCATAACCCTCATCCTAACCCGAATCGTAACCCTCAACTTAACCCTAAACCTAACACTAACCCTAACCCTAACCCTCACACTAACCTTTACCATAAACCTCACCCTCATCCTAACACTCATGGTCACCTTAAGACAAACCCAAATATTAACCCTCACCCACACCCTAACTCATCAGAACCCTCTCCCTCACTCTAACCCTCACCCTCACCCTAAACATCATCCTAAATCTAACCCTCACCCTAAACCTTTCCCTCACCCTACCCATCACCATCCACACCCTAACCCTATCCCTAACCCTGACCCTAACCGGAACACTAACCCTAACACTCAACCTCACTCTAGCCCTCACTCGAACACTAATCCTAACCCTAAACCTCCCCCTAACCCTCCCCTTCACCCTAAAACTAACCCTCAACCTCACATTCACCCTAACCTTTACACTCACCCTAACCGTAACCCTAACCCTCACACTAAACCTAACCCTCATCCTAAAGCTCACCCTAACCCTTACCATCAACGTAGCCCTAATCCTATCCCTAAACCTAACCCTAAACCTTACCCTAACTCACATCCTAAACCTTACCCTCTACATCACCTTAACCCTCACCCTAACCCTTACCCTCACACTCACCCTAGCCATCTCCGTAACACTAACCCTAACCCTAACCATCACCCTAACACTAAAATTAACCCTAACCCTCACCCTAACCCTCATCCTACCCCTTACCATCACCCTACCCTAACCCTAACCCTAACACTAAACCTCATACTAACCCTAACCCTAACACTAACCCTAACCCTCAAACTAACCCTCACCCAAAGCCTAACCCTAACTGTAACTATCACTCAAACTCTCACCCTAACCCTAACCCTACCCCTAAACCTCACCCTCACCTAACACTCACTCTAACCCTTAACCTCACCCTAATTCTCATCCTCACCCTAACCCTACGCCTAACCCTCACACTAACACTAAACTTAACCCTCACCCTCATCCTAAACCTCACTCTAACCCTTATCCACACCATAACCCAAACCTTAAGACTAACCGTAACCCTCACACTAACCATAACCCTCACCCTAACCATAACCCTACACCTCACCCAAACCCTCATCCTAAATATAATCCTAAATGTAACCCTCACACTAACCATAACCCTCACCCTAACCATAACACTACCCCTCACCCAAACCCTCATCCTAAATTTAATCCTAAATGTAACCCTCACACTAAGCATAACCCTAAACCTAAAAGTCACCCTCACCTAACCCTCTCCCTCATACTATTCCTAAACCTACCCTTCCCCCTACCCTCATCTTAAACCTAACCCTAACCCTAAAACTCACCCTAACACTAACCCTAACACTCACCCTCACCCTCACCCTCAGCCTAATCCTAACCCTAACCCTAATCCTAACCCTAAATCTCACCCTCACCCTCAACCTAATTGTAACCCTAACCCTAACCCTAATCCTCACCCTCACCCTAACCCTAACTTTAACCCTAACTCTCCCCCTAATCCTAACCCTCACCTTAACCCAAACCCTAAACTGCTCCCTCACCATAACCATAAACCTAACCCTAACCCTCACCCTAACCCTCAACGTAACCCTAACGCTAAACCTCACCCTCAAACTAAAACTCGCCCTAACCCTTACCTTAACCCTAAAAGTAACCCTAAACCTCACACTGATCCTAACCCTCACACTAACCCTAGCCATACCCCTCACCCTAACCCTCACCAAAACCCTAACCCTAACCCTCACACTAACCCTAACCCTAACCCCCACCCTCAGGATCACTCTAAACCTAACCCTTACCCTAAACATCACCCTCAACCTAACACTAACCCTAACGCTTTAACCTAAACCTCACCCACACCCTCACCTTTATCCTCACCCTAATGCTAAAACTAACCCTAAAACTAACCCTCACCCTAGAACTCACCCTAACCGTAACCCTAATCCTAAACCTCACCCTCACCCTAAACCTCACCCTAAAACTTACCCTAACACTAAACCTACCCCTAACCCTCACACTAACCCTAACCCTCACCTTAACCCTAACCCTCAACCTTAACCTAACCCTACCCCTCACCCTAACCATAACCCTAACCCTAACCCTCACTCTCTAGGTAATGCTCACCATCACCCTAACCTTCACAGTCACCCTAAACCTCAACCAAAACCTAACCTTCACCTTCACCCAAAATATCACCCTCATCCTAACACTCACCCTCGCCCTAACCCTCACCTTCACCCTAATCATCACCCTAAACATAACCCTCACCCTAAACCTAATCTTAACCATTAACGAACCCAAATCCTCACCCTCACAGTAGCCCTCACACTACCCCTTACCCTTACCTTTAACCTAACCCTCACCCTCACCCTCACCCTAACCCAATCCTAACCCTAATACTTACCCTAAACCTCACCCTCACCATCAACCCTAACCCTAATTCTCACCCTCACTGTAAACCTAACCCTAACCTTAAGCCTCACCCTAACACTCACCCTAACCCTAACACTAATCCTCAACCTCACCCTCACCCTAACCCTAAACCTAACCCTTACCGTCAACCTAACCCTCACACTAACCCTAAACCTTAAACTAACCCTAACCCTCCCCATCACCGTACCCCTCACCCTAACCCTAACACTCACCCTAACCGTCACCCTAACACTCACCCTAACCCTAAACCTCACCCAAGCCCTCACGGAAACCCGAACCCTCAAACTAAAACTCACCCTCACCCTCACCCTAACCTTAACCCTAACATTCACCCTAACATTAACCCTAATCTTAAACATCACCCTAACCCTCACCCTAACCCTAACCCTCACCCTCAAACTAACCCTCACCCTAACCCTCACGTGACCACTTACCCTCACCTTAACTCTAACCATAAGCGTAACACTCACACCAAAACTAACCCTCACCCTAAACCTAAACCTATCCCTCAGCCTAACACTCACCCTAACCCTAACCCTAACGCTAATCCTCAACCTATCCCTAAACCTAACCCTATGCTCACCCTGATCCTAGGTCTCACCCTAACCCTAACCCTAACCCTCACCTTAACCCTAACCCTCACCCTCACCCTAACCATCACCCTAACCCTAACCCTAAACCTCACCCTACCCCTCACCCTACCCCTCACTCTAACTCTAAACTTAAACTTAAACCTCACCCTCACCCTAACCCTTACCCTGACCGTAAACCTCACCCTAAACCTAATCATTACCCCAACCCTCACACTAACCGTCAACCTAACCCTAACTATCACAATAATGCTCCCCCTTACCCTAACACTCAGCCTCACCATAACTCTCGACTTAACCCTTACCCAAACCGTAACCCTAACCATAACCCTAACCCTCACACTAAACCTAACCCTCACCCTAACCCTAACTGTAATTCTCACCCTAACCCTCATCCTTACCTTAACCCTAACCCTAACCGTCACCCTAATCCTCACCCTAACCCTCACCCTCACCCTCAGCCTAAACCTAATCCTAATCCTAATCCTAACCCTAACTCTCACCCTCACCCTAACTGTAACCCTAATCCGAACCCTAAACCTCACCCTAACCCTAACGCTAACAATAACACACATCCTGATTTTAAACCTCACCCAAACCAACACCCTCACCCTAAACCTCATCCTAACACTCACCCTAACCCTCATCCTAACCCTAAGCCTAACACTAACCCTCATCTTAACCATAATCCAAACATTAACCCTAACCCTCAAACTAACCCTCACCATAACACTAACCCTAAACCTAACCCTCTCCCTAACCCTAACCCTAAAACTCACTCTAACCCTAACATTCACTTTTAACCTAACCCTCCCCCTAACGCTTACCCTCACCCTAACCCTAACCCTAACACTAACCCTCACACTAAACCTAACCGTCACACTAAACCTAACCCTACCCCTCACCCTACCCCTCACGCTAACCCTATCCCTAACATTCACCCTACCCCTAACCCTAACCCTAAAACTCACCCTCACCCTAGCCCTCACCCTAACCATAATCCTAACCCTAACCCTAACACTAATCCTAACCTTCAGCCAAAACCTAAACCTCACCCTCTCCTTCACCCTAAACCTTACCCTCACCCTAACCCTATTCCTAAACCTAACCCTCACACTAAACCTAACCCTCATCCGAACGCTCTCCCTAACACTTACCCTCACACTAACCCTAATCCTATCCCTAAATCTAACCCTCACTCTCACCCTAACCCTCATACTTACCCTTACCCTCACACTAACCCACACCCTCAACCTAAACCTAATCTTCACCCTAAACCTCAACCTAACCCTAACCCTCACCCTCACCCTCACCCTCACTCTCACATTAACCCTAAACCTATACCTCACCCTAACCCTCATCCTAACCCTAACCTCAACCCTAACACTCACCATAACCCTAACCCTCACCCTAACCCTCAACCTAACCCTCACCCTCAGCCTAATCCTAACCCTCACCCTACCCCTTACCCTCAGCCTAACCTAACCCGAACCCTAAACCTAACACTCACCCTAAACCTAACAATCACCCTAACCTAACACTCACCCTAACTCTTACACTAACATTAATCCTAACCCTCATGCTAACCCTCAAGATAACCCTAACCCTAACAATCACCCTACCCGTGACCCTAACTCTAAACCTATACCTAAACCTCAATCTCATCCTAACACTCACACTAACCCTTATTCTCACCCTAATCCTCATCCTCACTCTAACCCTAACCCTTACCCTAACTCTCACCCTAACCCTCACCCTAACACTAACCCTAACCCTTTCCCTCAACCTAAACTCATCCTCTCCCTAACACTAACCCTAAACTAAACCGACACCCTAACGCTCACCCTAACACTAACCCTTACCCTAACCCTCACACTAACCCTAAACTTAACCTTCACCCTCATCCTAAACCTCACTCTAACCCTTACCCTCACCATAACCCTAACCTAAACCCTAACCCTAATCCTCACACTAACCCAAAACCTCACCCTAACCCTAAACCTAACCCTGACCTAAACCTCATTCTAAAACTAACCCTAACCCTAACCCTCACCCTAAAGTTAACCTTAACCCTAACCCTCACCCTCACCCTCACCCTCACCCTCACCCTCACCCTCACATTAACCCTAACCGTAACCCTCACCCGAACCCTCCTCTTAACCCTAACCCTAACCCTAAAATCACCTGAACCCTAACCCTAACCCTAAAACTAACCCTCACCCTCACCTTAACCATAAGCCTAACCCTAACCATAACTGTGATGCTAACCCTAAACCTCAACCTCACCCTCTCCCTAATTCTAACCCTAACTCTAACCCTAACCCTCACACTCACCCTCAGCCTAACCCTAACTGTAACCCTAAATCTCACCCTAACCCTAACCCTCACTTAAACCTAAATCTCACCCTAAACCAAATCCTAAACTTCACCCTCACCCTAACCATAACCCTAACCCTAACCCTCAACCTAACACTCAACCTAACCCTAACTCTAAACAAAACCCTAACCCTCACTCTAAACCTCACCCTAATCCTTACCTTCACCCTAACCCTAATCCTAACCCTAACTTTCACACTAATCCTAACCCACACTCCATCCCTAACCATACACCTCACCTTAACCCTCACCCTAACAAGAGCACTAACACTAACACTCACCGTAACAGTATCCCTAACCCTCACCCTCACCCTACACCTCACCCTCACCCAAACTCTCACCCGCACCGTAACCAGCACCCTCACCCTAAACCTAAACCTAAACTTCACCCTAACCCTAACAATCACCCTAACCTTCACCCTCACCCTAATATTCACCCTAACCCTAAACCTAACCCTTATCCTAACCCTCACCTTCACCCTCACCCTCACCCTCAGCGTAAACCTAACCCTAAATCTAATTCTAACCCTAACTCTCACACTCACACTAACACTAACCCTAACGCTTACCTCAACCCTCACCCTCACCCACATCTTCACCCTCACCCTAACGCTCAAACTAACCCTAAACCTAACGCACACCCTAGCCCTCAACTTAACCCTAACCCTAACCCTCACCCTCAACCTAACCCTCACCCTAACCCTAACCCTAACACTCACCTTCACTCTAAACCTCACCCTCACCCTAACCTCACTGTCACCTTCACCCTGACACTACACATAACCCTAACCCTAACTCTCACCCTAATCCTAATACTCATCCTAAACCTAACCCTATCCCTCACACTCACTCTAACCCTCTCCATAAGCCTAACCCTAATCCTAACCCTCACCCTCACCTTAACCCTAACCATCAACCTCACCCTCACCCTCACCCAAACCCTAATCCTAACCCTCACCCTAACCCTCACCATCAGCCTAAACCAAAACCTCACCCTACCCCTTACCCTCACCTTACACTCACCCTAACCCTAACCCTAACTCTCACACTAAACCTAACACTCACCCTAAGCGTAAACCTAACCCTAAACCTAACCATCACCCTACCCCTCATCTTATCCAGAACACTATCCCTAATTCTCACCCTCACCCTAACACTCACCCTAACACTTACCATCAACCTAACCCTCAGCCTAACACTAATCTTAACCCTAACACTCACACTCACCCTAACACTAACCCTGAAGCTTACCCTAACACTCAACCTCACCCTCACCTTCACCCAAACTTTACCCTCACCCTAACACTCAGCCTAACTCTAACCCTAATCCTAACCCTCACAATCACCTTCACACTAACCCTAAAACTATCCCTCACCCAAAACCTCACCCTAACACTCACGCTAACCCTAACCCACACTCTCACCCTAACCATCACCCTAACACTTAACATCACCCTCACCCAAACCCTAACCCTAACCCTCACCCTAACCCTAACGCTACCCATCACCCCAACCATCACCCTAACCCTAACCCTAACACTTAACCTCACCCTAACCCTAACCCTAAACTTCACCCTCAACCTAGCCGTCACCCTAACCCTAATCCTAACTCTAACCTCACCCTAACCCTAACCTTCACCCTAAATCTAATCCTCACCCTTGCCCTCAACCAAACGCTCACCCTAACCATAAACCTAACATTTACCCTACCCCTCACCCTAACACTCACCCTAACACCTAACCCTGTTCCTAACCCTAACCTTAACCCTGACTTTAGCCCTCACCCTAAACCTAACACTAACGCTCAACCTCACTCTAAACCTCATCCTCACCCTAACCCTTACCCTCACCCTCACCATGACCCTAACCTAAACTCTAACCCTAACCATCACCCTAACCCTAATACTCACCATAAACTAAACCTAACCCTCACCCTCACCTTTATCCTAACCCTAAGCTTAAAGCTAACCATCACCCTAACCCTATGTTTAAACTTAACAATCACCCTAACCCTCAACCTAACCCTCATCCTAACCCTAACCCTCCCCGAACACTTTAACCTCACCAGAAGCCTAACCCTAACCCTAAACCTCACACCAAACCTAACCCTCACACTAAACCTAAACCTCTCCTTCAGCCTAAGCCTAACCCTAATCCTCAACCTATCACTAACCCTAACCCTAACCCTCACCCTCACCCTAGCCCTCACCTGAAACCTAAACCTAACCCTCACCATAACCGTAACCCTCACCCTCACAATAACCCTAACCTAAACGTTCACCCTAACCCTCACCCTAACACTTACCCTGAACCTAACAATCACCCTAACCCTCACCCAAACCCTCACCCTAACCCTAACCGTCACCGAACACCTTACCCTCATCCTAACCCTAAACCTAAACCTAACCATCACACCAAACCTAACCCTCACACTAAATCTAAAACTACCCTTCAGCCTAACCCTCACCCTAACCCTCACCGTAACTCTAACCCTCACCCTAACCCTAATCCTAACCGTTCACGCTCACCCGCACCCTAACCCCAACCCTAACCCAAACACTCACACTAAACTTCACTCTAACCCTTAACCTAACCTTAACCCTCACCCTCACCCTATCCCTCAGCCTAACCATTACCCTGAACCTAACCCTCACCCTAACCCTAACCCTAACCCTCACCCTAACACTCAATCTAACCCTAAACCTAACCTTAACCCTCACCCTCTCCCCAACCCTCACCCTAACCCTTACCCTTAACCTAACCCTCAATGTAAACCTAACCTTAAACAGAACCTTCACCCTAACCCTCACCCTAATCCTAAACCTAACCCTAAACCAAACCATCACCCTACCCCTCACCTTATCCCGAAATCTATCCCTAAATCTCACCCTAACACTCACCCTCACCCTAACCCTCACCCTAGACCTAACCCTCACCCTAAACCTAACCCTCACCAAACCCTAACCCTTACCTTCACCTGAGCTCTCACCATCACCCTAAACATAACCCTCATCCTAAACCTAAACCTCACCCTCACTCTCACTCTCAACCTAAGCCTAAACCTAATCCTAACCCTAATCCTAACCCTAAATCACACCCTCACCCTCAACCTAATTCTAACCCTAACCCTAACCCTAATCCTCACCCTCACCCTAACCCTAACCTTAACCCTAGCTCTCCCCCAAAACCTAACCCTCACCTTTACCCAAACCCTAAACTGCTCCCTCAACATAACCATAACCCTAAACCTAACCCTCACCCTAACCCTCAACTTAACCCTAACGCTACCCAAAACCTCACCTTCACACTAAACCTTGCCCTAAACCTTACCCTTACCATAACAGTAACCCTAACCCTCACACTGTTCCTAATCCTCACACTAACCATAGACATAGCCCTCACCCTAACCCTCACCATATCCCTAACCCTAACCCTAACCCTCACACTAACCCTAACACTAACCTCCACCCTCAGGCTCAATCTAAACCTAACCCTGACCCTAAAAATCACCTTCAACCTAACACTAACCCTTACGCTTACCCTAAATCTCACCCTCACATTCACCTTTACCCTCACCCTAATGCTCAAACTAACCCTAAAACTAACACTCACCCTAGAACTCACCCTAACCCTAACCCTAATCCTAAACCTCACCCTCACCCTAAACCTACCCCTAAAACTTACCCAAACACTAAACCTATCCCTAATCCTCACACTAACCCTAACCCTCACCCTAACCCTCAACCTGACACTAACACTAACCCTAACCCTAAACCTAACCCTCACCCTAACCCTCACCGTCACCCTCAACCTAACCCTCAACCTAAAACTTAGACTCACCCTAAACCTAACCCTAACCCTAACCCTCAAATTAAGCCTAACCTTCACACTAACACTAAACCTACCTTTCACAATAACCCTCATCATAACCCTAACCCTAACCCTAAATCTCACCCTAACCCTAACCCTAACCCTCACCCTAAACCTAACACTCAATCTCACCCTCACCTAACCCTAACCCTAATCCTAACCCTATCCCTCACCCTCAACCTCACCCTAACTCAAACCCTAACCCTAATCCTAACCCTCACACTAACCCTAACGCTAACACTAAACCTCAACCTCACCCTAGCCCTCACCCTAACCATAAACTTACACCTAAACCTAGCCCTCACCCTAACCCTAACCCTAACCCTAACCCTCACCCTAACCTTAAGCCTAAACCTAACCCTCACCCTCACACTAGCCCTCACCCTAACCCTATACCTAACCCTAACCCTCACCCTAACACTAAACTTCAACCTAACATGAACCATCACCCGCAAACTGCCCCTAACCCTCACCCTAACCCTAACCCTAACATTAACCCTAACCCTCACCATAACCCTTTGCCTAAACCTAACCCTAACCCTAACCATCACCCTCACCCTAACCCTAACCTTAACTCTAACCCTCATCCTAAATCTCACCCTAACCCTCAACCTAACCCTAAACCTAACCCTCACCCTAACCCTAAACCTAACCCTCACCCTCACCCTCACCTTAAGACTAACCCTAACCCTAACACTAATCCTAAACCTAAACCTCACACTAACCCTGAACCTAACCCTAAACCTAACCCTCACCCTAACCCTAAACCTAACCCTCACCCTCACCCTCACCTTAAGACTAACCCTAACCCTAACACTAATCCTAAACCTAAACCTCACCCTCACACTAACCCTAACCCGAAACCGAACCCTCAACCTCACCCTAACCCTCACCCTATACTTAACCATCACCCATACCCTAAAATTCACCCAAACCTGGACCCTCACGCTAACGCTAACGTAATCTTCACCCCCAACCTAAACATCACCCTTAACCTTACCCTCACCCTAACCCTAACCCTCACCCTCACGCTAACCCTAACCCTCAGCCTAACACTCAACCTCTACCTATTCCTCACCCTAATCCTATCCCATACTAACCGAAACCCTCACCCTCATTCTCACCTTCAACCTAACCCTGACCCTCACCCTAGCCCTCAACCTAACCCAATCCCTAACACTAACCATCACCTTCAACCTCACCCTAGCCCACAACCTAAGCTTAACCCTCAACCTAACCCTCAACCTCACCCTAACACCAATCCTAACCCATAGGCTAATCCTAACGCTATCCCTAACCGTAACCTCACCCTCACCCTAAATCTCACCCTAACCTTACCCTCACCCTATCACTAACCCTAAACCTCACACTAAACCTAACCCTCACCCTAACCCTAGCCCTAAACCTAAGCCTAACACTAACCCTTACCCTAACCCTCACCCTAAACCTAAGCCTAAATCTAACCCTCATTCTCACCCTAGCCCTCCCACTAACCCTATTCCTAACCCTAACACTCACCCTAACCTTATCCTTCAACCTAAACCTACCCCCCACCCTAAAACTAACCCTAACCCTCATCCTCACCCTCAACCTCAGCCTAAACCTAACAATAACCCTAATCCTAACCTATCCCTCACCCTCACTCTCACCCTAACTCAAACGCTAACCCTAACCCGAAACCTCAAGATAACTCTCACCATAACCCTAACCCTAAACCTCACCCTAAACCTAAGCCTAAACCTGACCCTCACCCTCACCCTAGCCCTCACCTTAAACCTATTCCTAACCCTAACCCACAACCTAACCCTAACCTTCAACCAAACCCTAACCATCATCCTCAAACTCTCCCTAACCCTCACCCTAGCCCTAACACTAACATTAAAGCTAATCCTCAACCCAACCCTCACCAAAAACCTAAGCCTAACACTAAGCCTAACCCTAACCCTCACCCTAACCCTCACCCTAAACCTAACCCTCACCCTCACCCTCAACTTAAACCTAAACCTAACCCTCACCCAACCCTAACACTCACCCTAACCCCAAACATAACCCTCACCCTCACCCTCACCCTGACCCTAGCCCTAACCCTAACCATAACCCTCACCCTAACCCCAACCCTAATCCTCACGCTAATCCTAACGCTAACCCTCACCCTCAACCTAACCCTCACGCTAATCCTAACGCTAACCCTCACCCTCAACCGAACCCTCACTATAAACCGTTCCCTCACCCTAAAGGAAAACCTAAACCTCACACTAACCCTAACCCTAAACCTAACCCTCACCCTAACCCAAACCCTCACACTCATCCTCACCCTCACCCTCTGTCTAACCCTAACCCTAACCCTAATCCTAACGTTAACCCTCAACCTCACCTTAACCTTTACCCAAACCCAACCCTAACCCTCACACTAACTCTAACCCTAACCCAACACCAACCCTCACCGTCACCCTAACCCTCACCCTAAAACTAAACCTCAACCACAGCCTTACCCTCAACCTCACCCTCACCATCAACCTCACCCTCACCCTAAACATCAACCTAAACCGAACACTCACCCTAAACCTAACCCTAAACCTCACCCTAACCCTAACCCTCACCCTCAACCTCACCCTAAGCCGAAAACTCACCCTAACCCTAACCCTAACGCTCACCCTAAACTTACCTTAAACCTAACCCTCTCCCTAACCCTAACCCTCACCCTAAACCTAACCCTAACCCTCAACCTCACCCTAACCTTAATCCTAACCATAATCCTCACACTAATCCTAACCCAAACCCTCACCTTCACGCTAAACCTCACCGTCACCCTAACCCACACCCTAAACCTAACCCTCACATGCAAACTAACACTCACTCTCACCCGAATTCTCAGCCTCACACTAACACTCAACCTCGTCCTAAACATCACCTTAACCCTAACCCTCACCCTAACATTAACCCTAACCCTCACCTAACCCTAAACCTCACCCTTAACCTCACCCTCAACCTAAAACTAACCCTCACATACAAACTAACCCTCACACTCGCCCGAATCCTGAGCCTCACACTAACCTTCACTCTCGCCCTAAATAACACCTTAACCAAAACCCTCACCCTAACATTAACCCTAACCCTCACCTAACCCTAAACCTCACCCTCACCCTCACCCTCACCCTAAGCCTAACCCTAAACCTAATAATAATCCTAATCCTAACTCGAAGCCTCACCCTCAACCTAACCCTAACCTTAACCATAACCATAACCCTCATCCTAACCCTAATCCTAACCCTAACCCTAACAATCACCCTCACCCTCATCCTCACCCTGACTAACCCTAACCCTCTTCCTAATCCTAACCCTACCCCTCACTCTCACCCTCACCCTAAACCTAACCCTTACCCTAAAACTCACCCACACCTTCACCCTCAACTTCACCCTAACCCTAACCCTAACAATAACCTTAATCCTAAACTTAACCCTAAACCTAACCCTCACCCTAACACTAACCCTAACGTTAACCCTTACCCTAAACCTAAACCTAACCCTAAGCCTCCCCCTATCCCTAAACATAACCCTAACTCTCACCTTCAACCTAGACCTCACCCTAAGCCTAACCATAAACCTAACCCTCACCCTAACCCTAGCCCTCACCGTAACCCTAACACTCACCTTGAACCTAACCCTCACCCTAACCCTCACCCTAACCCTTACCCCCACCCTAACCCTCACCCTAAAACTAAACCTAAACCTCACATTAGCCCTCACCCTAACCCTAAAACTAAACCCAACCCTCACCATAACCCTCACCTGAAACCTAAACCTAATACTCAACCTCACCCTCACCCTCACCCAAACACTTACCCTGAATCTAACCCTAAACCTAACCCTAATCCTAACCCTAAACCTAACCCTGACACTAACCCCAACACTCACCTACCCCTCACCCTACCCCTAAAGCTCACCCTCACCCTAACCCTCACTGTCACCTTAACCCTAACCCTAACCCTTACCATAACCCTCAACTTAACGCTTAACCTCACTCTAACCCTAACCCTAACTCTAACCCTCACCCTCACTGTCAACCTAAACCTCACCTAACCCTAAGCATCACCCACAACCTAAATCTCACCCAAACCTAAACCCTCAACCTAATGCAAATGTAATCCTCACCCCACCCTAAACCTAACCCTCACCATAACCATAACCATAAACCTCACGCTAACCCTAACCATCATCCTAACACTCAACCTCACCCTAATCTTCACCCTAACCCTAACCCTTACCTAACTGAAACACTCACCCTCATCCTCACTTTCACCCTAAGCCTATCCTCACCCTAGCCCTCAACCTAACCCTAACCCGAACACTCAACCTAACCCTCAACCTCACCCTAACCCAACATTAACCCACAGCCTAATCCTAAAGCTAACCCTAAGCCTAACCGCACCCTCACACTAAATCTCACCCTAAACCTTACCCTCACCCTAACCCTAACCCTAACCCTAAACCTAACCCTCACACTAAACCTAACCCTCACCTTAACCCATACCCTCACACTAACCCTAACTATAACCCTAACACTAACACTCAAACTAAACCTACCCCTCAGGCTAACCCTACTCCTAACCCTAACTGTAACCCTCACCCCACCCTCAAACTCACCCCCAGCGTAACCCTAACCCTAACCCTAATCCTTACCCTAACCGCCACCCTCAGGCCCACCCTAAACCTAACCCTAACCCTCACCCTCACCCTCACCCTAACACTAACCCTAACCCTAACAACAACCCGAACCCTAACCCTCACACTAAACCTAACCCTCATCCTAACCCTCAACCTCACCCGAACCCTCACACTAACCCTAAACCTAACCCTCACCCTCACCCTAACCCTAACCCTAACCCTAACCTTAAACCTAAACCCCACGCTAACCCTCACCCTAATCCTAACCCTCACCATAACCCTCACCCTAACCATCACCCTAACACTAACCATAACCCTAACCCTAAACCTCACCCTAAACCTAAGCCTAAACCTAACGCTCACTCTCACCCTAGACCTCACTCTAACCCGATCCCTAACCGAAAACCTCACCCTAAACTTAACCTTCAACCTAATACTATCCCTCACCATCATACTCCCCCTAAATCTCACCCTAACCCTAACCCTAATATTAATCCTAAACCTCACCCTAACCCTCACCATAAGCCGAAGCTTAACCCTGACCCTAACCCTAACCTTCACCCTAACCTCACCATAACACTAACCCTAAACCTAAACCTAACACTAACCCTAACCCTCACCATCATCCTCACCCTAAAACTTTCCCTAACACTTAGACTCACCCTAAAGCTAACCCTAAACCTAACCCTCAGCCGAACCCTAACCCTAAACCTCACCCTAACCCTAAACCTCAACCTCACCCTCAACCTCAGCCTAAACATAACCCAACCCTAATCCTAACCCTATCCCTCACCCTCACCATGACCCTAACTCTAACCCTAACCCTAACCCTAACATCACCCTAACTCTAACGCTAAAACTAAACGTCACCCTCACCCTAGCCTTCACCCTAACCCTAACCCAACCCCTAAACCTATCCCTCACCTTAACCCTAACCCTAACCCTCCCACTAAACCTAAGCCTAAACCTAATCCTCACCCTGACCCTAGCACTCACCCTAAACATATTCCTAACCCTAAATATCACACTAACCCTAACTTTCTACCTAAACCTAACCCTCAACCTCAAACTCTCCCTAACCCTCACCCTAATCCTAACCCTAACATTAACCCTAACCCTCACCCTAACCCTAACCCTCACCCTCACAGTCACCCTCACCCTAACCCTCACCCACACGCTCATGTTCAACCTTACCCTCAATTTAACCCTAAACCTAACCCTCACAAAACCCTAACACTCACCCTAACCCCAAACATAACCCTCACCATCACCCTAAACCTAACCCTAGCCCTAAACCTTAAAATCAACCTAACCCTCACAATAACCCTAATGCTAACCCTAACCCTCATCCTAACCCTCACCCGAACCCTTACCCTCAGCCTAAACCTAAACTTAACCCTAACCCTAACAATAAACCTAAACCTCACGCTAACCATAAGACTCACGCTCACGCTAAACCTCACACTAACCCTAACCCTCAATCTAACCCTAAACTTAACCCTCAGCATAACCCTCACTATCACCCTCAGCCTAACCCCAACCTTAACACTAATCCTAAACCTAAACCTCAGCCTCAGCCTCACCCTAACCCTCACCCTCACCATCACCCTCACACTCATCCTATCCCTAACCCTAATCATAACCCTCAACTTAACCCTCACCATAACCCTTACCCTCAACCTAACCCTAAACCTAACCCTAACCCTAACCCTAAACCTATCCCTCACACTAACCCTAACTCTCACCCTACTCCTCACCCTACCACTCACTCTAAAATTCATCCTAACCCTAACCCTAAGACTAAACCTCACCCTCACCCTAACCCTAACCCTAACAATAATCCTAACCTTAACCCTCACACTAAACCTAACCTTCACCCTAACCCTAACCATCACACTCACCCTAACCCTCACCCTCACCCGAATCCTCACACTAACCTTAAAACTAACCCTCACCCTCACCCTAACCCTAACCTTAACCCTAAACCTAAACCCCACCCTAACATTCACCCTAATCCTAACCCTCACCATAACCCTCACCCTAACCATCACCCTAACACTAACCCTAACCCTAACCCTAACCCTCACCCTAAACCTAAGCCTAAACCTAACCCTCACTCTCACCCTAGCCCTCACTCTAACCGTATTCCTAACCCTAAACCTAACCCTAAACTTAACCTTCAACCTAATACTAACCCTGACCCTCATACTCCCCCTAATTCTCGCCCTAAACCTAAACCTAATATTAACCCTAACCCTCACCATAAGCCTAAGCTTAAGCCTGACTCTAACCCTAACCCTCAACTTAACCTTGCCATAATACTAACCCTAAACCTAAACCTAACCCTCACCCTAACCCTCACCGTCACCGTCACCCTAAACCTTTCCCTAACACTTAGACTCACCCTAAACCTAACCCTAAACCTAACCCTCTGCCTAAGCCTAACCCTAAACCTCACCCTAACGCTAACCCTCAACCCAACCCTCAACCTCAGCCTAAACATAACCCTAACCCTAATCCTAACCCTATCCCTCACCCTCACCCTCACATAACTCTAACTCTTACCCTAACCCTAACCTCACCCTAACTCTAACGCTAAAACTAAACCTCATCCTCACCCTAGCCCTCCCCCTAACCCTAACCCTACCCCAACCCTAACCCTCACCTTAACCCTCACCCTAAGGCTCACCCTAAACCTAAGACTAAACCTAATCCTCACCCTGATCCTAGCACTCACCCTAAACCTAATACTTACCCTAAATCTCACCCTAACCTGAACTTTCTACCTAACAATAACCCTCACCCTCAAACTCCCCCTAACGCTCACCCTAACCCTAACCCTAACATTAACCCTATCCTTCACCCTAACCACCACCATAACCCTAAGCTTAACAGTAAACCTAACCCTAACCCTCACCCTAACCCTCACCCTTACCCTAACCCTCACCCTCACCCTAACCCTCACCCTAAACCTAACCCACACCCTCACGCTCACCCTTACTCTCAGCTTAACCCTAAAGCTAACCCTCCCCCAACCCTAACACTCACCCTAACCCCAACCCTAACCCTCACCTTCACCCTAACCCTAACCCTAGCCCTAAACCTTAAAATCGCCCTAACCCTCACACTAACCCTAATGCTAACCCTAACGCTTACCCTCACACTAACCCTCACCCGAACCCTTACCCTCACCCTAACCCTAAACCTAAACCTAACACTCACAATAAATATAAAACTCATGCTAACTGTAACCCTCACGCTCACCCTAAAACTCACACTAACCCTAACCCTCAATCTAACCCTAAACTTAACCCTCAACATAACCCTCCTTCTCACCCTCAGCCTAACCCCAACACTTACACTAATCTTAAACATAACCCTCAGCCTCAGCCTCACCCTAACCCTCACCCTCACCATCACCCTCACCCTCACCCTATCCCTATCCCTAACCCTAAACATAACCCTCAAACTAACACTCACCATAACCGCTACCCTCACCCTAACTCTAAATCTAACCCTAACCCTAACCCTAAACCTAATACTCACACTAACCCTAACCCTCACACTACCACTCACCCTAAACCTCATCCTAACCCTAACCCTAAGCCTAAACCTCACCCTGACCCTAACAATAAACCTAACCCTCACCCTAATCCAAACGCTCACACTCATCCTCACCCTCACCCTCAGTCTAACCCTAAACCTCACCATAATCCTAACCTTAACCCTCATCCTTACCTTAACTTTAACACTAACCCAAACCTAACCCTCACACTAACTCTAACCCTAACCCAACCCCAACACTCAACTTCACCCTAACCCTAATCCTCACCCTAACTCTAAACCTAAGCTTCAACCTCACCCTATTCTTAATCCTAACCCTAACACTCACCCTAATCCTAACCCAAACCCTCACCCACACCCTAACCCTCACCGTCACCCTAACCCTCACTCTATACGTTACCCTCACATACAAACTAACCCTCACACTCACCCGAATCCTCAGCCTCACACTAGACCTCACCCTCTCCCTAAACCTCACCTTAACATTAACCCTCACCCTCACATTAACCCTAAACCTCACCTAACCCTATACCTCACCCTCACCCTAACACTCACCCTAAGCCTAACCCTAAACCTAACAATAATCCTAACCCTAAACCTCACTATCACGCTCACCCTAAACCTAACCCTAACCCAACCCTCAACCATACCCTCAACCTCACCCTCACTTTCAACCTAACCCTAACAATAACCTTAATCCTAAACTTAACCCTAAGACTAACCTCACCCTAACGCTAAACCTAACCTTAACCCTCACACTAAAACTAACCCTCAAGCTAACCCTAAACCTACGCCTCAGCCTAACCCTCACCCTAACCCTAACCCTAACCCTAATCCTCTCCCTATCGCTAACCATAACCCTAACCCTCATCTTCAACCTAGCCCTCACCCTAAGCCTAAACCTAAACCTAACCCACACCCTAACCCTAAAACTCACCCTAATCCTAACGCTCACCCTGACCCTCACCCTCTCCCTAACCCTTACTCTCACCATAACCCTCACCCTAACAGTAACCCTAACACTCACAATCAACCTCACCCTAAACCTAACCCTAAACCCAACCCTAAGTATAACCCTCATGTGAAACATTACCCTAACCCTCAACCTCACCCTCACACTAACCCTAACCCTCACCTACCCCTCATCCTAACCCTAACCCTCACCCTAACACAAACCCTCAACCCCACCGTCACCCTCACTCTAACTCTCACCCATACCTCACCCAAACCCTCACCCTCACCCTAACACTAACCCTAACCCTAACCCTAATCGTATACCTAAACCTCCCCATCACCCTCACCTTAAACCTAACCCTAAGCCACAGCCTAACCCTAACCCTCAACCAAACCCTCACCTTCACCCTAAACTTCACCCTCTCCTTACCCTCACCCTAACCTTAACCCTCACCCTAACCCCAACCCTCACCCTCTCACCGTAACCCTAACCCTCAGCCTAACACTAACCCTCACCCTAACCTTAACCCTCACCCTAACCCTAACCCTGATCCTCACACTAATTCTCCCTTTCCCCCTCACAATCGCCCTAATCCTCACCCTTACCCTCACCGTAACCCTAACGCAAACCCTAAAAATCACCCTCACCCTAACCCTCACCCTAATCCTTATCCTCACACTAACCCTAAACCTAAACCTCACCCTAACCCTAAATCTAACCCTCACCCTCAACCTAACCCTAAACCTCACCCTAACTCTAACCCTCAACCTAACCCTAACCCTCATCATAATCCTCACCATAACCCTATCCCTAAACCTTACCTAACAGAAATCCTCACCGTCACCCTCAACCTCACCCTAACACTCACCCTAACCCTAACCCTAACCCTAATCCTAAACCTAACCCTCACTCTCACGCTAACCCTAAACCTGACCCTAACCTGAACCCAAAGCCTCAGCCTAACCCTCATCCTAACCCTAACCCCCACCCTTACCCTCCCCCTAATCCTAACCCTAACCCTAACGCTCACCCGAAACCTAACTCTGACCCTCACTGTCAACTTCACCCTAAGCCTAACCATACACCTAAGCCTAATCCTAAACCTAATCATCACCCTCACCCTCACCCTAAACCTAAACCTCAACCTAAGCCTAATCATGACCCAAACGCTCACATTCACCCTAACCCTCAGCATCACCCTAACACTCACCCAAACCCTTACCGTCAACCTAAAACTAACCCTAACCCTAACCCTCAAACTAACCCTAAACCTCAAACTATCCCTACTCCTAACCCTCACACTAACCCTCACCATAACCCTAACCCTAACACTCACCCTAAACCTAACTCTAACACTCACCGTCACCCTAAACCTCACTGTCACCCTAAAACTTGCCCTAACTCTAACCCTCCCCCACAGCCTAACTCTCAACCTCACCCTCACCCTAACCCTCACCCTCACCCTAAACCTCAACTTAAACCTAACACTCACCAAAAGCCTAACCCTAACACTCAACCTAACCCTAACTCTCACCCTCAACCTAATACTCACCCTAACAATATCCCTAACTCTTAACTAACCGAAAACCTCACCTTCATCCTAAAACAACCTCACCCTTACCCTCACCCTAACATTAACCCTAACCCTAACTCTAAACATCACCCTCAACCTCCAACTCAGCCTATCCCTAACGCTAACACTAATCCTAAACCTACTCCTCACCCCCACCCTCAACCTAAACATAACCCTAGCCTTAACGCTAACCCTCACCCTCACCCTTACCCTAACCCTAACCCTAAACTTAACAATAACCCTAACCCTAACCCTAACCGTAATCTTAACCCTAACCCTAACCCTATAACTCACCCTAACACTAATCCTAACCCTAAATTTCACCCATACACTAACCCTCACCCTCATGCTAAACATCACCCAAACCCTAACACTCACGTTAAACCTAACCCTAACCCTCACCCTAAACCTAAACCTCAACATAACCCTAACCCTTACCCTAACCCTTACCTAACAGAAACCCTCTCCCTCACACTCAACCTCACCCTAACCATCACCCTCACCCTAGCCCTCACCCAAACTTAACCCTCACACTAACCCTAACACTAAACTTCACCCTCAACCTAAACCTAACCCCAAACCTAACCGTCAACTTAACCCTTACCTTAACTCAAACCCTAAACCTAACCCTCACCATAACTCTCACACTAACCCAAATCCTAAGCCTCAACCTAACCCTAACCCTCACCCTAACCATCATCCTAACCCTAACCCTCAACCTAACCCTAACCCTCATCCTCACCCTCACCCTCACCCTAACCTTCACACTAAATCATATCCTCACAAAAACCATAACCCTAACCCTAACCTTAACCCTAACATTCACCCTCACCCTCACCCTCACCCTCACCCTAACCCTAATCCTAACACTAACCCCCACCCTCACCTTCACCCTCACCCTAACTCTAACCCTAACCCTCACCCTCAACCTCACCCTAACGCTAACCCTAACACTAATCCTAATTCTAAACCTCTCCCTAACCCTCACCATAAATCTAACCCCAGCCCTAACCCTATCCCTCACCCGCACACTCTTCCTAACCCTAGCCCTAACCCTAACCCTCAACCTAATCCATAACCTCACCCAATCCTCACCCTATCCCTAAGCCTTACCTAACTGAAACCCTCATCTCACCCTCACTCTCACCCTAACCCTCACCCTAAACCTAACCCTAACCCTCACCCTCACCCTCAGCCTAACCCTAACCCTAACTCTAAACCTCACCCTAACCCTAAACCTAACCCAAACCCTAACACTCATCCTAATCCTCACCCTAAACCTAACGCTAATCCTAACCCTTACCCTCACCTTAACCCGCACCGTAACACTTACCCTCACCCTAACGCTCACCCTAACCCTTACCCTCAACCTAACCCTAACACTAACCCTAACGATAACCCTCAACGTAAACCTCACCCTCACCCTTACCCTCACCCTCACACTATCCACACACTAACCCTAACCCTCAACCTCAGCCTAACCCTAACCCTAACTCTACTCCAAATCCTAACCCTCACCCTCACCCTCACCCTCACTCTAACTCTAAACCTAGCCCTAAACAAAACCTTCACCCTAACTCTAACCCTATCCCTAACCCTCACACTAAACCTAAACCTAATCCTAAACCTAACCTTCAGCCTCACCCTAAAAATTACCCTCACCCTAACCCTAACCCAAACCCTCAGCCTAACCCTCATCCTAACCCTAACCCTAACCCTCACCCTAACCTTAAGCCTAATGCTAACCTTAACCCTCACCCAAACACTAACTCTCACACTCACCCTCAACCTCACCTTCACCCTCACCCTAACCCTCACCCTCACCCTCACCCTTACCGTAACCATAACTCTAACTCTCAGCCTAAACCTATCCCTCACCCTCACCCTAATCCTCACCATAAACCTAACACTAAACCTTACCAAACCGAAACCCTCACCCTCAACTTCACCATAACCCTCACCCTCACCCTAGCTCACAACGTAAATTTTACTATCACCCTAAACCTAACACTAACAATCACCCTCATCCTAAACCTAACCCTAACCCTAAACCTCACACTAACCCTCACCCTAAACCTAACCATAACCCTAAACCTAACCCTCACCCTAACCCTCACCTTAACCCTAACCATCAACCAAAACCTCACCATCACCATAATACTCACCATAACCCTAACCCTAACCCTTAAGTAACCGAAACACTCACCCTCACCCTAAACCTCACCCTCACCCTCACCCTAGGCCTCACCCTAACCTTAACCCTCACCCTAATCTTAACCCTCACCCTAACCCTAACCCTAACCATAACCCTCACCCTCACCCTAGTCCTCAACCTAACCCTAATCCTAACCCTAACCCTCACCCTAATTTCACCCTAACCCTTATCCTCACCCTAACCCTAACCCTATCCCTAACCCTCACACTAAACCTAAACCACATCCTCACACTCACTTTAACCCTTACCCTCACCCTAACCATAATCCTATCCCTAAAACAAATCCTAACACTCACCCTAACACTCATACTAACCCTTATGCTCACACTAACCCTCACCCTCACCCTAACCCTAAACCTCACCCTAACCCTCACCTTAACCCTAGCACTAACCCTCACACTCACCCTAACCCTAAATGTAAGCCTAACCCTAACCCTATCCCTCATCATCACCCTAACACTAACCCTCAACCTCACCCTCACTCTCACGCTAACCCTAAGCCTACCCCTCAACCTAACCCTCATCCTAACCTAACCCAAACCGTAATATGCAACCTAAACCTAAACCTAACACTAACCCTAACCCTCAGCCTAACGCTAACCCTAATCCTATCCCTCACCCTCACCCTAACAATAACGCTCAACCTCACCCTCACCCTCAACCTAACCCTAACCCTACTCCTCAAGCTAACCCTCATCCTAACCTAAACCAAACGCTAATACTCACCAAAACCCTAACCATAACCCTAACCCTCACCCTAATCATCACCGTCAGTCAAAACCTACCCCTAAACCTACCCCTTACACTCACCCTACCCTAACCCTAAACCTCACCCTAACCCTAACCCTAACCCTCACACTCACTCTAACCCTCTTTGCAAGCCTAACCCTAACCCTAACCCTCACCCTCACCCTAACTCTAACCCTCACTCTCACCCTCACCCTCACCCAAACACTAACCCTACCCCTCAACCTAACCCTCATCCTAACCTTAACCCAAACCCTAACACTCAATGTAACCCTAACCCTAACCCTCACCCGAACCCGAACCCTCAGCCTAACCCAAACCCTCACCCTACCCCTTAGCCTCACCGTACACTAATCCTAACCCTAACCCTAACCCTCAACCTAACCCTAACACTCAACCTAACACTAAGCCTGATACTAACCCTAACCCTCCCAGAAAGCTCACCCTAACCCTAAAGCTAACCCTAAACCTAACCATCACCCTACACCTCACCCTATCCTGAAACCTATCCCTAAAGCTCACCCTCACCCTAACACTCACCTTAACCCTTACCCTCACTCTAACCCTCAGCCTAACACTAACCCTAACCCTAACCCTCATCCTCACCTTCACACTAACCCTAAACCTAACCTCACACTAAACCTCACCCTAAGACTCATGCTAAACCAAACCCACACTCTCACCCTAAACCTCACCCTAAAACTTAACCTCACCCTCACCCTAACCCTAACCCTAACCCTCACACTAAACCTAAACCTCAACCTAACCATAACCCTACCTGTCACCCTAACCCTCACCCTAACCCTCCACCTAACCCTAACCCTAACACGAACCATCATCCTTACAGTAACTCTCACCGTCAACATAAACCTCACCCTATCCCTAACAATCACCCACACCCTAAACCTAACCCAAACCTGATCCCTCATACTAACGCTAACGTAATCCTCACCCCCACCCTAAAAATCACCCTAAACCTAACCCTCACCCTAACCCTAACCCTAACCCTCATGCTAACCCTAAAACTCACCCTAACACTCAACCTCACCCTATTCCTCACCCTAACCCTAACCCTTACCTAACCGAAACCCTGACCCTCATCCTCACCTTCACCCCAACCGTCACCCTCACCCTAGTCCCCAACGTAACCCTAACCCTAACCTTAACCATCACCCTCACACTAACCCTAAACATAACCCTAACCCTAACCTCAACCTAACCCTCAACCGAACCCCAACCCTAACCCACAACCTAATCCTAATGCTAACCCTAACCTTAACCTAAACCTCACCCTAAATCTCACCCTAAACCTTACCCTCACCCTAACACTAACCCTAACCCTAACCCTAAACCTCACACTAAAACTAACAATCGCCCTAACCCTAACCTTTACCTTCACCCTCACCCTAACCCTTACCCTCTCGCTAACCCTTACTCTAACACAAACACTAACCCTCACACTAAACTTAATCCTCACCCTAACCCAAATCCTAACCCTAACTGAAACCCTCACCCCACCCTCAGCCTAACCGTTACCCTAACCCTAATCCTAACCCTCACCCCCACCCTCAGGCCACTCTAAACCTAACCCTAAACCTCACCCTCACCCTAACCCTAACCCTAACCCTAACACTAACAATAAATATAATCCTAACCATAACCCACACACTACACCTAATCTTCACCATAACCCTAGTCATCACCATCACCCTAAACCTCACCCTCACCTGAAACCTCAACTTAACCCTAAACCTAAACCTCAAACTCACCCTAACCCTAACCCTAACCCTAAACCTCAACCTAACCCTCACCCTACTCCTAACCCTAACCCTAAACCTCACCCTAACCCTCACCCTAACACTAACCCTAACCCTGATCCTAACCTCACCCTCACCCTAACCCTCACCATCACCATCACCCTAAACCTCCCCCTAAACCTTAGACTCACCCTAAACCTATCCTAACTTTAAGAATCAAACTAACCCTAACCCTCACACTAAACCTAACCCTACCTGTCACACTAACCCTCACACTAACCCTAAACCTAAACCTAACCCTCACCCTCACCCTAACCATAGCCCTAACCCTCACCCTAACCCTAACACTCAATCTCACCCTCACCCTCAGCCTAAACCCAACCCTAACTCTAATACTAACCCTATCCCTCACCCTCACCCTCACCCTAACTCTAACCCTAACCCTAACGCAAACCTCACCCTAACCCTGATACTAACACTAAACCTCACCCTCACCCTAGCCCTCACCCTAAGCCTAACCCTACCCCTAACCCTAAACTTTACCCTAAACCTAACCCTTACCCTCACCCTACACTAAGACAAAACCTAACCGTCACCCTCACCCTAGCCCTCACCCTAACCCTATTCCTAACCCTAACCCTCACCCTAACCCAAAACTTCAACCTAACCCGGACCCTCACCCTCAATCTCCCCCTAAACCTCACCCTAACCTTAACCCTAACATTAACTCTAACACTCAAAGTAACCCTCACCAAAACTCTAAGCCTAAACCTAAGCCAAATCTTCACCCTCACCCTAACATTCACCCTAACCCTAATCCTAACCGTCACCCTAACCGTAACCCTAAAAATAACCTTAATCCTTACCTTAACACTAAGCCTAAACCTCAACCTAACACTAACCCTAACCATAAACCTCACGCTAAACCTAAACCTCAACCTAACCCTAAACCTATGCCTCAGCCTAACCCTCACACTAACCCTAACCCTAACCTTAATCCTCACCCTATGCCTAACAATAACCCTAACCCTCACCATCAACCTAGCCCTCACACTAAGCCTAAACCTAAACCTAACCTTCACCCTAACCCTAAAATTCACCCTAACCCTAACGCTCACCCTGACCCTCACACTCAACCTAACCCGCAAACTCACCCTCACCCTCAACCTATCACTTACCCTAACCCTAAACCTAAACCTAACCCTATACCTAACCCTAAACCTAACCATCAAACTAACGCTAACCTCACCCTACCCCTCACCGTACCCCTAACCCTAACCCTCGTCCTAACCCTAACCCTAACCCTAATCCTAACCTCACCCTCACCCTAACCCTCACCCTAAACCTCACCCTAACAAAAAACCTCGCCCTCATCCTCACCCTCAGTCTAACCCTAAAACTAACCCTAATCCTAACCCAAATGCTCACCCTCAACCTAACTCTAACCCTAACACAACCTTAACCCTCACCCTAACTCTAACCCTAACCCAACCCCAACCCTCACCGTCACCCTTTCTCTCACCCTAACCCTAAACCTCAAACACACCCTAACCGTCACCCTCACCTGAATCCTCACACTCACCCTCACCCTCACCCTAAGACGAACACTAACCCTAACCCTAACCCTCACCGTAACACTAAATTACCCTAAACCTCACCCTAACACTAACCCTCACCCACAACCTAAACCTCACCTAAACTTGAACCCTCACCATAAAGCTAACGTAAAAATCAACCCTACCCAAGACTTCACCCTAAAATTGACCCTCACCCTAACTCTAACCCTAACCCTCACGCTAACCCTAACCCTCACCCTAACACTCAACCTCACCCGAATCCTCACCTAACCCTAACCCTTACCTAACCGAAACCCTCACACTCATCATCACCTTCACCCTAACCCTCACCCTCAACCTAGCCCTCAACCTAACCCTAACCCTAACCCTCAACCTAACCCTCACCCTCACCCTAACCCCAACACTAACCCACACCCTAATCCTAACGGTAACCCTAACCCTAACCGCACCCTCACACTAAATCTCCACCTAACCCTTATCGTCTCCCTAACCCTAACCCTCACACTAAACCTAACCTTAACCCTAACCCTAACCCTTACTTTCACCCTCAACCTAACCCTATACCTAACCCTTACCCTCAACCTAACCCTAACCCTAAACCTAACCCTAACCTTCACAATAACCCTCACCCTAACCCTAAACCTCAACCTCACCCTCACCATCACCCTAACCCTTACCCTCACGCTAACCCTAAACCTAACCTTGAACCTAACCATCACACTAAACCTAACCCTCACACTAACCCTAATCCTAACCCTGACCGTAACTCTCACCCCACCCTCAACCGAACACTAACCCTAACCCTAATCCTAAACCTAACCCCCACCTTCAGGCTCAACCTAAACCTAACCCTAACAATAACCCTAACCCTAACCCTCAACCTAAACCTCATCCTCACCCTAACCCCAACCCTAACCCACACACTAATGCTAACGCTAACCATAACCCTAACCTCACCCTCTACCTAAATCTCACCCTAACCCTTACCCTCAACCTAAAACTAACCCTAACTCTAACCCTAACCCTCACCCTAAACCTAACCCTCACCCTAACCCTAAACCTTACCTTCACCCTCACCCTAACCCTCAACCTAACCCTTACCCTCACGCTAGCCCTAACTCTAACCCTAACCCTAACCCTCAGAATAAACCTATCCCTCACCCTAACCCTAATCCTAACCCTAACCGAAACCCTCACCCTACCATCAACCTCAACCTCAGCCTAACCCTAAACCTAACACTAACCCTAAACCTCACCCTAATCCTCACCCTACTCCTATCCCTAACGCTAACCCTCACACTAACCCTCACCCTGACACTAACACTAACCCTAACCCTAACCCTCACCCTAACTCTCACCGTCACCCTCACCCTAACCCTCAACCTAAAACTTAGACTCACCCTAAACCTAACCCTAACGCTAACACTTAAATTAACCCTAACCCTCACAATAACCCTAACCCTACCTCTCACAAAAACCCTCATCATAAATCTAACCCTAACCCTAAAACTCACCCTAACCCTAACCCTAAACCTCACCCTAACCCTAACACTCAATCTCACCCTCACCCTCAGCCTAAACCTAACCCTAATCCTAATCCTAACCCTATCCCTCACCCTCAACCTCACCCTAACTCTAACCCTAACACTAACCCTAATACTCACACTAACCCTAACGCTTAACACTAAACCTCACCCTCACCCTAGCCCTCACCCTATCCCTAAACCTATACCTAACCCTAACCCTAACCGTAACCCTAACCCTCACCCTAACCCTAAGCCTAAACCTAACCCTCACCCTCACACTAGCCCTCACCCTAACCCTATACCTAACCCTAACCCTCACATTAACACAAAACTTCAACCTAACCTGAACCCTCACCGGCAAACACCCCCTAACCCTCACCCTAACCCTAACTCTAACATTAACCCTAACCCTCACCATAACCCTTAGCCTTAACCTAACCCTAAACCTAACCCTCACCCTAACCCTCACCCTAACTCTAACCCTAACCCTCATCCTAAACCTCACCCTAACCCTCACCCTAAACCTAAACCTAACCCTCACCTTAACCCTATCCCTAACCCTCACCCTCACCCTAACTTTAAGCCTAACCCTAACACTAACACTAATCCTAAACCTAAACCTCACCCTCACCTTAACCCTAACCCTAACCCTAACCCTCAACCTCACCCTAACCCTCACCCTAACCTTAACCATCACCCATACCCTAAAACTCACCCAAACCTGGACCCTCAACCAAACGCTAACATAATCTTCACCCCCACCCTAAACGTCACCATAAACCTTACCCTCACCCTAAAACTAACACTAACCCTCACACTAACCCTAACCCAAAGCCTAACACTCAACCTCACCCTATTCCTCAGCCTAACCCTCTCCCTTACTAACCGAAAACCTCACCCTCATCCTCACCTTCACCCTAACACTCACGCTCACCCTAGCCCTCAACCTAACCCAAACCCTAACCTTAACCATCACCCTCACCCTCACCCTAACCCAAAACCTAACCCTAACCCTCAACCTAACCCTCAAACTCACCCTAACCCCAAACCTAACCCACACCCTAATCCTAACGCTAACCCTAACCTTAACCTAACCCTCACCCTAATCCTTACCCTCACCCTAACACTAACCCTAAACCTCACATTAAACTTAACCCTCACCCTAACACTAAAACTTATCTTCACCCTCACCCTAAACATTACCCTCACGATAACCCTAACTCTAACCCTAAATCTAACCCTCACACTAAACCTAACTCTCACCCTAACACTAATCCTAACCCTAACCATAACCTCACCCCACCCTCAACCGCAACCTCAGCCTAAACCTAACCTTAACCCTAATCCTAACACTAACCCCCACCCTCAGGCTCACCCTAACCCAAACTCCAACCCTCACCCTCACTCTCACCCTAACCCTAACACTAACACTAACAATAACCCTAATCCTAACCCTCACGCAAATCATAACCTTCACCCAAAGCCTAACCATCACCCTGAACCTAACCCTCACCCTCACCCAAACCATCACCCTAAACCTAAACCTAACCCTCCCCCTCACACTAACCCTAAACCTAACCCTAAACCCCACCATAAACCTCACACTAATCCTAACCCTAACCCTAACCCTCACCATCACCCTAAACCTAAGCCTAAACCTAAACCTCACTCTCACCCTAGCCATCACCTTAACCCTATTCCTAACCTTAACATTCAACCTAACCTTAACCCTCACCCTCAAACTCCCCCTAACTCTCACCCTAAACCTAACTGTAACATTAACCCTAACCTTCACCGTAAAACTCACCATAACCCTAAGCTTAACCCTAACCCTAACCCTAACCCTCACCATAACCCTCACCTTAACATTAACCCTAAACCTAAACCTAACACTCACCCTAAAACTAACCCTAACCCTCATCCTAACCCTAATCCTCAACCTCACCCACAAAGACAGCCTAAACCTAACAATAAACCTAAACCTAACCTATCCCTCACCCTCACCCTCACCCTAACTCTAACGCTAACCCTAACCCTAACCCTCATGATAACTCTCACCCTAAGCCTAACCCTCACCTTAAACTTCAACCAAACCTTAACCCTCACCCTCAAACTCCCCCTAACCCTCAGCCTAACCCTAACATTAAACCTAACCCTCACCCCAACCATCAACATAAACCTAAGCTTAACCCTAAGACAAACCCTAACCCTCACCCTCACCCACACCCTAAGCCTAACCCTAACCTTAACAATATCCTAAACCTAACCCTCACCCTCACCCTAACCCAAACCCTCAACCTAACCCAAACCCTAAACCTCATCCTAACCCTCACCCTAACCCTAACCCTAAACCTGACCCTAACCCTAACACTCAATCTCACCCTCACCCTCAGCCTAAACCTAACCCTAACCCTAATCCTAAACCTATCCCTCACCCTCACCCTCACCCTAACTATAACCCTAACTCTAATACTAACCCTAACACTAATACTAAACTTCACCCTCACCCTAGCCCTCACCCTAAACCTACCCCTAGCCCTAATCCTAACCCTCCGCCTAACCCTAACTCTAACCCTCACCCTAACCCTAATCCTAAACCTAACCCTCACCCTCACTCTAGCCTTCACCCAAACACTAGACATAACCATAATCTTCACCCTAACCCCAAACTTCAAACTAAACCGAAGCCTCACCCTCAAAATCCACCTAACCTTCACCCTAACCCTAACCCTAACATTAACCCTAACCCTCACCCTAAAACTCACCATAACCATAAGCCTAAACCTAAGCCTAACCCTCACCCACACCCTAACCCTCACCCTAACCCTAACCCTAACCTTCATCCTATCCCTTACCCTAACCTCACCCTAACCCTAACCCTAACCCTCACCCTAAACCTAACCCTAAACCTAACCATCACCCTAACCCTCACCCTAACCCTAACCCTAACCCTCACCATCACCCTCACCCTAAGCATAATCCTATCCCTAACAATAATCCTAAACCTAAACCTCACCCTCACCCTAACCCTAACACTCACCCTCACACTAACCCTCACTGTCAACCTAAACCTCACCCTAACCCTAACCATCACCCACACCCTAAATCTCACCGAAACCTGAACCATCAACCTAATGCTAATGTAATCCTCACCCCCACCCTAAAACTAACCCTCACCCTAAACCTAACCCTAAACCTCACGCTAACCCTTACCATCACCCTAACACTCAAACTCACCCTAATCCTCACCCTAACCCTAAACCTTACCTAACCGAAACCCTCACCCTCATACTCACCTTCACCCTAAGCCTATCCCTCACCCTAGTCCTCAACCTAACCCTAACCCTCAACCTAACCCTCAACCTCACCCTAACCCCAACCCTAACCCACACCCTAATCCTAAAGTTAACCCTAACCCTATCCGCACCCTCACCCTAGATCTCACCCTAACCCTTACCCTCAACCTAACCCTAACCCTAACCCTAACCCTCACACTAAACCTAACCCTCACCCTAACCCATACACTCACGGTAACCATAAGTCTAACCCTAACCCTAACCCTCACACTAAACCTACCCCTCACCCTAACCCTAATCCTAACCATAACTGTAACCCTCACCCCACCCTCAACCTCACCCACAGCCTAAACCTAACCCTAACCCTAATCCTTACCCTAACTCCCACCCTCAGGCTCACCCTAAACCTAACCCTAACCCTAACCCTAAACCTCACAATAAACTTAACCTTCAACCTAATACTAATCCTCACCCTCATAGTCCCCCTAAATCTCACCCTAACACTTACCCTAATATTAACACTAACCCTCACCCTAACCCTCACCATAAGACTAAGCTTAACCCTGACCCTAACCCTAACCCTCAGCCTAAACTTCACCATAACACTAACCCGAAACCTAAAACTAACCCTCACCCTTAACCCTCACCATCAACCTCACCCTAAACCTTTCCCTAACCCTTAGACTCAATCTAAAGCTAACCCTCAGCCTAACCCTAACTGTAAAACTCACCCTAACCCTAACCCTCAACCTCAGCCTAAACGTAACCCTAACCCTAATCCTAACCGTATCCCTCCCCCTCACCCTCACCCTAACTCTAACCCTAACCCTAACCCCAACCTCACCCTAACTCTAACGCTAAAACTAAACCTCACCCTCACCCTAGCCCTCACCCTAACCCCAACCCTACCCCAACCCTAACCCTCACCTTAACCATAACCCTAACTCTCACCCTCAACCTAAGCCTAAATTTAATCCTCACCCTCACCCTAACACTCACCTACACCCTGACGCTCAACCTTACCCTCAACTTAACCCTAAACCTAACCCTCAACCAACCCTAACACTCACCCTAACCCCAACCATAAACCTCACCCTCACGCTAACCCTAACCCTAGCCCTAAACCTTAACATAACCCTAATCCTCACACTAACCCTAATGCTAACCCTAACCCTCACCCTCACCCTAAACCTAACCCGAACCCTAACCCTCACCCTAACCCTAAACCTAACCCTAACCCTCACGCTCACCCTAAACCTCCCACTAACCCTAACCCTCAATCTAACCCTAACCTTAACCCACAACATAACCCTCACTCTCACACTCAGCCTAACCCCAACCCTTACACTAATCCTAAACCTAAGCCTCAGCCTCAGCCTCAACCTAACCCTCACCCTCACCATCACCCTCACCCTCACCCTCACCCTATCCCTAACCCTAACTCTAACCCTCAACCTAACTCTCAACATAACCCTTACCCTCACCCTAACCCTAAACCTAACCCTAACGCTAAACCTAAACCTAACCCTCACACTAACCCTAACCCTCACCCTACTCCTCACCCTACCACTCACCGTAACCCTCATCCTAACCCTAACCCTAAGCCTAAACCTCACCCTCACCCTTACCGTAAACTTAACCCTCACCCTAATCCTAACCCTCACACTCATCCTCACCCTCACCCTCAGTCTAACCCTAACCCTAACTCTAATCCTAACCTAAACCCTCACCTTCACCTTCACTTTAACCCTAACCGAAACCTAACCCTCACACTAACTCTAACCCTAACCCAATCCCAACACTCACCGTCACCCTAACCCTCATCCTAACTGTAACCCTCACCCTAACTCTAACCCTAACCTACAACCTCACCTTTACCTTTATCCTAACCCTAACCCTCACCCTAATCCTAACCCAAACCCTCACCGACACCCTAACCCTCACCGTCACCCTAACCCTCACTCTATACCTAACCCTCGCATACAAATTAACCCTCAAACTCACCCGAATCCTCAGCCTCACACTAGCCCTCACCCTCTCCTAAACATCACCTTAACATTAACCCTCACCCTCACATTAACCCTAAACCTCACCTAACCCCATACCTCACCCTCGTCCTCACACTCACCCTAAGCCTAACCCTAAACCTAACAATAATCCTAACCCTAACCCTCACTCTCACCCTGACCCTAAACCTAACCCTAAACCTCAACCATACCCTCAACCTCACCCTCACTTTCAACCTAACCCTAACAATAGCTTTAATCCTAAACTTAACCCTAAGCCTAACCTCACCCTAACACTAAACCTAACCTTAACCCTCACACTAAAACTAACTTTCAAGCTAACCCTAAACCTACGCCTCAGGCTAACCCTCACCCTAACCCTAACCTTAACCCTAATCCTCTCCCTATACCTAACCATAACCCTAACCCTCACTATCAACCTAGCCCTCACCCTAAGCCTAAGCCTAAACCTAAACCACACCCTAACCCTAACCCTTACCCTAACCCTAACTCTCACCCTGAACCTCACCCTCACCCTAACCCTCACCCTAAACCTTACCCTCACCCTAACCCTCACCCTAACCCTAACACTAACACTCACAATAAACCTCACCCTAACCCTAACCCTAAACCCAACCCTCACTATAACCCTCACCTGAAACATAACCATAACCCTCAACCTCACCCTCACCCTAACCCTTACCCTCACCCTAACACTAAACCTAATCCTAAACCTAACCCTAAACCTCACCTTCACACTAACCGTAACCCTCACCTATCCCTCAATCTACCCTCAACCCTCACCCTAACCCAAACCCTCACCCCCACCCTCACCCTCACTCTAACCCTCACACTAAACCTCATCCTAACAATGACCCTAACCCTAACCCTAATCCTGTACCTAACCCTCCCCATCACTCTCACCCTAACCCTAACCCTAAACTTAACCCTAACACTCACACTTACATAACACTCACCCTCACCCTAAACATCAGCCTAACCCTAACCCTCACCCTAAACTTAACCCTAAGTCTCACCCTAACCCTAATCCTCAACTGTACACTCACCCTCACCCTAATTCTCATCCTAACCCTAACCCTAACCCTAACCTAACCAAAACACTCACACTCACCCTAACCTTCACCGTCTCCTTAGCCCTCACCCTAACCTTAACCCACACCCTAACACCAACCCTCACCCTCTCACCGTAACCCTAACCCTCACCCTAACCCTAACCCTGACCTTAACCCTAACCCTCACTCTAAACCTAACCCTGATCCTCACCCTAAACCTCCCCCTCCCACTCACAATCACCCTAACCTTCACCCTAACCCTCCCCGTAACCCTAACACTAACCCTAAACCTCAACATCAACCTAACCCTCACCCTAACCCTTATCCTCACACTAACCCTAAACCTAACCCTTACCCTAACCCTATCTCTAACCCTCAACCTCACCCTAACCCTAACCCTCACCCTAACTCTTACCCTCAACCTAACCCTAACACTCATCCTAATCCTCACCATAATCCTATCTTAACCCTAACCTAACAGAAACCCTCACCATCACCCTAAACCTCACACTAACACTCACCCTCACCCTAGCACTCATTCCCACCCTCACCCTCACCCTAACCCTAACCCTAACCCTAATCCTAAACCTAACCCTCACCCTCACCCTAAACCTAACCCTCACTCTCACCATAACCCTCAAAGTCAACCTAACCCTCACCCTAACCCTAACCATCATCCACACCCTAATCCTCACACAAACCTGAACCCTCACCCTATGGCTTACATAATCCTCACTCCCACACTAAACATAACTCTAAACCTAACCCTCACCCTAACCCTAACCTAATCCTCACGCTAAACCTCCCCCTCAGCCTAACACTCAACCTCACCCTAACCTTAACCCTTACCTAACCGAAACCCTCACCCTATCCTCAACTTCACCCTAACCCTCACACTCACCATAGCCCTCACCCTAACCCTAACCCTAAAACTCAACCTAACCCTCACCCTAACCCAAACCCTTAACCTCCCCCTCACCCTCAGTCTAACCCTAAACCTAACCTAATCCTAAACCTAATGCTCACCTTCACCCTAACTCTAACCCTAACCCAACCCCAACCCTCAGGGTCACCCTTACCCTCACCCTCACCCTAACCCTAACCCTCACTGTAACCCTAAACCTAACCTTAATCCTAATCCTAAAACTAACCCTCACCCTCACCCTAACCGAAACCCTCACCCCACCATCCACCTCACCCTCAGCCTAACACTAAAGCTAAACCTAACCTTAAACCTCACCTTACTCCTAACCCTAACCCTAACCCTCACCCTAATCCTCACCCTGACACTAACACTAACCCTAACCCTCACCCTAACCCTCACTGTCACCCCCACACTAACCCTCAACCTAAAACTTAAACTCACCCTAAACCTAACCCTAACCCTAACCCTCAAATTAACCCTAACACTAACCCTACCTCTCACACTAACCCTCATCATAACCCTAACCCTAAACCTAATCCTCACCCTCACCATAACCCTAACCCTCACGCCAACCCTAACCCTCAGCCTAATACTCTACCTCACCCTATTACTCACCCTAACCCTATCCCTTACTAACTGAAACCCTCACCCTCATCCTCACCTTCACCCTAACACTCACGCTCACCCTAGCCCTCAACCTAACCCAAACCCTATCCCTAACCATCCCCCTCACCCTCACCTAATCCAAAACCTAACCGTAACCCTCAACCTAACCTTCAACCTCACCCTCACCCCAATCATAACCCACTCCCTAATCCTAACGCTAACCTAACCTTAACCTCACCCTCACCCTAAATCTCACTCTAACCCTTACCCTCACCCTAACACTAACCCTAACCCTCACATTAAACCTAACCCTCACCCTAACCCTAAACCTTACCTTCACCATCACCCTATACCTCACACTAACCCTAAATCTAACCCTCACACTAAACCTAACCTTCACCCTAACCCTAATCCTAACCCTAACCATAACCTCACCCCACCATCAACCTCACCCTCAGCCTAATCGTAACCCTAACCCTAATCCTAACACTAACCCCCACCCTCAGGCTCACCCTAACCCTATCCCTAAACCTCACCCTCACCCTCACCCTAACACTAACACTAACAATAACCTTAACCCTAACCCTCACACTAAACAAAACCTTCACCCTAACCTTAACCCTCACCCTCACCCTAAACCTCACCCTCACCCGAATCCTCACCCTAACCCTAAACCTAACCCTCTCCCTCACACTAACCCTAAACCTAACCCTAAACCCCACCCTAACCCTCAAACTAATCCTACCCCTAACCCTAACCCTCACCCACACCCTCAACCTAAGCCTAAACCTAACCCTCACTCTCACCCTAGCCCTCACCCTAACCCTATTCCTAACCCTAACCCTCACGCTAAACTTAACCTTCAACCTAATCCTAAACCTCACCCTCAAACTTTCCCTAACTCTCACCCTAAACCTAACCGTAACATTAACCCTAACCCTCACCGTAAAACTCACCATAACCATAAGGTTAACCCTAACCCTAACCCTAACCCTCACCATAACCCTCACCCTCACACTAACCCTAAACCTAAACCTAACCCTTACCGTAAAACTAACCTTAAACCTCATTCTAACCTTAACCCTCAACCTCACCCCCAACCACAGCCTAAACCTAACAATAACCCTAATCCTAAGCTATCCCTCACCCTCACCCTCACCCTAACTCTAACGCTAACCTAACCATAACCCTCACGATAACTCTCACCCTAACCCTCACCCTAACATTCAACCAAACCCTAACCCTCAACCTCAAACTCCCCCTCACCTACAGCCTAACCATACTCTCACCCTAACCCTCACCCTAACCTTCAAACAAACCCTAACCCTCACCCTCAAACTCCCCCTCACCCTCAGCCTAACCCTAATCCTAACATTAAGCCTAACCATCACCCCAACCCTCACCATAAACCTAAGCTTAACCCTAAGCTTGAACCTTACCCTCATCCTCACCCTCACCCTAAGCCTAACCATAACCCTAACACTAATCTTAAACCTAACCCTCACACTCACCCTAACCCAAACCCTCAACCTAACCCTAACCCTAAACCTCATCCTAACCCTCACCCTAACCCTAACCCTAACCCTATCCCTAAACCTAATACTCAATCTCACCATCACTCTAAGCCTAAACCTAACCCTAAACCTAATCCTAAACCCATCCCTCACCGTCACCCTCACCCTAACTATAACCCTAACCCTAACTCTCACACTAACCCTAACACTAATACTAAACCTCACCCTCACCCTAGCCCTCACCCTAACCCTTACACTCACCCTACCCCTCACCCTAACTCTAACTCTAACCCTAAAAATAAACCTAACCTTCACCCAAACCCTAACGCTACCCCTCAACCTAAGCCTCAACCTAACACTAATCCTAAGCCTCTCCCTACCCAAACACTAACCTTAACCCTCACCCTCACCCTACCCCTGACCCTCCCCTGAACCCTCACCCGAACCCTAAACCTAACCCTCTCCTTCACACTAACCCTAAAGCTAACCCTAAAACCCACCCTCACCCTCATAATAGGCCTCACCCTAACACTAAAACTAACCCTAACCCTCACCCTAACCGTCACCCTCACCCTAACAGTAACCCTAACCCTCACCCTAAGTCTTAGCCTGAACCTAACCCTAACATTAATCCTAACCCTAAACCTCACAGTCAACCTGACCCTAACTCTAAACCTAACCATAACCCTAACACTCAACCTAACGTTAACGCTAACCCTAACCCTCAACCTCACCCTAAACCTCACCAAAACCCTTACCCTCACCGTAACCCGAACTCAAAACCTAACCCCAACCCTCACACTTATCCTAACCCTCACCATAACCCTAATCCTAACCCTCACCCAAACCCTCACCCTAACACTAACCCTAAACGTAAACCTCACCCTAAACCTAACCCTAATACTCACCCTCAGCCTAACCCTTACTGTCACCCTAACCCTCACCCTAATCTTAAACCTCACCAACAACCTCTCACCCTAACCCAAACCCTCCCCCTCCCCTACCCCTCATCCTCACCCTAAACATCACCCTAACCATAAGCCTCATCCTAACCCTAAACCTAACCCTCACCCTAACCCTCACCCTAACCCTCACCCACACCCTAATCCTCTCCATAACCCTAACCCTAACCCTTACCCTAACACTAACCCTCACCCTCACCCTCATCCTCACCCTGAGCCTCACGCTCACCCTAGCCCTCACCTAACCCTAACTCTAACCCTAACCCTAATCTTCACCTTCACACTCAGCCTAATGATAACCCTAACGCAAATCCTAACCCTAACCCTCACCCTCACATTAACCCTAACACTAAACTAGACCCTCACCCTAACCCTAACCATAACATTAACCCCGACCCTAACCCTAACCCTCACCCTAACACTAACGCTAACCCTCACCCTCACCCTCACTCTCACGCTAACCTAATGCTAACCCTAAATATCACCCTAACCCTCACCCTAAAACTAATTCTAAACCAAACACTCACCCCCACCCTAACCCTGACCCGAAACCTTCCCATCATCCTAACCCTAACCCTAACCCTCACACTAAACCTAACCCTCACCCTAACCCTAACTCTACCAATCAGCCTAAACCTAAACCTAAACCTAATCCTTACCCTATCCCTAATCCTAACCCTAACCCTCACCCTCAGGCTAGACCTCACCCTAAACCAAACCCGAACCCTCACCCTATCCCTAACCCTCACCCTAACCCTAACCGTCACCCTCACACTAAACCTCACCTTAACCCTAACCCTAAACATCACCCTAAACCTCACACTAACTCTAACCCTAACTCTCACCCTAAACCTCATTCTAACCCTAAACTTAATCGTCACCCTCACCCTCACCCTCACCCTAACTCTTACCCTGACCCTATCCCTCACCCTAAGACTAACCCTAACCGTAACCCACACCCTAACCCTAACGCTACCCCTCACGCTATCAACCTATCCCTAACCCTTACTCTAACCCTCACACTAACCCTCACCCTACCCCTAACCCTCACCCTAACCATCACTCGAAACCTAACGCTAAACTTAACCCTCACTCTCCCACTCCCCCTCACCCTAAACCTTAACCTGAACCTATCCCTCACCCTAAACCTGACCCTAACCCTAACCCTAACCCTAACCCTCACATTAACCCTAATACTACCCCTCACGCTAAACCTCAACCTATCCCTAACTCTAACCCTAACCCTCAGCATAACCCTAACCCTAAGTGTAAACCTCACCATAACCCAAAACCTCTCCCTATCCCTAACCCTAACCCTAACCCTCACCCTCACCCTAAACATAACCTTCACCCTAACCTTCACCCTCACCCTAATCCTAAACCTACCTCTCTCCCTAAACCTCATCCTATCCTTAACCCTAAGCCTAACATTAACTGTAACACCAACCCTAATACTTACCCTCACACTCAAAATCGCCCTCAGCCTAACCCTAACAATCACCCTAACCCTTACCCTAACCCTACCATAACCCTAATCCTAACCTTCATCCTAACCCTAACACTCACTCTATCCCTAGCCCTAAAACTAACAATAACCCTAAACCTACCACTCACCCTAACGCTAACCCTGATCCACACCATAATCCTTACCCTCACCCGAACACTCACCCTCACAGTAACCCACATCCTCACCATAAACATCACCCTAACTCTAACACTCACCCTAAACCTAATCCTAACCCTAACCCTGAAACTCATGCTCACCCTAATCCTAACCCTAACCCTAACACTCACATAACTCTAAAGCTAACAGTAACCCTAACCCTAACACCAACCCAACACCTCACCCTAACCCTAACCCTTACACTCACCCTATCCCTCACCCTTACCCTAACCCTCACCCTAACCCTAACCCTAACACTAACCCTCACCCTCACCATTAACCTCAACCCAAACCTTACCTCCACGCTCACCCTTACCGTCACAATAAGCCTAACCCTAAACATAACCCTAAACTTAACCCTCACCATCACCCTTACCCTCAGCCTAACCTTAACGCTTACCCTAACCCTAAACCTAACCCTCAACCGGACCCTCACCCTAACCCTCAACCTCACCCTCACCCTCACCCTAAAACTACCCCTAACCCTAACCCTCACCCTAACTCTAAAGCTCACCCTAAACTTAACCCTAACCCTCACCCTCACCCTAAACCTAACCCTACCCTAACCCTCACCCTAACTCTAATACTAAACCTATCACTCACTCTCACCATAAACCTCAACTGAACCCTTACCCTCACCCTAACCATAACCATAACCCTAACCCTCACACTAAACCCAAACATCATGCTAACCCTAACCCTAACCCTGAGCCTAACCCTCACGCTAAGCCTAATCCTAATGCTACACCTCACCCTATCCCTAACCCTAAACCTAAACTTCAACCTCACCCTAGCCCTCAGCAAACAATAACCCTAATCCTAACCCTCACCCTCAACCTCACCGTACCACCCAATCTAACCCTAATCCTCACCCTGAACCTAACCCTCAGCCTAACTCTAACCGTAAACCAACCCTCCCACTAAACCTCACTCTAACCAAAACCATAACTCTCACCCTAAACCTACGCCTCACCATAACAATAACCCTAAGCCTAACCCTCACTCCCACCCTAACCCTCACCCTAACCCTTACCCTCACACTAACCCTCACCCTAACCTAAATGTAAATTTCACCTTAATCCTCACCCTTACCCTAACCCTGTCCCTCACCCTCAACCTAACCCTAACCCTTACCCTAACCCTAACCCTCACCCTAAAATTAACCCTAACCTTAACCCTAACCCTCACCATCACCCTAATCCTAACCCTAAACCTCACCTTCACCCTTACCCTCAGCCTAACACTAACCCTAAACCTAAGCCTAAACTTCAAACTATCCCTAACCCTAACCCTTATCCTCATCCTAACACTAATGCTAACACTAACCTTACCCTACCCCCCACTTTAACGCACAACCAAAACCTAACCATAATCATAATGCTCATCCGAACCCTAACCCTCACACGAACCCTCACACTCACCCTCACCCTCACACTGACCCTAAATCTAACACCCACCCTAACCCTCATCCTCACCCTAATCCTAACCATAACCCTCACCCTCAACCTCAGCCTAACCCTAACCCTCACCTTAAATCTTACCCTCAACCTACCCTAACCCTAAAACTAACACGAAACCTCACCCAAACACTAACACTCACCCAAATCCTAAACCTAACACTAAACCTCACCCTCACCCTAACCCTCACACTTACCCTAATCCTCTACCTAACCCTAACCCTAACCCTTACCCTAACCTTAACCCTCAACCTCACCCTCACCCTAACCATAACCCGAAGCCTAGCCTTCAAACTCAACCTCACCCTCACCTTCAGCCTCAACCTAACTCTAACCCTAACACTAACCCTCAGCTTAACCCTCACCCTAACCCTAACCCTGAACCTCACACTAACCCAAAACCTAACCCTAACCCTAACTCTCACACTAACCCTAACACTTACCCTAACCCTAACCCTAACACTAACCCTAAACGTCACCCTAACCCTGACCCTAACAATAAGTGTAACCCTAACACTAACCCTAATCTTCACCCTACCATTCACCCTAACCCTAACCCTAAACCTAACCCTCACCCTCACCCTAAACCTAACCCTAACCCTTATCCTCACCCTACTCTATCCCTAACCCTAACCCTAACTGTCACCCTAACCCTAAAACTCACCCAAACCCTAAGCCTAACACTAACCCTAACCCACACCTGAAATCTCACCTAACCCTAACCCTAATCCTAACCCTCACCCTATACCTCCACCTAACCGTAACACTAAACCTAACACTCACTCTCACCCTAACACTCACCCTAACCCTTAAACTCACCCTAACCCTCACCATAACCCTAACACTCACCCTCACCTGAACCCTCTCCCTAAGCCTAACCCTAACCCTAACACTCACCCTCACCCTAACCCTAAACCTACCCCTCTCCTTAAACCTCATCCTAACCCTAAACCTAAGCCTAACATTAACCGTAACACTAACCCAAACCCTTATCCTCACACTGACACTCATCCTCAGCCAAACCTTAACAATCACGCTAACCCTTACCCTCAACATAACCCTAACCCTCAACCTAAACCTAACACTCACCCTAACCCTAACCCTAAAACTACCACTAACCCTCACCCTAACCCTAACCTAACCCTCAACCTAACGCTAAACCTCATCAACTCCCTAATCCTTACCCTCACTGGAACTCTCACCCTCACACTAACCCACACCCTCACCATAAACATCACCCTAACTCTAACCCTCACCCTAACACTAATCCTAACCCTAACCCTCAAACTCATGCTCATCCTAATCCTAACCCTAACCCTAACCCTCACATAACTCTAAAGCTAAAAATATCCCTCACACTAAACCGTAACCCTTAACCTAACCCTAACCCTAGCCCTCACCCTAACTGTAATACTAACCCTATCACTCACCCTCACCCTAACCCTCATCTGAACCCTTAACATCACCCTAACCCTAAAGCTAACCCTAACCCTCACACTAAACCTAACCCTCTCCCTAACACTAACCCTAACCCTAACCCTAACCCTCACACTAAACCTAATCCTCATGTTAAACCAAACCAAACCCCTGAGCCTAACCCTCACACTAACCCTAACCCTAATGCTACACCTCACCCTATCCCTAAACCTCACCCTAACCCTCAACCTGAACCAAGCCCTCAGCCTAACAATAACCGTAAATCCCACCTTCCCACTAACCCTCAATCTAAACAAAACCCTAACTCTCACCCTAGCCCTACCCCTCACCATAACAATAACCCTAAGCCTAACCCTGAACCTCACCCTAACCCTCACCCTAACCCTTACACTCACACTAACCTTCACCCTAACCTAAACCTAACTTTCACCTTTTCCTCACCCTTACCCTAACCCTATCCCTCACCCTCACCCTAAACCTAACCCTTACCCTAACCCTAACCCTCACCCTAAAATTAACACTAACCCTAACCCTAACCCTCACCATCACCCTAATCCTAACCCTAAAACTCAAAATCACCCTCACCCTCAGCCTAACACTAACCCTAACCATAACCCTGAACCTCACCTTCACCCTAACCCTAACTCTAACCCTAATCCTCACCCTCACCCTCACCCTAATAACCACCCTAAACCTAAGGCTAACCTTCACACTATCCCTAACCTAATCCTTATTCTCACCCTAACCCTAAAATTAACCCTAACCCTCACCCTCATCCTCAACCTAACCCTCACCCTAACCCTTACACTCAGCCTAACCATAACACTAACCCTAACCCTAACCCTATCTGTAACCCTCAAACCCAAACTCACCCTTACCTTCAGCCTAACCCTAACCCTAACACTAATCCTAACCCTTACCCACACCCTCAGGCTCAACCTAAACCTAACCCTAACCCTAACCCTCAGCCTAACTGTAAAGCTAACAATTACCCTATCCTTAATCCTAAACCTAAATCTAAATTCTCACCCTAATCCTAACCCTAACACTAACCCTCACCCTAACCCCAAACCGAACCCTAAACCTCACCCTAACCCTAAACCTAATACTCACCGTAACCCTAATCCTAACCCTCACCCGCACACTAATCCTCACCCTAAACCTTAACCTCACCCTCAAACTGACCCTCAAACTAACCCTAAACATCAACCTAACACTAACAATAACCCTCATCATCACCCTCATCCTAAACCTAACCCTAAAACTCACCCTAACCCTAACCCTCGCCCTAACACTAACCCTCACCCTAACACTTATGCGCACTTACCCTCACCCTAAACCTAACCCTAAACCTCACACTAACCCTAACCCTCACCTAACCGTAACCCTCACCCTAAAACTAACCTTCATGCTAACCCTAACCCTAAACCTAAACCTAACCCTCACCCTAACCCTCACCCTAACCCTCACCCTAAACCTATCCCTAACCCTAACCATAACCCAAACCCTAGACCTCACCCTAACCCTAAATCTTACCCTCAGCCTCACAAACATCCTAACCCTCACCTTCACCTGAACTCTCACCCTCACCCAAACACTCACCCTCACCCTAAACCTCACCCTAACACTAACCCTCAGCCTAATCCTAACTCTAACCTCACCCTGACCCAAACCCTCACTCTAACCCTTACAGTCACCCTAATCCTCACCCTAAACCTAACCTTATCCAAACCCTCCACCACAACCTAAACTTCACCCTCACCCTAGTCCTCACCCTAACCCTAACCCTAACCTTAACACTTAAACTAAACCTAATCCTCACCCTCACCCTCACCCAAACCCTCACCCTAACCCTAAACTTAAAACTAACACTCACCCTAACACTCACCCTCACCCTAACCATAATCCTAATGCTCACCCTAAACCTCTCCCTAACCCTCAGCCTAATCCTAAACCCTAACCCTCACCCTCACCCTAACCCTAACCCTAACCATCGCCCTAACCCTAACTCTCAACTTAACACTAATGCTAACCCTAAACCTCACCCTAAACCTAACCCTAAACCTAACCCTCACCCTCACCCTGAGCCTAACCCTCACCCTAACTGTAACCCTAATGCTCACCCTAACCCTTACCCTAAACTTAACCCTAACGCTCAAACTAAATCTAACCCTAACCCTAACCCTAATCCTCACCCAAAAACTAACCCTCACCCTAACCCTAAACCTCAATCTAACCCTAAACCTCATCCTAATCATAAACCTAACCCTAACCCCAACCCTTATCCTAACCCCCACCATAACCCTAAACCTAACCCAAACCCTCACCCTCACCCTAGCCATAACGCTAACCGTAAACTTCACCCTAACCCTCAACCTAACCCTAACGCTATCCCAAACCCTCACTCTCACCTTAAACCTCACCCTAATCCTTACCCTCACCCTAACACTAAACCTAACCCTAACCTTCCCACTAATTTTAGCCCTCACCCTAACCGTAACCCTAACCATCACCGTCACCCTAACCCTAACAGTCAACCTAACCCTCACCCTAACCCTAACCATCACCCACACCCTAACTCTAACCATCACCCACACCCTAACTCTCACCCAAAACTTCACCTGAACCCGAACCTGAACCCGAACCCTAACTCACACCCTGACACAAACCATCATCCTAACCCTCACCGTCACACTAATTCTCACCATAAACATAACCGTAACATTTACCTAAACCAAATCATCACCCTCACCTTCACCCTAAACCCCACCCTCACCCTAACTCTAACCATAACCATAACCCTAACCCTAACCCTCACCCTCACACTAACACTCACCCTAACCCTTAACCTAACCCTAATCCTCATCTTCACCGTCACACTAACACTCACACTAACCCTAACCCTCACCCACACTTAACACTCACCCTCACCCTAATTCTCAACCTCACCCTAAACATCACCCTAACCCTAACCCTCACCCTAAACCTAACCCTCAGCCTAAACCTAACCCTGAGCCTAACCCTAAACCTATTCCTAACCCTAACACTTACACTCACCCTAACCATAACCCTAACACCAACACTCATCCTACGCCTCACCATAACCCTCACCCGAACCGTTACCCTCTTACTAACCCTCATCCTAACCCTAACTCTAACCCTAACCCTCACCTCAACCCTCACCATAACCCTAACCATAAAACTAACCCTCACACTAAACCTCACCCTCACGCTAACCCTAAACCTAACCCTAACCCTCACACTAAACCTAACCCTCACTCTAACCCTAACACTACCCCTCAGCCTACCACTCACCCTAACCCTAACCCTAACCCTTAACCTCACCCTATCCCTAACCCTAACCCTTACCCTCACCCTCACACAAGCCCTCGCCTTAACACTAACATTAACCCTAACCCTAACCGTCACCCTCAACCTAACAGTAACCCTCACCTCACCTTAACCCTCAGCCTAAACCTAACCCTAACATTAATCCTAAAACTAAACCGCACCCTCACCCTAACCCTAACTCTAAGCCTAACCATAACCCTAATCCTCAACCTAATGCTTACACTAACCTTAACCCTCACACTAAGGCTAAACCTCACCAAAACCCTTGCCCTCACCCGAACCCGAAACCTAAACCTAACCCCAACTCTCACAATAATCCTAAACCTCACCATAACCCTAATAATAACCCTAACCCTAACCCTAACCCTGACCCTGACTCTAACCCAAACCTTAATCCTCACCCTCAACCTAACCCTCACTGTCACCCTAACCCCCACCCTAATCTTAACTCTCACCCACACCCCAACTCTCACCCTCACCCCAACCCTCACCTTCACCCTAACACTCACCCTCACCCTAAACATCATCCTAGAAATAAGCTTCGCCCTAACCCTAAACCTAACCCTCACCCTAACCCTAAACCTCACATTCACCCTCAACCTCACTCTCACCCTAAACCTAACACTAACCTTCGCAATATCCCTAACCCTAACCCTAACTCTAACCGTAACCCTAACCCACACACTAAGCCTAACGCTACCCCTCACGCTAACCCTCAACTATCCCTAACCCTAACCCTAACCCTAACCATGACGCTAATCCTAATGCTAACCCAAAACCTAACCCTAACCCTAACTCTAACACTAACCCTAACCCTCACTCTAACCCTAACCATAACCTTAACCCTCCCCCTCCCCCTCTCCCTCACCCTAACCCTTATCCTGACCCTAACCCTCCCGCTAACCCTAACCCTAACCCTAACCCTCACCCTAAACCTAAGGCTACCCCTCATGCTAAACCTCAACCTATCCCTAACCCTAAACATAACCATATCCATAACCCTAACCCTAACCCTCAACCTAAACCTAACCCTCACCCTAATCTTCAATCTCACCCTAATGCTCTGGCTAACACTAAACCTAACCCTTACTTAACCGAAACCCTTACCCTCAGCCTCAACCTAACTGTAACCCTAAGCCTACCCCTCAGTTTAACCCTCACCCTAACCGTAACCCTCACCCTCAACCTGACCCAAATCCTTAGCCTAACCCTTAGCCTAACCCTCAGCTTAACCCTCACCCTAACCTTAACCCTCACTCTCAACCTGACCCAAATCCTAAGCCTAACCCTTAGCCGAACCCTCACCCTCACCCTAACCCTCACACTAACCCTTACCCTCACCCTAATCCAAAACCTAACCCTAACCCTAACTCACACACTAACCCTAACAATCACCTTAACCCTAACGCTAACACTAAACCTAAACCTCACCCTAACCCTCACTCTAACGATAACAATAACCCTAACCCTAACCCTCTCCCTACCACTCACCCTAACCCTAACATTAAACCTAACCCTCACCCTCACCCTAAACATAAACCTAACCCTTATCCTCACCCTACTCTAACCCTATCCATCACCCTAATCCTAACACTCACCAAAAAGCTGAGCCTAACCCTAACCCTCACCCTAAACCTGACCCTCACCCTGGCCCTAACCCTAAACCTAACCCTACACCTCAACCTAACCCTAACACTAAACCTAACCTCAACCCTCACCCTAACACTCACCCTAACCCTTAACCTCACCCTAACCCTCAACCTCACTCTAACCCTAACCCTAACCCTCACCATAAACCTAAACCTAACCGTAACCCTAACCTTCCCCCTCACCCTAATTCTAAACCTACCCATCTCCGTAACCCTCATCCTAACCCTCACCCTAAGCCTACCATTAACCTTAACACTAACCCTAACCCTTACCCTCACATTCACACTAACCCTCAGCCTAACCCTAACAATCACCCTAACCCTTACCCTTACCCTACCCTAACCCTAACCCTGACCTTCACCCTAACCATAACATTCATCCTAACCCTAACCCTAAAACTAACACTAACCCTAACCCTACCCCTCACCCTAACGCTAACCCTGTTCCACACAATAATCCTTACTCTCACCCAAACATTCACCCCCACACTAAACCACACCCTCAACATAAACATCACCCTAACTCTAACCCTCACCCTAACCCTAATCCTAACCCTAACACTAACCCTCACCCTATCCCTCACCCTTACCCTAACACTCACCCTAACCCTAACCCTAACATTAACCCTCACCCTCAACCTAATCCTCACCCTAAACCTTACCCTCACACTAACCCTTACCCTCACACTAAGCTTAACCCTCAACCTACCCCTAAACCTAACCTTCACCATCACCGTTACCCTCAGCCTAACCTTAACACTAACCCTAATCCTAACCCTATCCCTCACTCTCACATTAACCCTAACCCTCAACCTCACCCTCACCCTCACCCTAACACTACCCCTAACCTTAAGCCTCATGCTAACCCTAAAGCTCACCCTAAACTTAACCTTAACCCTCACACTCACCCTCACCCTAAACCTAACCCTAACCCTAACCCTCAACTTAACCCTCACTCTAACCCTAATACTAACCCTATAATTCACCCTCACCATAACCCTCATCTGAACCCTTACCCAATCACTAAACCTAACCCTAACCCTCACACTAAACCTAACCATCACCCTAACCCTAAACCTAACCCTCACACTAAACTTAAACATCATGCTAACCCTAATCCTAACCCTGAGCCTAAACCAAACACTAAGCATAACCCTAATGCTACACCTGACCCTATCCCTAACCCTAACCATAACCCTCAACCTCATGCTAGCCCTCACCTAACACTAACCCTTAACCTAACCCTAACCTTCACACTGTCCCTAACCATAATCCTTATCCTCATCCTAACACTAATGCTAACCCTAACCCTAACCCTCACACTAAACCTATCCCACACCCTAACCCTAACCCTCACCATAACCCTTACCCTCAGCCTAACCCTAACTATAACCCTAACCCTAACACTCAGACTAAACCTAACCCTCACCCTAACCCTAACCCTAACCCTATACATTACCCTCAAATCCAAATTCCCCCTTACCTAACCCTAACACTAATCCTAACTCTAACCCTCACCCTCAGGCTCATCCTAACCCTAACCCTAACACTAACCCTCAGCCTAACTCTAAAGCTAACAATAACCCTATTCCGAATCCTAACCCTAAACCTCAACCTAACCCTCACCCTAAGCCCAACCCTAAACCTAACCCTCACCCTAACTCTAACCCTAATCCTCACCCTCACCATAAAACTAACCCTAACCTGAACCCTCACACTAAACCTATCCCTCACCCTTACCTTAACCTTCACCTTAACCCTAACCCTAACCCGCACCCTCACCCTAATCCTCACCCTAAACCTTACCCTCACCCTCACCCTTACACTCAAACTAACCCTAAACCTCAACCTAACCCTAACGCTAACCCAAACACTAGACCTCACCCTAACCCTAAATCTAACCCTCAGCCTCACAAACATCTTAACTCTCACCTTCACCCGAACTCTCACCCTCACCCTAACACTCAGTCTCACACTAAAGCTCACCCTAAACGTAACCCTCAGCCTATCCCTAACGCTAACCTCACGCTGAACCAAATCCTCAACCTAACCCTCAGCATCACACTAATCCTCACCCTAAACCTAACCTAACCCAAACTCTCACCCTCACCCTAAACTTCACCATCACCCTAGCCCTCACCCTCACCCTAACCCTAACATTAAACCTTAAACTAAACCTAACCCTAACCCTCACCCTCACCCAAACCCCCACCCTAAACCTAAACCTAACACTAACCCTCACCCTAACCCTCACACTTACCCTTACCCTCAACCTAAAACTCACCCTCACCCTCACCTTAACCCTAACACTCACCCTAAACCTAACCCTCACACTAACACTAATGCTAACCCTAATCCTCACCCTAAACCTAACCCTATACCTAACCCTAACCCTCACCCTCACCCTCTCCCTAACCCTCACCCTAACTCTCACACTAACCCTAACCCTTACCCTAACACTAACCCTCCCCCTCCCACAAACCCTAACGCTAACCCTAACCCTCACTGTAAACCTAAGCCTAACCCTCATCCTAACGCTAACCCTTACTCTCACCCAAACCCTCACACTGACGCTAACCCTCACCCTCAACCAAAACATCACGCTAACCCTAATCCTCACCCTAACCCTATCCCTAACCCTCACTCTAACACTAACCCTGCCTCTAACCCTTAAACTCAACTTAATCCTCACCGTAACCCTTACCTAATTCAAATCCTCACCCTCAACCTAACCCAAAACCTCAACATAGCCCTGACCCTCGCCCTAACACTAATCCTATCCCTCACCTTCATAGTCACCCTCACCCTCAGCCTACCCCTAACCCTAAACCTAATCCTAACCTGAAACTTCACCCTCACCCTAACCCTCACCCTTACCTTAATCCTAACCCTAACCCTAACCATAACCCTAACCCTAACCATCACCCTACCCCTCACCCTAACCCTAACACTAACCCTCACCCTCATCCTAATATTCAACCTAACCCTTAACCTAACCCTAATCCTCACTCTCACCGTCACACTAACACTCACCCTAACCATAACCCTCACCCACACCTGAACCCTCACCCTCACCCTAACTCTCAACCTCACCCTAAACATCACCCTCACATTCACCCTAACCCTAACCCTAACACTAACATTCACTCTAAAACTAACTCTAACCCTAACCCTCACCCTCACCCTAAACCTAACCCTAACACTTACCCTAACGCTCACCCTAACCCTAACGCTAACCCTAAACCTCAATCTCATCCTAACACTCACCTTAACCCTTACCCTCAACCTAAACCTAATCCTATCCCTAAACCAAACCCTCACACTAACCCTAACCCTCACCCTAACCATAACTCAACCCCTCACTCTAACCCTCAACCTATCTCTAACCATAACCCTACATCTAATCCTATCCCTTACCTAACTGTAACCCTCATGCTCACCCTCACCCTAACCCTAACCCACACCCTAACCCTAACACTTACACTCATCCTAACCCTCACCCTCTAGCTAAACCTAAACCTAAACCTAAACCTTACCTTAACGAAACCCTCACCCTCACCCTCACCTTCACCCTAAACCTAACCCTAACCCTCACCCTCACCCTAACACTCACACTAAACCTTACCTTCACACTCACCCTAAACCTAACTCTAATTCTAACGCTCAAACTACCCCAACACTCACCCTAACCCAAAACCTAACACTAACCCTAAACCTCACCCTACCCCTCACCGTAACCCTAAGCCTAACCCTAATCCAAACCTCACCCTCACCCTAACGCTAAACCTAACCTTAAACGTCACCCTAACCCTCACACTAACCCTAACCCTAAACCTAACCCTCATCCTTAACCTAACACTCACCCTCACTATAAGCGAAACCTAAACCTAAACCTCACCCTAACCCTAAACCTAACCCTCATCCCCACCTTAAGACTCACCCTCACCCTAACCTTAACCCTAACCCTAACCCTCACACTAACCCTAACTCTCACACTAACACTTACCCTACACCTTACCCTAACCCTCAACTTAAACCTAACCCTAATCCTAACACTCATCCTAACCCTAACCTTCGCCCTCACGCTAACCCTCACCCTAACCCTAAACCTACCCCTCATCCTAAACCTCAGCCTCACCCTAAACCTAAACCTAACCCTCACCCTCAATCTCAAGCTAACAGTAACCCTCACCCAAAACCTTACCCTCACCCTACACTAACCCTAACACTAAACCTAACCCTCACCCTAAACCTCACCCTAACCCTAAACCTAACCCTACACCGAACCCTCACCCTACCCCTCAACCTAACCCTAATCCAAAACCTAACACTCAACCTCAGCCTAACACTCACCCTAACACTTACCATCACCCTGACCCTGACCCTCACCCTAACCCTTTCTCTAAACATAAACCTACCCTAACCCTCACCCTCACCCAATCCTAACCCTCAACTTCACCCTAACCCTACCCCTCACCCTAAACCTCATCTAACCCTAACCCTAACCCTAACACTCATAGTAACACTAACCCTAACCAAAACCCTTAGCCCCACCCTCAGCCGAACCCTCAGCCTACCACTTACACTCACCCTACCATAACCCTAACCCTAATCCTAACTATAAACCTAACACGAACCCAAACCCTCACACTAACCCTAACCCTAAAACTAACCCTAAACTTCACTCCAAGCCTCACCCTAACCAGAACCACAAACCTAACCCTAACCCTCACCCTCACCCTAACCCTAAATCTAACCCTAAAGCTAACCCTAATCCTCACCCTAACCCTAACCCTAACCCTAACCCGCATCCTAACCCTAACCCGCATCCTAACCCTAAAACTCACCATCACTATAACCCGATACCTAACCCGAAAACGCACCCTAACCCTAACCCTAACCCTCAACCTCACCCGAACACTCACCCTCACCCTAACCCTAATCCTAATCCTAACCCTCACACTAACCCTAACCCTCACACTAAACCTTACCCTACCCCTGACCCTAACTTTCAACATAAACCTAACCCCAATCCCAACACTCATATTAGCCCTAAACCTCACCCTCACCCTAAACCTTACTGTCACCTTACCCTAACCCTAATACTAACCCGAACCCAAACCCTAAACCTAACACTCACCCCAAACCCTAAGCCTAACACTAAACATAACCTTCACACTAAACCTCACCTAACCCTAACCCTCGCCCTACACCTGACCCTAACCCTAACACTAACCCTAACTCTCACCCTCAACCTAGCCCTCACCCTAACCCTAACCTAAACCTAACCCTCATCCTCACCCTAACACTCACCCTCACCCTAACCCTTACACTCACCCAAACACTAACCCTAACACTAAACCGAACCCTCACCCTAAAACTCAAGCTCACACTAATCCTCTCCCTAACCCTAACCCTAAACCTTACCCTAACCATAACCCCCACCCTCACCCTGACCCTAAACCTAACTATAATTCTAACCCTCAACATAACCCTTACCCTCACCCTAACCCAAAAACTAACCTTAATCCTAACTCTCACACTAACCCTAACACTCACCCTAACCCCAAACCTAACCCTCAACCTCACCCTAAACTTCACCATAAATTTTATCCTCACCTTAATCTAACCCTAACCCTAAACCTGTCACCCTAACCCTAACACTCACCCAGACCCTAAGCCTAACACTAAACCTAACCCTCAACCTAAACCTCACCTAACCTTAACCCTCACCCTACACCTCACCCTAACCCTAACACTAACCCTAACTCTCACCCTCAACCTAGCCCTCACCCTAAAGCTAATCCTAACCCTAACCCTAACCCTAATCAGAACCTTCACCTTAACCCTAACCCTCACCCCCACCCTAATCCTCAGCCTAAACCTAACCATAACATTAAACCTAACCTTCAACCTAAACCTCACCCTTACACTAACCCTAAACCTAAACCTAACTCTAACCCTGAGCCTAATTCTCACCCTAACCCTAACCTTAAACCTCACCCTCACACTCACCCTCACCCTCACTCTCACCCTCACCCTCAAGCTAATCCTAATGCGAACCCTAACAATCACCCTCACCCTCACCCTCACCTTCAGAATACACCTAACCCTAACACTAATCCTAAACCTAACTCTCACCCTCAACCGCAAACTAACTCTAATCTTAACCCTAATCCTAACCCTCACCCTAAATTTAACACTAACCCTCACCCTCACCCTCAACCTAACCCTCACCTCACCCAGGACCACACCCTAACCCTAACCCTCACCCTAACCCTCACCCTCACCCCAAACCTAACCCTCACCCTCACCCTAACCCTCACCCTCACCCTAAACCTAACTCTAACCCTCACCCTAACCCTCCCCCTAACCCTAACCCTAACCCTCACCTTACCCCTCACTCTAACCCTAACCCTAAACTTAACGCTCACCCTAACACTTACCCTAACCCTTTCCCTGAAACTAACCCTCACCCTAATCCGAACCCTCCCACTAAACCCAACCCTCACCCTTACCCTAAACCTACCCCTCAGCATAACCCTCACCCTAACCCAAACCCAAAACCTAATGCTCACCCTATACCTAACCCTAACCCTTACATTCACCTTAAACCTAACCCTAACATTAACCCTAACCCTAACCCTCACCCTAACCCTAACACTCATCCTCACCCTAACCCTCACCCTCAACCTAACCCTAATCCTAACCCTAACCCTCACTCTACCCCTCGACCTAAACGTAACCCTAAACCTAAACCTCTCCCTACGCCTCAACATAACCCTAACCCTAACCCTAAGCCTCACCCTCACCCTCACCCTAACCCTAACCCTCACACTAAACCTAACCCTCACCCTTACCCTAACCCTCACCCTAAACCTAACCCTAACCCTAACCCTCACCCTCACTCTAATCATCACCCTAAACCTTACCCTCACCCTCACCGTTACCCTCACACTAACCCTAACCCTCAAACTAACCCTAACCCTAACCCTCAACATCACCCTCACCCTAAGCCTAACCCTAACCCTACGCCTAATCCTAACCCTAACGCTCACCTTCACCCTCACCCTAACACTCACCCTCAACCTCAATCTCACACTAACCCTAATGGAAACCCTAACCCTCACTCTAACCCTAACGCTCACCTGAACCTTAAACCTAACCCTCAAACTCAACCTCACCCTAACCCTTAACCTAACGCTAACCCTCACCCTAACCCTAATGCTAACCCTAACACTCACCCTCACCCTAACCCTCACCCTAACTCTAACCCTACCCCTCAGCCTAACCATCACACTAATTCTAACGCTCACACTAAACCTTAACCTCACCCTAACACTAACCCTAACCCTAAACCTCACACGAAACCTAACCATCACCCGAACCCTAACCCCCACCCTAAACCTCACCCTCACCCTAGCCCTCACCCTAACACTAACCCTAACCCTAACCCTAATGCTGACCCTAACACTCACCCTAACCCTAACCCTCACACTGAACCTAACCCGCAGCCTAACCCTAAACCTATTCCTAACCCTTACCCTCACCCAAACCGTAATCCTAACCCCAACACTCATCCTACGCCTAACAATAACCCTCACCCTAACCCTTTCCCTCACACTAACCCTCACCCTAACCCTAACTCTAACCCTAACCCTCATCTCAACCCTCACCCTAACCCTAACCCTAACTCTAACCTTCACACTAAACCTCACCCTCACCATAACCCTAACCATAACCCTAACCCTCACACTAAACCTAACCCACACGCTAACCCTAACCATACCACTCAGCATAACCCTCACATTAACCCGAACCCTAACCCTAAACCTCACCCTAATCCCTAACCCTAACCCTTACCCTAACCCTCACACTAGACCTCACCCTAACACTAACATTAACCCTAACCATCACCTTAACCGTCACCCTCACCCTAACAAAAACCCTCAACCTCACGCTAACCCTCAGCATAAACCTAACACTAACATTAATCCTAAGCCTAAACCCCACCATGACCCTAACTCTAACTCTAAACTTAACCATAGCCTTTACCCTCAACCTAATACTTACACTAACCCTAACCCTCACACTGACCATAAACCTCACCAAAACCCTTACACTCACACTAACCCGAAACCTAAACCTAACCCCAACCCTCACACTAATCCTAACCCTCACCATAACCCTAATCCTAACCTTAACCCTAACCCTCAACCTAACCCTAACCCTTAACCTCACCCTCAGCCTAACCATCACTGTCACCGTAACCCTCACCCTAATCTTCACTCTCACCCACACCCTAACTCTCACCCTCACCCCAACCATCAACCTCACCCTAACACTCACCCTCACCCTAAACATCATCCTAACAATACGCCTCACCCTAACCCTAAACCTAACCCTCACCTTAACCCTAATCCTAACCCTCACCCTCACCATCACCCTCACTCTCAGCCTAAACCTAACCCTAAACTTCACACTATCCCTAACCCTAACCCTAACCCTAACCCTCAACCTCACCCTAACCCTAACGCTACCCCTCAAGCTAAACCTCAACCTAAACTAACCCTAATCCTAACCCTCACCCTAACCCTAATGCTAACCCTCAAAGTAAGCCTAACCCTCACCCTAATCCTCACCTTAATCCTCTGGCTAACCCTCAACCTAACCCTTACCCTATCCCTCACCGAAACCCTAACCCTAACCCTCACCCTCACCCTAATTCTCACCGTAAACCTTACACTCACCCTCACCCTTACCCTCCAACTAACCCTAAACCTCAACCAAACCCTAACCTAACCCTCACCATCACCCTCACCCTAAGCCTAACCCTAACCCTAACCCTAACCCTCACCCTAACCCTAAACCTCACCCTAACTCTAACCCTCACCGTAAGCCTTACACTCACACTAACCCTCACCCTAACCCTAACCTTAACCCTCACATTAACCCTCAACCTTAACCTAACCCTTACCCTAACCCTCACCCTCACGCTCGCCTTAACGGTCAGCCTAAACCTAACCCTAACCCTAAAACTAACCGAAACCCTCACACTAAACCTAAGCCTCACCCTCACCTTAAACCTAAACCTAACCCTAACCCTCACACTAAATGTAACCCTCACAATAACCCTAATCCTAACCCTCAGCCTAATCCTCACTGTAACCCTAACCATAACCTTCACCCTAACCCGATCCCTAACCCTAACCCTAACCCTTACCCTCACCCTAGCCTTCACCCTAACACTGACTCTAACCCTAACCCTCACTCTAACCGTCACCTCACCCTAAACGTAACCCTCACCCTCACTCTAACCTTAACCTCACCCTCATCCTCACCTTCAGCCTAAACCTAACACTAACACTAATTCTAATCTTAACCCTCACCCTCACACTCAAGCTAAATCTAAACTTAACCATAAACCTAAACCTCACCCTAATCCTAACGCTAACCCTAACCATAACCCTCAACCTAAACCTCAACCAAACCATTACCCTCACCCTAACCCTCACCCTAAACCTAACACTAACCCTCACTCTAATCCTAACCCTCACCCTAAACCTAATCAAACACGTCACCCTAGCACTCACACTAACACTAACCCTAACCCTAACCAACACCCTAACACTAACCCTAATCCTCAACCTGACACCATCCCTCATTGTCACCCTAACCCTCACCCTAATCCTAACCCTAACTCACACACTAACTCTCCTCCTCACACGAAGCCTCACCCTCACACTAATCCTCACCCTCACCCTAAACATCATCCTAACCATAACCCTCACCCTAATCCTCACCTTAATCCTCTGGCTAACCCTCAACCTAACCCTTACCCTATCCCTCACCGAAACCCTAACCCTAACCCTCACCCTCACCCTAATTCTCACCGTAAACCTTACACTCACCCTCACCCTTACTCTCCAACTAACCCTAAACCTCAACCAAACCCTAACCTAACCCTCACCATCACCCTCACCCTAAGCCTAACCCTAACCCTAACCCTAACCCTCACCCTAACCCTAAACCTCACCCTAACTCTAACCCTCACCGTAACCCTTACCCTCACCCTAACCCTAACCTTAAACCTCACATTAACCCTCAACCTTAACCTAACCCTTACCCTAACCCTCACCCTCACGCTCGCCTTAACGGTCAGCCTAAACCTAACCCTAACCCTAAAACTAACCGAAACCCTCACACTAAACCTAAGCCTCACCCTCACCCTAAACCTAAACCTAACCCTAACCCTCACACTAAATGTAACCCTCACAATAACCCTAATCCTAACCCTCAGCCTAATCCTCACTGTAACCCTAACCAAAACCTTCACCCTAACCCGATCCTTAACCCTAATCCTAACCCTTACCCTCACCCTAGCCTTCACCCTAACACTGACTCTAACCCTAACCCTCACTCTAACCGTCACCTCACCCTAAACGTAACCCTCACCCTCACTCTAACCTTAACCTCACCCTCATCCTCACCTTCAGCCTAAACCTAACACTAACACTAATTCTAATCTTAACCCTCACCCTCACACTCAAGCTAAATCTAACCTTAACCATAAACCTAAACCTCACCCTAATCCTAACGCTAACCCTAACCATAACCCTCAACCTAAACCTCAACCAAACCATTACCCTCACCCTAACCCTCACCCTAAACCTAACCCTAACCCTCACTCTAATCCTAACCCTCACACTAAACCTAATCAAACACGTCACCCTAGCACTCACACTAACACTAACCCTAACCCTAACCAACACCCTAACACTAACCCTAATCCTCAACCTGACACCATCCCTCATTGTCACCCTAACCCTCACCCTAATCCTAACCCTAACCCACACACTAACTCTCCTCCTCACACGAAGCTTCACCCTCACACTAATCCTCACCCTCACCCTAAACATCATCCTAACCATAACCCTCACCCTAACCCTAAACCTATCCCTCACCCTAACCCTAACCCTCATCCTAACCCTCACGTTCACCCTAATCCTCTCCCTAACCCTAAACCTAACACTTACCCTAACCATAACCCTCACCCTTACCCTCACCCTAATCCTAACCCTAACCCTAACCCTCACCCTCAACCTCACCCTAACCCTCAGTCTAAACATAACCCTAACCCTAACCCTAACCTAAACCTAACCCTAACCCTCACCTGAATCCTAACACTAACATTAACCATAACACTCACACTAACCCTCACCTTAACACTAACCCTAACCCTAACCCTCAACCTCACGCCAACCCTCAGCCTAACCATTACCCATACGCTAACCTTAAACCTCACACTAAACATAACCCTCATCCTATCCCTAACCATACCCCTCACCCTAACCCTCATCCAAGCCCTAGCCCTAACACCAACCCTCACCCTAAACCTATCCCTAACCATAACCCTCACAATAAACCTCACCCTCACCCTCACGCTCAGCCTAACCCTAATCCTAACCATAACCCTCAGCCTCAACCTAACCCTAACTCTAATCCTAACCCTAAACATAACCCTCACCCTCACCCTAAACCTCACCCTAAACATTACCCTCACCCTAACCCCAATGCTAAACCCAAAACTCAAGCTAACCCTAACCCTAATCCTCATCCTCAACATAAACCTAACCCTAACCCTAAACATCACACTAAACCTAACCCTCACACTTACCCTAACAATTAGCATAACACTAACCCTAAACCTAACCCTCACTCTCACACTAATCTTCACCCTAACCCTTACCCTCACCCTCACCTTTACTCTCAAACTAACCCTAAACCTCAACCTAACCCTAACCCTAACACTAACCCTCACCCTAACCCTAACCCTCACCGTAACACTTACGCTCACACTAACATTCGCCCTAACCCTAAACTTAACCCTCACCTTAACCCTCACCCTTAACCTAACCCTATACCTAACCCTCACCCTTGCACTCCCCTTAACCGTCAGCCTAAACCTAACCCTAACCCTAACACTAATTGAAACCCTCACACTAAACCTAACCATAAACCTAAACCTAAACCTATCCGTAACCCTCACACTAAATGTAACCCTCACAATAACCCTAATCCTACCCCTCAGCCTAACCATCACCCTATCCCTAACCGTAACCTTAAGCCTCACCCTATCCCTAACCCTAATCCTAACCCTCAACCTCACCCTACCCTTCACCCTAACACTGAACCTAACCCTAACCCTCACGCTAACCCTCACCTCACCCTAAACGTAACCCTCACCCTCACCCTCACCCTCACCCTCACCCTCAGCCTAAACTTAACCCTAACACTAATCCTAACCCTAACCATCACCCTAAACATTACCCTCACCCTAACCCCAATGCTAACCCTAACCCTCAAGCTAACCCTAACCCTAATCCTCACCCTCAACATAAACCTAACCTTCACACTAAACCAAACCCTCACCCTTACACTAACCTTTACCATAACCCCAATAATACTAACCCTCACCCTCACCCTAATCCTCACAGTAAACCTTACCCTCACCCTCACCTTTACCCTCAAACTAACCCTAAATCTCAACCTAACCCTAACCCTAACCCTCACCATCACCCTCACCCTAAGCCTAAGCCTAAGCCTAACCCTAACCCTCACCCTCACCCTAAACCTCACCCTAACTCTAACCCTCACCCTAACACTTACCCTCACACTAACACTAACCCTAACCCTAACGTTAACTCTCACCTTAACCCTCACACTGAACCTAGCCCTAACCCTAACCCTCACCCTCAAGCTCCCCTTAAATGTCAACCTAAACCTAACCCTAACCCTAACCCTAACTGAAAACCTCACACTAAACCTAACCCTCACCCTAAACCTAAACTTAACCCTAACCCTCACACTAAATGTAACCCTCACAATACCCTAAATCCTACCCCTCAGCCTAACCCTCACCCTAACCCTAACTGTAACCTTAAGCCTCACCCTATCCCTAACCCTAATCCTTTTTTTTAAATATTATTTTATTTTATTTGAAAACATACTGTACAGAGGGGCTACAATTACATGGGCAAGATAATGCATACATTTCTTACCAAGCATTGCAGCCTCCTCCTTTGTTTACCCTTCACCTCCCTTCCCAGCCTCCCCCCTCCCCCTACCCAATTATACCCCCCTCCCCCCCCACCGACATTGTAAAGCTGGTTTTGACATGACATTTTGTACTTCTCATTGTTGCAACAGGTCCACCTGAATGTAGCGACCGTCTACTCGACCAGCGAGAAAAAACGACCACCACACCAGGAGTCTTCTCAGATCACGCTTTGTTGGAGAGCCTTTTAGTTGTAGGAGAGCTTGGGCGCGAGAGAGCGTGCACCCGAAACATGGCCACTTATATAGGGAATAGGAACACGGGTCTTTCTATTGTTGGTCGCCTGCCTTTCACCGTCACCAGGTGTCATGGGATTGGCTGGGGACTCTACCTGGCTCGCGCATGCGCACAGCCCAGGCGTCCCGCCAAGCACCGTCTGGGGTGGTTACCTCAAAGCTGCAAGGGAGTGGGCGGAGTCTCGCCTCGGCTCCCTACAGTTCCCCCTTCTTTGTTTTATGGCAACAGGTAAGAGTAGAGGTTGGGCCTCTTTCTAAGACATTAATGAGAGGACCTTGCACTGGCCTTCGGCTGAGGGGCGCCTTCCCCAGTGATGACCAGGCCCATCCGATGCCTTTTTTGCAGAGGTGGGATCTTGGGCATCAACCCACTTGCAACCCAGCATGCTCTTCTTGAGGAGATGAGAACCATCTCCTCAAGTGCAGTGCACTTGCCTTGCACCCTGTCCCAAATTGCAAATTGCATACCTGTCCCGGTGCAATGGGATCCCCTGATCCCTCGGGGTGCTAAGGCTATGCAGAATGGTAAGGCGTAACTGCCTCTTAGAGCCGACAGCCCGATCTGGGGTGAGGATCCACTCTCCAAAGCGGCTAATGCTTGCAAGATAACAACCTTGTCCCTTCTGGTTTGGGCTCGAAGGCGACAGACCAACCATAGGCAGACCACGCATCCTCCCAAGCAGCAGGCTAAAAACATTCCGACTCCCACCCGCTCTTTGGAAAAGGACACCGCAGAGGCAATCCAGTCAGTAAATTGTAACAGCCCACAGCATCATCGGTTTAGCTATCACAGGGATTGCTATTAGCACTGTTGCTAACAGCAGGAAGATCAGCTGTATCAAGAGACGAATGGATGGCATCTTCAAGAGGGGGTTTTTCTGCAGTCTCCATCGGCCTGGTCAGTCTCGTTGGCACCCAGTGAGGTACTTCTTGACTCTGTGGAAAAACACAAACAGCTCCCCTGGATCTCGTTATTACCGGATCCGGTCCATACCATTTATTACTAATAACATCCTTCCACATAACCATGTCTTCAGTATCCATGGAGTCTCTTGTCATATGCCGATCTGTGGCAGACTGATCGTTGTCATTTAGAATTAAAAAATTAAGGGTAAAGAGCGCAAGAGAAAGTCTTTCCCTGGGGGACGCGGACTCAGCAATTCCCCCTTTTTGCTTTTGAAGCATTTCTTTTATGCTTCGATTAGCTGTTTCCACTATACCTTGTCCTTGAGGATTGTAGGGCAATCCGGTGGTGTGGGCAACCTGCATTTGTGCGCAAAAGGCGCGAAAACCATGGGAAGTATAAGCAGGGCCATTATCCGTCTTGAGTCTAAGGGGCTTTCCCCAAGATGCCCAAGCTTCTAAGCAGTGTATTCTGACGTGAGACACCTTTTCTCCTGCCAGAGGTGTGGCATGAATGACACCAGAAAAGGTGTCCACAGACACATGTAAATATTTCAACTTACCAAATTCCTTCAGATGAGTAACATCCATTTGCCATAGGGCGTTTGGTCTCAACCCCCTGGGGTTTACCCCCACATGGGGAGGATGAAGAAAGGTAACACAAGATTTACAGGCTTTAGCAATATCTCTTGCCACATGCCTGGACAAATTATATCTTTTCCTAAGGGTATTAGCAGGTACATGATACAATCTATGAAAGTCTTTTGCAGCAACCAGAGCCATAGCCCGAGTTGCCTGGTCCACCAAATCATTACACTTTGCCATCGGGCCCGGCAACATAGAGTGGGCACGAATATGTTCAATATAAAAATGATGTTTTCTGTTTAAGATAAGGGATTGAATCTGTAACAAAACATTAGAAATTGTACTGGCCTGCTTAACTGAAGCAGCAACTTCAAGAGAAGCAACGGCATTTACAACATATAATGAATCAGAAAATAAGTTAAAAGGTTGATCAAATCTTTTAAAAACTTCAAGCACAATTAAACATTCAACAGCCTGTGGGACATTCGGCCGAAAATTAAAGACTACCGGCTGTTTGTGTCCTTGAACAAAAAAGGCACCTTGTCCAGATTTTGATCCATCCGTAAAGATGGTCAGAGCATCAGCCAAGGGCTCCTTTGAAGTGACAACAGGAAAATACACTAAATTTTTGTTAACTATGGCAAGCAGAGGATGCTTAGGATAATGATTATCAATTACATTTGGAAATGAGCAAACAAGAATTGCCCACATATCCACTGTGGCTGCTAAAATTTCAACTTGCTCACGGGTGTATGGAATAATTAATTTATCTGGAATTTTTGCAAAGTGCATCAAACTATACTTTATACCCAAAATTGCCCTTTTTTATGTTTTTTATTTTTTATTTTTTATTTTTATTTTTTTTTCTCAGATCAAAATTGCCTGTTTAGCCACTAATTCAGGAAAATATTGAACAGTTTTTGCTCCCACAAAATCATTGCATTAATAGTTAGCCTTCGAAGCAAGGCAGTGGTATAATTGGCCGTCACTCCATAAGTCCGGACTGCCTCAACTAAATCCTTTAACTGGGAGTAGGAAACCGGCTCAAAATCTCTTTCATTAGTAACTGGATTTTCAAAAACTGGGAAAGCGGCTGCCAGCGGCGACCAGGTATTTTCTTTTATAAAGTGACTCTTCCCTGCCGGCAGGCACGGCGGGGGGGCCGACGGGTGAGGGGCAGCTCCGTTTCCTCTCCCTGGCTGCTGCGGTACTCCCACCCCTAGGGGGCGCCACCCCCATATCTGTCTGCCTCGTGCTCCACCGCAGCCTCTTCTAACTCTTCACTGGATCGAGCTGCTCTCCCTCCTCCTCTAACATTTCTTCCTCTGAGTCACTCACAAGATTACTATATTCTTTGTCCCGCCCTTCCACATGTAGGGCTGAGAACCGGTTTGTTTTTAAAGAAGGGCATGGGGGTCTCCTTGAGACCCCCTCCTCCCTAAAACCCTTCTCCTTTTGTGAGGGCTGCAGTCCCTCTTGCTTTAATTCTTTAGGATCCTTTTGTCTTTTTTCCCTTTTTCTTTTAGGCCTATTTTCCTCCCCCTTACTGTATGCTGACTCTGATAGACTATCCTGATGCTGCGTTAGTACTTTGCATCCTTCCTGGATTAAATCAAACCCTCCCTCCTCGAGGCAAGTGCGCACCATCAAAAAGACAAGCCACAAGGGAAGAAGCAATGTAAGCAACCAGTAAATATCTATATCTACAGTGAACAGCATACCGGGGGATATTTACCGGCGTCCCCTCTCCGCATGTTGAGTTCTGGCTCCGGTTTTCAGCCTCTCGCGCGGGTCCCATCCCTGGTTCGTTCCCGGGTTTCGGCACCACTTGTAGCGACCGTCTACTCGACCAGCGAGAAAAAACGACCACCACACCAGGAGTCTTCTCAGATCACGCTTTGTTGGAGAGCCTTTTAGTTGTAGGAGAGCTTGGGCGCGAGAGAGTGTGCACCCGAAACATGGCCACTTATATAGGGAATAGGAACATGGGTCTTTCTATTGTTGGTCGCCTGCCTTTCACCGTCACCAGGTGTCATGGGATTGGCTGGGGACTCTACCTGGCTCGCACACGCGCACAGCCCAGGCGTCCCGCCAAGCACCGTCTGGGGTGGTTACCTCAAAGCTGCAAGGGAGTGGGCGGAGTCTCGCCTCGGCTCCCTACACCTTAATCCTTAAACGACTTGGTTGTCCCCATCTCCTCCACATGTTATACTGACATCAAATATAGTCAAGGCGGGGGTTACACTGTGGAGGAGGGACATACAAAGCAACAAAGAAATAATCTTATAAATGCGTTAGAAACATATGCATGAAAGAAACGAAAACATTAAAATACATATTTAAGGGTTCATTTTCCTAACATCACATTATCTGACCTTTTCTGCTTGACTCATACCTATACTAGATATTGCAAATAAGGGAAACCATGGGACCTATGCTTCTTTGGGCCTGACTTACTTCACTTAATATAATTTTTTCCAAGCCTTTCCATTTCCTAACAAATGGGGAAATGTCATTCTTTCTGATCCTAACTCTAATCCTAATGCTCACCCTCACCCAAGCCCTCACCCTAACACTGACCCTAATCCTAAACCTCAACCTAACCCTAACCCTAAACCTCACCATCACCCTCACCCTCTAACCCTAACACTAACCCTAACCCTAACGCTGACCCTACCCTAATCCTAACCCTAACCCTAACCCTCACCCTAACCCTAACACTCACACTAACTGTAAACCTAACACTAATCCTAAACCTCAGCCTAACCCTCACCCTAAAATTAACCCTAACCCTAACCGTATACATCACCCTACCCCTCACCCTCACCCTAAACCTAACCCTAAATCTCACCCTCACCCTAACACACACCCTAACCGTTACCCTCGCCCTAACCATCATCCTAACCCTAACACTCACACTAAACCTTATCTCACGCTAACTCTAACGCTACCCATGAGCCTAAACCTCACACTAACCCTAAACTTAACTCTGCACCTCACCGTATCCCTAAACCTAACCCTAACCCTCAACCTCACACTAGCCCTCAGCTAACACTAACCCTAATCCTAACCCTCACCCTAACCCTAACCTTAACACACAACCTAACCCTAACCCTCACCCTGAATCTAAACCTCAACCTAACCCTAATTGTAACCCTCACCCTCCCACTAACCCTCACTCTAACCGAAACCCTAAACCTCACCCAACAATACGCCTCACCATAACAATAACCCTAAGCCTAACACTCACCCTCACCCTAACCCTCACCCTAACAATTACCCTCACATTAACCCTAACCCTAAACCTAAAACTCACCCTCACCCTCAAACTCAGCCTAACACTAACCCTAACCATCACCCTAACCCTCAACCTCACGCTAACTCTAACACTAACCCTCACCTTAACCCACACCCTCACTCTCATCCTAAACCTAACCCTAAACTTCACACTATCCCTAACCCTAAAACTTATCCTCACCCTAACCCTAATGCTAACCCTAAGCCTAACCCTCACACTAAACCTAACCCTCACCCTAAGCCTAATCCTAACCCTCACCCTCACCCTAACCCTTAACCTCAACTTAACCCTACCTCTAACCGTAACCCTAAACCTCACACTAAACCTAACCCACACCCTAACCCTAACCCTATCCGTAACCCTTACACCCACACTCACCCTTACTTTCAGTCTAACCCAAACCGTAACATTAATCCTAACCCTAACCCTCACCCTCAGGCTCACCCTGAACCTAACCCTAACCCAAACCCTCACCCTAACTCTAAAGCTAACAATAACCCTATCTCTAATCCTAAACCTAAACCTCATCCTAAACCTAACCCTAACCCTAACACTCACCCTAACCCAAACGCTAACCCTATCCTCACGCTAACCCTAATCCTAATCCTCACCCTCAACTTAAAGCGAACGCTAACCCTAACCCTCACACTAAACATAACCCTCACCCTTAACCTAACCCTCAACTTAACCCTAACCCTAAACCTCAACCTCACCCTAATCCTCACCCAAACCTTACCCTCATCCTCACGCTTACCCTCAAACTAACCCTAAACCTCAACCTAACCCTAACCCTCACCATCACCCTCACCATAAGCCTAACCGTAACCCTAACCCTAACCCTAACCCTCACCCTAACACTAACCCTCAGCCTAAACCTAATGCTAACCCTAATCCTCAGACTAACCCTTACTCTAACCCTAAGCCTAAACCTAACCCTCACCGTCACCCTAATCCTCACCCTAAACCTAACCTAAACCAAACCCTCACCCTCACCCTAAACTTCACCCTCGCCTAGGCCTCACCCTAACCGTAACCCTAACCTTAACCCTTAAACTAAACCTAACCCTCAAACTCACCCTCAAACAAACCCTCACCCGAAAGCTAAACCTAACCCTAACCCTCAACCTAACACTCACCCTTACACTTACCCTCAACCTAACACTCACTCTCATCTTAAACCTAACCCTAACCCTCATCCTAGCCCTCTCCCTAGCCCTCACCTTAATCCTAAACCCTCACCCTCACCCTCACCCTCACCCTCAAACTAACCTTACCCCTCACCCTCACCCTCACCCATACCCTAACCCTAACCCTAACCCTCACCCTAACACTAATGCTAACCCTATTTCTCACCCTAAACCTAAACCTACATCTATCCCTCAACCTCACCCTCAGCCTAAACCTCACCCTAACTCTAACCCTAACCCTCACCCTAACCCTTACCCTAAACTTAACCCTAACCCTCATCGTAAATCTAACCCTAAACCTAACCCTCACCCTAACCCTGACTCTCACCCTAACCATCACCATAACCCAAACCCTAACCCTCACCCTCACCCTAAACAACCCTAACACTAAACTTCACCCGAACCCTAACGTTTACCCAAACCCTCACCCTCACATTAAACTTAACCCTAAACCTTACCCACACCCTAACCCTAAACCTAACCCTAACTCTCCCACTAATCCTAACCCTCACCCTAACCATAACCCAAACCCTCACCATCACCCTAACCATTACCCTAACCTTAACCATCACCCACACCCTAACCCTAACCATCACCCACTCCCTAGTCCTCACCCAAACCTTTACCCTCACCGAACCCGAACCCTCACCCTAACCATCACCCTGACCCAAACCCTCACCCTAATGCTCAATCTCACACTAATCCTCACCCTAAACATAACCATAACATTTACCTACCACAAACCCTCACCCTCACACTCACCCTAAACCCCACCCTCACCATATCCATAACCCTAACCATACCCCTCACCCTACCCCTCACCCTAACACGAACACTAATCCACACCCTCACACTAACACTCACTGTTTTTCTAAACCTCAACCTAACCCTAACACTCACCCACAGCCTAACCTTCACCAAAAACCTCACCCTCAACCTAACCCTAACTCTAACCCTAACCCTAACCCTCACCCAACCCTAACACTAACCCTAACCCTCACCCTCTGCCTAAAGCTCACCCTAATCCTTACCCTCACCCTAACCCTCACACTAATCCTAAACCTTACCCTAACACTAACCCTACCCCTCCCCCTTACCCTGACCCAAACCCTAATGCTAAACCTAACTCTCACTCTAACCTTAAGCCAAAACTATATCCTCACCCTTACCCTTACCCTCTATCAAACGGTCACCCTCACGCTGACCCTCACCCTCAATCAAAACATCACGCTAACCCTAACCCTCACCCTAACCCAAACCCTCACCCTAATCCTAACCCTCCCTCTAAACCTCAAACTCAACCTAATCCTCACCCTAACCATAACCCTATCCCTTAACTAACCCAAAACCTCACTCTCACTCTAAACCAAAAACTCAACCTAAGCCTCACCCTAACCATAATCCTAACCCTATCCCTCACCCTCATATTCACCCTCACCCTCAGCCTGCCCCTAACCCTAAACCTAATCCTAACCCTAAATTTCACACTCACCCTGACCCTCACCGTAACCCTAACCCTAACCCTCACCCTAACCCTTAACCAGACCATAATCCTTACCCTAACCCTAAGCGAAAAACTAACCCTCACTCTACCCCTCACCCTAACCCTAATCCTAACTCCACCATGACCCTAACCTTCATCATAACCTTTGCCCTCACCCTAAACTTCACACTAAACCTAACCCTAACCCTAACCCTAACATTCACCCTCACCCTAAACCTAACCCTAACTGACACCCTAAGCCTCACCCTAAACCTAACGCTAACCCTAAACCTCACCCTCATCTTAACACTCACCCTAAACCTTACCCTCACCCTAATCCTAATCCTCTCCCTAAACCTAACCTTCACACTAGCCATAACCCTCACCCTACCGCACATGTTTACACTCAACCTATCCCTAACCCTAACCCTAAACCTAACCTTATCCCTTACCTACACAAAAACCTCATGCTCACCCTCACCCTAACCCTAACCCTCACCTTAACCCTAACACTTACTCTCACACTAACCCTCATCCAAAAGATAATCCTCTCTCTAACTCTAAACCTAAACCTTACATTAACGAAACCCTCACCCTCACCCTCACGCTAACCCTAAACCTAACCCTCACCCTCACCCTAACACTCACACTAAACCTTACCCTAACACTAAACCTAAACCTAAACCTTATGCTAACCCTCACACTAACCCTAACACTCACCCAAACCCTAAACATAACACTAACATTAAACCTCATCCTAAACCTCAGCCTGACCTTAACCATAACCCTAAACCTAAACCTCACCCTTACCCTAAACCTACCCCTTAATGTCAACCTAACCCTCACCCTAACCCTAAACCTAACCCTAACCCTCATCCTAACCCTAACAATCACCCTCACTATAACCTGAAACCTAAACCTAAACCTCACCCTAACCCTAAACCTAACCCTCATCCTCACCCTAACACTCACCCTCACCCTAACCCTAACCCTAACCCTAACCCTCACACTAACCATAACCCTCACACTAAAACTTACCCTTCCCCTGACCCTAACCCTCAACATAATCCTAAGCCTAACCCTAACCCTCACCCTCACCCTCACCCTCACCCTAACCCTAACCATACCACTCACCCTAAACCTCATGTAACCCTAACCCTAACGCTAACACTCATCGTAACACTAACCCTAATCCTAACCCTCACCCTCACCCTTACCCTCAGCCTAAACCTAACCCTCACCCTACCCCTTACCCTCACCCTACCATAACCCTAAACCTCACCCTAAACCTCACCCTAACCCTAACTCTAAACCTAACACTAACCCTAACCTTCACTCTAACCCTCACCCTAAAACTAACCTAACCCTAACCGTAACCATCACCGTACCCCTCACCCTAAACCTAACCCTAACCCTAAATCTCACACTCACCCTAACACTCACCCTAACCCTTACCCTCGCCTTAACCATCACCCTCACCGTAACCCTCACCCTAATCCTAACCCAAACCCTAACCCTCACACTCACCCTAACCATAACCCTAACCCTAACCCTCATTCTAACCCTCAACCTAACCCTAACGCTTAACCCCAAACCTCACCCTCACCCTAAACATTACTCTCACCCTAACCTCAATGGTTACCCTAACCCTCACGCTACCCGTAAACCTAATACTCAACCTCAACATAAACCTAACCGTAACCCTAACCCTCACACTAAACCTAATCCTCACGCTAACCCTAACCCTACCCCTCAGCCTAACCCTCACCCTAACCCTAACCCTAAACCTCAACCTAACACTAACCCTAACCCTCACCATCACCCTAACCATCACCATCACCCTCACCCTAAGCCTAACCCTAATGCTCACCCTAACCCTAACCCTCACCCTAACCCTAACCATCACCCTAACCCTAACCATCACCGAAACCCTTACCCTCACATTAACCCTCACGCTAACCCTAACCTTAACCCTCACCCTTAACCTAAGCCTAACCCTAACCCTCACCCTCTCGCTACCCTTAACCGTCAGCCTAAACCTAACCCTAACCCTAACACTAACCGAAACAATCACACTAAACGTAACCCTCACCCTAAACCTAAACCTAACCCTAAACCTCAGACTAAATGTAATCCTCACAATAACCCTAATCCTACCCCTCAGCCCAACCCTCACCCTATCCCTAACCGTAATCTTAAGCCTCACCCTATCCCTAACCCTAACCCTAACACTCACCCTCACCCTTGCCCTCACCCTAACACTGAATCTAACCCTAAGCTCACCCTAAACCTCACCTCACCCTAAACGTAAGGCTCACCCTTACCCTAACCGTAACCCTCCCCCTAACCCGCACCCTCACCCTCAGCCTAAACTTAACCCTAACACTAATCCTAACCCTAACCCTCACCCTCACCCTATACCTCACCCTAAACATTACCCTCACCCTAACCCCAATGCTAAACCTAACCCTCACGCTAACCGTAACCCTAATCCTCACCCTAAACATAAACCTAACCTTCACACTAAACCTAGACCTCACCCTTACCCTAACCTTTACCTTAACCCTAACCCTAATCCTAACCCTCACCCTCACCCTAATTCTCACAGTAAACCTTACCCTCACCCTCAACTTTATGCTCAAACTAAACCTAAACCTGAACCTAACCCTAACACTAACCCTCACCATCACCCTAACCCTAAGCCGAAGCCTCACACTAATCCTAACCCTCACCCTAACCGTAAACCTTCACCTCACCCTAACCCTCACCCTAACACTAACCATTACCCTAACGATCACCCTAACACTAACCCTAATCCTCACACTTACCCCAACCCTCATTGTCACCCTAACGCTCAACCTAATCCTAACCCTCACCCACACATTAACTCTCATCCTCACTCGAACACTCACCTTCACACTAATCCTCACCTCACCTAAACATCATCCTAACCATTACCCTCACCCTAACCCTAAACCTATCCCTCACCCTAAACCTAACTCTCACTCTAACCCTCACTCTCACCCTAATCCTCTCCCTAACCCTAAACCTAACCCTTACCCTAAACATAACCCTCACCGTCACCCTCACCCTAACCCTAACCATAACCCTAACCCTAATCCTACCCTAACCCTAAACCTAACCCTAACCCTCGACCTAACCCTTAACCTAACATTAACCATAGCACTCACTCTAACCCTCACCTTAACTCTAAGCCTAACCCTAAACCTCACCCTCACGCTAACCCTCACCCGAAAACTTACCCTCACCTAACCCTAACCCTTACACTAAACATAACTCTCACCCTAACCCTAACCATACCCCTCACCCTAACCCTCATTCTAACCCTAAACCTAACCCCAACCCTCACCCAAAACCTAACCCTAACACAAACCCTCACCCTCAGCCAAAACCTACTCCTAACCCTAACCCTCAGCTTCAACCTAACCCTCACCCTCACCCGAACCCTCACCCTAAGCATTACCCTCACCCTAACCCCAAAGCTAACCCTAACCCTCACACTAAACCTAACGCTAATCCTCACACTCAACATAAACATAACCCTAACCATAACCCTCACACTAAACCTAACCCTCACCCTAACACTCACCCTCATGCTCACCTTAACCGTCAGCCTAACCCTAACCCTAACCTTAACACTAACCGAAAACTTCACACTAAACCTAATCCTCTCCGTAAACCTAAGCCCAAACCTAACCCTTATACTAAATGTAACCCTCAAAATAACCGTAATCCTACACCTCAGCCTAACTCTCACCCTAACGATAACTGTAACCCTAAGCCTCAGCCTCACCCTAGCCCTCACAATAACACTGACCCTAACCCTAACCCTCACTCTAACCCCCACCTCACCTTAAACATAACCCTGACCCTTACCCAAACCGTAACCCTCACCCTCAGCCTCAAGCTAACCCAAACCTTAACCATAAACCTAAACCTCACCCTAATCCTAACTCTAACCCTAACTCTCACCCTCACCCTAAACCTGACCCAAACCCTTACCATCACACTAAGCCTCACCATAACCCTAACATTAACATTAACCATAGCACTCACCCTAACCCTAACCTTAACACTAACCCTAACCCTAACTCTCACCCTCACCCTAACCCTCACCCTAAACCTTACCCTCACCCTAACCCTAACCCTCACACTAAACATAACCCTCACCCTAACCCTTACACTAACCCTAACCCTCACCCTCACACTAACCCTAAACTTTACCCTAAATTTCAACCTAACCCTCACCCTAGCCCTAATCCTAAACCTAACCCTCATCCTCACCTTAACACTCACCCTCACCCTAACCCTAACCCTAATCCTAACCCTCACACTAACCCTAACCCACACACTAATCCTTACCTTACCCCTCACCTTAACCCACAACCTAAACCTAACCCTATCCCTAACGCTCATCCTAACCCTAACCCTCACCATCACCCTTACCCTCACCCTAACCCTAAACCTACCCCTCACCCAAACCCTCATCCTCACCCTAAACCTAACCCTAACCCTCAGCCTCAACCTCAACCTCAACCTAACCGTAACCCTCATCCTAAATGTTACCCTTACCCTAACCTAAACTTAACACTAACCTGAACCCTCACCCTAACCCTAACACTCACCCAAAACCTAACCCTAACACTAACCCTAAACCTCACCCTAAACCTCACCCTAACCCTAACCCTAAACCTAACCCTAAAACTAACCCTCACCCTATCCCTCACCCTAACCCTAATCCTAACCCTAACCCTCAACCTCACCCTAATATTCACCCTAACACTTACCCTCACCCTGATCCTAACCCTAACCCTAAACCTAACCCTCAACCTTACCCTCACCCTAACCTTATCCCTAACCCTCACCCTCACCCTAACCCTCACCCTCACCCTAACCCTAACCCTAACCCTCACCCTCACCCTAAACCTAACCCTACCCCTATCCCTAACCCTCATCCTAACCCTAACCCTAACTCTAACACTCTTCGTAACCCTAACCCTAACCCTAAACCTCACCCTCACCCTAACCCTAACCTTAACCCTAACCCTACCCCTTACCTTCACCCTACCCTAACCCTAACCCTAAAACTCACCCTAACCCTAAAACTCACCCTAACTGTAAACCTAACACTAACCCTAACCCTCAAACTAACCCTCACCCTAAAACTAATCCTAACCCTGTCACCATCACCCTACCCCTCACCCTAACCCGAACACTAACACGAAATCTCACCCTCACCCTAACACTCACCCAAACTGTTAACCTCGCCCTAACCATCACCCTAACCCTCACCATAAACCTAACCCAAACCCTAAAGCTCACCCTCACCCTAACCATAACCCTAACACTAACCCTCATCCTAACCCTCAACCTAACCCTAACGCTAACACAAAACCTCACCCTCACCCTCCCCGAAACCATAACCCTAACCCTAACCCTCATCCTAACCCTCACCCTACCCTAACCCTAACCCTAACCCTCACCCTAACTCTAACACTCACCCTAAATGTAAACCTACCACTAACCGTAACCCTCTCCCTAACCCTCACCCTAAAACTAACCCTAACCCTAACTTTAACCATCACCCTACCCCTCACTCTAAACCTATCCCTAACTCTAAATCTCACCCTCACCCTATCCCTAATCTTAACTCTCACCCTAACCCTAACCCTCACCCTAACCCTAACCCTCACTGTAACCCTTACCCTAACCCTAACCCTCACCCTAACCTATCCTTAACCCTCACTTTAGCCCTCACCATTAACCTAACCCTAACCCTCACCCTAAAGCTAACCCTTATCCACACCCTAACCTTTACCCTCACGCGAACACTCACCCTCACACTAACCCTCACTCTCACCCTAAATATCACCCTAACCCTAACCCTCACCCTAACCCTAAACCTAGCCCTCACCCTATCCCTAACCTTCACCCTCACCCTTTCCCTCAACCTACGCCTAAACCTAAACCTAGGACTAACCCTAAACCTAACTGTCACCCTCAACCTCACCCTCAGTCTAACAGTAACCCTAACCCTAATCCTAACCGTCACCCTCACCCTCACCCTAACCCTCATCCTCACCCTAACCCTCATCCTAACCCTAAACCTCACCCTTAGCCTAACCCAAACCCTAACCCTTATCCTTACCCTAACCGTAACACTTACTCTAACCCTAAAAGTCACACTAAACCTAACAATCACCCTAACCCAAACCCTAATTCTAACCTTATCCTTCACACCTACCCTCACACTTACCCTCAGCCTAACCCTCAGCCTAACCCTAATCCTAACCCTAAAGATCACCCTCATGCTAGCTCTAACACTAACCCTAACCCTCACACTAAACTTATCCCTCACCCTTACCCTAACCCTCAACCTAACCCTAACCCTAACACTAACCCTCAATCTTACCCTAATCCTCAACCTTAACCCTAACCATCACACTAAACCTAACCCTCACGCTAACCCTAACTCTAACCATGAGCCTAACCCTCACACTAACCCTAAGCCTAATTCTACACCTCACCCTATTCCCAACCCTAAACCTAACCCTATCCCTCACCTTCATATTCACCCTCACCCTCAGCCTAACCCTAACCCTAAACCTAATCCTAACCCTAAACTTCATCCTCACCCTCACCCTAAATGTAACCTAACCCTAAATCTAACCCTCACCCTACCCCTCACCCTAACCCTAACCCTAATCCAAAACTTCAACCTAAACCTTATCCTCACCTTAACTCCCATCCTAAACCAAAACCTAACCCTTATCCTAACACTCATCCTAACCCTCAACCTAACCCTAACCCTAACCCTAACCTTAAACATCACCCTAAACCTCACCCTAACCGTAACTCTCACCTTCATCCTAACACTCACCCTAACCCTTACCCTCACCCTAACCGCAAACCTAAACCTAACCATCATACTAACCCTAAACCTCACCCTAACCCTAATCCTATCATTCACCCTAACCCTCACCCTAACCCTACTGCTCAGCCTAAGCCTCACCGTAACGCTATTCCTCACCCTCAAACTCACTCTAAATCTTAACCTAAACCTTACCCTAACCCTCACCCAAACCCTCACCCTAAAACTTATCCTCACCCTAACCCTAACCCTCACAATAACCCTAACCCTATCCCTCACCCTAATCTTCAACCTCAGCCTTACCCTCAACCTAACGCTCACACTAACCCTAACCCAAACACTAACACTCCCCCTAAATCTCACCCTCACCCTAACCCTAACCTTAACCCTAAACATCACTGTAACCCTCGTCCTAATTCTAACCCTAATCTTAACCCTATTCCTCAACCTCACCCTCACCCTAATGGAAACCCCAAACCTAACCCTAAACCTCACCTTCACCCTAACCCTAACTCTAACTCTGACTCTAACCCTAAACCTCACACTAAACCTCACCCTAACCCTCAACCTAACCCTAACTCTAACCCTAACCCTCAACCTCATCCTAACCCTAACCCTAACCCTCACCCTAACCCTCACCATAACGTTAACCCTAACACTAATCCTCACCCTCTCCCTAACCCACACCCTCACCCTACACATCCCCTAACCCTAACCCTCTTCATAATCTTAAACCTAAACCTCACCCTAACCCTAACCCTCACCCTAAATTTCACCCTCACCCTAATCCTCACCCTAACCCTAACCCTAACCCTTACCCTAACACTAAATCTCATCCTCACCCTCAGCCTAACCCTCATCCTCACCCTAAACTGAACCCTAACACTAACCCTCACCCTAGACCTCACACTAACCTTAACCCTAATCCTAACACCCACCCTCAACCTAATCCTAACCATCACACTTACCCTAACCCTCACACTAACCATAACCCTCATCATAACCCTAACCCTAACCCTCTCCCTAACCCTAAACCTAACCCTAAGGCTAACCCTCACCGTAACCCTCACCCTGAAGCTAACCCTCATTCTCACCCTAACCCTCACCCTAACCCTAACCCTCAACCACACCTTAACCCTCACCTTGACCCGAACTCTCACCCAAACCCTCACCGTAACCTTCACCCTAAACCTTACCCTCACTCTAAGCCTCACACTAACCCTAAATGTAGCCCTCAACTTCAACCTCACACTAAACCTAACCCTAACCCTCACCCTAACAGTAACCCTCACCCTAACCTTATAACTCACCCTAACCCTAATCCTAACCCCAAACCTGAATCTCAGCCTAACCTTCACCCTAACCCTTACACTCACCCTAACCCTCACCCTATCGGTAACCCTCACCCCAAACCTAACCCTGCCCCTAAATCTCACCCTCAACCTAACCTTCACGCTAACCCTTACCTGACCCTAACCCTGACCCTCAACCTCACCTTCACCCTAAGCCTTACCCTCACCCTAATCCTCACACAAACACTAGCTCTAACCCTAACCCTCAAGCTAAACCTCACCATAACCCTAACCCTAACCCTAACACTAAACATCAGCCTAACACTCACCCTCACCCTAACCCTAAACCTTACCCTCACCCTAACCCTAACCCTAAACCTAAGTCTAACCCTCACACTAACCCTAAACCTCACCCTAACCCTAACCCTAAGCCTCACACTACCCCTCATCCTAACCCTAATACTCACCCTAACCATAATCCTAAACCTAACCCTCAACATCACCCTAACCCTCATGGTTACCCTAACCCTCACCCTAACCTTAACGCTCACCCACACCCTAACCCTCAAGCTCACCCTCATCCTCACCCTAAACCTCACCCTCAACCTAGGCCTCACCATAATGGTAACACTAACCCTAACCCTTACCTAATCGAAACCCTCACCCTCACCCTCACCCTCACCCTAACCGAAACTCTCACCCTCATCCTCACTCTCACGGTCACCCTCATCCTAACCCTAACCCTCACCGTCACCCTAACCCTTACCTTCACCCTAACCTGAACCCTCACCCGAACCTTCACCTCCCAGTAACACTCACCCTCACCCAAAACATCACCCTAACCCTAACCTTCACCCTCACCCTAACCCTAACTTTCACCCTAACCCTAACCCTCCCTCTAACCCTCAAACTCACCCTAATACTCACCATAACCATAACCATAACCCTTACCTAAGCGAAACCCTCACCCTCACCCTCACCCTCACTCTAAACCTAACCCTAACCCAAACCCTCACAATATCAGTAACACACCCTAACCCTAACCTTTACACTAACCCTAAACTTAACCTTAACCCTCACCCTAACCCTACCCTCACCTTACCCTCACCATAAGCATAACTGTAAACCTCACCCTCACCCTAACACACACCCTAACACTTAGCCTAAGCCTAACCCTCAACCTCATCCTAACCCTAACCCTAAACCTCACCCTAAACCTCACCCTAAACCTCCCACTCACCCTAACACTAACCCTCACTGTAACCCTAACCTTAACCCTAACCCTAACCCTCACTCTAAACCTAACCCTCACGCTAAACTTCACCCTCACCCTAATCCTCACCCTAAACCTACCACTAACACTTACCCTAACCCTCACCCTCACCCTCATTCTAACCCTAACGCTAACCCTAATCCTAACCCTAACCCTCACTCTCAACTTCACCCTAATTCTAACCCTAACCCAACCCTAACCCTCACGCTAATCCTATCCTTAAAATTAAACTTTACCTCACCCTCACCCTCACCCTTATTCTAAAACTAACCCTAAAACCTAAACCTAGTCCTAACCCTAAAACTCACCCTAAACTTCACCCTAACCCTCACTCTCACCCTCACCCTTACCCTAAACCTCACCCTCATCCTAACCCTCACCCTAAACCTTACCCTCACCGTAACCCTAACCTTAACCTTACCCTAACCCTCACACTAACACTAAAACGAACGCTCTACCTAACCCTAACCCAAACCCTCACCGTAAATATAACCCTCAGCTAACCCTCACTCTCACCGTAAGCCTAACACCATAACCCTAAACCTAAACCTAACCCTCAACCTAACCCTAACACTCAACCTCACCCTAACTCTCACCCTAACCCCAACCCTCAAACCTCACCCTCACCCTCACTATCACCCTAACCCTCACCCTAAACCTAACCCTCACCCACAGTCTAACCCTGACCTTCACCTGAACACTCACCCTCACACTAAATGAAACCGTAACCCTAAACATCACCCTACCTCTAACCCTCACCCTAACCCTAACTCTAAACCTCACCCTAACCCTAACCCTCAACCTCACCCTAAGCCTAACCTTAAACCTAACAGTAAGCCTAAACCTAACTCTCACCCTCACCCTCACCCTAATGCTAACACTAAACCTAACAATAAAACTCACCCTCACGATTACCCTAAACCTAACCCTAACCCTCACCTTAACCATAACCCTTTCCCTCACCTTCACCCTCACCCTAACCCTAACACTAACCCTAAACCTAACACTCACCCTAACACTAACCCTCGCCCTATCCCTAACACTCACCCTGACCCTAACCCAAACACTAACACAAACATAAAACTAACCCTCAACCTAAACCTCACCCTGACCGTAACCCTAACCCTAACCCTCACCCTACGCCTCACCTTTACCCCAACCCTCACCCTAACCCTTACCCTCACCCTATCCCTCACCAAAACCCTTATCCTAACCCTAATCCTGACCCTTACTCTAACCCTAACCCTCACACTAATCCTAACACTAACCCTAAATTATACCCTAGTCCTCACCCTAATCCAAACCCTAACCTTAAACCTCACCCTCACCCGAACCCCCACACTCACCCTAACCCTAAACATCAGCCTAAACCAAACCCTCATCCCATCCCTAACTGTAACCCTCACCCTAAACCTAACCCACAACCTCGCCCTCAACCTAATCCTAATCCTCACCCTAACCCTAACACTCACCCTAACACTAATCCTAACACTCACACTAAACATAACCCTAACCCTCAACCCAAACATAACCCTAACCCTCAACCGAACCCTAACCCTCACATTCACCCTAACTCTCATCCTAAACCTAACCCTCAACCACACCCTAACCCTCACCCTCACCCAAACACGCCCTCACACTAACCCACAACCTCACCCTAAACCTAAACCTCACCCTAACCCTCACCCTAACCCTCACATTCACCCTAACCCAATCCCTCACCCTCACCCTCAACCTAACCCTAACCCTCATTTTAACCCTAACCCTCACCCTAACCCTAACTCTAACCCTCACCCTCAACCTAACCCTCACCCTAACGCTAACCCTAACTTTCACCTTAATCCTTACTCTTACCCTAACCCTAGGCCTCACCCTCACCCTAACCCTAACACTAACACTAACCCTAACCCTCAACCTAAGCCTTACCCTAACCCTAACCCTAATTTTCACCCTCACCCTATTCCTAACCCGAACCTTCACCCTCACCCTCACCCTCAGCCTAACAGTAACCGAAACTCTAACCCTCACCCTCAACCTCACCCTCACCCTAACCCTAATCCTAACACCAACTCTCACCCTAACTCTAACCCTAACACAAACCTAACCCTCTACTAAGCCTAACCCTAACCCTAAACCTTACCCTAGCCCTCACCCTCAACATAAAACTAACCCTAACCCTAACCCTCACCCTCACCCTCACCCTAACCTTCACCCTATCCCTAACATTAACCCTAACCCTCACGCTCACACTAAACCTCACCAAAACCCTTATACTCACTCTAACCCTGACCCTAACCTTAACCTTAACCCTCACACTAATCTTAACCCTAAACATAACCGTAACCCTAAATTTCATCCTAACCCTCATCCTAACCCTAACACTAAGCCAAACCCTCACCCTAACCTTAACCCTAATGATAACACTCACCCTCACCCTAACCCTCAAAGTCACCCTAAACCTCACCCTAACCCTAACACTCAATCACAACCTAAACCTCACCCTCCTCCGAACCCTCACCCGAAACCTAACAGTAAAGATCACCCTAAACAGAACCCTCAACCTAACCTTAATACCAACCTTCACGCTAAATCTAACCCTCAGCCTCACCCTCACCATCATCGTTAGCCTAACCCAAACCCTAACCATAAACGAAACGCTCACCCTAACCCTAAACCTAACCCTAACACTCAAACTAGCCCTAACCCTCATCCTCACCCTAACCCTAACGCTAAACCTCACCCTAACCCTCGCGGTCACACTCACACTCACCCTCACCCTAAGCCTAACCCTAAACCTAACACTAACCTTAAACCTAAATCTCACACTCACCCTCACCCTTACACTAACCCTAAAACCTAACGCTAACCCTCACCCTCACAATCACCCTAAACCTAACCCTAACCCTAACCCTTATCTTCACCCTCACCCTAACACTATCCCTCAAACTCACCCTCAAGCTAACCGAAACCTAAATCTCACCCTCACCCTAACGCTAAACCTCACCCACAACCTAACCCTTACCCTCACCCTAACACTCACCCTCACACTAACCCACACCCTCACCCTAAATATAAACTTAACTCAAACCGTCACCCTCACCTTTACCCTAAGCCTAAACCTAAACTTACTATTAACCCTAAACCTAACTCTCACCCTATCACCCGAAAGTTAACCCTAATCCTAACCCTAACCCTCACCCTCTTCCTCACCCTAACCCTAACCCTAACCCTCACCCTAAAAGTCACCCTCACCCTAACCCTATTCCTCACCCTCAACCTCACCCTAACCCTAACCCTAACACTAAACCTAAACCTAACCCTCAACCTATGACTAACCCCAACCCTAAACCTAAACCTCACACTCACCCTAACCCTAAACCTAACCCTCTCCCTCACCCTCACCCTCAGCCTAACACTTACCCTAACACTAAACCTCACCTGCAACCTCATACTCACCCTAACTCTCAACCTCACCCTAAACCTCACCTTCACTGTCACAATGACCCTAACCCTAATCCTAAACTTCACACCATCCCTAACCCTAATCCTTATCCTCAGCCTAACCCTAACGCTAACCCTAACCCTAACCCTCACACTAACCCTAAACCTCAACCTAACCCTAACCCTCACTCTCACCCTAAACCTAACCCTCACCCACAACCTTACCGTAACACTCACACAAACACTCACTCCCACACTAACCCACACCCTCACCATAAACACCACCCTAACCCTAACACTCACCCTAACCCTAACCCTAACCCTCATCTTAACGCTAACCCTATCCCTCACCCTTAGCCTCAACCTAACCCTAAACCTAACCCTAACCCTCACCCTAAGCCTAACCCTATCCCTCACCCTAAACCTCACCATAAACCTAACACTAAATTTCACCTTAATCCTCACCCTTAAACTAACCCTAACAATCACCCAAGCCCTCACCCTCCCGCTAACCCTCACCCTCACCCAAAACATCACGCTAAACCTAACCCTCACCCTAACCCTAACCCTAACCCTCACCCTAACCCTAACTCTCAAACTCAACCTAATCCTCACCCTCAACATAACACTAACCCTTACCTAACCCAAACCCTCACCCTCAACCTAACCATCACAGTCAACATAGCCCTCACCCTAACCCTAACCCTAATCCTCATCCTCATCCTAACCCTCACTCTAACCCTTACCCTTACCGTAACCCTAACCTTAACCCTAACCCTAACCCTCACACTAATCCTAACCCTCACCGTAAACCTAACCCTAACCCTCACCCTAACACTCAGCCTAACCCTAACTGAAACCCTAACCCTAACCATAACCCTAACACTAACCGTCAATTTCACCCTGATCCTCACCCTAACTCTAAACCTACCCCTCACCATAACGCTCATCCTAAACCTAACCCTAATCCTAAAACTCACCCTAACACTAACCCTAACCCTCAATTTAAACCTCATCCTCAACCTTACCCTGAACCTACCCCTCACCCTAACCTTCATCTTCACCCAAACCCTCACCCTAACCCTCACCATAACCCTAACCCTAAACCTAACCCTCACCCTCACCCTAACTTTCTCCCTAACCCTAACCCTAACCCTCACTCTCACCCTAACCCTAACCCTCACCCTCATATTCACCCTCACCCTAATCTTAACCCTACCACTCACCCTACTACTCATCCTAATCCTAACCCTAAGTCTAACACTAAACATAATACTAACCCTAACCCTTACCCTCACCCTCACCCTCAGCCTAACACTTACACTAACCCTAAACCTCACCCACACCCTCACCCTCAACCTAACCCTCAGCCTCACCCTAACCCTCATCCTCACCCTCAACTTCACCCTAACCCTAACACTAACCCTCACACTAAACCTAACCATCACCCTAACCCTAACCCTAAGCCTAAACTTAACGCTCACCCCCCAACCTCAACCTTACCCTCAGCCTAACCCTAACCCTAATCCTAATCCTAACCCTAACCCTCACCCTCATGCTCACCCTAAACCTAACCCTAACACTGAGCCTCACATAACTCTAAAGCTGACACCAACCCTAACCCTAACCCTAATGCTAAACCATACCGAAAACCTAAACCTAACCCTAAGCCTCACCCTAAACTTAACCCTAACTCTAAACCTCTCCCTAACACTAACCCTAATCCTCACCCTCACCATAACCCTAACCCGAACCCGAACCATAACCCTCACACTAAACTTATCCCTCACCCTCACCCAAATCCTCACCCAAAATTTTAACCTCACCCTCCCCCTTACCCTCAAACTAGCCCTCACCCTCATGCTCACCCTATCCCTAACCGTAACCCTCACATAACTCTAAAGCTAACAATAACCCTAACCCTAACCCTAATTCTAAACCTCACCCTAAACCTAACCCTAAACCTAAGCCTCACCCTAAACTTAACCCTAACCATAAACCTCTCCCTAAACCTAACGCTAATCCTCACCCTCACCCTCACCCTAACCCTAACCCTAACCCTCACACTAAATCTATCCCTCACCCTCACCCTAATACCCTAAATCTTACCCTCACCCTTACCCTTACCCTCACATTAACCCTAACCCTCAACCTAACCCTAAACCTAAACCTCATCATCAACCTCACCCTCAGCCTAACCCTAACCCTCACTCTAATCCTAACCCTAACTCTCACCCTCACCCTCACCCTAACCCTCAACCTCACCCTCACCCTCACCCTAACACTAACCCTAACCCTAACCCTCACACTAAACCTAACCCCCATGCTAACCCTAACCCTACCACTAAGCCTAACACTCACACTAACCCTTACCCTAATACTACACCTCACCCTATCCCTAACCTTATCCCTAAACTTCAACCTCACCATAGTCCTCAGCTAACACTAACCCTATCCCTAACCCTCACATTCACCGTCACCCTAACCCTCACCCTAACACTAACACTCAACCACACCCTAAACCTCACCCTCACCAGAACCCTCACTCTCACCCTAATCATAAACATCACCCTAAACTGAACCCTCACCCTACCTCTAACCCTAAAACTCACCCTAAACCTAACCCTCACCCTCCCTCTCCCCCTCCCCCTCCCCCTAAGCATAACCCTCACCCTAATGCTCATCCTAAACCTAACCCTCACCCTAACCTTAACCCTAACACTCAACCTATCCCTAACCCTCACCCTAATCCTAACCCTAAACCTCAACCTCACACTAAACATCACCGTCACCCTAACATTCACCCTAACCCTAACCCTCACCCACACCCTAACCTTCACACTCACACAAACACTCACTTTCACACTAACCCACACCCTCACCTTAAACATCACCCTAACCCTAACACTCATCCTAACCCTAACCCTAACCCTCATCTTAACGCTAACCCTATCCCTCACCCTCACACTCACCCTAACCCTAAACCTAACCCTAAACCTCACCCTAAACGTAACCCTATCTCTCACACTAACCCTCACCCTAAACCTAACCCTACCTTTCACCTTAATCCTCCGCCTTAACCTAACCATAAACTTCACCCAAACGGTGACCCTCACGCTAACCCTCACCCTCACCCAAAACATCACTCTAACCCTAACCCTCACCCTCACCCTAACCCTAACCCTCACCCTTAACCTAACTCTCAAACTCAACCTAATCCTCACCCTAAACATAACACTAACCCTTACCTAACCCAAACCCTCACCTTCAACCTAACCATCACAGTCAACATAACACTTACCCTAACACTAACCCTAACCCTAACCCTAACCCTAACCCTAAAAATAACTCTCACCCTCACCCTCACCCTAAGCTTCATTTCAACCTTTACCCTAACCCTAACACTCACACTAACCCTAACTCTAACCCTAACACTAAACCTAAACCTAACCCTCATTCTAACCCTAACCCTAACCCTAACGCTAAACATCACCCTAACCCTCACCCTCATCCTAACCCTCACCCTAATCCTTACCTTCACCCTAACTCTAACCCTAACCCTAACGATAAGCCTAACCCTCACACTAACCCTTAAACATACCCTAACCCTAACACTAACACTCACACTACCCCTCATCCTGACCCTAACACTCACCCGAACCATAACCCTAAACCTAACCCTCACCATCACCCTAAGCCTCACGGTTACCCTAAACCTCATCCTACCCCAAACACTCACCCACCACCTAACCCTCAACCTCTCCCTCATCCTCACAATAAAACTCAACCTCAACCTAGCTCTCACCATAACCGTAACAATAACCCTAACCCTTAACTAACAGAAAACCTCATCCTCACCCTCACCCTCACCCAAACCCTAACCCTCACCCTCACCCTAAATCTTACCTTCACCCTAACACTCACGCTAACGCTAAACCTCAATGTCACTCTCACTCTCACGGTCACCCTCACCCTAAACCTAACCCTCACCCTCAACCTAACCCTTACCTTCACCCTAACCAGAACCCTCACCCGAACCCTCACCTCACGGTAAAACTCACCCTCACCCAAAACATCACCCTAAACCTAACCCTCACCCTAACACTAACCCTAAGCCTCACCCTAACCCTATCCCTCCCTTTAACCCTCATACTCAACCTAATGTTCACCATAACCATAACCCTAACGTTTACGTAAGTGAAACCCTCACCCTCACCCTAACCTAAAACCTCATCCTAACCGTAACTTTAACCCTAACACTCACCCTAACCCTAACACTAAATCTCACCATCATCCAAACCCTAACCCTTACCCTAAACCTTATCCTCACCCTAACCTAAGCCTAACACTAACCCTAACCCTAACGCTCAACCAAACCCTAAGCCTAACATTAACTGTAACCCTGAACGTAAAACTAACCCTAACCCTAAAATTCACCCTACACCTCACCATAACACTAACCCTAACCCTAACCTTCACCCTAACCCTAACCCTATCCCTAAACCTAACCCTAACCCTCACCCTGACCCTATCCCTAACCCTCACCCTCACCTTCACCCTCACCGTAATCCTAAACCTACCACTCACCCTAACACTCATCCTAATCCTAACCCTAAGTCTAACACTAAACGTAACACTAACCCTAACCCTTACCCTCACCCTCACACTCACACCTCAGCCAAACACTAACCCTCACCCTAACCCTTACCCTCACCCTACCCAAACCCTAACGCTAAACCTCACTCTAAACCTAACATGCACCCTACCCCTAGCTCTTACACTAACCCTAAACCTAACCTTAACCCTCACCCTAACCCTACCCCTTACCCTACCCTCACCCTAACCCTAACCATAACTCTAAACCTCACCCTTATCCTAACACTCATCCTATCCCTTAGCCTAACCCTAACCCTCAATCTCACCCCAACCCTAACCCTAACACTCACCCTAAACCTCACCCTAAACCTCACACTCACCATAACCCTCACCCTCACCGTAACCCTAACGTTAACCCTAACCCTAACCCTCACAAAATCCCTAACCCTCACCTTAACACTAAACCTAACCCTCACCCAAACCCTGAACCTAAACGTAAAGCTAACCCTACCACTTACCATAACCCTAACCCTAACCCTCAAACTCACACTTATCCTCACCTTAACCCTAAACCTACCCCACACCCTAAACATCATCCTAAACCTAAACCTTACCCTAAGACTCACCCTATCACTATCCCTAACCCTAAACCTCAGCCTCAAGCTCACCCTCTGCTGAACCCTAACCCTAACCCTAATCCTAACCCTAAACCTCAACCTCACCCGAATTCTAACCCTAACCCTAAACCTAAACCTCACCCTAACCCTAACACTCACCCTAAACTTCACCCTCACCCTAATTCTCACTCTAACCCAACCACTAACCCTTAACCTAAACCTCACCCTCACCCTCATTCTAACCCTAACCCTAACCCTAATCCTAACCCTAACCCTCAACCTCATCTTCATCCTAACTCTAACCCTAACCCAACCCTAGACCTCACCCTAATCCTATTCCTAACCGTAAACTTTACCCTAAACCTCATTCTCACCCGAAACCTAACCCTAACCCTAACCCTCACCCTTACCCTCACCCAAACACTAATCCTACGCGAACCCTAACTCTAAACCTATATTTCACCCTAACCCTAACCCTAACCCTAAACCTAACCCAAACCCTCACCCTAACTCTAACACTAACCCTAACCCTCACGCTCATACTAACCCTCACCGTCACCCTAACCCTCACCCTAATCCTAACCCTCAACCACACCATAAAACTCACCCTCACCCGAACCCAAACCCTCACACGAAACATTACCCTAAACCGAACGCTCTCCCTAAAAATAACCCTAACACTCACCGTAAATCTAAGCCTCACCCTCACCCTAACCCTAAACCTAACCTTAACCCTAACCCTAAACTTCACGCTAAGCCTAACCCTAACTCTAACCCTAAAACTCACCCTCAACCTAAGCCTAAACCTAACCCTCTCCCTCACCCTCACCCTCAGCTTAACACTAACACTAACCCTAAACCTCACCCTCACCCTAAGGCTAAACCTAATCCTCTCCCTCACCCTAACACTAACTCTAACCCTACCCCTCAGCCAAAACCTCACCCTCACCCTAAACCTCACCCTCAACCTGACCCTAATCCTTATCCTAACCCTAACCATCACCATCACCCTAACCCTCACCCTAAACCTTACCCTCACCCTAACCCAAAACCTAACCCTAACCGTAACCCTCATACTAACCCTAACACTCACCATAACCCTAATCCTAACACTAAACCTAAACCTCACTCAAACCCTCACCCTAACCATAACCCTAATCCTAACCCTAAACCTAACCCTCACCCTACCACTCACCCTAACCCTAAACCTAAACCTAACCCCCACCCTCACCCTAACCCTTACCCTAAACCTTATACTCACCCTACCCTAAGTATAACCCTAAACCTAACACTAACACTCATCCAAACCCTAAGCCTAACGGTAACCCTAACCCTTACCCTAACACTCACGCAAACCCCAAGCCTAACACTAAACCTAAGCCTCACCCTAACCCTAACCCTAACCCTCACCCGCTCCCTAACCCTAACCCTTACCCTCATCTTCAACCTCACCCTAATCCTAAACCTACCACTCACCCTAACCCTCATCCTAACCCTAAACCTAAGCCTAACACTAACCGTAAGACTAACGCTGACCCTTACCCTCACCCTCACCCTCACCCCTCACCCTCACCCTCACCCCTCAGCCTAACCCTAACTCTCACACTAACCCTTACCCTCACCCTACCCTAACCCTAACCCTAACACTCACACTAACCCTAACACTCACACTAACCCTAACCCTAACCTTAACCCTCACCCTAACCCTAACCCTAACACTACCCCTCACCCTACCATCACCCTAACCCTAACCATAACTCTAAACCTCACCTGCACCTAACATTCAACCTAACCCTTAGCCTAACCCTAACCCTCAACCTCACCCTAACCCTAACCCTAACCCATACCCTAAACCTCACCCTAAACCTCACACTCACCATAATCCTCACCCTCACCGTAACCCTAAATTTAAATGTAACCCTAACCATCACACTAACCCTAACCCTCACCCTAACCCTAACCCTAACCCTCACCCTAACCCTCAAGCTAAACCTAACCCTAACCCTAACCCTCACCATAACCCTAAACCTAACCCTCAATCTCACCCTCATCCTCACCCTAACCCTAACCCTTCCCTTAACCCTTAAACTCATCCTAACCCTAACCCTCACCCTAATCCTCACCCTAACCCTACCACTAACCCTTACCCTAACCCTCACCCTCACCCTCATTCTAAGCCTAACCCTAAACCTAATCCTAAACCTAACCCTCACCTTCACCTTCACCCTAACTCTAACCCTAACCCAACCCTAACCCTCACCCTAATCCTATCCCTAAACCAAAACTTTACCTCTCCCTCACCCTTACCCTAATTGTAACCCTAAACCTAAAACCTAAACCTCACCCTAACCCTTACACTCACCCTAAACTTCACCCTAATCCTCATTGTCACCCTAAACCTCACACTCATCCTAACCCTCACCCTAAATGATACCCTCACCGTAACCCTAACCTTAACCCTAACCCTAACCCTCACAATAACTCTAACCCTCAACCTAACCCTAAACCTCAACATAACCCTCAACCTAACCCTAACCCTAACCTTAAACTTATCATAACCCTAAACCTAACCCTCAGTCTCACCCTCATCCTCACCCTAGCCCTAAACATAATACTCACCCTAACACTAACCCTCACCCTAAACCTCACCCTTAACCTCACCCAGAGCCTAACCCTAACCCTAACCCTAAACCTACCCCTAAACTTCAATCTCACCCTAATTCTCACCCTAACCCTAAGACTAACCCTTACCCTAACCCTCACCCTCACCCTCATTCTAACCCTAACCCTAACCCTAATCCTAACCCTAACCCTCACCCTCACCTTCACCCTCTCACCCTAACCCAACCCTAAACCTCACCCTAATCCTATCCCTAACCCTAAACTATACCCTAAACCTCATTCTCACCCGAAACCTAACCCTAACCCTAATCCTCACTCTAGCCCTTACCCAAACACTCACTATCCCTAACCCTCACCCTCACCCTAAACCTCACCCTAACCCTGACCTAACCCTAAACCTAACCTTCACACTAATCCTAACCCTAACCCTAACCCGAAATTTCACCCTAACCCTCACCCTAAGCAAAAACCTGACCCAAACCCTCACCCTAACTCTAACCCTAACCCTAACCCTCATGCTCACACTAACCCTCACTGTCACCCTAAAAAACTCATCCTCAAACGAATCCTCACACTCACCCTCACCATTACACTAACACTAACCCTAACCCTAACCCTCACCCTCACAATCACTCTAAACCTAAACCTAACCCTAACCCTCACCCTAAACTTCACTCTCACCCTAACCCTATCCCTCTCCCTCACCCTCACCCTAACCCTAACCCTAAGCCTAAACCTAAACCTAACCCTCAACCTATGCCTAACCCTAAAACTAAACCTAACCCTTACCCTCAACCTAATCCCAAACCTAACCCTCTCCCTCACCCTCACCCTCAGCCTAACACTTACCCTAACTCTAAACCTCACCTGCACCCTCACACACACCCTAAACTTAACTCTCCCCCAAATTCACACCCTCACCCTCACCCTCACCCTAACCTAAACCTAAACCTCAAACCATGCCTAACCCTAATTCTTATCCTCAGCCTATCCCTAAAGCTAACCCTAACCCTAATCCTCACACTAACCCTAACCCTCAACCTAACCCTAACCCTCACCCTCACCCTAACACTCACCCTAACCCTTACCCACAGACTAACCGTAACTCTAACCCTAACGATAACCCTCAAACTAAACCTAACCCTCACCCTAACCCTAACCATTAGCCTAACCTTAACCCTCACCCCCAACCTCAACCTCACCCTAAACATAACCGTAACTCTAACCCTCACCCTCACCCTTACCCTAAGCCTAAACCTAAACCTACTACTAACTCTAAACCTAACTCTTACCCTCACCCTCACAAGAAGGTTAACCCTAATCCTAACCCTAACCTTCACCCTCTTTCTCACCCTAACCCTAACCCTAACCCTCACCCTATCCATCACCCTCACCCTAACACTATTCCTCACCCTCACCCTCAAACTAACCCTAACCCTAAACCTAAACCTAACCATCAACCTATGCCTAACCCTAACAGTAAACCTAACCCTCAACCTCACCCTAATCCTAAACCTAACCCTCTCCCTCACACTCACCCTCAGCCTAACACTTACCCTAACACTGAACCTCACCTGCACCCTCACGGTCACCCTAACCTTAAACCTCACCCTAATTCTCACCCTCACCCTCACCCTCACCGTAACCTAATCCTAAACCTCACACTGTCCCTAACCCTAAACCTTATCCTCAGCCTAAACCTAAAGCTAAACCTAATCCTAAACCTCACACTAACCCTAACCCTCAACCTAACCCTAAACCTCACTCTCACCCTAACCCTCACCCTAACCATTACCCACAGACTAACCGTAACTCAAAACCTAATGCTAACCCTCATACTAAACCTAAACATCACCCTAACCCTAAGGCTAAGCCTAACCTTAACCCTCAACCCCAACCTCAACCTCACCCTAACCCTAACCCTAACCCTCATCTCACCCTCACCATCACACTCACCCTAAGCCTAAACATAAACCTACTACTAACCCTAAAACTAACCCTCACCCTCACCCTAACCCGAAGGTTAACCCTAATCCTAACCCTAACCCTCACCCTCATCCTAACCCTCACCCTATCCCTTTCCCTCACCCTAACCCTAACCCTAACCCTAACGTTAAGCCTAACCCTCACACTAACCCTAAAACTTACCCTAACCCTAAACCTAACCCTCACACTAACCCTCATCCTGACCCTACTACTGACCCTACCCATAAACCTAACCCTAACCCTCACCCTCACCCTAACCCTCACGGTTACCCTAACCCTAACGCTCACCCACCCCCTTACACTCAACCTCACCCTCATCCTTACCCTAAACCTGACCCTCAACCTAGCCCTCAACATAACCGTAAAACTAACCCTAACCCTTACCTAACCGAAAAACTCACCCTCACCCTCACCCTCACCCTCACCCTCACCCTAACCCTAACCCCAAACCTCACTCTAACACTTACCCTGACCCTAACCCTCGCGCTAACCCGAAACCCCACCGTCACCCTCATTCTCACGGTCATTCTCACCCTAAACCTAACCCTCACCCTCACCCTAACCCTTACCTTCACCCTAACCTGAACCTGAACCCAAAACCACACCTCACGGTAACACTCACCCTCACCCAAAACCTCACCCTAAACCTAACCCTCACCCTAACCCTAACCCTAACCCGCACCCTAACCTTAACCCTCCCTCTAACCTTCAAACTCACCCTAATGCTCACCATAACCATAACCCTAAGCCTTACCTAATGAAACCCTCACCCTCACCCTCACCCTCATCCTAACCAAAACCCTCATCCTAACCCTAACTTTAACCCTAACACTCACCCTAACCCTAACACTAAATCTCACCGTTACCCAAACACTAACCCTTACCCTAAACCTTATCCTCACCCTAACCTAAGCCTAACCCTAACCCTAACCCTAACACTAACCAAATCCTAAGCCTAAACCTAACCCTAACCCTGACCCTAAACCTAACCCTAACCCTAACCTTCACCCTACACCTCACCATAACCCTAACCCTAACCCTAACCCTTACCCTAACCTTAACACTGTTCTTAAACCTAACCCCAAACCTCAACTTCACCCTCACCCTAACCCTAACCCTCACCGTCACCTTCACCCTCACACTAATCCTAAACCTACCACTCACCCTACCACTCATCCTAACCCTAACCCTAAGTCTAACACAAAAGGTAACACTAACCCTAACCCTTACTCTCACCCTCACCCTCACCCCTCAGCCTAACCATAACCCTCACCCTAACCCTTCCGTCACCCTACCCGAACCCTAACCCTAACCCTCACCCTAACCCTAACACGCACCCTAACCCGAACCCTTACACTAACCCTAAACCTAACCTTAAACCTCACCCTAAACCTAACCCTCACCCTAACCTTAACCATAACTCAAAATCTCACTCTCACCCTAACACTCACCCTAACCCTTAGCCTAACCCTGACCCTCAACCTCACCCTAACCCTAACCCTCACTCTAAACCTCACACTCTCCCTAATATTCACCCTCACCATAACCCTAACTTTAACCCAAACCCTAACCCTCACACAAACCCTAACCCTCACCATAACAGTAAACCCAAACCCCACCCAAACCCTAAACATAAACCTAAAACTAACCCTAAACCTCACCAGAACACTACCGCTAACCCTCAATCTCACCCTCATCCTCATCCTAACCCTAATCCTAACCCTCACCCTAACTCTCATCCTAACCCTAAACCTAACCCTAAGTCTCACCCTATCACTATACCTAACCCTAAACCTCAGACTCAAACTCAATCTCAGCCAAAAACTAACCCTAACCCTAACCCTAATCCTAATCCTAAACCTCACCCTCACCCTAAATTTAACCCTAACCCTAAAACCTAAACTTCACCCTAATGCTAACATGCACCCTGACCTTCACCCTCACCCTTATCCTTACCCTAAACCTACCACTAACCCTTACCCTTACCCTCACCCTCACCCTCATTCAAACCCTAACCCTAACCCTAATCCTAAACCTAACCCTGACCCTCACCTTCACCCTAACTCTAACCCTACCAAACCCTAACCCTCACCCTAATCCTATCCCTAACCCTAAACTTTAACCTAACCCTCATTCTCACCCTAACCCTAACCGTAAACCTCACCCGCATACTAACCCTCACCCTAACCCTAACCCTCACCTTATACCTATCTTTAACCCTAACCCAAACCCTCACACTAATCCTAAACCTAACCCTAACCCTCACCCTAGCCCTCAACCTAAACCTAAACCAAAGCCTAACTCTCACCATAACCCTAACACTAACCTTCAAACTCACCCTCATCCTCACCCTAAACCTAACTCTAACCCTCACCCTAACCCTCATCCTAACCCTAACCCTAAACCTAACACTCACCCTAATACTAACCCTAACCTTAAACCTCACCCTCAACTTCACCCTCAGTCTAATTCTAACCCTAACCCTAAACCTAAACCTCACCCTAACCCTAACACTCACTCTAAACTACACAATCACCCTAATTCTCACCCTAACCCTACCACTAACCCTTATCCTAACCTTCACCCTCACCCTCATTCTAACCCTAACCCTAACCCTAATCCTAACCCTAAACTTCACCCTCATCTTCACCCTAACTGTAACCATAACCCAACCCAAACCCTCACCCCAATCCTATCCCTAACCCTAGACTTTACCCTAAACCTCATTCTCACCCGAAAACTAACCCTAACCCTAACCCTCAACCTAACCCTCACCCGAACACTAATGCTAACCCTAAACCTCACCCTCACCCTAAACCTCAACCTAACCCTTATCCTCACCCTAACCCTGACCCTAACACTAACCCTCACGCTCACACTAACACTCACCGTCACCCTAACTCTCACCCTAACCCTAACCCACAACAGCACCATAAAACTCACCCTCACGCGAACCCGAACCCTCACCCTAAACCGAAAGCTCTCCCTAACCCTAACGCTTACCCTCACTGTAATTCTAACGCTCACCTCACCCTCACCCTCACCCTAAGCCTAACACTCACCATAAACCTAAACCTCATCCTCACCCTAAACCTAAACCTAACCTTAACCCTAACCCTAACCCTCACCCTAAGCCTAACCCTAAGTCTAACCCTAAACCTCACCCTCACCCTCAGCCTCACCCTAACCCTAACCCTAACCCTCACCCTCATCCTCACCCTCACCCTAACCCTAACTCTAACCCTACCCCTTAGCCTAACACTCACCCTAACCCAAACCCTCACCCTCAACCTGACCCTAATTGTTATCCTAACACTGAGCCTAACCATCACCATCACCCTAACCGTCACCCTAACCCTTAACCTCATCCTAACTCAAAACCTCAGCCTAACCGTGACCCTCATACTAACCCTAACACTCACCATAACCCTAACCCTAACACTAAACCTAAACCTCACACAAACCCTCACACTCACCCTAACCCTAACCCTAAACCTAACTCCCACAATCACCCTAACCCTTACCCTAAACCATATCTTCACCGTACCCTAAGCCTAAACCTAAACCTAACCCTAACACTCATCCAAACCCTAAGCCTAACACTTACCCTAACCCTCTACCAAACCAGAAGCCTAACACTAAACCTAACCCTCACCCTAACCCAAATCTTCACCCTAACCCTAACACTAAACCTATCCCTTACCCGCACCATAACTCTCACCCTAACCCTTAACCTCACGCTAACCCTCACCTCACACTAACCCTAACCCTCACCTTCACCCTAACCCTCACCATGACCCAACCCTAACCCTAAACTTCGCCCTAACCCAAACTCTCTCCCTAAACCTAACCTTAACCCTCAACCTCACCCTAACCCTAACCCTCACCCTCATCTTCACCCTCAACCTAATCCTAACCCTACCACTCACCCTAACCCTCATCCTAACCCTAAACCTAAGCCTAACACTAACCGTAACACTAAGGCTGACCCTTACCCTCACCCTCACCCTCACACTTCAGCCTGACCCTAACCTAACTCTCACCCTAACCCTTACCCTAACCTTAGCGTAACCCAAACCCTAACCCTCAAACTAACCCTAAAACTCACCATAACCCTAACCCTTACACTAACTCTAACCGTCACCTTAACACTCACCTAACCCAAACCCTAACCCTAACCGTACCCCTACCCTCTCCCTAACACTAACCAAAAGTGTAAACCACACCCGAACCTAACAATCACCCTAACCCTTAGCCTAACCCTAACCCTCAACCTCACACTAACCCTAACCCTAACCCTCACCCTAAACCTCACCATAGACCTCACAGTCACCTTAACCCTCACCCTCACCGTAACCCTAAATTTAACCGTAACCCTAACCCTCACACTAATCCTAAACCTCACCCTAACACTACCACTAACCCTCAACCTAAACCTAATCCTAAACCTAAACCTCACCATAACCCTAACACTAAAACTCAATCTCACCCTCATCCTCACCCTAACCCTAACCGTTCCCCTCAACCTAAACCTCATCCTAAACCTAACCCTCACCCTAATCCTCACCCTAACTTTAGCACTAACCCTTACCCTAACCCTCACACTCACCCTCATTCTAACCCTAACCCTAACCCTTATCCTAACCCTAACACTCACTTTCACCTTCACCCTAACTCTAACCCTAACCCAACCCTAAACCTCACCCTAATCCTATCCCTAAAGCTAAACTTTACCTCACCCTAACCCTCACCCTAATTCTAACTCTAAACCTAAAACCGAAACCTCACCCTAACCCTAACACTCACGCTAAACTTCACCCTAACCCTCATTCTCACCCTAACCCTAAACCTAAACCTCACCCTCATGCTAACCCTCACCCTAAACCTTACCCTCACAGTAACCCTAAACTTAACCCTAACCCTAACCCTCACACTAACCCTAACCCTCACCCTAACCCTTACCCTAACCCTCAGCCTAACACTAACCATAAACCTAAAACTCACCCTCAACCTCACCCTCAGACTAAACCTAACCCTAACCCTAATCCTAACCCTAAACCTCACCCTCACCCTAATTCTAACCCTAAACCTAAAACCTTAATCTCACCCTAACCCTAACACTCACCATAAAATTCACCCTCACCCTAATCCTCACCCTAACCCTACCACTAACCCTTACCCTAACTCTCATCCTCGCCCTCATTCTGACCTTAACCCTAACCCTAATCCTAACCCTAACCCTCACACTCACCTTCACCCTAACTGTAACCCTACCGAACCCTAACCCTCACCCTAATCCTACCCCTAAACCTAAATTTTACCCTAACCCTCATTCTCACCCTAACCCTTACCCTAAAACTAATCCTCATCCTAACCCTCACCATAACCCTTACCCTCACCGTAAACCTAACCTTAACCCTAACCCTAACCCTCACATTAATCCTAACCCTCACCCTCACCCTAACCCTAAGCCTCACCCTAACACTCAACCTAACCCAAGCCCAAACCCTAACCCTTACCTTAACCCTAACACTAACAGTCAATCACACCTTGATCCTCACCCTAACCCTAACCCTATCGCTCATCCTAACCCTAACCCTAACCCTAAAACTCACCCTATCACTAACCTTAACCCTCAATCTCACCCTCATCCTCACCGTAACCCTAACCCTACCCCTCACACTAACACTCATCCTAACCCTAACCCTAACACTCACACTAACACAAACACTAACGATAAACCTCACCCTCAGCCTAACCCTAAACCTAACCCTAATCCTAAGCCTAAACTTCACCCTCACCCTAATTCTAACCCTAACCCTAAAACCTTAATCTCACCCTAACCCTAACACTCACCTTAAACTTCACCCTCACCCTAATTCTCACCCTAAACCTAACACACCCTAAACTTCATCCTCACCCTTATCCTCACCCTAACCCTACCACTAAACCTTACCCTAACCCACACCCTCACCCTCATTCTGACCCTAACCCTAACCCTAATCCTAACCCTCACACTCACCTTCACCCTAACTGTAACCCTACCCAACCCTAACCCTCACCCTAATCCTATCATTAAACCTAAAGTTTACCCTAAACCTCATTCTCACCCTAACCCTAACCCTGATCCTCACCCTCATCCTAAACCCTCACCCTAACCCTAACCCTAACCCTCACCCTAACCCTCAACCTGAACCTAACCCAAACCCTAACCCTCACCATAACCCTAACACTAAACCTCAATCTCAACCTGATCCTCAACCTAACCCTAACCCTACCCCTTACCCTAACCCTCATCCTAACCCTAACCCTAACTCTAAAACTCAGCCTAACACTAACCCTAAACCTAAACCTCACCCTCACCCTCACCCTCAGTCTAACCCTATCCCTGACCCTAATCCTAACCCTAAACCTCACCCTCACCCTAATTCTAAACCTAACCCTAACCCTAAACCTCAACCTATCCCTAACACTCTTCCTAAACTTCACCCTCACCCTAATTCTCACACTAACCCTAACACTAACACTTAACCTAACCCTCACCCTCACCTTCACCCTAACTCTAACCGTAAACCTCACCCTAATCCTAGCCCTAACCCTAAACTTTACCCTAAACCTCATTCTCATGGGGAACCTTACCCTAACCCTAATCATCACCTTAAACCTCACCCGAACACTAACGCTAACCCTAACACTCACCCTCACACTAAACCTCACCCTAACCCTACCCTAACCCTAACCCTAACATTCACACTAATCCTAACAGTAACCCTAACCCTAACCTGACACCCTAACCCTCACCCTAAGCCTAAACCTAACCCAAACCCTCACCCTAACTCTAACCCTAACCCTAAACCTCACGCTCAAACTAACCCTCACCGTCACACTAACCCTCACCCTAACACTAACCCTCAACCACATCCTAAAACTCATCTTCACCCTAATCCTCACCTTCACCCGAAACATCACCCTAAACCGAACCCTCTACCTTACCCTAACCCTTATCCTCACCCACACCCTAACCCTCACCTTCACCTGAAAACTCACCCTCTCACTAAACGAAACCCTAACCCTAAACATCACACTAACCCTATCCCTCAGCCTAACCCTAACCATAAACCTCACCCTAAAATTAACCCTCAGCCTCACCCGCACCCTAACCGTAGCCCTCACCCTCACCCTCACCCTAACCCTAACCCTAACCATAACGCTAACCCTCACCCTCACTCTAAGCCTAACGCTAACCCTCAACCTCACCCTCACACTCACCCTAACCCTAAACCTCACCCTAAACTTAACCCTGACCCTCAACCTCACCCTAACACTCACCATCACCCTAACCCTCAACAACACCCTAATACTCATCCTCAACCGAAACTCACCCCTACACTAACAAGCCACCTCACCCTAAACATCACCCTAAGTCTAACCCTCACCCTTACCCTAACCATAACCCTCACCCTAACATTAATACTCACCCTCACACTCACCTTCTCCCTAAGCCTAACCCTAAACCTATCACTAAACCTAAACCTAACTCTCACCCTCAAGCTGACCCTAACCTTAACCCTAACCCTAACCCTAACCCTCGTTCTCACCCTAAATCTAACCCTAACCCTAACCCTAACCCTCACCCTAAGCCTAACCCTAACCCTAAACCAAACACTCACCCTAACCCTAACCCTCAACCTATCCCTAACCCTCACCCTGACCCTAACCCAAAACCTAACCCAAACATAAACCTAACCCTCAACCTAACCCTCACCCTAACCTTAACCCTAAACCTAACCCTCACCCTACGCCTCACCCTTACCCTAACCGTAACTCTAACCCTTATCCTCACCCTATCCCTCACCCTAACACTTTTCCTCACCGTAACCCTGACCCTAACTCTAACCCTAACCCTCACACTAATCCTAACCCTAACCATAAATTACACCCTAAACCTCACCCTCACACTAACCCAAACTCTAATCCTAACGTTTAGTAACGCTTATCTTCAACCTCACCCTCACCCTCACTGTCACCCTAACCCTCACCATAACGCTAACCCTCAACTACAACCTAAACCTCACCTTCACCCAAACCCCCACCCTCAACCTAAACCTAAACATCACCCTAAACCGAACCCTCATCCTAAACCAAAACGTAACCCTCACCCTAAACCTAAACCTAAACCTCACTCTATCCCTAAACCTCACCCTGACCCTAACCCAAACCCTAACCCAAACATAAACCTAACCCTCAACCTAACCCTCACCCTAATCTTAACCCTAACCCTAACCCTCACCCTATGCCTCACCCTTACCCAAACCCTAAATTTAACCCTTATCCTCACCCTATCCCTCACCCTAACCCTGATCCTCACCCTAACCTTGACCCTAACTCTAACCCTAACCCTCACACTAATCCTAACCCTAACCCTAAATTACAGCCTAACCCTCACCCTCACCCTAACACAAACCCTAATCCTAACCCTTAACCTAACGCTTAAACTCACCCTCACCCGAACCCTCACTGTCACCCTAACCCTCACCCTAACCCTAACACTCTTACAACCTAAACCTCACCCTCACCCGAACCCCCACCCTCACCCTAACCCTAAACATCACCCTAAACCGAACCCTCATCCTAAACCAAACCATAACCTCACCCTAAACCTAACCCTCACCCTCGCCGTCACCCTAAGCCTAACACTCAACATAACCCGAACAATAACACTCAACATAATCCTAAACCAAACCCTCACAATCAACCTAACCCTAACGTTCACCCTAAACCTAACCCTAACCCTCAACCTCACCCTAACACTCATCGTCTCCCTAACCCTCATCCTAAACCTAACCCTCAACCACACCCTAACCCTCACCCTCACCCGAACACTCACACTCACACTAACCCACACCCTTACCCTAAACATCACCGTAAACCTAACCCTCACCCTAAACCTAACCCTAACCCTCACCCTCACCCTCACCCTCACCATAACCCTAACCCTAATTCTAAACCTAACCCTCATCTAAGCCTCATCCTAACCCTAACCCTAACCCTCACCCTCACCCTAACCCTCACTCTAACCTTAACCCTAACTTTCACCTTAATCCTCACCCTTACCCTAAGCCTATCCCTCACTCTCACCCTAACCCTAACCCTAACACTAACAATAACACTAACCCTAACCATCAACCTAAGCCTAACCCTAACCCTAACTCTAATTTTCACCCTCACCTTGTTCCTAACCCTAACAGTCACCCTCACCCTCACCCTCAATCTAACCCTAATCCTTACCACAACCTTCACCCTAACTCTAACCCTAATCCAAACCTAACCCTCCACTAAGCCTAAACCTAACCCTAAACCTTACCCTAATCCTCACCCTCACCAGAAACCTAACGCTAACCCTAACTCTCACCGTCACCCTCACTCTAACCCTCACCCTAACCCTAACACTAACCGTAACCCTCAAGCTCACCCTAAACCTAACCCTCACGCTCACTCTAAACCTCACCCTGCCCCTTATACTCACTCTAACCGTGACCCTAACCCTAACCTTAACCCTCACACTAATCCTATCCCTAACCATAACCCTCACCCTAATTTCACCCTAACCCTCACCCTAACCCTAACCCTAACACAAATCCTCACCCTAACCTTAACAATATGTTAACCCTCACCCTCACCCTAACCTTCACCATCACCCTAACCCTCATCCTAACCCTAACATTCAACCACACCTTAAACCTCACCTTCACCCGAACCCTCACCTGAACCCTATCCCTTAACATCACCCTAAACCAAAAAGTCAACCTAACCCTAAAACTAACCCTCATGATAAATCTAACCCTCTCTCTCAACCTCACCGTCATCCTAAGACTAAACCTCACCCTAACCCTAACCCTAACACTAACACTCAATCTAACCCTAACCCTCACCCTCACCTAATCCTCAGCGTCATCATAACCCTCACCCTAAGCCTAACCCTAAACCTAACACTAACCCTAAACCTAAATCTCACACTCGCCCTCACCCTTACACTAACCCTAACCCTCACCATCACAATCACCCTAATCCTAACCCTAACCCTAACCTTCACCCTAACCTTCACCCTCACTCTAAACCTATCCCTCACCCTCACCCTCAAGCTAACGTAAACCTAACGCTCACCCTCACCCTAACGCTAACTCTCACCCACACCCTAACCCTTACCCTCACCAGAACACTCACCCTCACACTAACCCACACCCTCACCCTAAACATAACCCTAACTCTAACCTTCACCCTCACCCTCACCCTTACCCTAAGCCTAAACCTAAACCTACTACTAACCCTAAACCTAACTCTTACCCTCACCCTCAGAAGAAGGTTAACCCTAATCCTAACCCTAACCCTGAACCTCTTCCTCAACCTAACCCTAACCCTAACCCTCACCCTATCCATCATCCTCACCCTAACACTATTCCTCACCCTCACCTTCAACCTAATCCTAACCCTAACCCTAAAGCTAAACCTAACCCTCAACCTATGCCTAACCCTAACAGTAAACCTAACCCTGACCCTCACCCTAAACCTAAACCTAACCCTCTCCCTCACCCGCATTCTCAGCCTAACACTTACCCTAACACTAAACCTAACCTGCACCCTCACCCTCACCCTAACCTTAAACCTCACCCTAACTCTCACCCTCACCCTCACACTCAACCTAACTTAATCTTAAACCTCACACCATCCCTAAACCTAATCCTTATCCTCAGCCTAAACCTAAAGCTAAACCTAACCCACAACCTCACCCTAACCCTCACCCTAACTATTAACCACATCCTAACTGTAACTCTAACCCTAATGCTAACCCTCACACTAAACCTAACCATCACCCTAACCATAACCCTAAGCCTCAACACCAACCTCAACCACACCGTAAACATAACCCTAACCCTAATCCTAATCCTAACCCTAACCCTCACCCTCACCCTAAGCCTAAACCTAAACCTACTACTAACCTTAAACCTAACTCTCACCCTCACCCTCACCGGAAGGTTAACCCTAATCCTAAACCTAACCCTCACCCTCTCCCTCACACTAACCCTAACCATAAACCTCACCCAATCCGTCACCCTCACCCTAACCCTATACCTCACCCTCACCCTCATCCTAACCCTCACCCTAACCCTAAACCTAAACCTAACCCTCAACCTATGCCTATCCCTAACCCTAAACCTAGCCCTCACCCTCACACTAATCCTAAAGCTAACCCTCTCCCTCACCTTCACACTCAGCCTAACACTTACCCTAACCCTAACGCTCACCCGCAACTTCATCCTCACCCTAACCCTCAGCCTCACCCTAACCCTCAGCCTCACCTTCACCTCACCCTAACCCTAACCCTAAACCTCACACCATCACGAACCCTAATCCTTATCCTCAGCCTAACTCTAAAACTAACCCTAACCCTAACCCTCACACTAACCCTAACCCTCAACCTAACCCTAACCCTCACCCTCACCCTAACCTTCACCCTAACCCTTACCCACACCCTAAACATAACTTTAACCCTAACCCTAACCCTCACACTAAACCTAACCATCACCCTAACCATAACCCTAAGCCTAAACTTAACCCTCACCCCCAACCTCAACCTTACCCTCAGCCTAACCCTAACCCTAAAACTAATCCTAAACCTAACCCTCACCCTCCTGCTCACCCCAAACCTAACCCTAAACCTAACCCTCACATAACTCTAAAGCTAACAATAACCTTAACACTAACCCTAATGCTAAACCACACCCTAAACTTAAACCTAACCCTAAGCCTCACCCTAAACTTAACCCTAACCCTAAACCTCTCCCTAAACCTAACCCTAATCCTCATCCTCACCCTAACCCTAAACAAAACCCTAACCCTCACACTAAACCTATCCCTCACCCTCACCCTAATCCTCACCCTAAATCTTACCCTCACCCTCACCCTTACTCTCAAACTAACCCTCACCCTCATGCTCACACTAAACCTAACCCTAACTCTAACCCTCACATAACTCTAAATCTAACAATAACCCAAAACCTAACCCTAATGCTAAACCACACCCTAAACCTTAACCTAACCCTAAGCCTCACCCTAAATTTAACCCTAACCCTAAACCTCTCCCTAACCCTAACCCTAACCCTAACCCTTACACTAAACCAATGCCTCACCCTCACACTAATCCTCACCCTAAATCTTACCCTCACCCTCACCCTTACCCTCACACTAACCCTAACCCTCAACCTAACCCTAAACCTAACCCTCACCATCAACCTCACCCTTAACCTAACCCTAACCCGCACTCTAAACCTAACCCTAACCATCACCCTCACCCTCACCCTAAACCTCAACCTCACTCTTACTCTCACCCTAACACTAACCCTAACCCAAACCATCACCCTAAACCTAACGCTCACCCTAAAAACACTAACAATCACCTTCACCATCACCCTAAACCTAACCCTAACCCTAAACATCACCCTAACCCTCTCCATAACCCTAACACTAACGCTAACTCTCACCCTCACCCTCAACCTCACCTTACCCTCACCCTAACCCTAACCCTAACCCTAACGCTCACACTAAACCTAATCCTCACACTGATACATACCCTAACCCTAACACTAACCCTCACAATAAACCTAACCATCATGGTAACCCTAACCCTAACCCTGAGCCTAACACTCACACTAACCCTAACTCTAATCCTACACCTCACCTTATCCCTATCCCTAACCCTAAACATCAACCTCACCATAGCCCTGAGCTAACACTAACCCTAACCCTAACCATCACCTTCATCG